>NC_141067.1:43042020-43667020 GCF_041138505.1 Cibotium barometz | reverse complement strand
GAATTCAGCCCTTTTGACATCCAAAATGAGCTTAGAAAGTCCAAAAATGGTGAAATTGACTGTAAACACGCCTATATTCCAACCATCTTTCTTTGGCTATGTTCGAGAAAGAGGGGTGCTACCAGCCCCTGGACCACCCCTGGACCGTCAACGTACCTTAATCGAATGTAAACACGCCTATGTTCCAACCACCTTTCTCTGGCTGATGTTCAGGAAAGAAGGGTGCTACCAGCCCCTAGACCGTCAGTGTAATGCACACTGACGGTCCAAGGCTGGTAACACCCCTCTTTTTCCTGAACATTCACCGAAGAAAGATGGTCGAAACATAAGTGTGTTTACAGTCGATTCTACTATTTTTAGGCCTTTTAAGCTTATTAGTTGTGTCAAAAGTGAAAAATTATATAGTAAGAAAAAGTTTTGAATCTAATGTATGTATTTAAGTCCCTTAGAGTCTCCTTTTTCTCTTAAATTGTAGCTTCTCAAATAATGTAGGTTATGTGTAAACATCTTGAGTGATAGGTAAATATATTGCTGCTATGGTGTTGACCTTGATGTTATAAACTTGGTGTTATGGTCTTGAGAGTTGGAAAAAATCTCATAAAATTTATTTTAAAAAAACCTCGCATGCAAAAGCTCGCAAAAATCACACTCAATGCCAACCCAATAAACACACACATGTGGAAGAGGCCAGCCTCAAGGCAGGGGGAGCTATAAAGGCTGAGACAATTGGCAAAGATAGCAATCAAGATCAGGTTCAAGGATTTCTTTTATTGTGGCAAACCAAGTCACTTTGCATTAGAATGTCGCAAGAAGCAAAGATAAAAAGTGGCAAGTTACAGCAAACAGCAAAACAATTATGCATCTTCAAGCAAGCAGGCTAAAGATAGATGTGAGTAGCTGTTTGTTATGCAGCACATGTTGAATTCAGTGGCTAAAAATGTATCCACAAATGGTGATGATGTATGGTATGTGGATTCAAGAGCACCTCTAACCACATGACTTGTCATGGGGTGAGCGGTTTAGAGATCGCAAAAATATGAAAAAACCAAGTTATGTAGAGACGGGGGATGACACAACTCATCCCATTCCTCACATTGGGAATGTGCCATTGGCTATGCAGGACGGCAAGATGTGGTCCTTGGTTGATGTACTTAATGTGCTTAACATAACAAAGAGTTTAGTTTTTGTTGGGCAGATGTTTTAGTAGGTTTTACATGTACGCTCTAACCCAAGGATTGCTATGTTAAGGACTTCAACAACAAATGCCATTTTGTTGCAAAGGCCAAAAGAGTGGGTAGAATTTTTGCTTTGGATGTAAGCATGCATGAGGTGAAAGATGATATGTTTACACACAAGGTACAGATGTTGTGGTAGATATAGACATCAGCACAAATGTATTGGTTATGTAAATGAGTAGCGACTATGGAAGTCTATGCAAAAATCAAAAATTATTGCAGGTTTGCCAAAGTTTAAGGTGGATGGAATGCATAAAGAAGCATATGATGCATGTTAGTTTGGAAAATAAATAAATAATGTATTTCCACATGGTAGGAATGTAAGTAAGAGAGCACTTGACGTGGTGCACTTAGATGTATGGGGGTAACTTGGAAAGATCCAGTTCATAGTCTTTGCTATACCAAAGATAACCATGTCTTGCCAGATGCCTAATGCTTGGAACTCCGAATCACGGTCCCCATGCACCAGTAGGGTGGAGCTGTAATCAGCCCCCTCTCCCGCCCACAAGCCTCTTCTAGCTGGAAGCACATGGGGGAAAACTGCATGTTTACTAGAGAAGCACACCATCTAGGGTCTCTTGAGCTGGAAGCACCCTGGGAGCCCTAGAAGTTATACTAGAATCTGTAGCCGTGTCTTTGCCTATTCTCTGAGATGAAGCCTTGCCCTTGGTCTTGTCCTTCTTCTTGGACAAACAATCTTTGGACAGATGGCCTCTTTTTTTGCAAAAAGAGAAACAGCGACTCCAACCTTTCTTGTGAACCGAGGAAAGTGCCTGGTCAGAACTATTGACACCTTCAATTTACCTTGTGAGATGAGAACGGACCCCTCCTCCAAAAGTAGGGAGCTAAGATCATCAAAATCCAACTGAGTGAATGTGACCTGGCACCGCAAAGATCGAGAAATCACATCATAGTCCGGAGGAAGCTTGGTGAGGATAAGAGCAGCCAGCTGTGAAGAGGACAAAGCAGCACCCATAGCTAGTAACTGGTCATGGATAACCTTGGCCTTCATGAGAAAAGACTGCATGGAATTGCCTTTAGGAAATAACAAGCCGTAGAGCTACCCCTGCAAGGTAATTGCCCTCATCGATGAATCTCGTGCAAAGAGATCCTCCAATTTTGACCATACTTGATGATCACTGGTGAGAGTTTGCACTGCCGGTGAGACCTCCTTGGTGATGGTCCGCACAAGCACAGAATGCGCCTTCGAGTCCCGATTCTCCTAGTCTTGTAATTCCATAGCAAATTCATCCTCCTAATCTTGAGTCCACCGCCTAGAGTTTTGAGGATGCTCTTGCTTCCTTTTAGTGCCCTGAACAATGTCCCACAAACCCTTGTGGATGAACCAGATCTGCATCTGAAGCTTACAATGACCATAGTTGGGTCCTTTCAACTTGTCAACCTTGTTCATACAAGGGGGAGCCATATGCACAGCAATAAAGAACAAATCTTAGCTCTCAAACACTTCTCTCAAGTGCTTTCCAATGAAGCAAGGCACCAAGAACAATCATCCCCCTCTCAACCTGTAGAGAGAAAGTGGTGGGACAACAGCAAAATAGTCCAAGATCCACCAGGAACCTTCTATCGGAAGGGTAGGGACTCGTGGAGGAAGAAGACAGTGTAGAGCCACTTGTTTGGTAGCACCATGAGCAAGAAACACACCACCAACAGATGCTATAGAAGAAAACACAGCCAAAACACTTCAAAACATGCCTCTGAAGAGCAAAACACAGCCTTTAGGGCTGGCTGACAGCAACTAGAAGAGGACGGGACCAAAAACGCAACAAGGTACTAAAACGCAGCTACTATTTGATGGGACTGATCTACATCCAGAGAAGTGATGGAGGCAAAACGCACATCAAATTGGGAAGATTTGCAAAGTTTGGAGCAGCCTAGACCTAAGCGTATGATACCATGAAGGAGATAGCACATGGGGAAGCATAAACATTAAACATATGAGAGAGTGAAAAGGAGATTGAGAGAGTTGGACAAGATCACCTTTTATTACAATGGTAATGGCCAGCAAAATTGAGTGTTGAACTATGTGCAAGGGAAGTGGATGAAGGAGTGAATAATGGGGAACTCCTTATATAGTGGAGTGAAGACCTGGCCGACTGTGGCCCTGGACAAATAATTAGGAGAAAATCCAGTAAAATCCCAGATAAATAGTAAAGCCCCAAAATGCTGAGATGTACAATTCTAACAGCTCTTGCATAAGCATCTCCTAGGTTAATGGTCCGTAATACTTTTTAAGCTTGCTTCCATTGATGTAACCCTCCATTTGCACACCCTTAATAGTTTCAAGAGCCAGACCAACCCTTGAAGTGTGATTTTGGACACTCGAAATGGTCATAATCCTCTGTACTTGAGTTTCTTTTTTCTAGTGCTTCCAACACCATACATGAGGACAAGGTCTCCTGTTTCTAGTTCTTTTTTGTTTCAGGTTATGGTCAAACCAATGCTTTCTATGCAATTTCTCAACCATAAGCCCATGTGATGCCATTAGTCGGGTTTCATCAAGTTTCTCTAAATCAACTAACCTTTTGGCTGATGCATTTTCAGTTAATCTCTCTTGCACCGCAATTCGTATGCTTGAACTAAGTACTCCATAGGCATTATGGCCTCAATGCCATAAGCTAGACGGAAGGGAGTACATCCCATCGCTACCTTATATAATGTTTGATATGCCCATAAAGCTGCAGTCGGCTTATGTTCCCAATCCATGCGACTTGCTTCTAATGTTTTTGTCAAGATAGTACACAAAATCTTATTTTTACTCTCCCTTGACCATTTGCCTATGGATAATAAGGTGATGACTTTTGGTGGACTACAAGGAATCCAGCAAGTGTAAGTAATCAATCACCTCATTAATGAAATGTGAACCCCGATCTCACTGACTAATTCCAATGGGCATCCGAATCTTGAAATGATTTGTTCATATAAGAACTTAACCATTGTTTGTACATCAGCTCGCTTAGAGGGTCTTGCCTTTGCCTATTTCGTGAAATAATATGTGGCCATGCAAGGGATTCCACAATACCATTTATCTTCACTTCACAGACATACTCTTTTTCTCCACAGTATGAAGTTCATTCTTCAACTGTATCTTTCGTGCCTTGGTATTTGTTTCATCCTTCAACTATATCTTTCGTACCAAGGTGTCCCATGCCTCCTTGGGGGACTTGCGTGGTCTAATGCCCAATCATGCACCAATTTGGATTCCCTCATGTGAAGGGTCTCCCCAAGATTATGTCATATGAGTACGGTTGGCGCAGAAAGTCCATCACCACAAATGTATGATGGTAGCAGAATGTAAAGAGTTTAAATCGTACATTCTTCAAAAGCCCCATGGGTCTTGAAGATGTTCCGTCTGCCATTTTAACGATAATATCCGCACTTTCTAGATCTAGTTTTCCCCAATTCTCCCAACATCATTTTGTGATGTTGCTGACTCTCGCTCCTCCATCTAGGATAGCCAATGCTTGGTACCCATTATGATGAATTGGGATTGTAGCGTTAGTGTTGTCACTTTCATAGTACCAACCCAATTGATCGACCAGTATCTTGACAAATCTAGGCGTTCTTTCTCCTGCGTGTTTTAAGTTTCTTTCTGCTAGAGGTGACTGGGTCTCCTCTACAGTGGTCATTGGGTTTAATCCTCCCTCTACCCATTAACACCATATTAGTGAATTTGGGAATTTCCCAATTCCCGTTTTTGAATACTTAAAAAAGGGGACATGGATAACATGTTTGTAAGTTTCTCAAAACCCTATCATATGACCTATCATTGGAAAGCGCTTGAAAAATGGAATCTAAAGAGCTATAAAGCGCTCATTTTGGATTAGTGGTGTTCAAGTTATGGTTAATCCAAACTTTTGACCACGTGTCCCAAACTTGTGGGAAATTCCCATATTCTCCAATATGGTGTTCATTCTTTTATGTTTGCCCATGATGTTGGTGAACTTTGTAGTAATTTTCCCAATGGCATTTGGATGGGAGTGGACAGTACAGCTGCGAGACTGCCTATGTCTCTTGGCTCTCTGGGAAGTGAGGGCTCCTTCCACATGTGTGTCTCATATTCACTCCTAGGGAATGAATGAATAGACACATCTTTCTTAGCCTCCTCAAACATTCTTGCCATGAGGTCTCCTTAAGATCCTCCTTTAGACTCTTCTGGAATTGGAGTAGGCACATACAATTCTCTTTCCCTTATCGGCTCGTTTCTTGGATACATTGTATCTCTGGCCTGGTTAGCCCTTAATTTGGCTTCATGAAGTCATTGGCACTCTTCCACTAGGGCCTTAGATTCTTCAAGTTTTCTTATCTCTTCTTGGATATTCACCAATTCCCTTAGGGGTTGCTGGTTTCTCTCTTTGTGCATCTTGGGCAAGCTTGTCTAATTTTGGCACTTGATCGTTCTCTTCCTTTGATTGGGTGGATTCAGTGTCAATAGTATCTTCTTCAGATCCATCCTAGATTGTGACCCTGGTGTCAATAGTATCTTCTTCAGATCCATCCTGGATTGTGACCCTGGTGTCACCTTTACCCACTTTTTTCACTCTCCTTCTCCTGCCAATTCTAGAAGTGGTGGCACCCACTAGGTTCTTCCCTTTGTCCCCTAGTTGGGCTTGGGCTCGTGTGAGGACATTCAGTGTGGCATGATGTTTCCAAGCTGCACACTTAGGGTCCAGATAATGGCTTGGTTAGAAATGGAAGTAGAACCACTTGCGAAATATAGGCAATCTTTAATCAAATGATTAATCCCACACTTAGTACAAGTAATCACTGGCATGTCATTAGGTGGTGCTGTCATTAGCTGAGTTTGATGCGCATGAACCACATTCTTGTTAGTACAGTCTGCTATTCGATGACGTCCACCACCACAACCAAAACATTGTAGTGGCCCTCTTCTCATATATGAGTTTATGTCCTTACCTTTCTACTGTACCATGGTTTGGAACACCGGTACTGGCATGTTATTTTGTAAGACATAAAATTCTGGCACAATCTCTGCGGCTTTCTCATAGTACTCACTATTGATTTCTACCTCACGCACCATTTCACCCTCATCCAATGGCTCCTCAATCTCCGCGGCTTCCTCATAGTACTCATTATTGATTTCTACCTCACGCACCATTTAACCCTCATCCAATGGCTCCTCAATTAACACTTGGTTGATTTTAGCCTGTGGTGGTTGTGGGCCGGTAGAACAGGTGGCGATAGAGGCGATGTGTCCTGTACCCGGAACATCCCTCTTGGTAACTAGGATGGGTTCGTCTGGCTTGTAGCCGTAGTGATTTGCACTGGTGGTGCTGGTAAGGCAGTGGTGCTCTGGGTGCCGACAATTGTGCTATGATTTGGAATCTCAGATACTTGCACATGGAAGTGTCATTGACAGATCCCTGCCCCCTTCGCGCAATGGATTCGGGGTCCTAGCAGCATAAGTAGCACTTCTTGCGTGAGGCAGGATCCCTCACTCGGCCTCGCCCCACGGATATCCGGACAAGAGACTAATCCCTTGGTTCTTAAAAAACCGAACCCGAAAAAACTTCCCCCCACCGGAAAGCACGGGCGATTCCTCCAGGATATTTGTACTCTAACGTAGTCAGGGTCATTACTGACCAAACTGATCCGACTGAACCTGTGAGTCACTTGGTTAGATCAAGGAAGAAATTTGCACTTGGATCATAGAAACCAACGCTTTTTCCCCCATCGAGAGGCACAGTCGTTGATTCTTTTTCCATAGAACAATTACTATCTAAGATTTACTTCATCTATCGTACTATAACAGAATTGAGTCTCATTTTACTGATCCATCAGTCGAGCCTCTAACCCAATCCAGTCCCAAGGGTTAGCCATACGCCCAACCACTATAGTGATGGGATCCAATTAGGAATTTGGTTAGGTTTTGTCCCGGGAAGTAGGGAAAAGAGTTCCCATGCCCCCTAGCTAGATATTCATGCAAATTTAACGCCAGTCACACCACGTACACACCCAATATAAAATTGTCTTTTTCACAGATTCAACTATCTTTAAAACAATCATTTAATGAAACCATAGTGTCACTGATCATAATCCTCCAAAATATCTGGTTGAATCCTAATTTCCAATCATTCCTTCATCGGTGTACCTATGGCATCATTGGCAACCAGAACGCTCACCATCTATCCCTCAGGGGCCTTTTTGATAGTTCCTAGCTCATAGTACCCGACAATATATTCACTTATAAAAATCAAGATGGAATCTCCGTTGAAGATCAGCAAGATCAACCAACAGATCCATATAAAAGAGCCATGGACTCATCCGTTGAGGACCAGCAAGGTCAATCAACCAGATCCATGCTCGGTTTCAGAAAACAACTCTTACTCCTTGTTCCAATATCTTCCCCGATGCACGTGTGGGTATCTTCGGCGACCCAGAGCCCGAGCACCGTATGGTCAGCACCCTCTAGGATCCTTCGCAGGTGACCTAGCGCTTCACTCATAGGCCGCTTCCTTCATCCCTCATCCATCGTACGGAAGCTCACCATTTTAATCGAACCGAGGCTAGTCAAGACCTCGACCGACCTTACTACGTGAGACGTCCTCCATTGACTCTTCGTCAGCTGTTGCAACTTTATCCGTTAGCACCATGACCTCATTCTCACAAGACGGTCAAAATGCTTCCCCAGCATTCTTGACTTAAAACAGTCATTTAAAAATAGGTCATAAATACAGTTTGTATAATGAACTCTCGTCTTTCACATTGTTCCACATCTATCCACATTACTTCCATATCCAATTCATATGTATTCCTATTCTCATCCAATCACATCTGTCCACATTACTTAATCCATATCCAATTCATATGTATTCCTATTCTCATCCAATCACATCATATCTTTCCTCATTTATCCTCATCACATCTCATCCACTCGCATCTACCCATATTCACATCCCATCACACCTCATTCATTTACATCACATATCATTCATTCTTATCTATCTCAATTTACATCACATCTCATCACATTCATTTCACATCTCATTGCATTCATTCTTATCCCGATTCACATCACATCACACCACATCTCATCCATTCACATCCCATATCATTCATTTACATCCGATTCACATGACATGACATCTAATTCATTCACAGCTTGATTTACATTACATTACATCTCATCCATTCACTCACATTGACATCACATCCTTTCACATACACATCCACATCCATTCTTTCACATACACATCCACATGCATTCTTCAACATACACATCCACATCCATTCTTCCACATACACATCTACTTCCATTATTCTACATACACATACACATCCATTCTTCCACATACACATCCACATCCATTCTTCCACATACACATACAGATCCACATCCATTCTTCCACTTATACATCCACATCCACATCCATTCTTTCACATACACATCCACATCCATTCTTTCACATACACATCCACATCCACATCCATTCTTTCACATATACCTCCACATCCATTCTTTCACATCTATTTCACATGCTATTCCCATTTTGTAGCTTTTTCTAGTTTGATTCCAATAATGGGACTTTTTCTAAATTTCTACCAATTGCTTAGCCTAATTAAAGGTTCCTTTTCTTGAACGACTATTTCTATATTCCTTCTCAATTCCTCAATCGAATTATATTCAATATTCCTCTTTTGAATAAAAGAATTCATGGGATATACAGAAATCAATTCTACCCATATTTTCACTTTTGATAAATAATCATAAATTGAATTATACTAAAAATTCCTCTTCTTTCCATTTAATTTCTTGGATCTCAAATACCATGGGAATTCCTCTTTTGTGCATTTAATTATTCGCATTCCAATGTCATGGGAATTTCTCTTTTATCATCAATATTTCTCATAATAAAATACCCATTAATTCAATATGCTAGGAATTTCTCTTTTCCCATCTAAATGATGGAATTTCAAATTTCATAGGAATTGCTCTTTTACTATTTAAATATTTCTCATAGATAAAATAAATTTATCTAAAATTTATCTTTGAATTTAAATAAAATATCCATTAATTTTAATATGCTAAAAATTACACTTTCCTCATTTAAATATTTGAATTCCAATATGGTGGGAATTCCTCTTTCATCATTTAAATTTATCTATACAAAAAGATAAATTTAACTAAAATCCTTCTTTAATTTTTAAATAAAATATACATTATTTTAGCATCCCAATTTCTCTCTTACTTCATTGTCATGGGGATTACTCTTTTATCATAAAATCGAATGACTAGAAATTTCTCTTTTTTCTAATTAACTATTTATGCATAAACATAAAAATTAAAATTTTCATGATTATAATGAGAATCATTCAATTAATCTAGGATGATTAATCCTAGAATATGGTAGGAAATCCTCTTTTCATAATATGAATGAGAATGATTTATGTGTTAATTTTTTAAAAATTTTACCATAGCTTCGCTGCTATTACTGATAGTTCTCAATAATTTTGAAAACATAAAGTTTAGTAATATCCAATGATAGAATAACCATTAATTGGATCAATATTCAATTATGGACTTGATTCCTAATTTTTCCATGAATTAAATAGCATAAAACATTAAAAAGCCACTTATTTGGGCTCAATTTGACAAGCATAGAAATTACTTTTAGATTAGAGAATTGCTTCATGAGAAGCTTCATTTGAATATAGAATAGGTCATAGGAATGACCATTCTTTGGGGGGGAGAGAGACATGCTTTAAAAAAAACATTTAATTTAAGCATAAATAAAAATTTATGTGTTTTATCACTACAATTCATTAAAGAACTTCAATTGTAATAAAAAGCCATTCAATTGAATGCTTTTCAAGCTTGAGAGGGGTTGAGAAGAGAGAACATTTGGAGATTAAAAAAAAGACCATAAACCACACTTTACCTCCTAGATTGTTTGATTCTTTAATCAATGTAGAGGCCCCAACCAATCAATTGGTTTGGTATGTTGATGAAGAGACCCAATGATGGCCATGGCTTTTCTATATTTATATATGCATGCTTTGACCTCAGCCTCACTCCCTTCATTAAGCTCATCTCCATTTACTACCCCCCAAACCTCCTTTTGCATGAGTAGATACATGACTTTTGTTTGCCATGTAGAGAATCCTTCACCACTTAATTTATCCACTAAGATTTGGGTAGCCATTACTCAATGAGGAGGGTCTTACTAAGATTTATATTTGTATCTTAATAGCATCTACTCCTTACAATGATTTGGATAAGATTTGGTTCAGATTTAGATGTTAATCAAGATTAAGATCACTAATCACTCACTAATCCTAAGAAGAATATAGGTAACTTTGAGTAGTCAAATAGGATAGTTATACTCTCACTTGAGCCAAATACTTTAAAAAAATGGAATAGCAATGAACGAAGAAGGGGTTCAGCTACTAGTACTTGGGAGTAACATACTTTTAAGAGAGTTAACAAAACCTCAATGAAGAGAGGTTCAGGCATGGATCTCCCTCTTCATTCCACCAATGGAAAAACCAAGAGCACCAATGTGTTTAGCACCTTCAAAAACCCCTAGGGATAGCTAGGATTTGAACAACTTGGCGGCGAGCTCAACATAATTTAAATTTTCCCAAAATTTTTAGGCACCAGTTTTGCAGCGTCAATTTTGGTCAATTTTTTACAGATCTCTTCAATTCCTCCAGTGTGCGTGGATTCCCTGAGGGTTCTATACTCTCCTAGAAGGGCTTGCCCAATGTTGGGGAGAATAGGAAGAACCAATGTATTCAATGGCATCCACTACATGAGCTAGTGATAAGGTTGATTATAATTAGTGATTGAGTAGCTTAATTAATCTTGATAATACTACTAATGCTGAGACTAATCATGCAATGATGAGCCTAGCTCTTATACCAAGTTGCAAAAATACATGATTTGAGATGGCTATAGAGTGTGTGAGAGTTGGAAGAGAGCTATAGTGGATAAAAGATGAAAGAAGACATCATTAAAGCATGATATCAACACCAATAGAGGTGATTAAGGTATGAGACAAGACTAATCAAAACATCAAGTTTTTGCATTCTGAGAATGAGCTTGATGCATCTATTTATATCTCTTATCCACACGTTATATGCACACTTTTGCCATTCATGTGTTCATAAATGCTCACATTCCTTGTGCACCCTTGCACTTTCCATGTGCCTACCTTTTTGACCATTGACTACCTTTTACATTCATCCTTTCACATGCTCAAATAACCTTAGCTTGCATCCATTCCAATTTCATAACATCTTAGGCTCCATCTATCTTACTCCCACATACATGTGCCCCATATAGAGAACATGACAGGCACCATATTCTAACATTTGTGCTACCACGATACTGCCCATCGCTACAAGAATCAACCACAAAGGCAACAACAATTAGCCACACTAGCTCCACCCATTTATCACTCACTTGGCTTTGCCTGCACCACTAGCAAGGCCCATGCTTACTAATGCACCTCACCCAAGGCAGTGCATGCCAAAGAGGAGTACTAATAATTTCAAAGTAGCCCCTACCACTTCCAGTGTTGCCACAGCAACCACCCATTCCCCAGGGGACCCCCATGATAAACCAATTGACCCTGAAAGAAATACTTGAAAGGGAGGAACACATAATAGGGGAGATCACTATCTACCTAGAACCCCTAAAGGCTTAGATCCCCTTAAGCCAAATCCTCAGTCACACTACATTCAAGATGGTGACACTGTGTTTACCCAATCTATATAATCATAGTACAATCTAATAGAGAGAGAGACATCAGTACCTTGGGATCTTACATATGCTGCTAATAGTACTATCACTACTACAAAGGGATCTCACCAAGTGGTAGAGTGTCCCATTAAGAAGGCTATGACAGGCCACACTATCCAACCATAGCCACTAGAACCTCTCTACACTGATTGCGGAATTGATCACATGTACAAGGATTACCCATTGAGAGCATCTGCCCCCCATGTCCATCGCAAGAGCATAAACTGACTACGAGCATTAACTTACAAAGTGTTAAAGATGGGCTAGTATAAATGGTTCCTCTCAATGGTGTTGAGATATCAATCTCAACTAGTGTTGCGAACAGATGCATTGATGACCTGCTTGAGTGATAGCCTCCACACTTATGCCACTAGCATGGTTGAGTGATAGCCTCCACACTTATGCCACTAGCATGGTTGGTGAGATTATGGTTGATATGTTGTAGTGGTGGACGGTAAGCTATGTGGTGAGACAACCATATTTAGATTACTAGAGTATGGTATAGTTATAGCACCAGCTCATATAGTTGAGTTCACACTATGGATTGATCATTGTATATTATAGTAGGAGAGTACTTTTCCTTATAGTATGTAGCTTATCTCTTTAGTTTATAGTTGTAGATAAGAGAAGAAGATAGGAGAAAATTCAGGTTGGTGAGATTATGGTTGATACGTTGTAGTGGTGGACGGTAAGCTATGTGGTGAGACAGCCATATTTAGATTACTAGAGTATGGTATAGTTATAGCACCCGCTCATATAGTCGAGTTCACACTATGGATTGATCATTGTATATTATAGTAGGATGGTGAGATTATGGTTGATATGTTGTAGTGGTGGACGGTAAGCTATGTGGTGAGATAGCCATATTTAGATTACTAGAGTATGGTATAGTTATAGCACCCGCTCATATAGTCGAGTTCACACTATGGATTGATCATTGTATATTATAGTAGGAGAGTACTTTTCCTTATAGTATGTAGCTTATCTCTTTAGTTTATGGTTGTAGATAAGAGAAGAAGATAGGAGAAAATTCAGGCCATCCATCTCTCTCTTGTGTCTTCCTCCTCTTGTGTATGTGTGTGGTTGCTTGCAAGGAACTCAAACTCTCTCTCTCTCTCTCTCTCTCTCTCTCTCTCATATTCTCTTTATGGTATGAGAGCTCTTGTTCATGTGAGAGCTAAAGAGGCAAGCAAGAGGCAAGAACAAGGCAAGCAAGGAAGCGGTACATGGGTAAGGGTATTTCCATCTCTTTCCCTCTTTGATTTTGGAGCAACACCTTTGGTAGTTGTGAGAGCTACATCTAGATAGAAAGTCATTGTCTCAAATTGAGACATCCTTATGGGTGAAGGAAAAATACCATATTATGTGTAATTAACTACATTAACTAAGTTTTTACGTGTTTTAGCGTGATTTTGGTCAGTAATTCATCCAATTATTTGTTTAGTATTCTTTTAAAAGAAGACACATTGTATGGGTCAAAAATATTATCCAAAGTTTAAGGGTTGATGGTATACATAAAGTATGTGAAGAATGCCAGCTTGGTAAAAGCAGGCCAAACATGCTTTTCCACATGAAAAGCACGTCTCGGCGTAAGTCCATTGAATGTTATATATTGGATGTATAGGAGGACTGACCAAGATTACAACAATTGCAAGTTGTCAGGTATCATGTTATATTTTTACTAATAAGAAAAGCCATAATCCCATTCTCACAATTGATTTTGAGTCTTTCTTGCTCTTGTGATTGATGCTTGCTTATGTGCTCTTTTTTCTTTGATGCATGCTAAACCAAATTGGTGAACAAACCACCTAATCAACATCGAGCAATATTGGGTAATCTGAATAGCTTGGAATGGATAGATAAATGGAGCTAATCCCTAGGTTAGTCCCTACCGAAATAGTGACACCAAATTTTTTTGTTAAGAGCTTTCCTTAGCCTCACTAAAGCATATGGCATTGGGCCTTTCCTTCGAGCCGCAAATGCAACTTTTTGATGTGGGTGCACTAGCTCGTCCATTGCATCCTCACTCTAATGTTACACTAGAATTTTCCTTTGCATGGGGTGAAGGGAGAGCTCTCTATACCTAGATGGATAGCTTCTCACAGTAGGTCCGGTGTGGGTGTGAAACCATGTTAACCGAGACGAAGGGGTTACAATCAATTTCAAGAGCAAGAGGCTTCACAACCATCGCTATGAGTCTAGACACTACATCTTTGTTGATGAATGTTTCCATGAGGTAACAATCGATTTCAAGAGCAAGAGCAAGAGGCTTCACAGCCATCGCTATAAGTCTAGACACTACATCTTTGTTGATGAGTGCTGCCATGAGGTAACATGCATTGTAGACAATCTACAAGATAGAGATCTAGAAGTCATCCACCCAACCCAAGGATAGGGATGCATCATCTAAAGCCTCTAAACTAGCACCAAAAAGAGTCCTAATCAAGGACATATGAGCATGGATGAGTTGGCAAATAATCTTTTTAACCAATTAGGCTAAGAGTCACAGAGCCATCCCCAAGGGCAACCTTAAGGAAATCCTTAGCCAGTTTCTCAAGCTAGGCACCCGCACCTATTTCCATGGTGATATATGGTTTAGTGTGCATTGAAACCATATAAGCATAGAGTGTCCATTAGATAGCAATAGTATTATGCTTAGAGCCACTCATTCCTAGCACCATGGGAACCATGATATACTAATAGGGTGTGAAGCCCCACAAACCATGCTCCCAACACTAAGGCAACCACTAGCCCTAGCAACAATACCAAATGCTCCTCAACCAACACATAATCTAGTGCCTAAACCTCTTACAAACTGCCAACCAATGCCATTCCCACCTATATTATTTTACCTCCTAGAACTAATAATTGGTTAGACTTTGCCAATAGACTCTGAGAGTCCAAAAGAGGAGAGCTATGAGCTAATACAATACATAGGGATATCTAGAGCAGTCTCCAGCAATTAACTATGCCTCCTTTTTCAAATATATGGTGCAATAAAAATCTAGAGACTGCAATAAAATGTCACATAAGCCGCCTCTTCAATGCTTCCATTGCAAGGGCCCGAACCATGTTGCCAAGGATCCTCATAAAGCCAAATTCCATTCCTGAATAATCTAGTGCTAAACCTTATATTAGTCCTTATGGAGGTACATGTTATTCCTTTTATGGAGATATATATGTTAGTCCTAATGGAGGTATATGTTATAATTGTGGATTCGAACATACTTTTAAGGACTATCTTAATAGAGTGATAATTACACCATTGGTAGCATCAGCAACTTTGATGAACCTTAACTTCTTAAGTGTACAAGGATGACTTATTCTTATAGTCCCCCTTAATGCAAGACAAAGGCAGTAGTAGCAGCCAAGAGAACATCCAAGGCTGCTAATAAGTTGAAGACTAAAGCTTCAACCCCAAAGTAAGCATGGTGCTGTAAAAAATCTAGTGGATTAGAATTAGAGGTCCGAAAGAAGAAGACATCAAAAATGTAACACACAATCAATTGTCAAGGGAAATGACATTGTGACCATTGAAAGTGGTGGTTCACACGTGGCTAAATCCCTTGCGAAATACCTTATAGAAACAATGGGCAATCTCTCACTCAAACTAGCTCTATCCACCAAATTAAAGAAGCCCATTGATTATGTAAACCCTCCCAAGAATCTTAGAGTACCCCAATCCCATGTAAGAGAAAGAGCAACTGAAATAAGGCTAGGAGCCTGGATCTTGTGAGGAAGTGAACTAGAGCATATTTTTTAGTAGGTGGCTAATTATGAACCAATGACCTTGAGTGGGCATATCCCAAATATTTTTCTAGTTTTAAAAAACCTATGAGAGAGCCTCCTATATAACCATTCTCAAGTGGTGGCTGCAAAAAAATAAACCAGTTTTGAAGTCTCTAGAAGTAGTGAAAGAGGACTCAATGGGAGGCAAAAGTTGTCCTTCCATGCATTATCATAGCCCCCACAATATTTTCTTCAAGGTGATTTAGCAAGGGCTTAATTGCATCCTTCTGAGGCACCACCTCCTAGGTAATATTATGTGCACATCCTTTATATGATGGTAGGTCCAAAGCCACCTTCAAGTGAGTGAAAATATTTCCCGTGGGACATAGTAGGGCCTCACATTCTTTACCTTGACATGAGTGCAAATATCGCCACACCGTTGGACATAGCAGGGCCTCTCGGAATTCTAAATCTTGATAAGTTCTCTTTTGCAAGGAAATTCTCAACTTTGGAGAGACTTATCTAATTGGATGAGTGAGAATCAAAGAGCCCAACCACATAGACGAGCTTCAACAAGAGGAGGAGGATGAACCATGTCACATTGAGCACTCTTCTTCTATTCCCAAGACTAAAGGATAGTTAAAAGTGGTCATGAATAAGGTGGGACACTATTTTAAAGTGATGAAAATAAAGTCATGTTACCTATCATTTATAAGGGATGACGATCTTCATAAAATGATCTTAAATGTTGGTAGCATAATCATGAAGGATATTTTTGAGAGGCTTGGAGAAGCCCACCACTCATAGGCACAAGCCTCATGGTCAAGATTGTTGATGGGAACATAGCTAAACCATTAGGTATTCAAGATGCAAAGATTCAGACCTTCGGGCTGAGCTTCCACCACCACCACCACCACTCATTTTCATGGTGATGGATTTCCAAAGAAGAGGGTCATGCACTATGATCTTGCAAAGACTTGACATGCGGTGAGATGCAAAGCTGGTTTATGAATGAATCACATTACATACACAAGGGTAACCTGTCCTTGAAGATAGACATGAAAATGGGGAAGGCTCATCCCATGGATCAATTCATTCTCGCCATTTGACTAACACAACCGTTCTTGGACCACTTCAATTGATATTTATAGAGCATGCAATATAGAAGCTCGCATCTATAGAGCATACAACATATAAGCACACCACACCAATTGATATCTATAGTGCTATAACAAGATATGTATGGTGAAGATGAGGATGAGGAATATGAGCCTCCTCTCAGATCTTGATGACTTCACTTGGATTCATGTTCTAGCAACCGTGGTGGAGACTCTTCCTCCATGGAAGCTTGGGACAAGGTTTGCATGATTAAACGGTGGTGAAATAACATCCATCTTCATGCTATAGAAGAATTTGAAACATAACCAATGGTATAACAACCTACTTGTTACATTGAGACATAGATTCCATAAAAAGAACACCTAGCTGCATGGTTATCGTTGGTGAAACTAAGGCTAGTCACAACAACATGATGTCTTAGGAGACATGGACCTCATTAGACCAGCCCACCCCTCACACCATCCCGAACTACCATCACCATGGTAAAGAATTCCCAATCCATGGTTGGAAATTGTTTTAAAGTGGAGTTTTATATTGGAACTAAACTTGCACCTTCTTGTTCCCCTGAAACAGAAATTCAAAAAGAATTTTCCAATGTGCAATTGGAATTAATTGGAAATAGGTATAAAGAACCTTAGTCTAAGGGTCTAGATTTTCAGAAATCTTTAGACTATGGTCCAATTAAGGTTCCTATGGGCCAATAGCATCAATCCATGTGTAGGGAGGAGATAAATCCAATTTGTAAAAAGAAGATACCCAAAAATGAGTAAATGCTCACATAAGGTGAAGAGTTGAAAATGTACAAGGTTTATTAGTAAAAAAACTATGAGCAATATTAAAAATATGAGATATTTTGGGTATCCAAAAGTGAGTAAATGCTCACATAAGATGAAGAGTTGAAAATGTACAAGGTTTATTAGTAAAAAACTATGAGCAATATTAAAATGATTCCATTATGACACATATGTAAGGGGAGCAATGTTAAGGCTCCAAGGGATCACCATGGTCCCAAACACCCTCATGTACCATGCTGCTACTACAACAACTCATGAGCTAGAGCTAGAAGTACAAAGCTCAATTAACTACACCAACAAAGCTAGTGATGGTGGTGTTAAAGCTTTTGTAATGGGTGGACAAATGGTTTTCCACCTTCACTCAGTGAGCTTAGGAGGTAAGCTAAAAAGCCCTATATATGTAAACCAAAAGC
Organism: Cibotium barometz; assembly: GCF_041138505.1. Classification (NCBI taxonomy): domain Eukaryota; kingdom Viridiplantae; phylum Streptophyta; class Polypodiopsida; order Cyatheales; family Cibotiaceae; genus Cibotium; species Cibotium barometz. The sequence continues at coordinate 43,648,947 of NC_141067.1, read as the reverse complement.
CCTATACACATATGTAATATGTAATGTAGCACCTCCTACTATCAATTGAAGAGACACATATACCCAATAAAATTTGAAAACATAAATTTAAAAACCAAAACAAAACAAAAAACTAAAATAACTACAAGTGCACACTCTCTAAGAATACCTACCTACACATGCACACAAACCACAAGTGCAAAATCTCTAAGAATACCTACATGCACATGCACACAAACCAAAACACACACATCTGCACATGCATACCCTCTAAAAACATGCATAGGTGTGCACCCCCTCTCCACACTTGCAAACTTGTACACACCCCTGGCTCTGCATCATGCACACACACACATACACCCCCATATGTGCACACCCCCCATGTACACATAAAGCACTCACACTACCGTGACATTTGACTGTGTAATTCACAATCCATGATTTTATTTCAAAAATTGGAAGTTAATTTTATATTTCATGGTGAATTTGTCTCACAAAAGGCCAGGAAAGACAAGACTAATACCTATAAGAAATCCTATTTAATGTAATATAGACTCTGATTGTCACTCTGATTGTCTCACGAATCTACTTGATAGACATGTGGAGTACTTGGTGGAGGGTTGTCTTAGTCATAGATCATTCTCCAAATCGATTGGACAACATCGTTATTTACCCTTGGCTGACATCCACTCACAAATAAAACATTGGCAATGCTCGCCCCTTTTTGAAATATACCCCCCCCCCCAAAAAAAAAAACTCTCCCTTTAAGAAATTTCCCCCTACTACATTTCTCCCTTTTTTAATTAATTATTTATTTTCATTAAAAATGTTCATTTTCAAAAAGAACAATTGGGAAAATTTTGTAATGGCATGGTGGCTATGCCTACAACAACTGTGCTGAGGCCCATGGAGCCCACATAGGGCCTAGCCTACGAACCTAGCCCACATGCCTAGCACCAACTCAGGGAACAGGGTGCTCCACCACCAATGTGTAGGAATGCAATGCTATAAGGGCAAATTGAGGGGTGCAAGTGGGCTAATGTACATGACTAGAGGTGGTGAGACTATGGGGAAGAGGGTGAGCTTGAGCTCCTTACAAGATTTTTTGTTCACACACACACACACATAAGTAGACAAGCACATAAGAGAGAAATGGATGGCTGAATTTCTTCTTTCTTCATACTTCTCTACTATTAGAAAATAAAGATAAGAGTACATATTATAAGGGAAAGTAATCTACTAGTAAAGGTGTGAGCCCGCGACTATATAAGTTGGTGCTAGAACTATGCGATAACTCTAGTGTGCGAGCCCGACATATTATAAGGGAAAGTAATCTACTATTAGAACATACAAGAAGGTCTATAGGTGTGAGGTCGACTATATGAGTTAGCACGCTAAAACTTTGCAATTACTCTTTCTTGATAATTTGGATGTCATATAGCCTCCTATAAACCATTGGTGGCATATCCAACCATAGATTCACCAACCATGCCAGTGGCATAAGTGTGAAGGTGCACTGGCATAAGTGTGAAGGTGTCATGCTAGCATGTCATCTATAGCCACACTAGTTGAGCCAATATCTCAACAAGTAGCACACCTAACACATTTTTCAAGAAACAAGGGCGGACCAAGGTGTTGATGACAACTTTTGGTAGGCTTCATGATGCGAAGGCAGAGCATGTCACATCAAAGTGATAGTTCAATGAATAAGGGCTCACAAACATTAACATCAAGCAACTTTCAACAATAGGGGGAGAACATCCTCAAGGATGTTACCATATTATAGTAGTGATGTGTGTGAATACACTTAGGACCGCCGGGGCACTTTTTCCCTCACTAGGAGGTTTTTTTCCCCGTGCATTGTATATACGCCCATTATCTTCTAGGGCTGGTTATCTTTCATTTTTGGCACTCATAATACACTACTGTGTTGTGCTCAAGCTTCCTCATCTTCTTGAAGTTGTGTGTGCATTCCTGCAACCCTAATTCCAACAATTGGTATCAGAGCAGGCTTCCTCCTCCCGGGCAGCATCACCGGCACCTGCCGCTTCATCTCCTCCGATTGCGACGAGGTTTCACGAGCGTCTGCAGGTTAGTATATGCCGTGGGAGAGCCCGAAGGGCTTGGTCGTTTCAGAATTTTGATCTGAAGTCATTTCGCCCTCCGTTTTTGCATTCCAAGTACTGCGCAGGCAAAATCGTCCTACTGTGCAGATTTTCTGTCAAGATTAAAATCTGCAGGACAGGTGCCCATTCGTCTGTTTTGGGCTGTGCTGCATAGCACAGGTCGATTTTATACAGGTTTACCTCTTACAGACAGCATTTACATCTAGTAGTACAGTCATTGGCCATGGCTGACAACAATGATGTATTCCGCATGTTGGCTGCTGAGGATAAGTTGGATGGCACCAACTATCCATTGTGGGCATATATGATGCGACATGTATTGGTAGCAAAGGGGTTATGGAACATTGTGCAGGGTATTGATGCACGTCCTATTGTGGCTGGGAATGCTGCAAACACATCAGAAACAGGTACTGTTGATGATGGTGCAGGCACAAGTGCTGTTGCAGCTGTTCGAGAACCACCACTTTCAGCAGAGCAGATTCGTTGGGATGGTAGAGATGCGCAGGCTCATGCCTTGATTGCGCTGTCTGTCAAACGTACCATTATCCCACATATTCGCTCCTGCAGGACTTCTAAGGATGCTTGGGATGTACTTGCCACATTGTATCAGGCAAGAAATGAGGCTCGTGTTGCTTATCTCCGAAAACAGTTGGAGAATGAGCATATGAACGAAGGTGATTCTATGGATAGCTTTTTGACAAAGATCAAGGATTTCAAAGAGCAGCTCATTTCTGCAGATGAAATCCTGTCAGACAGTTCACTTGTGCAGACTGTTTTGAATGGTCTACCAGATTCTTATCAGGGTTTTGCTTCCACTCTTCGCTTGATGATGAAAGGCAATCCCAATGCCTTATCATTTGAGGAGTTAGTTTCTGTTTTGCTGCAAGAAGACCAGTCAAGGCAAAACAGGAATAATATGCGTGTCGCAGATCAAGCTTTCGTTGCTAGTCAGAGAAGCGGGAAAGGTAAAGCTGGCTTTTCTTCTAGTAAGCAGAAATCTGCAAATGCTGCGCAACCAAAGAAGGAAGACAAAGATGAGAAGAAGGGTGACAAACAGAAGACATTTTGCAAGTACTGTAAGGGAAATGATCATGTCATCAAAGCGTGTCCTAAGCTGGCTGCGAAAGAGGCTAAGAAGAAAGAGGCTGGTATGGCTGTTGCAGATGCCTCTCCTTCTAACAATGAATCTGCTAATGTTGTGCTAGATACAGAATGGGCATTCAATGCGCAGTGCAGTTATGACCCATCTTTGCATGACACATGTATGTCTGCAGTAGATTCAGATGTATGGTACTTTGACAGTGGTGCCACTAAGCATATCACCTCGCAGCGCAGTTTATTCACTTTCCTTGAGTCTGCTCCCACAGGGAATACTGTCACTTGTGCCAATAACTCCTCTTATCCCGTTAAAGGAGTTGGACAGATTGTGCTGAATGTTGCAAATGGCAACACCTTTACACTTTTTGATGCATTGTATGTGCCAGGGATCAAAAAGAATCTGCTGTCAGTCTCCGCATTTGCCAAAACAGGTTTGGTTGTAAAATTTGTGGATGACAGATGTACTGTTCATGATCTCTCTTGTGGTGACATCATTGTAGCATCTGGTTCACTATGTCGAGGGCTGTATAAGCTCAATATGGATGGCAAATGTGTAGAGGATTCAGCATGTGCTATTATGGATACGCAGGCTATTTCAAATGCAAAACTGTGGCATGCACGTTTTGGTCATCTGAATTTTGCAAGTTTGCTGCGCCTGCAGAAATCTGAAATGGTGTCTTCTTTGCCTAAGCTTGAGGCACCTGTCAAGCATGTTTGTGAGGGCTGCATATTGGGTAAAATGCAGCGTGCTTCCTTTCCCAAAGATGGATCAGTGAGAGCTGAACGCAGATTGCAGCTTGTTCACAGTGATGTTTGTGGACCCATGCAAACTCCATCATTTGGAAACTACCTTTACTTCGTGACTTTCATTGATGATTTTACCAGGCATGCATGGGTATATCCTTTGAAGGCAAAGTCCGAAGTGTTTTTGTGCTTCAAACAGTTTTTGGTTATGGCTGAAAATGTGTCAGAAAGTAAGATGGGCACCCTCCGTTCAGATCGAGGGGGGGAGTATATGTCTTCAGAATTTAATGCATTTCTGGCTGAGCGTGGGATAAAACACCAATGTACAGTGCCGTATACACCACAGCAAAATGGTGTGGCTGAGAGAAAAAACAGGTCTCTCATGGAAATGGCAAGATGTATGGTTAAGAGTCAAAGTCTACCACATGGTTTTTGGCTTGAGGCTGTCATGTGTGCCACTTATGTACTAAACAGGTGTCCCACCAAAGCATTACAGGTTGTCACTCCATATGAGGCTTGGCATGGCCGCAAGCCATCTGTTGGCCATTTACGTGTTTTTGGTTGCCTGGCATATGCATTAGTGCCTGTGCAACATCGCAGAAAATTGGATGACAAAGCTGTCAAATGTATTTTTGTTGGATATAGTGCTGAGAGCAAAGGCTATCGTTTGTATCATCCACAGACAAAGCGCATTTTGGTTAGCCGTGATGTTGTATTTGTGGAAGATGCAGTTCAGCCCTTGGTTTCATGTACTAAGGAGACAGATATCAGCTCACGTGATGTCTATGATACATTGTTGCCTCTTTTCAGTGGTGCACAGTCAAGTGCAATACCTCATGAGGCAGTTTTTCAGCCTATGCAGGTTTTAAATGATGGCACAGATCAGCCTATATCTGATGCAGATGTGCATGATGCACTTGAGGATGAGAGACAAGAGATTGAGGGCTCTAGGAATATGCCTAGATGGCTGGTGCAGACTTTGCGTGACAGCAAGTTGGATGCCCCTTTGTCTAGTCGCACTCGTTCTGGCTCTCATGGTGCCTCTTATGCGTCAGATTGTTATGCATTGGCTGTTTCTAGTATGTGCGATGAAAGTGAGCCTGTTTCATTTGATGAGGCACAAAGTTCAGAAAATTGGATGGCTGCTATGCAAGCAGAATACGATGCTATTATGAAGAATGGTACATGGTCTTTATGTGACTTGCCCCCTGGCAAGAAGGCCATTGGCACTAAGTGGGTATACAAATTGAAGTGTAAGCCTGATGGCACAGTGGATCGCCATAAGGCTAGGCTTGTTGCAAAAGGTTATGCTCAAGAGAAGGGCATTGATTTTGATGAGACTTTTGCTCCCACATGTCGTATGACCACTGTTCGTAGCATCTGTGCATTAGCAGCTCATAATGGTTGGAATGTACATCAGCTGGACATAAAGACTGCGTTCTTAAATGGAGATTTGCATGAGGAGGTGTATGTATCGCAGCCTCGTGGTTTTGTTCAAAGAGGGCAGGAAAACAAAGTGTGCAGGTTAAAAAAGGCTTTATATGGTTTAAAGCAAGCTCCACGAGCTTGGTATGAAAAAATACATGCATATTTGACTGCACATGGGTTTCAGAATAGTCCAACAGAAAGCACTTTGTATGTTAAACGTGTGGATGGTGTACATCTAATCATTGCTCTCTATGTCGATGACATGCTGCTCACAGGACCAAATGAGAGTCATATTGCTGATTTTAAGGCTGATTTGAATGCCTCTTTTGAGATGTCAGATTTGGGGCATTTGCATCATTATTTGGGGATACAATTTAAGCAGTGTGATGGAGGTATTGCTTTGTGTCAGACAAAGTATATTGAAACATTGTTGCGGAGATTTGGCCTTGAAGACTGCAAGCCTATTGCTACTCCAATGGAGACAGGTTTGAAGTTGAGTCTTCATGATGCTGGAGATCACTTTGATGTCACACTCTATCAGACAGCTGTTGGTTGCCTCATTTATGTATGCATTACGAGGCCAGACATTCAGTTTGCAGTCTCACAGGTGAGCAGATTTATGCATAGCCCAGGCATTAAGCATTGGCAGGCAGTGAAGCGTATCTTTCGCTATTTGAGTGGTACTCGGCATCTTGGGTTGTTTTATCCCAAGGGGGGATCATTGCCGCCAGATTTACATGCTTTTTCAGATTCTGACTGGGCTGGTTGTTATGACACACGCGTGTCCACGAGTGGTTTTTGCTTCATGCTTGGAAGCTCATGCATATCATGGTTGAGCAAGAAGCAGCCTACTGTGGCCACTTCTAGTTGTGAAGCTGAGTACATGGCAGCTTTCACAGCTACGGTTGAGTGTGTGTGGCTCAGACGCCTTATGGCTGATTTGGGTGTTGGGCAGCCATCTGCCACCACCATCTTCACTGACAGTCAGAGCGCATTGGCAGTTGCACGGAACCCAGTGTTCCATGCTCGTACGAAGCACATTGAGGTGCACTACCATTATGTCAGGGAGAGACTCTCTGCAGGAGAGATCAGTTTGGCTTATGTGCCAACACAGGATAACCTTGCAGACCTTTTCACAAAGGCTCTGCCTCGTGAGAAGTTCGAAGCTTTTCGCAAAGCTTTGGGCTTACTCCCTTTTGTGGATTCGTCCACATAGCTAGACACTTCCCTATACATGAGTGCTAGCTCTTGTTCACCGCATCACTCCAGGGGGGATTTGTTACCATATTATAGTAGTGATGTGTGTGAATACACTTAGGACCGCCGGGGCACTTTTTCCCTCACTAGGAGGTTTTTTCCCCCATGCATTGTATATACGCCCATTATCTTCTAGGGCTGGTTATCTTTCATTTTTGGCACTCATAATACACTACTGTGTTGTGCTCAAGCTTCCTCATCTTCTTGAAGTTGTGTGTGCATTCCTGCAACCCTAATTCCAACAAAGGATGGGTACTACAACACATTGGTGGCATGGCTAGATGCCTCCAGTTTCTTGCATGTGGCAATACTAACTCCTCTACAATTCTCACCATATCATGCAAAGTGTAAAAATGAGCACTTGATAGGGGTATATCAAGTATTGGATCCAAGTTAGGATCCGCTTGAACCATTTTACATTTACAATTAGTTGGTGGCAAGTAGGGGCACCACTTATGCATGCTGCTCCAATCTAATTTTTCTTCCCAATGTCATCTTTACTTTGTAAATGTATACAATCCAAGTAATAAATTTTACGTTTATTGATCAATTTTTTATACCAAACATGCATTTTAATATTTTCAAGACTCCTATAAGATGCAATTTAAATAAATACTCACAAAAGTCTTCAACCTTTTCCTTTTTTACATTTTACCACATCAAGGGTTTCTATTTGATTTCAAAAAAACTTTAAGACCTCATGATCAAGGGTTTTTATTTGATTCAAGTGATGGTATTTGATTTTAAAAAGCCTTTAAGACCTCATGATCTTCTATTTGATTTGAGATTTTCTCATGATTTTTTTTAAAAAAACTTTAAGACCTCATGTTTGCACTTAAGTTTGTTCGTGTGAGGCATCAAGGTTTGGAAAACAAGATATTTTAGTAACAATATCTAATTTAGCAGCAAACTAACATATTTCACTCAATGAAGTAGTATGGATGATTCCTAGAGATGTTGTAAATAATAGTATTTTAAGTGAGCATCAAACCAACATATTTCACTCTTCAACTGTATACTAAAGTAGTATGGATGATTACTAGTATAATGCTCTATTGATCAATGCCATGCTAACTCTTTCAAGGTTATGACCTCTAATACTTCATTTGTTCAAAACAACATTACACCACCACACTTAGTTATGGTCATGTTGTAGAATTTGATTATACCTTATGTACATCCAAACATAAGTTCTTGAATGCAGTCAACTTAAATATTATATTTACTTTAAGTTTGACTAATAAGTGTGTGTACTATATGTAAGTATGTAGGATCCCTAATAAATTCCAAGACCTTTGCATCATCTCAAGGAGTGTAGCACTTTTCTTGCACGATGAGAGATAGAACTCTTTTCCTCTTAACCACAATCTTAACCCCTTAATCTAAATTCTCATAAATCATTGAATATGATTGAGAATTATTTTGTGCCTTTATTATAAAATTCTTATTATAGGTTTGCCTAAGTTCAAAGTGGATGGTATGTGAAGAATGCCAATTGGGAAAAGATTCTAAGCATGCATTTCCACATGATAAGAATGTAAGTCAAAGGCAATTGGATATGGTGCATTTTGATGTTTAGGGACCAACAAAAAGACAACATCAATCAAAGGATGCCACTATTACGTATCTTTCATTGATGAACCACACTAGGAATGTATGGGTATACATCATGGGAGAGAAAAGCGAAGTATTTACACACTTTTAGAGCTTTAAGGAAGAGAAAAGCGAAGTATTTACACACTTTTCGAGCTTCATGGCTATGGTCAAGAGAGACAAAGGCATGCACATAAAATGCTCAAGATGAAATTATCTCCAATTACTTCAAATGATTATCTAAGGGAGCATGGGATAAAGAGGTAGCTTACATGCAGGTACCCTCGTAGCAAAATGTGGTTTTAACGAAAATGAAGAATGGGCATATTACAAAAGTTGCTTGTGTGTTGATGAATGAGAAAGGAATTGTTACAGGACCATGGTACATGGAGATTAGATTATTCCACATTTAAAAAAATAAAAGAAATAAATCATAACATCAAAGTATAAATCAAGAGCATAAAATCAAAGAACACAAGATTGGGTGCAATCTCCCCCCGACGTGTGTGGCTCCACTCCCACACAACGCGGTATTTAAATCATATTCATAAATTTAGCCCTTGGAGCCATAAATAGCATAGCTTTTACAAAATTGAACCTTAGTCCAATTCTTTCAAAGCATCTCATTAAAAATAAACCTTGCCCAACATATGTTAAATTGGCCAAAATTTACAAAATTAAATAATTAGCACACATGTGCTTGGCTAGATAATCTCATCCAATATCCACCTTGGTTGTCTCAAACTCATGATCTATACTCAACATAGTCCACAATGTTAGATCACAATTACTTTGGAATCACTCACAAAACCATACAAAATTAAATAATTAGCACACATGTGCTTGGCTAGATAATCTCGTCCAATATCCACCTTGGTTGTCTCAAACTCATGATCTATACTCAACATAGTCCACAATGTTAGATCACAATTACTTTGGAATCACTCACAAAAATAATTCTAACAAATGGAAATCATTCACTACCATGCTTCGCACATGAACCATGCATCATACACAATTTATTGGATTCACTCCTATGATAAAATATTCTTAAAAATCTCACTCCCGTTGTCGTGAAGTGTGCGGTACAGCCAGGAAAGTACGAAACTTCTAGCTGTGAGAGTGAATGTCAAATCCAACAAGGTATTTCACGTACAAGATTTCCCAAGGAGTATTGAACATCATTATTTCCATTGATAAATACATGTGTCCTCTTCCCTCAATACATCCTTGAATTCATCCAGATAATTGCACAGAATTGCATGAAATCCTTTGAACCATTCACATGTGGGCATAATAAAGCTTTCTAATTTTTCCAGTATACATGTGTTACATCCAGTGCCCTCAAAACCATTATTTCGAGATGTCCTTTATCACCTGAAAACCTGCCTTAATATCCTAACATCTCACAAGCAAAATTTTGCATTTGGCATAGCTTTGACATACTCATAATTTTCAAAATCCATATGAGAAGAAAGTAAGGCAAATTTCCCTCAGCTTCAATGCATTTTTCACCAATCACCGAGCTCCAAATTCTTTAGCCTTTTCCCCATGGTCTCTCTATTCATTTCCATTTTCTTTTTGATGTATCAAATATTCGATTTTCTCCATTCACATAGAGCGAGTTTAAGAGAATAAATAACAAAAAGAAAACTCCACTTACGATTTACACACGTGGATCTTTTAATTTGTTTTTCCAAACATATGCAGCTCGCCGATTATGCGAGGGAAAATCAACTGGAGAAGCATCGCTGCAGACGGTTTTGAAAATGGATTTTCCAATAATTACATCATTATGTAGCTCTAGAATTACTCTCTAATTCTAGCACCTACAAAGCATAAGCAGATAATATATTCAAAGAGTTAAATTCTCTGGTAGATTCGACGCTGAACTTCAACGCTGCATAATTCCCCTCCTCACTCTGCAATCGACGTCTCTTTCCGGTCATTTTCTCCCTTTTCCCGCGGCGATCTCGGTAGCCCCCCCACCACGTTCTGCCAGCTGTGCATGCCATAAGGAAAAGCTGCGCATTTTCTAGAAATCTCCCAACGTTTTGTTAACCTTAGCACTAAGGTTATAAAACATAACCTTAGCATTAAGGTAGCAAGCCTTAACCACAAGACTCCCAAGGCATTAGCACCTCTATGAAAACATGCTTACTAGCTCCATGTTCCCTATCTCCACTCTCCGCATTAGATATACGTAAGATACATATGCTTCTACATGATGATCCATGAAGTCCAAGTGCAGTTTTCTATCCGAACATTTCCCCAATATTCAATGAACTCTAGAATCTCCAATTGCCCATTCAAGTATTTCTTCATGCCTTTATAAATGCATTCCTTTGTGCATTGGTATGCCCTCATGCCATCATACATATCTGGATGCTTCTAACTTGCCCATGAACTCTGAGTAACAGCAAAAACATCATCCTCCATACTCATATACAAAAAAAACTCCTAAATCTGACTCAGCCTCAGCTTGTCTTATTGAACCTCATATACAATATGAACATATGTACATGGCATCATATAATGACTCGTCATGGCACATAACCTCATGCACCTGGATGTATATTTGATGAACTCACATGCACGGTTTCACATCATAGACGTGCCATGGCACGACATCCACCCCCTCTAAACCTGCACATCCTCTGGTATGTGCCAAATCATCATCAAGATCTACATATAGCTGGATGTCGTCTTCATCTTCTGCAGTTCCAGGAAGATCATCCTCTTCCTCTTCAACCATATCCATACTTTCACTGTCAAGCTTCTCATCCTGAATCTCTTGTGAATCAAAAGGATCACCATCATGCCTTCTTTTAAATACCTTGATTCTTTTGCCAGCCACAAGATTCTTTACTTCTGTTCCATCAAGCTCGCACAGAGTATATGTGGCATTTCCATGCACATGCCTGACAATGTAAGGGCCAAACCATCTTTTTGCAAATTTTCTTTGAACAGTGAATTGGTTGTCAAGGCTACTATCATACATTAGAACCCAATCACCTTCTTCAATAGGTTTTGGCCGGAGTCTGTGTCTACTATCAAATCTTTCTTTATTTTTCAGCCTTGCATCTTTCAGGCGAGCTTTAGCAAGCTCTACATCTTCAGGCCTCCTCTCCAACTGTCTTATTCTCAATGCAAGGAGGTCATCTCTGCTCAATCCTTCCATCCAGGGCAATACATTCCAAGTTAGAATTACTTCTTCAACTGGCATCACTGGCTTCTGACCATACATTAATTCAGCAGGCATGTATCCTGTCACTGAGCTATGAGTTGTACGGTCAGCCCACAAGGCATATGGTAGCAGCTTTGGCCACACTCTCATCCTTTCTCTGCATGCCTTAGCCAAAGCTTTAATGATTGGAGGATGTCCTCGCTCACTTTTCCCATTGCCCTCAGGATTGTAAGCACATGTTAGAGACAGTTTGATACCAATTCTAGAGAAGAATTCCCTTGCTTCTTCAACATCTAGCTCTCCCCTATCAGCTGTTATTTTCCCAACACAACCATATCGGCAGATCACATCTTCCAAGAGAAATTTGCATACTGTTTCCGTACTCTTTGTTCTAAGGGCACGCCCTTCTACCTGATTTGTCAAATCTTCTCTTGCAAGTGCTATATACCGCATCTGCCAAATTCCCAAAGGCATTGTAACTAGATCCACTACCCATTTGTAGTGCATGGCAGGTGGGTAAGTTGGTTGTAAGCCATCACGATGCCTCACATTTGAGTACATTTGGCATACTATGCATGTTTCCACATATTGGGAAATATCCTTGTACATTCCTCTCCACCAATATTTTTCCTTTATTTTGGTAAAAGTGGCCCACACACTTCTATGCCCAGCCCAGAGACTCTCATGGAATTCTTTCACAAGCTTCCCTTGAGTCTCTTTATCACATATGACTCTCTGTGGCATAGCATTCCTCTGTTTAGGATGTTTCCAGAGATACCCATCCTTTAGAAAGTAACCATATGCTTTTCTGCGGATCCTCTTAAATTCTGAGTCAGACCAATTTTCTTGCCTTGTTAGAGTGCTCAAATATTGACCAATGAGCAACCAATCTCCTTCATATATTTCCTCAATAAAAGACTCAAGTGCATTTGATAAGCAAATATGATCCCCCTTTGCATATGCTGTGGTATAGAACTTTGTACCCACATCATCAATGTCACTAATCATCTCTTTCTCATCTTCATACCTGGCTCTTGATAGCATATCTGCAACTGGATTATCTTTTCCCGCAATATGCTCAAACTCAGGATTTAGTGACTTGATATAAGCAATCCACCTAAGCATAGCAATATCTGGAGTGGTACAACTTGCTATCATCCCAAGAAGTGGCAAGCAATCAGTCTCCACAAGTACAGATGCCCCAATAAGATATTCTTTTTCACATTTTAGAGCAGTGACTATCCCCCATAATTCTCTCTTGATCTGTGGATACTTTCGCTGCCGAAAGCTTAATACCTTTGCTCCTAATCTAATTACATACCTATGATCATCCTCATCATCTTGCCCTACTGCCCATCCTATCCCAGTAGGACTAGTATCAACTGTGACAATCACAGGCCTGCCACACTCATAATCTGCCTTTCTCAAAATGGGTGATGATTGGAGCAAATATTTCAGCTTCCGCATAGCTTTAATATGTACTGCACTCCACAAAAATTTTTGATTTTTCCTCAAAAGCTGATAAAGAGGATCTACTACATGTGCATAGTGTGGGATCCAAATAACATAAAAGACGCATGCTCCAAGAAATCTCCTCAGCTCTGTAACATTAATGCATATTTCCTTCATTCTCTGTATTGCATCTATCTTGGCTGGACAAGGACGGCGTCCACTAGTACTACAAAGATGTCCCACTATTAGCACTTCACCAACCCCAAACACTGATTTTTGCCCAGATAAAGTAAGATTCACTTCTTCAAGCCTGGATAGAATCATGTCACAATCCTTTATATGATCTGCCACAAACTTGCGGCACCCTTTTGAATCCAAATTCTCATCTTTGTCTTTCTCATCACAGCCCTTTATTGGCACATCATCCAAAAATGGCATAGTTTTTTCTGGTATGAAATCCCGTAAGACTTTATTCATTCCATTCATCATATGTGCCACTGAGTTAGTGGCTCCCTGTGGTAAGGTACACATCCTTACTAATCCCAAAGGAGTTCTCATTGTGGTCAAGTCCCTGCTTTGTATATCCAGCTGGAACTGATCATATCCTGAATACAAATCACCCATAGAGTATATAGCTTTCCCTGCAAATGCTTCTGCAAACTCATCCACAATTGGACCTGCTCCCACATTCCTGATTGTGACTTTGTTTACAGGTTGCATGTCTTGAATAAAGCGCAATGTCCCATTTTTCTTTGGTACAGTAAACCATCTGTTGGAATATGGGGCACATGAAGGCTCCAAGATTCCCATCCTGATCTTTTCCTTTAGCAATTCCATCAACTTTGGCAAGAGAGCCTTTGGTACTGGAATTGGCCGCAGATTCCAAGGCACATGTGGAACAGTAAAGATCACCATTGGTGCTGTTACACTTGGATCAACACAACCAATCTCATGCGGCTGAAAGGCAAAAGCTTTCCCATGTTTTACAAGCATCTCCTCAAAGCATTCCCTTTCAACTGGCAACAGAAAATCCCTCTCACCAATCTTCAGCTCTTTCAGAGTTTCTTGAGTAAATTTATGCCCAATTTTCTTCGGATCTCTAAGATTTGGCTGCATAGAAGCTTCATCTATCTTCTCCTTGCTTCCTGGTGGCAAGGGCAAGGCAACTGGCTTCACCTTTTTTGCAACCGTTTTGTACTTTGTATCAACATGAGCATCCATCTCACAATTCATGTTTTTACATTCCACCCCCTCAAATTCCTGGATTATATCATACATCTCCACAGATGACACCTTTATCATTTCATTTCCACCCTGTAAGCATGCTCTTCTCATATCAAAAAGTACATCCATAGTATCTATAAATGACACCTCATCAAGCACCCCTGAAATAAACTCATTCTTCTCTAAAAGACCACACTGCTCAAAACTTTTTTGTTCATTTTGTATATGTTTTTGCATGCCACGCTTTAAATCCTTGCTTTTTACAAAAACCAGTGACCCATAGCTGGAGAATCCCTGAAAATTTGCTGAAAAACTATTTACATTGATTGAGTCCTGCGAGAACTCATTTCCCCTTGTACCATTGGAATCCCGCTTTACAATGGCACCTGGCCAAAATCCCTCATCTCCCTGTAATTCATAAACTCTCTGTTTATCTTTGGGAGTGACTGTGCCCGAAGAGATTCACGATTCCTTTCATGATTAATGCAAACTGTCAAAAACTGAACAGCTTTTTTGCCATCTTTACTCCTTATTCTTGCATAAGCTGAACCATCATCCAAAACCTTTGTTTCCATCCTTACAGCTGTAATGTAGGGTTGCCCAAGAATGAGGGGATACGATGACATCTCCTGAACAAAGAAATTCTGATCATCCTTTACATCCCCTATAGTTACCTTTACATTTGGGCATGCAGCATAAAGCTCTCCAGATGAATTATTAGCTGCTTTAATCATCCACCCATGATCCACATCCATTGGCCACTTACATTTGTTGTAGAGATTTTTAGCCATAAGATTTATTTCAGACCCATGATCAATTAGAGCGACATATGGCTCTTTCAAATCACCTATCTTGACAAGGGTTTCAGTGGTGGCTCTTGCCCAATGGCTCCTGGAGTAATGACTCTTTGTAAGAACTTCTTTTTCATCATCCTCTTCCACAAAACGCACTTGTCGTGCCCCATCAGCAGAGTGATTACATTCCACCACATTTTCTCTCTCTTCCTTTTTCTGTACCTGTACACCATGAGTCTTGGAAGTGCTTGCTTCCCCTTGTGATGGAATAGATTCAATTATGGACTGCCTTTTTCTTCGTATAATATCAATTATCTCATCATGAAATTCTTTCTTTGCAATCCCCAAGACTTCCCCTAGTGTGAATTCCACCCTGCTGTTTAGAATTCTCTCTTCAAGCACCTTTTTGAGATCTGTTGCAACTTCAATATCAGATTGAAGCTTGTAGAGTGGACTTTTCCCTTTACCCTTTTCCTTCATTTTTGCTGGCACTTCTTCCATTGAAACATCATGTGGAGGTCTGCTTTGCTGTGGAGGCATATGTGATGGCCCAGGATCCTTCTTTTCACTTCCACGTGTAACTCTTTTTGATGGCCCTCCTTCCTCATTTTCCCTTTTACGTTTCTCCTCTACCTGTGCCTCATTATTTTGGCATTTGGCAATATAGGCATGAATGGATAAAGAATCCACAGGCTCCTCCCAGCCAGTCTCAAGGCGTATACAATCACCTGCCTCATGCAAAGCTTGCTTTGACACTTTCTTTGATGCAATTAATTCCATTGTTGATGGCCAAAAATTCTCATTCTCATAATCCTCATCATTCTCAAATCCCTGCTTTTGTTGACCAACCTTTAATCCATAGGTTACTGCCTCAACCATAGAAATGGCATGACTAGCAGCCATATCCTCTACCAGCTTTTTCATCCCTCCTTTCCCAAAATTTGTACTCAATGGAAGTCCAGTCTCTGTAAGATGGATTTTCCCATCTTTGAAGAACACAAGTTGATTTTTAAGAGCTTCTTTATAACTGGTACAATCCTTCTTTGCATGCTCTGGGTCGTCACACCATATGCATCTATATGTAAACCCTTCTTTGATTTGAGGCCTTTGCATAGAAACCTGCCCCAATGGTAGACCTTTTTCTTCGATTCTGGACATCTTCAATTTTAAATCACGCATACCCTTGATAAGCTCATCCATCGGCCCATCTATCTTAGGAATTGTAGCTACTGGCTTGGATAAATTCTCAGGGGTAACAGCAGCTATGGGGGTTGCAGAGCCCATCACCATTTTATCCCTCCTCCGCTGCCGCTTTGCTAACATAGTGACTGCATCCTCAACATCATTCCAGTCACTCTTTAATCCTTGCTCTGTATTTTTATCCTCAAGGAGGATTTCCAATGTCTCCTGGAGATCTTTCCCAGCTGCCTGCAAGAAGAGCTCTGTCTTTTCTCTGTCCAAAGTTGCACGCTCTATTCTTGACAACTGGGCATAACGCTTCTCAAACTCCCTTAGCAATTCCGTGGCAGAAATTCCCATTTTAGGTTTTGTGACCCATTCCAAAAAAGTTCGTTTAGTCACTCGCTCAGAATCCTCCATGAAGTATTCATCTTTTAAGGCAAGCTTGAATTCTTCCCAATTTCTGCCACCCTGTGCTGTCTGCAATCCTTTTATGCGCTCTCTTATTTCAGGAACGCATACCAACTCGAAACTTCGAACCATATCCTCCTCGGTCACCCTATTTAGCTCCATCTCCTTTATATAATTGCGCAGATACTTTGTAATGTCCTTCCCATCAAATTGATCTACCTTTTTTCACAATTGATTGTAAGGCTTTGGTCATGGAAATCTGTCCCCTCTCAGCAGCTTGTTGCTGTTGCATGTACATGGAAAACATTTGGAACATCTGCATAACTCCGGGGTCAAAATGAACCCCCTGGCCCTCAGAATTCTCAGCCATAGCTTCGCTGTATGTTTCACCACACTCTCACCCCAGCAGTTTCACGTCGGGTTCACCAAAAGATGTCGTGAAGTGTGCGGTACAGCCAGGAAAGTACGAAACTTCTAGCTGTGAGAGTGAATGTCAAATCCAACAAGGTATTTCACGTACAAGATTTCCCAAGGAGTATTGAACATCATTATTTCCATTGATAAATACATGTGTCCTCTTCCCTCAATACATCCTTGAATTCATCCAGATAATTGCACAGAATTGCATGAAATCCTTTGAACCATTCACATGTGGGCATAATAAAGCTTTCTAATTTTTCCAGTATACATGTGTTACATCCAGTGCCCTCAAAACCATTATTTCGAGATGTCCTTTATCACCTGAAAACCTGCCTTAATATCCTAACATCTCACAAGCAAAATTTTGCATTTGGCATAGCTTTGACATACTCATAATTTTCAAAATCCATATGAGAAGAAAGTAAGGCAAATTTCCCTCAGCTTCAATGCATTTTTCACCAATCACCGAGCTCCAAATTCTTTAGCCTTTTCCCCATGGTCTCTCTATTCATTTCCATTTTCTTTTTGATGTATCAAATATTCGATTTTCTCCATTCACATAGAGCGAGTTTAAGAGAATAAATAACAAAAAGAAAACTCCACTTACGATTTACACACGTGGATCTTTTAATTTGTTTTTCCAAACATATGCAGCTCGCCGATTATGCGAGGGAAAATCAACTGGAGAAGCATCGCTGCAGACGGTTTTGAAAATGGATTTTCCAATAATTACATCATTATGTAGCTCTAGAATTACTCTCTAATTCTAGCACCTACAAAGCATAAGCAGATAATATATTCAAAGAGTTAAATTCTCTGGTAGATTCGACGCTGAACTTCAACGCTGCATAATTCCCCTCCTCACTCTGCAATCGACGTCTCTTTCCGGTCATTTTCTCCCTTTTCCCGCGGCGATCTCGGTAGCCCCCCCACCACGTTCTGCCAGCTGTGCATGCCATAAGGAAAAGCTGCGCATTTTCTAGAAATCTCCCAACGTTTTGTTAACCTTAGCACTAAGGTTATAAAACATAACCTTAGCATTAAGGTAGCAAGCCTTAACCACAAGACTCCCAAGGCATTAGCACCTCTATGAAAACATGCTTACTAGCTCCATGTTCCCTATCTCCACTCTCCGCATTAGATATACGTAAGATACATATGCTTCTACATGATGATCCATGAAGTCCAAGTGCAGTTTTCTATCCGAACATTTCCCCAATATTCAATGAACTCTAGAATCTCCAATTGCCCATTCAAGTATTTCTTCATGCCTTTATAAATGCATTCCTTTGTGCATTGGTATGCCCTCATGCCATCATATATATCTGGATGCTTCTAACTTGCCCATGAACTCTGAGTAACAGCAAAAACATCATCCTCCATACTCATATACAAAAAAAACTCCTAAATCTGACTCAGCCTCAGCTTGTCTTATTGAACCTCATATACAATATGAACATATGTACATGGCATCATATAATGACTCGTCATGGCACATAACCTCATGCACCTGGATGTATATTTGATGAACTCACATGCACGGTTTCACATCATAGACGTGCCATGGCACGACACCGTGATAGTCCTCCCGTTTGAGAAAATAACTATCCTCGGTTGTAACTATCAAAGCACACACAAGTGATCATACACATTAATTGTTCCCACATTGGATTCACTCATAATGTCATTATTATTTAAGTGGATTCACTTCCACATGTCCTCACATGCATCACACATGTTTGAAAGTTGATCGGATTCACTCATGAGATCAAACTCATAGAACCTTTGAACGCATCACACGTGTCTTAGAGTTGATCGGACTCACTCACAATCAAACTCCTACATTGGATTCACTCACAATGTTTTCATATGCGTCACACGTATTCACAGAGTACACCACACGTCTCACACGTGTGACAACTGGTTGGATTCACTCACAACCAGCTAGGGTCACTCTCATCAAGAATTAATTCAAAAGAGTTGATTGGATTCACTCACAATCAAACTCGTACATTGGATTCACTCACAATGTTTTCATATGCGTCACACGTATTCACAAAGTATACCACATGTTTCACACGTGTCACAGCTGGTTGGATTCACTCACAACCAACTAGGGTCACCCTCATTAATTCAAAAGAGTTGATTGGATTCACTCACAACCAAACTCACACATTTCTTACATGCATCACACCTGTCACAGTTGGTTGGATTCACCCTCACAACCAAATTAATCACACGGGTCACCCTCACAACCAAATTAATCACACATGTCACAGTTGGTTGGATTCACCCTCACAACCAAATTAATCACACTTGGGTCACCCAAGATATTCTTTTTACTTATTGGATCACCCAATAATAAATTAATTACCATAATAGGAATACTCACTAAATTTTAGCAAAAGGAGTAGTAACCTCAGCTTATATTATGAACAAAACCCCACTATAGTAGTTCATAGTGGTATCATGCCTGAACAAAAAATTTACTAGCAAAAAACTAGATTTTGCACACTTGTGAAAGTGTTTGGGTGCATTGTTTATGTACATCTAACCAATGAGGTGAGAAGAAAATTAGATCCCAAGATTTAAAAATGTATCTTTATTGGATATTCCCTTGAGTAGAAAGGTTATAGATGTTATAACCCCACTAAATGTGAGATGCAAGTGAGAAGGGATATAATTTGATGAGATGAGTAGCTAGTATATACCAGCGAAGGATTCCATAGAGGTTGATGTAAATGAAAACCATGACTAGATTAGCAACAATAAAATGTGCTTAGTGGACCTAGAGAGTCCTCTAGTAGCAGTGGGTCTATTGTTAGATTTTGATCCAAGAAGAATGTCAAGAATTCTGACACATCATTTGGTGATACTACAGGTGCTAAAAATTTAGCGATATTGAGGCGATATTTCAGCATGTCATTCATTTGTTGATGGGGATAATGGCTCAGAACAAAGCCTTGATGATAAGTTTTGATCTCAATTGTTGTTAGACCTAGTCTATAATGAGCCAAATTAGTGTTAAGAACACTTGGCTGATCGAGGTGTACATAGGTCTATGAGAGTCAAATATCTAGCGGTGGACAAGTTAATATAATTGATGGGTGTATAACCATCATTATGTATATACGGTCAAAGTAATTCAAGAGGTAAAGCCCATATATTTTGAGGAGACACTTGATATAAGCATTCCATGGATGAAGAGATGGCTACATTGGAAGAAGAGATGGCTATATTGGATGTAAATGAGACATGGGAATTGGTTCCTTTGCCTAAGGAGAAGAAGGAAATTGAATGCAAGTGGGTCTATAAAGTAAAGCAGAATTCAGATGGGTTTATGAGTATTGTACAAGGCAAGACTGGTAGCCAAGGGATATGCATAGATCTATGGCATTGATTGGGTCTATGAGTAGGTACAAGGCTAGGATGATAACCATGAGAGCAATTATTACTAGGATGGTAACTATGAGAGAAGACATTACTAAGGTTGTATCGAAGGAATGGTCTTTACATAAAATGGATATAATAAATGCTTTTTTACATGGTCATTTACAAGAGGAGTTCTACATAGTACAACACAGGAATATGAGCACCATGCACACCCAAAGTTTATTTATAGGTTGCCTAAAGCTTTGTATCTTAAAATAGGCACCTAGATCATGGTCAAACAAGATATAAGAGCATCTTGTCACACTATTAGATTTCACATTAGGAGAAATATAGACTCTCCATTTTACCCCTTAAGGGGTTTCTCTCACTTCTCTCTCTCTAGAAAAAGATTCTAAAATAATGTTATAATATTAGCTCTTGTAGAATCAAGGAGATCTCTTTATATTGTTTTTAAAAGAGATTCACCTATTATTTTATTGTAGTACTATCCCATCTCCAAAGCTAGGATCACCTGTCCTCAAAATTCTCAAATATGAAATAACAATATTCTATTTGATCTAAAAATGTGAAGCATCTAAGATGTGACTCTTAAATGCCCACATGACTTTTTAGCTTCTAAATCCTTCCAAATAGATTGCATTTACGTATTTCAAAATGGGAGAAGTTAAAAAATGGAATAACTTGATGTAGACACCACTGTTTTAAAATTCTTTTTACCCATGCCTACCTCTATGCTCTAAGAGTGTGACTATTAATTCTCGTCATTTTTCATTAAGTATACAGGGGTTTATGATTTTTTTTTTCATTTAGAGACTTCTCTAGATTTTTTAGAATAAGAAAAGTAGGGTTTTCAGTTTAGGGCGATTTTAGTTTGCTTTGATGAGATATTGCTTTAGGTTTTTCACTTTTCCTCCTTTGTATAGAGAAAATTCAAAGCTGTGTTTGTTTTCTGTAGTCGCTATGCTCAAGAGCTTTCTTTCCCTCCTAAACCACATTAATGAGTTTAGATCCTCTCAATCATGGGGTTTCTTCTCTTTTGTAAAGAGAAATTGAAGGGTAGGTTGATTATTTGGTGCCATTTAGTTGGAACCACAGATTCATTTTTTCCTTCAATCATCTTTCTGTTCATTAATCTCTGCAAAAGAATCGAAGAACAAGAGAGCAATGGAGGTGTGTCCATGTTGTTATTTGTTATGGTTTAATTTGTCTGAGTTATTATGTTTTCTTTTCTATTTTGACCATCTTATTATTCTAAATGTGATTTAGTCATGTGTGAAATAGAAGATAATAGTTAAGTTTTCTGAGTTATTTATGTGCTATTTAGATAGTTTATTATACTAATTTTCAGAGTGCAACAACAATTGTGTGAAATATAATTGTTGATTAATAGTATTGCTTTAGTTTTGGAAACAAGAGAGTAAAAGAATCAAAGAACAAGAGAGCAATGGAGGTATGTCCATCTTGTTATCTGTTATGTTGTTTTATTATGGTTTAATATTGTCTGAGTTATTTTGTTTTCTTTTCTATAAATCACGTGTAAAATAGAAGATAATAGTTGAGTTTAAGGATGCTATTTTTGTGTTATTTAGATTATTTATTAGTGATTTTTTGAGTGAAACAAGTGTGTGAAATATAATTGTTGATTAATAGTTATGATTTAGTTTTAGGATATATTGAAGTCTATCTGTTATGTTCAATAATGTTATTTCTCATTTATGATGTTATTTCTGTGTTATTTGGGTGAAACAAGTGTGTTATTTTGATTACAAGTTATGATTTAGTTCTATATTATATTGAAGTTATATCTGGTTAAATTTGTGTTCAATAATGTTATTTTTGGTTAAATTTTTGAGTTATACAAATGTATAAAAGCTACTTTTCTGTTAATAGTAGTTGTATTTTGTCTAGAGCTAATTTTTGGTTAATAGCTGTGTTTTGTCCAAATGTTAATTTTAGGATGCAGGCCGGAACAAGAAGAGAGACATTCACTTCCAATTGGAGGCCGAGTATACACCGCTAGACAAGAGAACGGCAACAAGTAAAAAGCAACCTTTCATTAAGTATGTGTGTGAAGGTAATGCAGGGTTGTTGGGATACGCTAAGAGGCTAGCAATGCTTCCTCATAGTGTTTACACATCTGTTCAGCGCACCATGATGGGAATGGATGCAAGGATTAAGGAGCTCACAAAATCACTAAGTGAAAAGGAGAGAGAGAATCAGAGTCTGCAAGATGCGATGCATGTTATGGAAAATGCGGTGCATGTTGTCGAGGTAGACAATGCAAAACTGCATTGCAAAATGCAGGGTTTGGAGAAGGACAACAAAACGATGGCAGCAATGCTTTCAAAGACTGTTGTTGCTGGACCCTCAATGAAAACCAAACAAGCATGTGAGCGTGTGAGGTTGCTCAAACCACTTCATGAGTTGACCAGAGGGAGTTGGCAATATAATCGGCGGGTCTATGCACAATGTGCAAGCATGAAGAATATGTTTTCCAACCCAAGTGAAGAGGTTGATGATGCAATTGCAAAGGTCTTAAGCAAAGGTATGGTGAAGTATGCATTGGAAAACCCCAAATTCAAAACCATTGGTGATGATATTACAAGAGTATGATTGAAGGACATAAGCAATACCTTCACAGCTATAGATGCTCAAGGCATATGTGACAAGGTAGGGATTAGCTCCGAATCCTATGCTATGATTTATAAGCAATTGGATACAGGGTTTAAGGCTATTCTTAACAAGAGACGGGTGGTGCCCATCCCTAAACCGTTCCATGTAAAGCAGGCACGAAAAGATCTTAATGCAAAATTCTTAATGCATTTGGAACTTACACAGATACTTAAGTGTAGATCAAAGGAAGTGCCCTTCAAATTGTATGTAAACAATAACTTTGTATTGAATGTATGCAAGCTACAAGCAGCAATGGTAAAGTTCTACAATATGCCTATCGAAGAGTGTAGAGGTAAGCTTCAATTTGTTTTGAAGCTTGATGAGAGTGAAGTCGTTAGGGGCCAAAAGCTTGAACGTGTTAGCTTGACACTAATGAATAGGGCGTTGGATCCTAGCATCAATTCAAAACATCTAAAATATTTCAGTGTGCAATTGGAGAATGAAATATGGTGGCTTGCTGCATTTTGAGGTACCAAAGGAGGACCGTGAAGTACTTAAGATTTTTTTTAACTTAACAGAAATACCTAATATTGTACGATGGCAAAAATGTGGTGAAGTTTTGCATGTCGATGGATTTGGTGAATACAAGGTAGAATAGTATCTTACTGGCGATTTGAAAACATTTAAATATATGTTTGGTGTTTCAAATTCAGCATCACCTTAGTTCCCTTGCTTATATTGCATGCAATCCAGAAAGAAAGGCAACAATGGGAAGAAATAATGGATTACAAGGACAGGACAATGTGGTGCTCCAACACGTTGTGTGGACAAAATAGGAGTTGATAATGTGTACATACTGTGCAAAGTATTGAGTGTGTCAGGAAATATGTAATTAGTCTGGGTCAGCTTTGAATTTTATTTGAGATAAAATTTGTTGAGCAAGGGAAGTGAAAGCACAGCCATCAGTATTGATGAAAATAGCGGATGCAGCTCTTGTGTTCATATTGGAGAAGTGTTGGCACCATGTATATTGATGAAGCATTTGAGGGAATGGTAGAGAGGGCACTCTGAACAATGAGGCCACCTTTTTGGGCTTAATAAAATAAAAATAAATATTAAGTGGCCATCTTTTTGAATAGCCACTTGGCTGCATGTGTTGCAGCCAATGCTTCCGCCAGCCCATACCGAAGAGAAAAGGTAGCCAAGGGGAGAAGTTTCGAGAGGCGCAGCAGGAGGAGGAGTTTTTTTAAAAAAAGAGCAAAAAAAGACAGAAGAGAGAGAAAAGGGGGGGCGATCTGTGCAGAGAGAGGAATCGCTGTCTTTTTTAAAGGGAGGTGCTGCAGCTGATGACGGGAGCAACTAAAGGAAGAAAGGGTGACGCCCTCTGGGTATGAGCAGGACAACATGGCCTTGGGCTTAACTTTGGGTCGTCTGCAGGTGCTGACGCAAGAAAGAGAAGGTGGCGGGCAGAAGAGGAGAGACAGAGTTGTGGGTTAGCAAAGATAAAAGGAGAGGCTTTTTGTGGGGCCGTTAGCTGGTGACTAGCAGAGCTGATTGGAGGGTGCAGTGATGTTGCGTGCTGCCTTGATATTACAGCAAAGGTGGTAGCGTGGATAGAAGGGAACAAAGATGAAGGCCACGATGTCTTGCGGTGTTGGCTGGGTATGTCAACAACAGTGGGCGTCAACAGAAAAGAAAAAAAGGTGGCGACCGTGGGGAAGCCGCTAGGAAGTGTTTGCTGGTCGCCGGCAGTAACTGGTAGCATAGTAAAAGGGCGGGCGAGTTCATGAAGAAAGGTCTGCAGTAGAACGTCAGAGAGGGCCCAGGAGGTTGCATTTGTTTTGTTGCTAACGACAGCTGGTAGCTGGTGATGCCAGTGAGGGTCTTAGACGTGTGGTTCGTGGTTGGTAGTGGCCGCCTCTGGATAAAGAGTTTCTTTTGAAGTGGTGTGGCTTTGGTTTTGGGGCGCTAGCTGCAAGCAGAGAAAGAGGGAGAGTGGATGATAGAAGGCTTGTGTTTGTTTTTTGTGGTGGCTGCAGTGACTGGGTCTAGGAATGTTTGAGCAAAGGGGAGAGAGAGTGGTTTCTCTGGTGAATTATCCTCTTCTCGAGACTCAGGCCAGAGTTGTAAATTCTCTTGATTAGCTGTGGCTAGTGTCTGGTGATGCCAGAGAGTTCTTTTTGTTTCTTTGTTTGTTTGGGTACAACTTGTGACAGCCAGATCTGAAATATAAATCTTGTTCATGCTCTTGGGCTTGGTTTTCTGGTGTGTTTTTTATATGTGTGTGGAAGTGTGGCACCCTATAAGGGCGTAAATAGCTTTACCGCTTCTGTGCCATCACTTTTTGGTGCCTCCACAGAGAGGAGCAGATTTCCTCTGGTTTGTGAAAGAAGACAGGGGTTTGTGTGAAGAAAGATTTGGGAAATGGCTCAAGATTTTCCAGAGTATTGGGGATTGCCACAGGAGAGTGCAATCAGGTTTCTGGAGAAGATGGAATTTACAGCCTTGATGAAAGACAGGGCAACTCCGGAGATCCTTTCTCAGATTTTGACTTATTGCTTGCAGGGTGATGCAAAAACATGGCTACAGATGTTTGTGACTACACACAGGAATATTCATCAACAGGATCCTGAGTACCGTGTAGCCAGCTGCATTTTTGGCACAGTTTGCTCGAGTGAGGAGTCTAAATGAAGTATGGAAGGAGTTGTGTAACATTCAGTAGAAGGACGGTCAGGATGTGGATCAGTATCTGATAGAGTTTGGTAGACTGTGGAGTCTATGGTGTGAGGCTTTGATTCCTGAAGTACCCCCGCAGATGATAAAGAGAGACCAGTTTGTGGCTGGTCTGGAGCCAACCCTCCGTCTGAAGGTGGAGCTGAAGAACCTGGATAGCTTTGAGGAGGCTGTCAGAGTAGCTCGAGAGAAGGAGTGGAAGGTGAAGCGTCTGAGGCAGATGGGAATATAGGAAGAGCCGATGAAGTTTGTGAAGATGCCAGAGATTGAGAGTATACATCCTGAAAGGGAAGCTGCTGTTGTTCCTGAACAGGAGGACACTTTGAAGAGGGACATACATGATGCAGTGGAGCTCATGAAGTCTCTAAGTTTGAATTGGATGGAAGCAGGTGGAAAGGGAAGAAGCCGAGGTGCACCAAATAATAGAAGAGACAATATGTCAACAGGTGAAGGGAATATGGGAGGAACATGGAGAGGACGGGGCTATTATTTAAGCAATGTCCAATGTTGGAACTGTGGGGAGCGGGGACATATCAGCCCTCAATGTGACAAACCGCCCAGAGCAGGTGGTGGAATGTATCCTGTGATGCAGAGGACTAATGATAGATCGGGGGATCATAGTGTTTAAGTAAAAGATCCAAATCAACCTTCTACCAGTGGAGTCAAATGGGAAGATAAAGGGAAGGGACCGGCTCTCAGCCTGATAGGAGTAGAGGCCATTCCAAAGATTATGCCTGTGGCAAAGAGGACGAGAAGTACAATGGCAAAACCTGAACCATCTTCTAAGAAAGGTAAACATGTCCAATTTTATATAAGCCCTCAACCAGAGAAGAGGAAGAGGAAGCCAAGAAGACATTATAAAACTTCAAATTTGCATATTGGTCAAGGTCAGGAGGAGTATACATTGATGGGAGATTTAAAGGGAAGGGTAGCCAATATAACTTTTGCCTAATTGCTTGGATTGTGTCCGAATCTTAAGAGAGAGTGGAAGAAGTTGGCAAATCCGAGGAAAACGAATGGAGCAAGATCCCACACAAGGCGAAATGGAGCTGATGTTTGTGGAAGACCTTCCTGATATTTGTCCATCGGTTGATGCTTGGTGTGGAAGTGTGAGTGTTGGAGAAGCATATGTAGATGGCGGTGCACAAATCAGTGTAATGACTCAGTCCTGCATGGAGAGATTGGGGTTAAAGCTGAATGCTAGTTCAGATTTTAGACTCCGTTTGGCAAATCATGCAAAAGTGAAGTGTCTGGGTATATGTACAGAAGTGCCAGTGTGACTGCTTTTGGTGTGGTTTGCAACATAAATTGCCATATTATGCCAGCTGGTTTGGGAGCTTATCCACTGATTTTGGGCAGACCTTGGCTCAGACAGGTGGGTGCCATCCAAAATTAGAGAAGAGGGACTATAACAGTACATAATAAGAGAGGAAGGGCCAGGAAGTTCAATATGAGTAGTAAGCAGGAAATGAAGAGTGAGCCTGAAGAAACAAGTGCTGATGAGTATACAGATAGTGAAACTGAAGAAGAGAGTTCTACTTCTGATGATGAGAGTCAGGTATCATTTATAATGAAGGAAGAAAATGAGCATGTGATGCAAGCTGAAGAGGAGTTAAGGGAGGAGGAAGAGAGCAGACTTGAAGATATGGACAGTCTGATGCAGCCTCCATCACCCAGTACAGAGAAAGAGAAGCTGTTTACAGGGCATGCTGAATTCTAAATTGCAGCCAGTGGAAAAAGAAGAGTATATGAAGGTAATACATAAATTCCCTCATTTGTTCATTACTTCATATGAAGAGATTCGAGGATTCAAATGTGAACCAATGCCTATAGTATTGAAAGAGGGTGTGAGGCCAGTGTTTCAGAAACCGAGGAGGATAAATAGGGAGCTATTGCCTGTATTAAGAGAGGAGTTGAGTAAGTTGTTAAAAGCAGGGTTAATTTATCCAGTAGATCACTCAGATTTGGCAAATCCAGTGGTCTTAACTCCAAAGCATACAGGTGGATGGAGAGTCTGTATTGATTACAAGCCTCTGAATGCTGCAACAAAAGGCAATCACTATCCTCTGCCGTTCATTGATGATATTTTGGATAAGGTAGCTGGATATGAGAGGTATAGTGTATGCGATGGCTTCTCTGGGTATTTTCAGATCTCAATTGCTGAGGAAGACCAGGCTAAAACCACTATCATTACACCGTGGGGTTGCTTCTGTTACCGAGTAGTACCATTTGGTTTGAAAAATGCACCCTCGTGGTATCAGAGAAACACTGACAGAGTACTTGCACCTCTTACAGATCATTTTGTGAGAGCTTTTTTGGATGATATATGTGTATATAGTTCTCAAAAGGAGCATGGTAATAAATTGGAGCAAGTGTTTTCTAAAATGGATGATACAGGTGGACAGCTGAATCCAAAGAAGTGTCATTTAGGATATTCAAAGGTGAAGCTGTTGGGGCATATAATATCTCAAAATGGAATTGAACCTGATCCCGAGAAGATAAAAGCTCTTGTCTTATTATCTGCACCATCAACATCCAGGCAGCTGTGCAGACTTTTGTCCAAAAGGTAAAATATATGGCAAGATTTGTTCCTTTAATGTCTCGATTGCTTTACCCTCTTCAGCAGGCTATGAAGAAAGAACCATTGCAATGGAATGAAGAATGCGAGGAAGTGTTTGAGAAAGTAAAAGAGGTATTGGGAGGTATTTCCAGTGTAAAAGCTCCAGATTTCTCTCACGTCTTTTATGTGAATCCATCTTTTGGTCCGGATGTAGTTGGAGCAATCTTAATGCAGAGAGGAGATGAATCCAGATATATGAAGCCTGTGTATTATGCAAGTAGAGTAAAGACGGAAGCAGAGAGGAAATATGCTGAAGGTGAACTGGTTTTGTCAAGTCTGGTATATGCTTGCAGGAAATTCACGTCATATCTCCTAATGAGACCATTTGTGGTGCAGACAAACTATACTTTACTCCCTCAGCTGGTGAATGGTACTTCACTCTCAAAAGGTATGATGCGATGGTTAGTGGAGCTTCAAGAATATGATTTCTCATTTTTTATTGAAGATACTTGCAAGGCAACTTTTTATTGAAGATACTTGCAAGGCAACTTTGGCAGATCTTCTAACATACAAGGACGGCCCGATACTGGTGAAGGAAGTGGATTCAAAGATAGAAAAAAAGGAACAAAATATCATTCCCGGAGCTCATGTTTTATTCTTTGACGGTTCATATAAGAGGAGTATACATCAGGCCAACGGGGGTTATATAATCCAGGATTCAGAAGGCGGACTGATTCAGGATACTTCTGGAAGCTGAAAGTAACAATGAGGCTGAATACACAGCATTGTTTCAAGGGCTGCAGGCTGCTTTAAAACAGAAAATTCAAAAGCTAATCATAAAGGGAGATTCTCTATTAGTAGTAAAGCAGGTCTTGGGTAGCTGGCGAGCAAAGAATCCGAGATTAAAAGAATGTCTAGCTGATGTTAGAAGGCTGCTACATCAATTTACAGCATGGAGTATTCAACATGTGCGGCGGGAGGAAAATCATATGGCACATGAGTTAGCTCAGGAGGCAATTAATCAGGATCCAATAATTGCAAAAATTGAAGAGCCATTATACAGAGGGAGGGAATACCTGTCCAGAGTGGTAGATTACTTACTCTCAGGTCGCTTGCCTGAAGAGCTCAAAAAAGGCCAAAAGTATCATTTTATCAGGAAAAGTAAGCATTATGTCATGATTGGAGATGAATTATACATGCAAGGAGCTGATCAGGTATTAAGAAGAATTCCTTGGAGAGAAGAAATTTATTATATTCTATCTTCAAATCATGAGGGAGCATGTGGGGGTCATTATGCATTTAAGATCACCTTGCAGAAGGTATTACTGGAGGGTTATGTATGGCCTTCCATCCAGAAGGATATTCAGCACTGGTGCCGGTCTTGCCATGATGAGTGCCAGAGAATGGGGAAGAGAATCTTAAAAATGGAGCCGAGAAATATCATGCTGGTATATGACCTTTTTGAAAGATGGGGAGTGGATGCAGTTGGACCACTTCCCAGGACGGCCAGAGGAAAGTGTTATGTGCTTACTGCGGTGGATTACCTATCAAAATGGGCAGAAGTGAAGGCAGTGAAGAGAGTGAATAGTAAAGAGGTGGCTGATTTTGTGTATGAACATATATGCTGTAGATTTGGTATTCCTCTGGAGATATTATCAGATAATGGACCTGAATTTCGAGGAGAGGTAGTTGACCACTTATGCAGAAGATTAAACATCAACCACAAGTACTCCACTCCTTATCATCCTCAATGCAATGGCTTGAATGAAAGATTCAATGGTGAATTTAAGCTGATGATAACCAAAATGATAGAAGGTCATATCAAGAATTGGGATATAGAGATGAATCGTGTATTATGGGCATACAGGGTTGCAGTAAAATCTGGTACACAATTCTCACCCTTTCATTTAGTCTATGGGAAAGAAGCACTCATGCCTATTGATGTAGAAATTCCAGCTTTGAAATTTCTGGTTAAAGAAGGGCATGAACCTATTAATTGTTACAGAGAAAGGTTACTGGCCTTGCAAATAGTCCAGTTGGACAGAGAGCTAGCATTTGATCATTATGCAGCTATGCAATTGAAAAGACAAGAGAGAGAGAATGAGAAGGTGGAGCAGAAAGAAATTGAAGAGGGTGATCTGGTTCTCAGGTATAATAGCAAGCTGGATAGTACTTTTCATACTGCATTCCAGACAAAGTGGGAAGGTCCGTATAAAGTTGAGAGAAAATTTGATAATGGGAGTTATCAACTTGCTGATTTGAATGGAAAGAAGCACAAAAGGAGAGTGAATGGTTTACGACTGAAGAAATATTTTGCTCGATTGATGTTAGCCGTGAAAG
This sequence comes from Cibotium barometz, assembly GCF_041138505.1. NCBI lineage: Eukaryota > Viridiplantae > Streptophyta > Polypodiopsida > Cyatheales > Cibotiaceae > Cibotium > Cibotium barometz. Next base: position 43,618,416 of record NC_141067.1, on the reverse strand, counting down.
TAGAAGATCAGGAAGCTTGTGATGCATGTCAGGAGGTTGTGAAAGATACAGAGGAAAATCTGAATATTTCATCCCTGTTTGTACAACTGTTGGACATGAATGTCTCAGCAAAAGTAGGGGGTTGCTAAATATGTGTGGACAAAATAGGAGTTGATAATGTGTACATACTGTGTAGAGTATTGAGTGTGTCAGGAAATATGTAATTAGTCTGGGTCAGCTTTGAATTTTATTTGAGATAAAATTTGTTGAGCAAGGGAAGTGAAAGCACAGCCATCAGTATTGATGAAAATAACAGATGCAGCTCTTGTGTTCATATAGGAGAAGTGTTGGCACCATGTATATTGATGAAGCATTTGAGGGAATGGTAGAGAGGGCACTCTGAACAATGAGGCCACCTTTTTGGGCTTAATAAAATAAAAATAAATATTAAGTGGCCATCTTTTTGAATAGCCACTTGGCTGCATGTGTTGCAGCCAACGCTTCCGCCAGCCCATACCGAAGAGAAAAGGTAGCCAAGGGGAGAAGTTTCGAGAGGCGCGGCAGGAGGAGGAGTTTTTTTTTAAAAAGAGTAAAAAAAGACAGAAGAGAGAGAAAAGGGGGGTGATCTGTGTGCAGAGAGAGGAATCGCTGTCTTTTTTAAAGGGAGGTGCTGCAGCTAATGACAGGAGCAACTAAAGGAAGAAAGGGTGACGCCCTCTGGGTATGAGCAGGACAACGTGGCCTTGGGCTTAACTTTGGGTCGTCTGCCTGCAGGTGCTGACGCAAGCAAGAGAAGGTGGCGGGCAGCAGAGGAGAGACAGAGTTGTGGGTTAGCGAAGATAAAAGGAGAGGCTTTTTGTGGGGCCATAGCTGGTGACTAGCAGAGCTGATTGGAGAGCCCTGAGGGTGCAGTGATGTTACGTGCTGCCTTGATATTACAACAAAGGTGGTAGCGTGGACAGAAGGGAATGAAGATGAAGGCCACGATGGCTTGAGGCGTTGGTTGGGTATGTCAACAACAGTGGGCGTCAAAACGGAAAAGAAAAAAAGGTGGCGACCGTGGGGAAGCCGCTAGGAGGTGTTTGCTGGTCGCCGGCAGTAACTGGTAGCGGAGTAAAAGGGCGGGCGAGTTCATGAAGAAAGGTCTGGAGTAGAACATCAGAGAGGGCCCAGGAGGTTGCATTTGGTTTGTTTCTAACAACAGCTGGTAGCTGGTGATGCCAGTGAGGGTCTTAGACGTGTGGTTCGTGGTTGGTAGTGGCCGCCTCTGGATAAAGAGTTTTTTTTGAAGTGGTGTGGCTTTGGTTTTGGGGCGCTGGCTACAAGCAAAGAAAGAGGGAGAGTGGATGATAGAAGGCTGGTGTTTGTTTTTTGTGGTGGCTGCAGTGACTGGGTCTAGGAATGTTTGAGCAAAGGGAAGAGAGAGTGGTTTCTCTGGTGAATTATCCTCTTCTGGAGACTCAGGCCAGAGTTGTAAATTCTCTTGATTAGCTCTGGCTAGTGTCTGGTGATGCCAGAGAGTTCTTTTTGTTTCTTTGTTTGTTTGGGTACAACTTGTGACAGCCAGATCTGAAATATAAATCTTGTTCATGCTCTTGGGCCTGGTTTTCTGGTGTGTTTTTTATATGTGTGTGGAAGTGTGGCACCCTATAAGGGCGTAAACAGCTTTACCGCTTCTGTGTCATCAACATGACCACTGTGTTCAAAGGAATGGAATGTTGGTGCCATTAGATCCTAAGTGGGATCCTATTTTAGAAATACCCTTAACAAGGGTCCACTTTTTCACCTTGCATTGCATAGTAAGTATAATAGAGAAGCTGGTGTTTGAGTACGTGTGTTTTGCCTACAAGATGTAGCCTGCTTCATATGCTAATGTAACATGCAAGAAGGTAGAACAAGTCTTGTCTAATGTTGGATTGCACCAGGGCCAAGTAGAAATAAAAAAGGACGAGAAAAAGTCAGGAAAGAGTGGAAATTTGCCATGCAAACCGTGTTTTGGGGGAGCGCAGGCTAGGAAATTATTATCTCCACCACGAGATGAAGATGGTAAGTTGCTTGTAAAACAACCAGAGAAGTACGAAGCATGGAAAAAACTCACATGGATGTCCCTAATCGGAGCAATGGGGGATAGATGCGGATAGCAAAGGTAAATGTGTGGATTCCACTTGATAAATTGGCACCACTTTTACAAAAGATGGCATTCAATTTTGATGATGCCAATGCATTTAAAGAGGCGGTTGTAAACTTTCATAACTCAACGACAGAGGCATGGACTTCAAATTACATTACACACTATATGGTCAGAGTGGTCTCTCTATTTCATTTTTACAATTAAATTGTCAATGTGATATTTTGAGTTTAATTGTGGATCCTATGTTTTTAAATGCAGCACATATTTGAGGTTCATGGTCCATACTTTGCTGAACAAGGAAGTTTGGCGATATGGTCCACACAAGGCATGGAGCGATCTCATTGGCAAGCTCAATGCGGATTCCAAAAAGCAACAGCACATGGAGGTGGAATCAATGATTCTAATCCTATGAGGTAGTTACTCCAATGGTGATATAGGAGAATAGAGATAAGATATGAGGACAAATTAATAAAGTCCATATCCAATGATACAGAAGCTATTCACAAGGCAATATATAAAGTGAGGAAAGCAAGATATGAAAATAGCATGGCCAAAGAACATCATGCAGAATGGTTGACAACCCAAGAGAGAGTCGGTAGCAAATGGAAATATCGATAGAATTGTAATTATGAAATAACATTTTATGTTTATGAGAGTATTGGAGCAATCCAATGTTTTAAATAAATAGGTGTTTGCTAAAGTCAACATGGATAACTTTTTCAAAATAAGTGTTTACTAAAGTCAACATGGATAAATTTTTTATAGTGTTGATATTTTTTAAAAGTAAGTGTCAATAACTTATAGTAAGTTCCATTTATAAATAAAGGCACTTCTTTCATTTCTCTCCATTCCTCCATTTCTCTCCATTCCTTCTAGCTTGTGAGTATGGCGCGTACTAAACAAAAATCAACAAGATGCCTTCCAAGACACCGGTTCATTCATCCGGATCTAGTGAATGTACTGACACACAGACAATGATGAAGGTCAAGCTCCTCTTGTTGCTCCAGCTAGGAAAGCTGCTTCCACTGCTTCAGCTGGAAATGCTCGTCCACGTACGCATAAGAAGAGAAGATGGAGACCATGCACCGCCGCTCTTCGTGAAATTAGGAGGTTCCAGAAGAAGAGTCCTGAGTTTATTATACCCAAGGCACCTTTCTCAAGGTTGGTGCAAGAAATACTACAAGATCTACAAAAGGGAAATCACTACAAGTACTTTTCAAGAGATCAAGCATATAATGTGGAGCGATGGTCAACCCAAGCGTTGCTTGCTCTTCAAGAGGTGGCTGAAAGTTACTTGGTGGATCTCATGCATGATGGTTAGTTGTTAACCATCCATGCCTGACGCACCACACTCAAGCCCTCGGATCTCGCTCTTGTTTGTAGGATTTGTAACAATAGTGATGCATTTAACCTTAACCATGACATGGTTTGAAGAGATGTGTAAATGCTCGTGGATCGTTTTGTGTTTTCACGTTTTCCTTCAGTTCTACTCAACTAGTTATACTTTATGTGATGTACCGGATTTGGATATTTTAAGTTTCCTTGTTTCCAATGTTGTGTACCGGACTTGCCCATTGATTTGAATATTTTAAGTTTTCTTCATTTCTAATGTCAGTGTATATTCTTATATTTTTGTGGAAAAAAATTTGCAAGTGCATGTACATGTGTAGGTGTTTTTTTATTTGTGCATGTGTAGGAAAAATTGACACATGGTGTGCATAGATCATAATGGGCTAAAATTTATTCTATGCATAGATCATGTGGCTTACATCATGAGCATGCATGTGCATGTGCAAGCAAGTCCATGTACATGTGCAAGTGCTATTTTATACAATAATTATTTTTTTCCTAGAAAAAATTGATGCATGGTGTGCAGTGATCAAAAGTTGAAATTTATTCTGTGCATAGATCATATAGTTTACATGTCTTAGATAAAATATCAGCCCTATCTAAGGCCTATAGGGCCCTTGTCCGAAGGCTCCCGTGTAGAGGCCTTCTTTTTTTAATACCAGGTCTATACACGTAAGCCTTCGGACAAGGGCCCTACAGACCTTTGATGGGGTTGATATTTTATCTAGGAGGTGTTCCATGATACTTATATGTACACATAAAATTAGAGCTCATTCTGGTAAGGAAAACTATTTTTAAAAATTTAAAAGTATCAAATTTATGTATTGAGCTAATTTAGAAAAGATATAAATTTTCATATAAGTATGGAAGTAACCCTCATTTCACCTCATTTCTCATCTTTCATTTCTCTCTCTCACCTCCAAGAGCATGGCTCACACCAAGAAAACTGCTAGGAGAGTTTGGCCCCCCAAGGTGGGACATGGAGTACCTCCCGTCCAACCATCACAGCAACAACATCGCAAGCGTAGGTGGAAGCCTGGCACTGTGGATCTCGATGAGATTAGGAAATACCAAAAGATGGTGAACCTGCTCATACCAAAGCTCTCCTTCCAATGTGTGGTGCGTGAGATCATGCAGGATCTGTAAGACCATCATGATAGGAGGTTCTGGGTTCACGCAGCATCAAGCCTACTACCTACGCGGTGGACAACCACAAAGCTTTAGAGGCACTCCAAGAGGCTACGGCGGAGGCATACGCAGTGGATATTTTTGGTGACACGGTGTTTGCAGCTATCCATGCGAAGAGGGTGACCAACGGTGAAAGGACGTACAGTTGGTGTGACGCATGCGACACTGGAGAGATCCTCCGAGCCAAGATCTTTAGTTTTATTTTTGTATATCTTGCATGATTGTAATTCTCAAAAGCTATGTAAAGCTCGATGTTTTTTTTTTTTTACATCTCTTATCTTGTGTTGCAAATAAGTCTCTTTTAATTTGAGTTTATATAATTTGTTGATTTATATGCATCTTTGAATGGATACAATTTTTATTTGAGTTACGTGTGTAATTTGAGTTTATTTACTTGAGTCAACTAATAAAATACATTACAAGACACGTATCAAACAAAAAACTCTACAACCCAAATTTTCATTCATAGCATAAAAAATTACATGGTCATCAAAACATAGTCATCAAAGTTACATAATCATCATAGCTATATCCTAGGCTTCTTACTACTAGGCTCTCCAGACTCTGAAGCCACCTTGATGGGGCTAGAATCAAAACATGAAACTACCTCGATGACGGTGGGATCCTGTACCCCCGCAAACAATGCCACGAGCCACCACACAGAATGTAAAGGCCCTGACCTTTGAGCCAAGAACAAGTAAAGTAACTTTGAGTGTCGAAGTAGAACAACTTTTTCCAAACTTGATTTAGTCAGAATAACTTTGAATTCAGCACCCTTTATAAGTGCTTTAATCTTCAAAAAGTTCTCCGCATACCCCGTAGAGTAAGTCTTGTGGAAGACTATCACATCATTAGCAAGTTTTCCAATGTACTCCTTGAGTGCAGAGTCCTAAAACCTTCCTTGGGCCCCAGATCTTCCACTCTGCCTCTCGATGCAAGTTCATCAAGATACACAATTTCCTGCAAAATAAAATTGATATCAGCATCGATCATTGTGACATCCCACTACCCCCTCTGCGCACCGGCGGATTCTCGGATGGTAGCATTGGAAGTAGCTTCCTCATGCACGGGGCAGGGTTTTCCACTCGAGGCCTCGCCCTCGAATGTCCGGGCACACGAGACTAAGCTGGTGGTCATTCCAAAAACCTAAACCGAGAAAATTTCCCATGCCCGAAAAACGGGGACGATTCTACCATTTTGAATTTCTTAACGAATTTTTCTAACAAAGTCAAGACTGATCTAACCTTCATCTGAATAAACCAAATAGAAGGGAAACTATAACAGACTTAACTTGAAGAAATTAACGCTTTTTTCCTAATTGAATTAGGCACAGCCGTTGATCTATTCATTTGAGAAGTCTTCAGGTTATTATTTAACTATTCGAGTTCTAAGCGTATTCCTAATAATCAATTTTATTATTAAAACTCTACAGATTCCAGCCTAACCCCATCCGGCCCATGGGTTAGCCACCGCCCAACCACTAGAATTGGTAGAACCAGACAAGTACTCACCCACCCATAATTGAATGCCTTTCTTAACTTTTTCTTTAGAATACAGATACGCACACACTCCTCTTTAAACTTTAACTTTTAAAACAATCCATTGAAAAACAATTATTGGTTACAGATATCATAACTCAAAATTTCTATTCAATCCTTGTTTCTCACAAAACAGTATTACTCTGGACTTTGCGTTGAGACCAGCAGGTCAGCAACGAGATCCAGTAAAACAGATTACAATAATTTTCTCACCATTAAACATATATATATCTTCCATGACATACGCATGGGTGTCCTCGGCACCGCGAGCCCGTGTATCGCCTGGTCAGAACCCTCCAGGATCCTCCTTAGGTGTCTTGGCACTTCACTCAGGGAATGCTTCGTCGGCCCATCGTACCGGAAGCACACCATTTTACACCATACCCAGGCTGGTCAAGTGGGCAAGTTTTTGTCGCGTGAGCCGTCCTTTGAACGCTCCCCGCCAGTTGTTGCAACCGAACTTCCCTTAGAAAACACATATACCAAATGCTCCCTCCTGCATTTTGGCGTAAGACAGTCCTTTAAGAAAACAGGGTTTCTATGCAAGTTTTCAGTTTTGATTTTCTCTTGAATACAATGAGTATATCTTAATTCCGTATCCCAAGACTTCTGCATCACAGGTCTGGATTCCCAAGCAAAATTCCTCGAATTCTGAATTCTTGATCCTCAGATCAAAAATAAAGGTCTCAACTTAGTTTCAGATTCGGTGGGTGTAGATTACTGAATTGGTCACATCGTCATTTCTTGAAACTGACGAAGGAGTTACGTCTTGGTCATAGCCTGATTCAGGGTTTGAGTCTGGAAAGGTTCTCCCTGAACTATCTTTCTCGAAGGTAATATTTCAATTACTAATTTACTGAATTCAAAACTAAACATGAATTCCTATGAGGAATAAATTAGTCATTTATCTAAAATTCTAACTTCGATAGTTTTTCTCAATTTTCTCATTACCATCCTAGAGAATATGAAACGGTATAATTTTCCTTCACTGAGTATTTACTTATTCATTTTTCCAATATTCATGGGATTTAAACATAGGATTAAAGTGAACTCTTATTTTGATATAAAAATTATGTATGCATCTATTTATGCATAAAATCCAACTTCTATGGAAATAACACTTTTATAAAAAAGAAAATCCTTTTATGCATCTATTTATGCGTAAAAATCAATATTGATGAAAGTAACACTTTTATAACAATAAAAAAATTCTTTTATGCATCTATTCATGCATAAAAATCAATATTAATGAAAGTAACACTTTTACATTAAAAAAATCTTTTATGCATCTATTTATACATAAAAATCAATATTGATGAAAGTAACACTTTTATAATAAAAAATATTCTTTTATGCATCTATTTTTGCATAAAAATCAATATTAGTGAAAGTAGCACTTTTATAATAAAAAAATTCTTTTATGCATCATTTTATGTATAAAAATCAATAATGATGAAAGTAACACTTTTATAATAAAAAAATTCTTTTATGCATCTATTTATGCATAAAAATCAATAATGATGAAAGTTACACTTTTATACTAAAAAAATCTTTTATGCATCATTTTATGCATAAAAATCAATAATGATGAAAGTAACACTTTTATAATAAAAAATTTCTTTTATGCATCTATTTATGCATAAAAATCAACAATGATGAAAGTAACACTTTTATAATAAAAAAATTCTTTTATGCATCATTTTATGCATAAAAATCAATAATGATGAAAGTAACACTTTTATAATAAAAAAATTCTTTTATGCATCATTTTATGCATAAAAATTAATCATGATGAAAGTAATACTTTTATAATAAAAAAAATTCTTTTATGCATCATTTTATGCGTAAAAATCAATAATGATGAAAGTAATACTTTTATAATTAAAAAAATTCTTTTATGCATAAAAATCAATATTGATCAAAGTAACACTTTTGTAATAAAAAATTAACCAATATGCATCTTTCTATGCATAGAATTTATATCTAATGAAAATCACTCTTTTATAATAAATAAAAAAATAACCAATATGCATCTTTCTATGCATGGAATTTAAATCTAATGGAAATAACACTTTTAGAATAAATATATTTCTACTATGCATTTTTCTATGCATAGAATGAAAATGACACTTTTAGAATACACAAACGATAGGGATTATTCTTTTAGAATAATAAAAGATGAAACTTATTTCACAAAATTGTAGAAAATTTCGCCATAACCTCCTTTGTATGGTTGACCATTTTTCAATGTTTCCTACTTTAATTTACTTAAAAATTAACCCCAATTGGTTTTAAGCACTCTAAACTAATCAATTTTCACTTTTAAAAGAGAAACAATATGAAAAGTTTAATTCCAACTATTAGATCACTTAACTAGGATAAAGAAGGGCTGATTTTAAGAATGAGAGAGGGGGAAAGCCTTTCCAACAAGGCATAGCATCCATTTATCATTTCAAACAAAATAAAAATTAGAAAACCATTAAAAGAATAAAGAAAAATATAAGATTTCTAACTTACATGAATTCTGGGAGCTTTCCTTTGGCTTGATGGTTTGAGGGATCTACTCTTGTTTGCAACAAGAGTGGCCACCAAATCTTTAGAAGAGGGAATGGTCAAAAACTAGTGAATTATTAAGAAATTCACAGTTCTTGGCTCTTGGGAGGAGTAGAGTAACAGTGCATAAAACACTATTAAGCTTCAACAAAGGGTGAGGCTTCTATTTATAGGAAAAAGTGAGCTCCTAACCAAGCAAACTGATTCTAGAATTTTTCAGATCAGTTTGGTCAATTTTTGACCATTTTTAGGTAAGTTTAGCTTACTTTTTGGAACTAGACTTGAATTAGGAGAGAGGAGAGATGAAATATCTCAATTTTTGATAATTTAAAACTCCACCACACATGTGAAATAGGCGCCTCCTTCATGAGGGGAGAATTCCCATTGTGAGGTGTCAAAAATCCATTTTTTTTAGTATTTCCTTCGGTCCTTAGTTCACTCTTCATCTTATGTGAGTATTTACTCATTTTTGGGGGGATTTTCTTTATTTCTTCTATTTATCTTCTCCACACATTTGGATGAATCTGATTGGCCCCTCAAAACCTTAATTTAAAATTTTCAGAAAATCTGGACTCCTAGGATAAGGCCTCTTGAACAGAATATACTTGATTTCTAATGCACCTTCTGAAAATCTTTTTGAACTTTTGTTTCGGGGGAACTTATTTTAATAAGAAGAGATATTTTTCCATCCAAAAATATTCAAAATCTGAATAATCTCTCTCTAGAATATTTTCTCTCTCTAGGCCAAAACAGGTAGAAACGAGATCTTTTATATTTCTGAAGAGGGATTTGATTACAAGGGAAGATGATGGACATCTTGAGAGGCTGGGGAGGAATCTTACATTCTCTCCTACTTAAAAAATTCCTCCTTAAGCTCAACTCCATCTCCAAGACCTCAAGCATAGTGCAAAATCTATGAAGCTTCTCTGCTCCTAAGGCCTTGGTAAAAATGTCAGCTACCTGCTTCTTCCTTGTGCTGACGTACATGAGATCAACATCTCCTGCCAAGACCTTCTCTCTAATGAAGTGATAATGGATCTCTATGTGTTTGGTCCGTGCATCAAACACTGGATTCCTAGCCAATTGTATGCTACTAAGGTTGTCATAATAGTTGACAACCTGTTTAACCACATGCAGCCCAAAATCTCCAAGTAGCTTACGTAACCAACCTACCTCACATGCAGCCCAAAATCTCCAAGTAGCTTACGTAACCAACCTACCTCACATTGCAACACCCCTGTACTTTGCCTCTATACTTGACAACGCAACTATCTGCTTAGCACCACTCCCATAGGAAATCATAAAAGTTCTAGTAGATCTTCTATCCAATATGCTACCAGCCCAATCATCTCATGTAGCGTAGTGTGCGTCTCACACTATCCAAATGTGGCTTCCAAGGAACTTTCATAAACTGACTCTCTAACCCAACTGTGTAGTTCATGTCTGGCCTGGTGATCGTCATGTAAATCAAGCTGGCCACCACTATCTTCCTATACATAGTGGCACCCTCCAAAATCTCACTTGCATTTACACTTTGCTTGCCATTTTGATCCAATGGTATAGAAATGGGCTTACATCTAGCCATACCATATTTGGACAACATGTCTAAATATGGGCTTACATCTAGCCGTGCCATATTTGGACAACATGTCTAAATATGGGCTTACATCTAGCCATACCATATTTGGACAACATGTCCAATGTATACTACCTCTGGTGACAACCATATGCCCTGAGGCATATGTTGGACAATATGTCCAATGTATACTACCTCTGGTGACAACCATATGCCCTGAGGCATCCTGAGATGACCTCAATGCCAAGAAAGTATATCGGCTCACCTAAATACTTTATGTCAAACTTCTTCTTGACGAGACACTTTGCATTCTCAACTTCCTCTTCATTGTCACTCCCAACAATCAAGTCATCTAGATAGATGGTGATGACCACAATCCCCTTATCACTCTTTTGCACATTGAGTGAATGACTAGCATCTGCCATATGAAAGCCAATTGTGTATTGCCTTTGAATTCCATGCTTTCTCAAGTACTCAATGGAGAAGTACTCTGCCTCTCCATCTGGCCTTAAGCAGTTAACTTGCAAACCTATTTTCTTTTTAGCCAACATTCTAAAATTTTGAAAGTGAGTAAACACTTCATTTTTTCTCTTTCATGAAATTTACCCACCCCTTCCTTGTGTGATTATTATCAATGAAGGATACATAGTAAAATGACATCCTTCCATTTTGATGTTGTCTTTGTCATTGTTCGAGGATTTTGGAACGTGATGTGTACTATCCAATGTTGGGGATTATGGGCACGGTGTGTCTAGTAGCTCATCATCTATTTTTGGAGTTCACTACACACTTGTCTGGGAATTCATGGCCAAGAAAAGTTCCTTGCTATTCGTGGTGGCATCTTGTTTCAAAGGAAACAGGTTGGTGGGTGCTCTCTCCGAGGTGATTCTAGTATTCGTAATGCTAGAGGGTCCATGGTTGCATCTTCATTCAACTTATCTTCTTTCAACTCTTGCACACTATGAGCTGTAGAGGGGGTGTCATAATTGTGCATCTCAGTGTTTTGGGGCGTTACTATTTATCTGGGATTTTACTGGATTTTCTCCTAATTATTTGTCCAAGGCCAATCGGCCAGGTCTCTACTCCACTATATAAGGAGTTCCAGCAGTATTCCAAATGAAGCCACCATCCACAAAGCATTCAAAAGCAATGGGTTTGAAAGGATTTGCTAGTTACACAAGGCTAGATAGTATGGGTGCCGAAGTCCTACCCAAGGTTTAGTACTACAAATGCTTTCAGAAAAACACGAAAGGACAATAAAAGCAAACAAGATCAATTTTCAACTAAAGCAAATGCTAAGAAGGTACAAAAATCGGTTTGGATAAAGAAGCCCATTCAACAAAGTGAACTAAAGATAGCACTACCACCAACTGCACCCACCAAGATAAAGGAGCTAGAGAAAGTTAAGGAGAAAAAAAGAGAAAGCATGCAACCACATGTAAAAGAGATAGAACCAAATCAACACGATTCAGTGGAGGCACTCTTCAATTGGATGGAGGGAAAGATCAAGCACTCCCACACTGAACTTACTAAACTTAAACGATTGCAACAAATTTAATGTAATTTCTGGTGATTTTATGCTGATAAATTTGTTGTAATCATCTCTTAAACACCAGATTGAGTTGTAAAAGGGCAGACACTGTCCTTGAATCTTGAAATTGGATCAAGAGGTAAGACCCCCTTCACATCATCATGAGTACAGCATCACAAGAGATAGCCAAATTTAATGCGGAGTAGTTTTACACATGGCAGACAAAAACCATGTATCTGCTCATGAGGAAAAATCTGTGGGGGGTAGTTGAGGGAAGAGATGAATGCCCAGAGGTGAGAGGGAAGAGATGAATGCCCAGAGGTGAGAGGGAAAAATGAATGGAAGAGCATGAATGAAAAAGCATTGGGACTTATTGCACTCAGTTTAAATGATGAAATCATTCATCACATCACAGGGATACAATGGGCAAAAGATGCATGGGATGAACTCAATAAATTATTTGGCACACAAGCTAAAAATTCAAAGATAAATCTATTAATGCAATTCTACAAATTGGATATGAAGGAAAGTGAGCCTTTAATCACACACTTGAACAGATATAAAAGCATTAAGCAGCAACTGGCAGCTATTGGCAAAAAGGTAGAAGATGATGAGGCACTAGCAGTGCTTCTGAAGAGTGTGGACAAAGGTGAATATGAAAATATTGTAGCAACACTAAAGAATGTACTTGAATTGAAGCTACACAAGATATAAGGAGCTCTACTAGAGCAAGAGAGCAGAGGCAAAGAGAAGAAATGGCTTGACTCAACAGCAGGAGAAGAAAAAGCATTATTCACCTGAGGAGGATTCTCTCGAGGATGAAGACGAGGAAGAGGCAGAGTAGGAGGGAGGACCTTCACTTGCCACAACTGTGTGTTGAAATATACAAGTTGTAAGATTCCTCCCCCAACCCCTTTTTGATGTCTAGTATATTCCCCTGTAATCAATTCCTTTTCTGAAATATAAGAGATCTTGTTTGTGGCTGTTTTAGCCTAGAGAGAGAAAAATATGCTAGAGAGAGAATATTCAGATTATGAATATTTTTGGATAGAAAATTAACTCATCTTATTAAAATAAGTTCCCCTGAAATAGAAATTCAAAAAGAATTTTCCAATGTGCAATTGGAATTAATTGGAAATAAGTATAAAGAACCTTAGTCTAAGGGTCTAGATTTTCAGAAATTTTTAGATTATGGTCCAATTAAGGTTCCTATGGGCCAATAGCATCAATCCATGTGTAGGGAGGAGATAAATCCAATTTGTAAAAGAAGATACCCAAAAATGAGTAAATGCTCACATAAGATGAAGAGTTGAAAATGTACAAGATTTATTAGTTAAAAAAAACTATGAGCAATATTAAAAATATGAGATATTTTGGGTATCCAAAAATGAGTAAATGCTCACATAAGATGAAGAGTTGAAAATGTACAAGGTTTATTAGTAAATAAACACATATGTAAGGAAGGGGAGTTCTTTAAAGGAGGTGCATATTTCACATAAGATGAAGAGTTGAAAATGTACAAGGTTTATTAGTAAATAAACACATATGTAAGGAAGGGGAGTTCTTTAAAGGAGGTGCATATTTCACATAAGATGAAGAGTTGAAAATGTACAAGGTTTATTAGTAAATAAACACATATGTAAGGAAGGGGAGTTCTTTAAAGGAGGTGCATATTTCACATAAGATGAAGAGTTGAAAATGTACAAGGTTTATTAGTAAAAAAACTATGACACATATGTAAGGAAGAGGAGTTCTTTAAAGGAGGTGCATATTTCACATAAGATGAAGAGTTGAAAATGTACAAGGTTTATTAGTAAAAAACTATGAGCAATAAAATTTTGACACATATGTAAGGAAGGGGAATTCTTTAAAGGAGGTGCATATTTCACATGCTTGAATGAGTTTTAAACTCAAAAATAATGTGATATTTTTATCTCTCATCTCTCTTGAACCAAACCAAATCAAAATGGAACCAAACCGAATCAAAAAGTAACCAAACTAGGTCCAAATCTAGTCCAAATTCAACCAAACTGACTTGGAAAATTCTAGAATCAGTTTGTTTGGTTAGGAGCTCAAATTTTCCTATAAATAGAAGCCTCCCCTTGTTGAAAAAAATATAGTGTCTTATGCTTTGTCACTCTACTCCACCTAAGCCAAAATATATAGTGTCTTATGCTTTGTTACTCTACTCCACCTAAGCCAAATTAGATAGAGTCTTATGCTTGTTACTCTACTCCACCTAAGCCAAAATATAGAGTGTCTTATGCATTGTTACTCTACTCTACCTAAGCCAAGAGTTGTGAATTCTTTAATAATTCACTAGTTTTTGATACTTCTCTCTTTCTTCAATCCCCATTGGTGGCTCCATCAACATACTAAACCAATTGATTGGTTGGGGGCCTCTACCGTGAATAAAGAATCAAGCAAATCATAAGGTAAGTATATTGAATTTTGATCTTTTCTATGATTTCTCAATGATTCTCTCTTCTCAACCCCTCTCAAGCTTGAGAAGTTTAATTGGTATGGTTTTTTTAAATGCTATTGAAGTTAATTGGTGAATAGTAGTGAAGAGTTACATAATTTAATAAATGCTATAGAAGTTAATTTCCACTTATATTTAAATTCTAATGGTTTTTATAATTTCTCTCTCTCACTCAAGAAATGGTCATACTCATGACCCATTCTCAATCCAAATGAAGCTTTTTATAAAGCTTTTCCTTAATCCAAGATTAAGCTATGCTTGAGGCCAAATTAATGGCTTTTTGCTATGCTTTTAGTTTATGCACATTGATGATTCAATCCATTATGGATTGATGACCCAATTAGAGACCAATCTAATTGTTTTCTTAATGATCCAATTAGAGACCATTATGGATTGATGATCCAATTAGAGACCATTCTAATTGTTTTCTTAATGATCCAATTAGAGACCATTATGGATTGATGATCCAATTAGAGACCATTCTAATTAATTCTTTAATAATGAGCTTTATCCCTTAGAAAAAAAATTGAGATTTATCAGTCATAGTAGCCGAGCTATGGCAAAATTTTTATAGAAATTACGCATAAAATAAATTCATTCAAAGCATAAAAAGAGGACTTCCTACCATATTCTAGGAACTATCATCCTAGATTAATTAAAAGAATTTTATTATGCATGGAGATGTGGATGTTTGCATGTAGATGTAGATGTATATATGTAGATGTGGATGTGGAGGTGGATGGATGCATGTAGATGTAGATGTATAGATGTAGATGTGGATGTATGCATGTAGATGTAGATGTATAGATGTGGATGTGGATGTATACATGTAGATGTAGATGTATAGATACGGATGTGGATGTGGAGGTGGATGTATACATGTAGATGTAGATATATAGATGTAGATGTGGATGTGGAGGTAGATGGATGCATGTAGATGTAGATGTATAGATGTAGATGGGAATGGAGATATGGATGTTTGCATGTAGATGTAGATGTATAGATGTAGATGTGGATGTGGAGGTGGATGGATGCATGTAGATGTAGATGTATAGATATAGATGTGAATGGAGATGTGGATGTATGCATGTAGATGTAGATGTATAGATGTGGATGTGGATGTATACATGTAGATGTAGATGTATAGATACGGATGTGGATGTGGAGGTGGATGTATACATGTAGATGTAGATGTATAGATGTAGATGTGGATGTGGAGGTAGATGGATGCATGTAGATGTAGATGTATAGATGTAGATGGGAATGGAGATATGGATGTATGCATGTAGATGTAGATGTATAGATGTAGATGTGGATGTGGAGGTGGATGGATGCATGTAGATGTAGATGTATAGATGTAGATGTGAATGGAGATGTGGATGTATGCATGTAGATGTAGATGTATGGAGGTGAATGTGAATGTGGATGTGGATGTATGCATAGAGATGTAGATGTATGCATGTAGATGTGAATGTACGCATATAGATGTGGATGTATGGATGTGAATATACGATTGTGATGTGAGGGAATCTGAAGTGATGAGATGGAAATGATGTGATGGGATGAGTATACATATAAATGGAATATGGAATAAGTAATGTAGATTGAGGAGGAATAATGTGGAAAAATGAAAGTTAAAATAGAAATTGTATTGTAAACTGTTTGTAAATGCTGTCTGTAAATGATTGTTTTATGTCAAGAATGCTGGGGGGAGCATTTTGACCGTCTTGTGATTAAGGTCGTGATGAGAAAGTTGCAACTGCTGACGGGGAGTCAATGAAGGACGTCTCGCGTAGCAAGGTCGGCCGAGGTCTTGACCAGCCTCGGTGCGATTAAAATGGTGAGCTTCCGGTACGGTGGATGAGGGGCCAAGGAAGCGGCCTATGCGTGAAGCGCTAGGTTACCTGCGAAGGATCCTAGAGGGTGCTGACCATACGGTGCTCGGGCTCTGGGTCGCCTAGGATACCCACGCGTGCGTCGAGGAAGATATTGGAACAGAGTTGGAGTTGTTTTCTGAAATCGAGCATGGATCTGGTTGATTGACCTTGCTGGTCTTCAATGGATGAGTCCATGGCTCCTTATATGGATCTGTTGGTTGATCTTGCTGATCTTCAACGAGAGTCCATCTTGTTAAGTGATTATATTGCCAAGTATTATGGGCTAGGAACTATCGAAACGGCTCCTGAGCGTTCTAGTTGCCAATGATGCCATAGATACTCTGATGAAGGAATGATGGAAAATTAAGAATCAATTGGATAAATTGGAAGATGGTGATCAATGATACTATGGTTTTATTAAAGGATTGTTTTAAACTGGTTGAATCTGGTTGAAAAAGGCAATTTCATATTGGGTGTGTGAGTGGTGTGACGAGTTTTATTTTGCATGAACATCCGGCTAGGGGGCCTTGGAACTCTTTTCCTTGGTACCCGGGACAAAACCTAACCAAATTTTTAATTGGATCCCATCACTACAGTGGTTGGGCGGTTGGCTAACCCATGGGATTGGATGGGGTTAGGCTGGACTGATGGATCCGTAAATCGAGACCCAAACTTTTGTTTTTATGATAGAAAAAAAAATAAAAATAAATCCCGGACAGAAACTGTTCTATGGATAGGAATCAACGGCTGTGCCTCTTGAATGGGGAAAAAAGCGTTGATCCCAATGATCCAAGTGCAAGTTTCTTCCTTGAACTGACTAAGTATCTTATAGATGTAATCGGATCATCTCGATCAGAAATGATCTTGACTACGTTAGAGTAAAAAGTTATCCTGGTGGAATCGCCCGTGCTTTCCGGTAGAGGAAGTTTTTCCGGGTTCGGTTTTGGAACAACCCACGGATTAGTCTCTTATCCGGATATCCGTGGGCGAGGCCCCGAGTGTGGGACCCCTGTACCGCGCGAGAAGCGCTACTTCCGCTGCCAGTACCCTGAATCCGTTGCTCGGTGGGAACAGGGATCCTACAGTTGGTATCAGAGCCTTTGGTTAATAAAGATCAATTGAGAAGACAAATATATCAAAAATTTATCAAGAAACACAAAAAGGTTATAATTGTGTGATATAATTCATACAATTTGATATTCAAACTGAAACTCGTAATTTGGTAATTGGGTCTTCAGATGGAAGTGCCGCAATTATATAGAATCCCTGACTTGCTTGAGGCCTAGACATGATAGTATTTACCTTATAATTCCAAGGGCCGTGACTACCCGTATATACCGAGAGTATACTGCAGCTCTTTACTGACAGTATATACGAGTAAATCTAAGACTTGAAATTATAAGCATTAATGCTATCCAGATGATGATTTCGAATGTGATTGATATGATTTTTAATTCTGTTTGAGAATTGATGAATTGATTGGGATTCTGATTGAAAATGCTGATTGAAAAAAAAATGTTGATTTTTAAAAATTAGTTGAAATATAATAAAACCACAATGAGGGGGAATGGGACGAGTCCCTGTGATGATATTCATAACTAGAATGATGATAACGAATTCAGCAAATCACTATGAGATTAGTGGGTTGTGCGGTCAGATTGCTACTGTTAATACTTGACCGGTAGATCGAGTTAAGGGATGTCAAATTGAGAACTTACTTGACTGAAATTTCCGTGGAGGAATGTTCCGAAGGAAACTTTTCGGTCTAATGGACCATTATCATGTTAAAGATATGAATGATATAATCTGAATGAATTGTTATTTAATGATGAGTTCTATACAAGGGATATTTATCCCAGTGTTCTGTTGGGTTGACTAGAATATAAGGAACCCCAGAATAAAATTGGATCTTAAGAAAAAGAGCTGTCCTCTACCTTGCGAGATGAGGACATCTCGCACTTTTTAAGTGGGGTAGAATGTAAGATTCCTCCCCAACATTCGAAGCATACAGGGGTAAGAATCTTCCTTTCTGATCTTATAATTATTCCCTCTCTAAAATAAAAGAAAGTTTCTGTTTAAAAAAAGAAGACCCTTTCCCTAGAATACTTCTCAGGAGTCCCACCTGTTTTAAGGCTTTAGAACAATGAGTCCAGAAGTGAGAATCGGTGTTTTGGATACCAAGGTTTTGGTTTTCATTCGAGTACGGCCCAAAAGAAGTTCTTTATCTCTTGGGGAGTATAAGAAGTTATCCCCCAGATATTGTGACCCTTATATCTGAATTCAATGAAAGTAGGTGACTTAGCCTACAAGTTTCTTTTATTCCCTCATCTCAAAATTCTTAATGCCTTCTATAGAAAAATGTGTCAAACTCAAATCATGGAAAGACGGTAAAACTTCAGTGGCAAGTTACCGTTGGCTTCTAGGTTACGCTAGCTCCTTCCTTTATATAAGTCGTAATTTTTACTTACCGCTCACAGTAATCTTACTCCCATCAATCTCCTTTCTTTCTTAATCTCCTTCATGGCTTGGCAAAACAGGAATTAGTTTTATCCCTGATGATTTCTCACCTTCAAGACGCAAGAGAGTCTGTGAAGAAAGACTTTATAGAAAAGTATGAGCGCTCACTTTTTCCTCACCTAGGAACTTCTGTAGCGCAGACCAAATGGCGGACCTATCAAAACATAACTAGGGTAACACCCTGGGGTCAGCAGCACTTTCGTAACAATGTCCGCTTGGCCATGGTTATTGAAGCTTTGGGTTTGGGTCCCCGATACTACTGCGTCATGAGATCAAGGCATCTTGGGTTTTCTGAGCGGGTCTTCTTATTGGCGTGTTTTCTTCCTCATGAGAAGATATGCCTTTATCCCGTTTTTGGCTTGCCTCTCAGAGGTCCTTTTGTTAGATCACCTCATACCACTGAGATAGGTGCGGCAATAACCAGCAGAATCATTCCCATAGATGAGTTACCCTATACTTGTGCAGCTTGTGAGGACTGCTTTTGTGACCATATGATGGACGGGCTTATAGAAGTGTAAAGAGTTCTTCTATCTTTACTGTATAAGTTCCGAGAATGAATAAAGTTTAAATCTTGTTCTTATTTTGAATCTTGCTCTCTTTAAGACTTTTCTTGGTGGTTAATCTTGATTAAAATTTTCCTCTAAGTCTCATATTCGTTCACCTTGCGAAATTATCCCAAGTTGCGAGATGAGGACATCTCGCGTTTTTTAAGTGGGGTAGAATGTAAGATTCCTCCCCCAACCCCTTTTTGATGTCTAGTATATTCCCCTGTAATCAATTCCTTTTCTGAAATATAAGAGATCTTGTTTGTGGCTGTTTTAGCCTAGAGAGAGAAAAATATGCTAGAGAGAGAATATTCAGATTATGAATATTTTTGGATAGAAAATTAACTCATCTTATTAAAATAAGTTCCCCTGAAATAGAAATTCAAAAAGAATTTTCCAATGTGCAATTGGAATTAATTGGAAATAAGTATAAAGAACCTTAGTCTAAGGGTCTAGATTTTCAGAAATTTTTAGATTATGGTCCAATTAAGGTTCCTATGGGCCAATAGCATCAATCCATGTGTAGGGAGGAGATAAATCCAATTTGTAAAAGAAGATACCCAAAAATGAGTAAATGCTCACATAAGATGAAGAGTTGAAAATGTACAAGATTTATTAGTAAAAAAAAACTATGAGCAATATTAAAAATATGAGATATTTTGGGTATCCAAAAATGAGTAAATGCTCACATAAGATGAAGAGTTGAAAATGTACAAGGTTTATTAGTAAATAAACACATATGTAAGGAAGGGGAGTTCTTTAAAGGAGGTGCATATTTCACATAAGATGAAGAGTTGAAAATGTACAAGGTTTATTAGTAAATAAACACATATGTAAGGAAGGGGAGTTCTTTAAAGGAGGTGCATATTTCACATAAGATGAAGAGTTGAAAATGTACAAGGTTTATTAGTAAATAAACACATATGTAAGGAAGGGGAGTTCTTTAAAGGAGGTGCATATTTCACATAAGATGAAGAGTTGAAAATGTACAAGGTTTATTAGTAAAAAAACTATGACACATATGTAAGGAAGAGGAGTTCTTTAAAGGAGGTGCATATTTCACATAAGATGAAGAGTTGAAAATGTACAAGGTTTATTAGTAAAAAACTATGAGCAATAAAATTTTGACACATATGTAAGGAAGGGGAATTCTTTAAAGGAGGTGCATATTTCACATGCTTGAATGAGTTTTAAACTCAAAAATAATGTGATATTTTTATCTCTCATCTCTCTTGAACCAAACCAAATCAAAATGGAACCAAACCGAATCAAAAAGTAACCAAACTAGGTCCAAATCTAGTCCAAATTCAACCAAACTGACTTGGAAAATTCTAGAATCAGTTTGTTTGGTTAGGAGCTCAAATTTTCCTATAAATAGAAGCCTCCCCTTGTTGAAAAAAATATAGTGTCTTATGCTTTGTCACTCTACTCCACCTAAGCCAAAATATATAGTGTCTTATGCTTTGTTACTCTACTCCACCTAAGCCAAATTAGATAGAGTCTTATGCTTGTTACTCTACTCCACCTAAGCCAAAATATAGAGTGTCTTATGCATTGTTACTCTACTCTACCTAAGCCAAGAGTTGTGAATTCTTTAATAATTCACTAGTTTTTGATACTTCTCTCTTTCTTCAATCCCCATTGGTGGCTCCATCAACATACTAAACCAATTGATTGGTTGGGGGCCTCTACCGTGAATAAAGAATCAAGCAAATCATAAGGTAAGTATATTGAATTTTGATCTTTTCTATGATTTCTCAATGATTCTCTCTTCTCAACCCCTCTCAAGCTTGAGAAGTTTAATTGGTATGGTTTTTTTAAATGCTATTGAAGTTAATTGGTGAATAGTAGTGAAGAGTTACATAATTTAATAAATGCTATAGAAGTTAATTTCCACTTATATTTAAATTCTAATGGTTTTTATAATTTCTCTCTCTCACTCAAGAAATGGTCATACTCATGACCCATTCTCAATCCAAATGAAGCTTTTTATAAAGCTTTTCCTTAATCCAAGATTAAGCTATGCTTGAGGCCAAATTAATGGCTTTTTGCTATGCTTTTAGTTTATGCACATTGATGATTCAATCCATTATGGATTGATGACCCAATTAGAGACCAATCTAATTGTTTTCTTAATGATCCAATTAGAGACCATTATGGATTGATGATCCAATTAGAGACCATTCTAATTGTTTTCTTAATGATCCAATTAGAGACCATTATGGATTGATGATCCAATTAGAGACCATTCTAATTAATTCTTTAATAATGAGCTTTATCCCTTAGAAAAAAAATTGAGATTTATCAGTCATAGTAGCCGAGCTATGGCAAAATTTTTATAGAAATTACGCATAAAATAAATTCATTCAAAGCATAAAAAGAGGACTTCCTACCATATTCTAGGAACTATCATCCTAGATTAATTAAAAGAATTTTATTATGCATGGAGATGTGGATGTTTGCATGTAGATGTAGATGTATATATGTAGATGTGGATGTGGAGGTGGATGGATGCATGTAGATGTAGATGTATAGATGTAGATGTGGATGTATGCATGTAGATGTAGATGTATAGATGTGGATGTGGATGTATACATGTAGATGTAGATGTATAGATACGGATGTGGATGTGGAGGTGGATGTATACATGTAGATGTAGATATATAGATGTAGATGTGGATGTGGAGGTAGATGGATGCATGTAGATGTAGATGTATAGATGTAGATGGGAATGGAGATATGGATGTTTGCATGTAGATGTAGATGTATAGATGTAGATGTGGATGTGGAGGTGGATGGATGCATGTAGATGTAGATGTATAGATATAGATGTGAATGGAGATGTGGATGTATGCATGTAGATGTAGATGTATAGATGTGGATGTGGATGTATACATGTAGATGTAGATGTATAGATACGGATGTGGATGTGGAGGTGGATGTATACATGTAGATGTAGATGTATAGATGTAGATGTGGATGTGGAGGTAGATGGATGCATGTAGATGTAGATGTATAGATGTAGATGGGAATGGAGATATGGATGTATGCATGTAGATGTAGATGTATAGATGTAGATGTGGATGTGGAGGTGGATGGATGCATGTAGATGTAGATGTATAGATGTAGATGTGAATGGAGATGTGGATGTATGCATGTAGATGTAGATGTATGGAGGTGAATGTGAATGTGGATGTGGATGTATGCATAGAGATGTAGATGTATGCATGTAGATGTGAATGTACGCATATAGATGTGGATGTATGGATGTGAATATACGATTGTGATGTGAGGGAATCTGAAGTGATGAGATGGAAATGATGTGATGGGATGAGTATACATATAAATGGAATATGGAATAAGTAATGTAGATTGAGGAGGAATAATGTGGAAAAATGAAAGTTAAAATAGAAATTGTATTGTAAACTGTTTGTAAATGCTGTTTGTAAATGCTGTCTGTAAATGATTGTTTTATGTCAAGAATGCTGGGGGGAGCATTTTGACCGTCTTGTGATTAAGGTCGTGATGAGAAAGTTGCAACTGCTGACGGGGAGTCAATGAAGGACGTCTCGCGTAGCAAGGTCGGCCGAGGTCTTGACCAGCCTCGGTGCGATTAAAATGGTGAGCTTCCGGTACGGTGGATGAGGGGCCAAGGAAGCGGCCTATGCGTGAAGCGCTAGGTTACCTGCGAAGGATCCTAGAGGGTGCTGACCATACGGTGCTCGGGCTCTGGGTCGCCTAGGATACCCACGCGTGCGTCGAGGAAGATATTGGAACAGAGTTGGAGTTGTTTTCTGAAATCGAGCATGGATCTGGTTGATTGACCTTGCTGGTCTTCAATGGATGAGTCCATGGCTCCTTATATGGATCTGTTGGTTGATCTTGCTGATCTTCAACGAGAGTCCATCTTGTTAAGTGATTATATTGCCAAGTATTATGGGCTAGGAACTATCGAAACGGCTCCTGAGCGTTCTAGTTGCCAATGATGCCATAGATACTCTGATGAAGGAATGATGGGAAATTAAGAATCAATTGGATAAATTGGAAGATGGTGATCAATGATACTATGGTTTTATTAAAGGATTGTTTTAAACTGGTTGAATCTGGTTGAAAAAGGCAATTTCATATTGGGTGTGTGAGTGGTGTGACGAGTTTTATTTTGCATGAACATCCGGCTAGGGGGCCTTGGAACTCTTTTCCTTGGTACCCGGGACAAAACCTAACCAAATTTTTAATTGGATCCCATCACTACAGTGGTTGGGCGGTTGGCTAACCCATGGGATTGGATGGGGTTAGGCTGGACTGATGGATCCGTAAATCGAGACCCAAACTTTTGTTTTTATGATAGAAAAAAAAATAAAAATAAATCCCGGACAGAAACTGTTCTATGGATAGGAATCAACGGCTGTGCCTCTTGAATGGGAAAAAAAGCGTTGATCCCAATGATCCAAGTGCAAGTTTCTTCCTTGAACTGACTAAGTATCTTATAGATGTAATCGGATCATCTCGATCAGAAATGATCTTGACTACGTTAGAGTAAAAAGTTATCCTGGTGGAATCGCCCGTGCTTTCCGGTAGAGGAAGTTTTTCCGGGTTCGGTTTTGGAACAACCCACGGATTAGTCTCTTATCCGGATATCCGTGGGCGAGGCCCCGAGTGTGGGACCCCTGTCCCGCGCGAGAAGCGCTACTTCCGCTGCCAGTACCCTGAATCCGTTGCTCGGTGGGAACAGGGATCCTACACAAGTGAATAGAGTGTGTGCAGGAACAAGCCCTTGGTTAGAGGCTATAAAAGAGAATCTGTAAATGTGAGAGAACCTGTGAAAAGGTGAGAAGAATCTACTGTGAGAGAATAAAGGGTAGCATGAGAAGATTTAGGAAGTGTGGAGATATTCTGGGAAAAGTGAAGAGGTGGAGAGAATCAAGCAAAAGAGGTGGAGTGAATCAAGGAGAAATCAGTGGGATTAGATGCTTTGATGTAAACTCTATAAATTGAGGCATTGGCCTAATGAGAATTTGCTAGTTTTTTATTATCCATGCCTACATTAAGCTATTTGTTAATTACTCACTAATCACATCTTAATTATTTGCTAATCACATCTTAATTATTTGCTAATCACATCTTAATTACTCACTAATCACATCTTAATTATTTGCTAATCACATCTTAATTATTTTCTAATCACATCTTAATTACTCACTAATCACATCTTAATTATTTACTAATCACATCTTAATTACTCACTAATGACACATTACTCACTAATCACATCTTATTACTCACTAATCACATCTTAATTACTCACTAATCACATCTTAATTACTCACTAATCATATCTTAATCACTCATTAATCACATCTTAATTACTCATTAATCACATCTTAATTATTTGCTAATCACTTTGTTAATGATGTTGATTCTAGTATTTGATCCAAGAGGATTAATTTGCTAATCAGTGCTAATCACTATATTTTGGTGCAATTGAGGGTTCAAATTAACCATTAGGTATCTAATACAGATCCCTATAACTTCATATTACAATTCGGAGTTGGTTTGATACTCTAACCATTCCATACAAATTGGTTACCCTTGATTTTGTTACCATATTATAGTAGTGATGTGTGTGAACACACTTAGGACCGCCGGGGCACTTTTTCCCTCACTAGGAGGTTTTTTCCCCCGTGCATTGTATATACACCCATTATCTTCTAGGGCTTGTTATCTTTCATTTTTGGCACTCATAATACACTACTGTGTTGTGCTCAAGCTTCCTCATCTTCTTGAAGTTGTGTGTGCATTCCTGCAACCCTAATTCCAACAATTGGTATCAGAGCAGGCTTCCTCCTCCCGGGCAGCATCACCGGCACCTGCCGCTTCATCTCCTCCGATTGCAACGAGGTTTCACGAGCGTCTGCAGGTTAGTATATGCCGTGGGAAAGCCCGTAGGGCTTAGTCGTTTCAGAATTTTGATCTGAAGTCATTTCGCCCTCCGTTTTTGCATTCCAAGTACTGCGCAGGCAAAATCGTCCTGCAGTGCAGATTTTCTGTCAAGATTTAAATCTGCAGGACAGGTGCCCATTCGTCTGTTTTGGGCTGTGCTACATAGCACAGGTCGATTTTATACAGGTTTACCTCTTACAGACAGCATTTACATCTAGTAGTACAGTCATTGGCCATGGCTGACAACAATGATGTATTCCGCATGTTGGCTGCTGAGGATAAGTTGGATGGCACCAACTATCCATTGTGGGCATATATGATGCGACATGTATTGGTAGCAAAGGGGTTATGGAACATTGTGCAGGGTATTGATGCACGTCCTATTGTGGCTGGGAATGCTGCAAACACATCAGAAACAGGTACTGTTGATGATGGTGCAGGCACAAGTGCTGTAGCAGCTGTTCGAGAACCACCACTTTCA
The DNA here is from genome assembly GCF_041138505.1 of Cibotium barometz. NCBI lineage: Eukaryota > Viridiplantae > Streptophyta > Polypodiopsida > Cyatheales > Cibotiaceae > Cibotium > Cibotium barometz. Next base: position 43,592,728 of record NC_141067.1, on the reverse strand, counting down.
GCAGAGCAGATTCGTTGGGATGGTAGAGATGCGCAGGCTCATGCCTTGATTGCGCTGTCTGTCAAACGTACCATTATCCCACATATTCGCTCCTGCAGGACTTCTAAGGATGCTTGGGATGTACTTGCCACATTGTATCAGGCAAGAAATGAGGCTCGTGTTGCTTATCTCCGAAAACAGTTGGAGAATGAGCATATGAACGAAGGTGATTCTATGGATAGCTTTTTGACAAAGATCAAGGATTTCAAAGAGCAGCTCATTTCTGCAGATGAAATCCTGTCAGACAGTTCACTTGTGCAGACTGTTTTGAATGGTCTACCAGATTCTTATCAGGGTTTTGCTTCCACTCTTCGCTTGATGATGAAAGGCAATCCCAATGCCTTATCATTTGAGGAGTTAGTTTCTGTTTTGCTGCAAGAAGACCAGTCAAGGCAAAACAGGAATATTATGCGTGTCGCAGATCAAGCTTTCGTTGCTAGTCAGAGAAGCGGAAAAGGTAAAGCTGGCTTTTCTTCTAGTAAGCAGAAATCTGCAAATGCTGCGCAACCAAAGAAGGAAGACAAAGATGAGAAGAAGGGTGACAAACAGAAGACATTTTGCAAGTACTGTAAGGGAAATGATCATGTCATCAAAGCGTGTCCTAAGCTGGCTGCGAAAGAGGCTAAGAAGAAAGAGGCTGGTATGGCTGTTGCAGATGCCTCTCCTTCTAACAATGAATCTGCTAATGTTGTGCTAGATACAGAATGGGCATTCAATGCGCAGTGCAGTTATGACCCATCTTTGCATGACACATGTATGTCTGCAGTAGATTCAGATGTATGGTACTTTGACAGTGGTGCCACTAAGCATATCACCTCGCAGCGCAGTTTATTCACTTTCCTTGAGTCTGCTCCCACAGGGAATACTGTCACTTGTGCCAATAATTCCTCTTATCCCGTTAAAGGAGTTGGACAGATTGTGCTGAATGTTGCAAATGGCAACACCTTTACACTTTTTGATGCATTGTATGTGCCAGGGATCAAAAAGAATCTGCTGTCAGTCTCCGCATTTGCCAAAACAGGTTTGGTTGTAAAATTTGTGGATGACAGATGTACTGTTCATGATCTCTCTTGTGGTGACATCATTGTAGCATCTGGTTCACTATGTCGAGGGCTGTATAAGCTCAATATGGATGGCAAATGTGTAGAGGATTCAGCATGTGCTATTATGGATACGCAGGCTATTTCAGATGCAAAACTGTGGCATGCACGTTTTGGTCATCTGAATTTTGCAAGTTTGCTGCGCCTGCAGAAATCTGAAATGGTGTCTTCTTTGCCTAAGCTTGAGGCACCTGTCAAGCATGTTTGTGAGGGCTGCATATTGGGTAAAATGCAGCGTGCTTCCTTTCCCAAAGATGGATCAGTGAGAGCTGAACGCAGATTGCAGCTTGTTCACAGTGATGTTTGTGGTCCCATGCAAACTCCATCATTTGGAAACTACCTTTACTTCGTGACTTTCATTGATGATTTTACCAGGCATGCATGGGTATATCCTTTGAAGGCAAAGTCCGAAGTGTTTTTGTGCTTCAAACAGTTTTTGGTTATGGCTGAAAATGTGTCAGAAAGTAAGATGGGCACCCTCCGTTCAGATCGAGGGGGGGAGTATATGTCTTCAGAATTTAATGCATTTCTGGCTGAGCGTGGGATAAAACACCAATGTACAGTGCCGTATACACCACAGCAAAATGGTGTGGCTGAGAGAAAAAACAGGTCTCTCATGGAAATGGCAAGATGTATGGTTAAGAGTCAAAGTCTACCACATGGTTTTTGGCTTGAGGCTGTCATGTGTGCCACTTATGTACTAAACAGGTGTCCCACCAAAGCATTACAGGTTGTCACTCCATATGAGGCTTGGCATGGCCGCAAGCCATCTGTTGGCCATTTACGTGTTTTTGGTTGCCTGGCATATGCATTAGTGCTTGTGCAACATCGCAGAAAATTGGATGACAAAGCTGTCAAATGTATTTTTGTTGGATATAGTGCTGAGAGCAAAGGCTATCGTTTGTATCATCCACAGACAAAGTGCATTTTGGTTAGCCGTGATGTTGTATTTGTGGAAGATGCAGTTCAGCCCTTGGTTTCATGTACTAAGGAGACAGATATCAGCTCACGTGATGTCTATGATACATTGTTGCCTCTTTTCAGTGGTGCACAGTCAAGTGCAATACCTCATGAGGTAGTTTTTCAGCCTATGCAGGTTTTAAATGGTGGCACAGATCAGCCTATATCTGATGCAGATGTGCATGATGCACTTGAGGATGAGAGACAAGAGATTGAGGGCTCTAGGAATATGCCTAGATGGCTGGTGCAGACTTTGCGTGACAGCAAGTTGGATGCCCCTTTGTCTAGTCGCACTCGTTCTGGCTCTCATGGTGCCTCTTATGCGTCAGATTGTTATGCATTGGCTGTTTCTAGTATGTGCGATGAAAGTGAGCCTGTTTCATTTGATGAGGCACAAAGTTCAGAAAATTGGATGGCTGCTATGCAAGCAGAATACGATGCTATTATGAAGAATGGTACATGGTCTTTATGTGACTTGCCCCCTGGCAAGAAGGCCATTGGCACTAAGTGGGTATACAAATTGAAGCGTAAGCCTGATGGCACAGTGGATCGCCATAAGGCTAGGCTTGTTGCAAAAGGTTATGCTCAAGAGAAGGGCATTGATTTTGATGAGACTTTTGCTCCCACATGTCGTATGACCACTGTTCGTAGCATCTGTGCATTAGCAGCTCATAATGGTTGGAATGTACATCAGCTGGACATAAAGACTGCGTTCTTAAATGGAGATTTGCATGAGGAGGTGTATGTATCGCAGCCTCGTGGTTTTGTTCAAAGAGGGCAGGAAAACAAAGTGTGCAGGTTAAAAAAGGCTTTATATGGTTTAAAGCAAGCTCCACGAGCTTGGTATGAAAAAATACATGCATATTTGACTGCACATGGGTTTCAGAATAGTCCAACAGAAAGCACTTTGTATGTTAAACGTGTGGATGGTGTACATCTAATCATTGCTCTCTATGTCGATGACATGCTGCTCACAGGACCAAATGAGAGTCATATTGCTGATTTTAAGGCTGATTTGAATGCCTCTTTTGAGATGTCAGATTTGGGGCATTTGCATCATTATTTGGGGATACAATTTAAGCAGTGTGATGGAGGTATTGCTTTGTGTCAGACAAAGTATATTGAAACATTGTTGCGGAGATTTGGCCTTGAAGACTGCAAGCCTATTGCTACTCCAATGGAGACAGGTTTGAAGTTGAGTCTTCATGATGCTGGAGATCACTTTGATGTCACACTCTATCAGACAGCTGTTGGTTGCCTCATTTATGTATGCATTACGAGGCCAGACATTCAGTTTGCAGTCTCACAGGTGAGCAGATTTATGCATAGCCCAGGCATTAAGCATTGGCAGGCAGTGAAGCGTATCTTTCGCTATTTGAGTGGTACTCGGCATCTTGGGTTGTTTTATCCCAAGGGGGGATCATTGCCGCCAGATTTACATGTTTTTTCAGATTCTGACTGGGCTGGTTGTTATGACACACGCGTGTCCACGAGTGGTTTTTGCTTCATGCTTGGAAGCTCATGCATATCATGGTTGAGCAAGAAGCAGCCTACTGTGGCCACTTCTAGTTGTGAAGCTGAGTACAGGGCAACTTTCACAGCTACGGTTGAGTGTGTGTGGCTCAGACGCCTTATGGCTGATTTGGGTGTTGGGCAGCCATCTGCCACCACCATCTTCACTGACAGTCAGAGCGCATTGGCAGTTGCGCGGAACCCAGTGTTCCATGCTCGTACGAAGCACATTGAGGTGCACTACCTATATGTCAGGGAGAGACTCTCTGCAGGAGGGATCAGTTTGGCTTATGTGCCAACACAGGATAACCTTGCAGACCTTTTCACAAAGGCTCTGCCTCGTGAGAAGTTCGAAGCTTTTCGCAAAGCTTTGGGCTTACTCCCTTTTGTGGATTCGTCCACATAGCTAGACACTTCCCTATACATGAGTGCTAGCTCTTGTTCACCGCATCACTCCAGGGGGGATTTGTTACCATATTATAGTAGTGATGTGTGTGAACACACTTAGGACCGCCGGGGCACTTTTTCCCTCACTAGGAGGTTTTTTCCCCCGTGCATTGTATATACGCCCATTATCTTCTAGGGCTTGTTATCTTTCATTTTTGGCACTCATAATACACTACTGTGTTGTGCTCAAGCTTCCTCATCTTCTTGAAGTTGTGTGTGCATTCCTGCAACCCTAATTCCAACAGATTTAATGTAATTTCTGGTAAAATTGTGCTGATAAATTTGTGATAATCATCATTTTGCATTTAACCCTTGGTTAATGCCTGCAAATCACACTCAAATTCAAGATTATTCACAGCCAGAGTTGCATTTGGGAATGTGCATTAGAATGAATGCTATACGCCTTATATATTGGGCACATTACATCAGTGTAAAAATGGGATCAGACACTGCCCTTGTCCAGAATAAGGCAAGAGGTAAGACCTCCTGCATAGATTTGGGTTTGCATTGCATAATGATACAAGATAAACATCAAAATCCCAAAAGAACTGTCAACAAAATGTTTAAACATGTTGCTCACATGGAGCAAGAAGACCTGACAGACAAGCTCATGGCCCCAGCCACCATGAAAGAAGAAGAACATCTCTTTCCAAGAGGAAGATCCACACCAAGAAGATCTAAAGGAAGCATTGAAGGAAGACATGGACACGAGAAGAGAAGCTGCCACAAGAAGAGTGAAACAAGAGGAAGACATGGACGCGTGAAGAGAAGCTGCCCACCACGAGACGAAGACTGAAGACAAGAGAAGATGTGAGGCTCCAAAGAGTGAGGAGCCATGTGAAAATCTCTGAGAGAGAGAGAGAGAGAGAGAGAGAGAGAGAGACCCCACAACCCAATGTAACCTGCCCCAACAAAGTAAAACCACCTCTGAGCCACCAATGATGTAGGCCACGTGGTAGATAGATGTATGTGTGAGCACTTTAGTCAAGGTCGCGGACACTTGTAGTAAGCCTTGGACACATAGAGAGAGAGAGTGTCAAGGACTATGAGTTTAGGGACTTGAGGCACTGGTCGCGGGCTATCAAGTAAGAGAGAAACTTGGTACAGGGTCTAGGTGTGCTAAGTTAACTTGAGGGGAGATGTGCTAGACACTGGTCGCGGACTATCAAGTAAGAGAGAAACTTGGTATAGGGTCCAGGTGTGTTAGAGAGTATTCACTTGAGGGGAGGTGTTGAAATATACAAGTGAATAGGGTGTGTGCGGGAACAAGCCCTTGGTTAGAGGTTGTAAAATAGAATCTGTAAATGAGAGAGAACCTATGAAAAGGTGAGAAGAATCTACTGGGAGAGAATAAAGGGTAGCATGAGAAGATTTAGAAAGTGTGGAGATATTCTGGGAAAAGTGAAGAGGTGGAGAGAATCAAGCAAAAGAGGTGGAGTGAATCAAGGAGAAATCAGTGGGATTAGATGCTTTGATGTAAACTTTATAAATTGAGGCATTGGCCTAATGAGAATTTGTTGGTTTTTGATTATCCATGCCTACATTAAGCTATTTGTTAATTACTCACTAATCACATCTTAATTATTTACTAATCACTTTGTTAATGATGTTGATTCTAGTATTTGATCCACCATAGCTCATCACATTGCTGTAATTTCAACACTGTGGAAAGCCAGGACACATGGCAAGAGACTGCTACTACAGCAAACCCAGTGGAGAAGGAACGACATCGGCAAGAGACTACTACAGCAAACCTAGTGGAGAAGGAATGACATCGGCAAACTTCATGGAGGCTCCAAAGGAAGTAGAGTCGGATCGTCTTTTCTGAGAGAGAGAGAGAGAGAGAGAGAGAGAGAGAGAGAGAGAGACCCCACAACCCAATGTAACCTGCCCCAACAAAGTAAAACCACCTCTGAGCCACCGATGATGTAGGCCACGTGGTAAATGTATGTGTGAGCACTTTAGTCAAGGTCGCGGGCACTTGTAGTAAGACTTGGACACATAGAGAGAGAGTGTGTCAAGGACTATGAGTTTAGGGACTTGAGGCACTGGTCGCGGACTATCAAGGAAGAGAGAAACTTGGTACAGGGTCCAGGTGTGCTAAGTTCACTTGAGGGGAGGTGTGCTAGACATTGGTCGCGGACTATCAAGTAAGAAGGAACTTGGTATAGGGTCCAGGTGTGCTAGGAGTATTCACTTGAGGGGAGGTGTTGAAATATACAAGTGAATAGGGTGTGTGCGGGAACAAGCCCTTGGTTAGAGGCTGTAAAAGAGAATCTATAAATGTGAGAGAACCTGTGAAAAGGTGAGAAGAATCTACTGGGAGAGAATAAAGGGTAGCATGAGAAGATTTAGGAAGTGTGGAGATATTTTGGGAGAGGTGGAGAGAATCAAGCAAAAGAGGTGGAGTGAATCAAGGAGAAATCAGTGGGATTAGATGCTTGGATGTAAACTCTATAAATTGAGGCATTGGCCTAATGAGAATTTGCTGGTTTTTGATTATCCATGCCTACATTAAGCTATTAGTTAATTGCTCACTAATCACTTCTTAATTATCATCTAATCACTTTGTTAATGATGTTGATTCTAGCATTTGATCCACCATAGCTCATCACATTGCTGTAATTTTAACAAACCCAACCATTATTATGGGTATTTTTCGAGGGGACATAGTATAACTAACCCAAAGATATCTTCTTCTACCCATTGCATCCCATTGTGCTCAACCTACGTAGTTGGTGTAGGGCGTTTCAAAATTCACACATCTTGGAAAATCGTGTCGATAAACTTGACCTGTATGTACTAGATGATATCCCCAATACACCGGCCAACTACGAGGTTGTAGAAAGAAGTTATCAATGGATAATTAGTCATGGATGGCTGGAAGTTTATAACATACACCAGCAGTTAAATATCAGTGAATTTACCCTTTATCATCCTTATGGCATTCTCAAACTTTATCATTATATACATAAACATCTAGAAGCCATGATGACTACAATAATCTATAACTTTGATAAAGTACACATCAAATATCCTGATATAACTAATGAAGATATCATAGAACTCCAGGAGTTTATGAAAGTTAACAAGCCCTCCCACCCACCCCCTAGCTCCAGAGAGGGTCAAGAGGAAACACCAAGTTCTTCAAATCTCACCACTTATCCTGTGTTTTCCTCTGTAAGTAAACTACTACATCCATACCCTAGTGTTACACCTACTAGCAAGTTTGAGGTAGATTGTATATTCTCTCATCTTCCTTCTATCCCTTTAGAATTTCCCACTAACACTCTCATCCTCGAGGAGTTTTCGGCACCCCACCCATCTCCGCACGGCCAACTCAAGAGGTCGTCACATTCAACCACAAGATAACATTCAACCTTTTACTGATGACACTATGCTCGAGTCTTTATCTGGTGTAGAATATGAAGAATTAATCAGAGCAGGAAATCCCTTGTTAAAGCCGACATTGGTGTTCAAGGTGCTGATGCAAATCACACCATTTGAACCAACCAGATGAATACTACCAGAAGCCTACTCCAAAGTCACGTCTATAAGGCAACCTCATGTACCATATCTTGTCCGTGCACCAGTGCCAGAACTAGAGGAATTATTGCCACTGGTGGGAGAAGGAACTTTATGGGAAAATGTAGCAAAGCTACCAAATTGGCCAACCCTCAGTTGGCAGATCTACTTGAGATTCGAATTGTTACGTTTATAATCAATTATTGTTTCCGCTGATGGGCGAAAAGCGCATCCTATCCATACAAGAGGGGGCTACACCACAATAGTCACATATGATGCAAGTCCCAAATCCCAAAATAGAAGATTTTGGTATATAGCCATCATGGAGGAAGGAAAACTTAACCATTCCAAAGTATAGTCAACAATACCAGTGAGCCCCACCCACACAAAAGAGTGGACCCACTGTACATGCCAGTAAGAAGAAGGATGACGCCCTTGGAACTCCATGATGCAAAGCTGTGTGACTCACATATGTGCTACAACTTTCCATTATTTATCCCAGTAGCTTTTGCGACTATAGCACAACAACGACAACAAATGCTCACATGGATATGTGCGTGGCGTCGTATTCCAGATCCAACAATTGTGGCCAGTGTCCAATTCTTAAAGCTGATCGTGGTGCTCATCAACCAACCCAAAGAAAGATATGATGTGTTTGAGGTAGATCAGCTACTCTTCGACATGAACCACGACCCCAATGAGCATGGCATAATGTTGTACTACCACCGCCTCATATGTCTACCAGCTTACATGCATGTTACATTTGAAGACATGGTAGACACCGGATTCTAGACTTCCCGTTATGCATTCAGAAGAACCCTAATAAAACTTCAGTCTCGCCCCGGAACTTTTATTTTCATGAGTTTGGCGACCAAGTCTTTCGACCTTGGTAACAGGTTCTGAGAACATAACCTACATCAAGTAGGGGAGATGTTAATCCCATCTTGGATTAATAAGTATGCTCCTCCATTTGAGGACATTAATAAGTGTCATGCAAAGGCACTATAAAAGTTGTACATTATGAGATACTAGCCACCCAAGGCCTTAGTTAGTAAGTTTTGGACGCCCAAGTGTGAATAAGGGCCAATTGTATATAAGGTATTTTCTCATAATGAATGGACACAATCCCCCTTTATGTTATGAGAGCTCTTGCCTTCTTGAGAGAGAATGTGAGAGTGTACTCTAGTACATGTGCCTTCTCTATGCTTGTATGCTTGTGTAGAGGAGTGAGAGAGAGAGATTGCCTTGTGTGGTGGTGCGAGCGACTCTACAGTGATAGCGTGGAGGTGGAGCTTGGAGACCTCAAGGGACACGAGCTCGAAGCATTGATAAGTTCCCTTACGACGATTGTGATCTATTGCTTCTTTCAATGATGAATGCTTAGAGCTCCTTCTTGGGAGGTGTGGTAGCCCATAACAACCCTACTTGAGTGTATCCCATATCCTATCCCTGTTGCTAGAGTAAGTTGTCGAGTACAAACCACTAACCTTGCTTGAGTGTATCCCATACCCTATCCTAGAGCAAATCATAGATCCAATGAGGGAACCTTAGCGATTTTCCAAGGCCTCATATATAAACCCTATCCCAAAGCCAATCGTAGACCCAATGAGGGAACCTTAGAGCTTTCCCAAGGCCTCATAAAGACCCGTAACCATTCTCAAGAGGATATAAATATAATTAGATCCCAAGCCTCTACCTCCAGAACCAACCCAACCAGGCCCTTACACTGCTAGATATAGTGAGAAGACAGGACTCAAGGGAGGACTCTGTGGAGGTGAAAGTTGGCCTTCCATGGGTCACCATATTCAGTATAACATTTTCTCTGAGGTGATCAACAAGACGATGACTTTATCTTATTCTCTTTAGAGGCACCACCTCCTAGGGAAGGATCAATGCACAACCTTTACACATTAGTAGGTCCTAGCCCACCTCACAGTGAGTATGAACCCAGTGAGTCCAAGTATTGCCTTCAGGACATAACAAGCCTCATAACCTTCTTATCCTCGAAGGTCTAAGTGCCAATAAGTTCTGTTTTTTAAGGAAATTTAAAACTTGAGAGAGACTTATCCGATTGGATGAATGGAAACTTAAGAGACCACATAGCTAAACTTGAACTTGAAGAAGAGAAGGAGAATGAGACGTGCCATAATGAGAACTCTTCTACTATACACAAGATAAAAGGACAACTAAAAGTGCCCATGAACAAGCTTGGTCACTACTTTGAAAGCAATGAAATGAATGTTGTGCAACCTAATATTGTTTATAGGAATGATGGTCTCTACAATCTTGGGTTAGCATAATCACCAAGGATTGTTGGGAGGCCATAGAAATCCCATCCCTCGTAGGCACAAGCCTTGTGGTGGTCAAGCTTACTGTACAGGAGCACAACAAACCTTTGGACATCCTTTAGGATGTAAAGATTAAGACCTTTAAACCACACATTCGTGATGATGGATTTTCAAAGAAGAGGGCCATACATCATGATTCTTGGAAGGCCTTACATGAGAGATGCAAGGCTAGTTCACGATTGGGAAACCAATCGTTGTTACATACATAAAGGTAACCAATCCTTGAGAATAAACTTAAAAACGAGGGCCCATAGGTCAAGGCATTCTCGCTAAAATGAGTCTGACAAAATCGCTCAGATCACAAATGTCAAATTAAAATCTATAGAGCTTTGAATAAAATGTGGGATGGTGAAGATGATGACCAAGAATATGAGCCCCTCCTGCAGCTCCTCCCGTAACCTACCAACTCCAAGTATTGGATTCACTTTTTGGAAAACCATTGAAGCTGTTCCATAGAAGCTTGGAACAAGATTTCTCCTTAACACTCACTACTCCTCTTGCTTCTCTTGCCATGTTGTTGACCACACCCTCAAACCACTATGGATATCCAAAACCTCGTCATCAAAGGCGAAGACCACCCCCCAAACCTCAACTTCCTCGCATTAGGATTCTATGATGAAAGGAACTCTTACATTTGGGTTTTGAAGTTAAGAAAACCCACACCATAAGCCTCTGCAACCACATCATTAAAATGCCAGACCAAAGATGAAGTGGAGACCAAAATCCATGCCTCTAATTCTAACCCCAAAGCTTAAGTAGGAATGGAGAATAATGGGGCTCCACCTCGACTTATGTGTGTCAACACCACCTTCAAAAAAGTTGGAGGAGTATGTGGATGCCAAGTACTAAGAGGCAATACCTTGCCCATGTGGAGTGGTCTTACCTACATTTCTTCCCATCAATGAAGAGCCACCCATAGTGCTAAATCCCAAAGAGTGCCATGCACACACTTCCATGGCATCGTTGAGCAACCTAAAGGCTCAAAAAGATCACCACCACGACCCCACAACACTCATGCGTGCCATGCTGCAACACTAACTTGCTAGGTGAAATTAGAAAAACAAAAAGATCACCACCACGACCCCACAACACTCGTGTGTGCCATGCTGCAACACCAACTCGCCAACTGAAATCCCTATTAACATTACATACATATGTAACGTAGCACTTCCTATTAATTATACATACACGTATACAAAAAACTTAAAACCTAACACAAAACTAAAAATGACCAAAAATTAAAAACACGCATCTATGAGCACATAGCACATACACACACCCATACTATGCATGTGCACATGTACACCCATACATACATATACACACACTCCCTCCCTCCCTAAAACTTATCCCCTCTTAGGCCCTTAAATTTAGTTTTTCTTCCCCTTAGACCCTTTATAATTCTTCCCCTAAATTTTTGAAACACTCCTTCCCTTGTATAAAATTTATACACACATGCACGTGCGTGCGCGCACACACAGACACACAAAGTACCATGTCATCACATAGGATCGCATAGGCCCATGTTGCCACATCATCATTTAAAAAATATTTCAAAAAAAGGTACCACATCATCACTAAGGGTCATGTGTGCCTCACATATGCTCACATTACCACATCATCACAAAAAAATGTTGAAAAATAGAGCCACATCATCAACAAGTAGGCTTGTGTTGCCACATTATCACAAAAAAAATTTAGAAAAAAAAGTGCAACATCATTATGTAGGCTCATGTGTGCCACATTATCACCCAATATATATATATATATATATATATATATATATGATTTATTTCCAAAATAATATAAGAAAGAGAGGAAGAGAAAAAAGGAGAAGAAGAGATAAAGAGAGAGAAAGAGAGTGAGAGAAGAAGAGAGAAAGAGGGCTAGAGAGGGCATATGAAATCTTCCCCCAAGAAGAGAACCTAACTAGGAAGAAGAGAACCTAACTAGGAAGAAGAGCCAGCCAATGCAACCAAAGCCACCACAAAAGCCCAATAATAAACTGGGCTCCACATCTCCCCCTAAGGCACAAAAGATCAAGAATCAATTGGGCTCCACATCTCCGTCCAAGGCGTAAAGCATGCCCACAACCATGCTGACCAAATGAGGTAGAGATGCCTAGGTCACTGCAAATCCATATCCCACGATCTCAGCATTGTAATACAAGCAACCCATCCTCACAATTTACTAACATACATGCCATATTGGGTGTCCTAAATTCTTCCATTCTCATGGACAACCCAACCTCATTCACACTCGCATTATCGATCATCTTCGTTGCACATCAACACTCACTTGATTCCCTATCTCCAACTATGTGTAATAGTCAAAGAAAGCATACAAATAAAGTATCCAAGAAAGTGGTGAGTTCAATTTTTTACCAGAAGGAGATTTAACCGGGGTCTACCTTTTGCCCAATGCCCATGCATGATACCTGCAATATATATACACACGAGCTGTGCATCTAGTAGACACATCAATAGACTATGGGATCTCAAGCACCTGCATTATGCCTCATAGTTGACAGCTACCTAGGTACATTTCTAGATGGGAAGGAGATTTAACCGGGGTCTACCTTTTGCCCAATGCCCATGCATGATACCTACAATATATATACACACGAGCTGTGCATCTAGTAGACACATCAATAGACTATGGGATCTCAAGCACCTGCATTATGCCTCATAGTTGACAGCTATCTAGGTACATTTCTAGATGGGAAGACCATGGCGGCCGATCCTGGCCCATGGTATGACCCATCACATGGACCTTCCTCAAATCAGGAGGAACCTTCAGTGGCCTCTTCTTTAGCCCCACCACCGATTGATTCACATTACCTCCATCCTTACCAGTGCTTTTGCTAAGGCCAAATATCTTGAGCCATAGAGGCCACCCAGCTTCATGGCAGTATGGGCAAAGTCAACTACCATACATCAACAATCTAAAGATCTTGACTCCCAAAGAAAGGGATTTCAAGAAGAAAGCAACACAGAGAGTCAAAGAAAGTAGACGAGTTGGTGAAATCGTCAAAGCGAAGGAGTACACCACCTTCCTCCCATTGCCCAAGCATATCATTTGCATATTTCACTATGGGCATCACATTTTTTTTCATATCTCACATCTCAAGGCACACACAAACACATGAACTTACAATTAACCTCATCAAGTTGACCCTCCAGGTACATCTCTGGATGGGCAAACATGGGGGAATCACGGGGTGTAAGCTTGGCCCATGGTACGACACATCGCTTGGAGAACCCTCGATCTTATACGTACATCCAATAAGCTTCAATGCATGTAAACTCATCTACTTTTCTAATTCAACACACTAACAAAAACTCACCTTGGCCATCATATTCGCTATGGAACTCATTCTGCTAATCACATAGTGCGGATCACTTCTACCAACAGTAATTACCTAATTTTGACAGGCCCCAACCATTTACACAATAAAACGAGGCCCCACATGAAGAGCCTGTACATCACCTATACCTTTCATGCATCTCATCAAGCTGCCTACCACCACAGCTACCCAAAGCTTCTCACTAATATTCCTTACTTTCGGTTATAGATTAGTCCCAAACCATAGCATTTAACCTTGGATGCCAACTTCATAGCGTATCTTGGACCATCCACACCTATCCACCCCAGTATTAACTTCACCATTGACTTGGATGATGTGAGAATGTGGTCCACCATTAAGAAGGGGGTATGTTAAGCACTCTGTAGGTTAACATGATTTCACCTGCCCGACCTACTGTAAGGTGCTTTGCCATCTTACCCACTCAAACATGCATTATCTTTTATAAAACGATGATGGAATACATAATAAAGGCGGCCTTACCTTATGTTTAATGTTAAATAGGAAAAGTCTAAAGACTTTGTGTGCATATTTGCTTAAGAGTAGTAATAGAGATGAGACCATTTTTAAGTTTGGTCGGCCTAGTGTGAAAACTGGTCACTTGTATATAAGTCATTTTTGACAATAAGTAATACACAATCATTCCCTTGCAGTAGTTTTCTTGTGAGCTTCCCTTCTTTTCTCTTCTTGCTTGCTTGCTATTGGATTCTTACATGCTATATGGGTGCTTATTTTCTTGTGAGCTCCCCTTTCGTCCCTCTTCTTGATTGCTTTCATACTATTAGATTCTTACATGCTAGATGGATGCTTGTTTAAATAGGTTTGATTGTAGGTTTCTCTCTTCCACCATTAGCTTCTTCTTTTCTTGTCTTTTATCGCAAAGGAGCATATCCTTGTGCCTCCATCTAGACATAGAGATCTCTTCCTTCACTCTATTAGCAAAGGAGTCGTGTGATGATAGAGTGAGGAGACTACGAGCTAGTGCACCCACATTGAGAAGTTGCATTTGGAGGGTTTGAAGGCAAGACCCACATCGAGAAGTTGCATTTGCAGGGCTTGAAGGCAAGATCCAATGACACACGATTCAACAAGGCTAAGGTAAGCTCTTGACTTGAACACATTGATCATAAATTAATTAAAGTATCTCGCATTTCTTGGGAACTGCATCTCATATGGAGATATTGGGTTCTAGCAATAATTTAAGTCATCTAGCTTTTCTCGGGGACTGCATCTCATATGAAGATACTTGGTTCCAGCAATGTAGTCCTGCATGGTCTCTCTTTCTCTTGCTTAAAGTTGTAGATTTGTGCTATAAGGCTCCATTGGAGAATTCCACAACGAAGCTGTGTCTCAAGACCTCTTTTCAAGTGGGTTTAGTGCCCTAAAATGATGGCATGCTTTGCCTTCAATTCTAAATGAAAAACTCTTCATGGCATCATCAATCCTTCCCACCGCTTCACAAACTTGATCAAACTTATATAGGTACTAAATGGAATATCTTATTTTGTCAAATTTGGTCATCATCCTTGAGATGTGGATTGGCTTTGTTTTTCCTAATTTTGAGCCTTAAAGTGTTTCTTCTTGGTAGCATGTGTGTTCTGCACAAGTTATAAGTTTTTTTCTTAGTGTGAGTTTTTTTGTTTTTTTTAATCCCCTTATGCGGCTCATGTCTATAGGCTTACCTCTGTAGGCCTATGTTTAGGCTTATCTCTGTAGGCTCATGTATGTGGGATCACATACTTTTTTTTTGTATGAAATAGGCTCATGCAAGTCTGGTGAGCTGGACTCATCAAAGCACGCCTAATAGGCTCATGTTTTGTGGGAATCATGCTTGTTGGCTCATGTCTTGTGGGCTCATGCCTTGTGGGATCACAGCTTATGCTTAGCTAGGTTCAGAGATTGTTTTATGAAATAGGCTCACGGTTTTTGGTTTTTATGAAATAGGCCAAGTAGTTGCATGGGGCTCCAAGTCTACGATAGGACTGATTATTGGGCAACTTTATGCTCTAATAATTGCAAAGGAAAAGTTAGGAATTTGTATAACATAAACATCTTTATAAGACATAAGTATAGGTGCATCCTTACAAGTCTTGAAGGTGAGCTGGACTCATCAAAGCACGCCTAATAGGCTCATGTTTTGTGGGAATCATGCTTGTGGGCTCATGTCTTGTGGGCTCATGCCTTGTGGGATCACAGCTTATGCTTAGCTAGGTTCAGAGATTGTTTTATGAAATAGGCTCACGGTTTTTGGTTTTTATGAAATAGGCCAAGTAGTTGCATGGGGCTCCAAGTCTACGACAGGACTGATTATTGGGCAACTTTATGCTCTAATAATTGCAAAGGAAAAGTTAGGAATTTGTATAACATAAACATCTTTATAAGACATAAGTATAGGTGCATCCTTACAAGTCTTGAAGGTGGTTTTAATTGGTTGGTACAATATTAGGTTCACATTCCTATATACCTATGGCTGTAGGTTTACGTCTATAGGCTCATGTCTATAGGCTTACGTCTATAGGCTTAAGTCTATAGGCTCAGGTCTATAGGTAGGAATTTGTATGGCATAAACATCTTTATAAGACATAAGTATAGGTGTGTCCTTTTACAAGTCTTGAAGGTGGTTTTAATTGTCTGGTCCAATATTAGGTTCACCTTCCTATATACTCATGCCTATAGGCTTATGTCTATAGGCTCACGTTTGTGGACTCACGCCTCATGCCTCTAGAGTCATGGCTCATGTTTGTAGACTCACGAATTATGTCTTTAGACATAATTCGTATGTTTGTAGACTCACGAATTATGTCTTTAGACTCATGTATGTTAGCTTTTTCCACGGGTTTGTAAGTTCACTTCTCCAAACCCGAGAGGTGGTTTGGCCTAGTTTTTAGAGATTGTTGTGGACTTGATAGGGATGATAAAGGTCCATAATCCTACTTTATAGTATTTTTGCAAGTTTTTGCTTGGTTTTTTGAGATTTTTTTTGGGACTCGATGGGGATGATTAAGGTTTATAATCCTAGTTTACAGTGTTTATGCAAGTTATTGCTTTGTTTTTTTATTGTTTTTTGTTGATTTTAGATGCTTCTAAGTTACCAATTCCAACAATGCATGAAAACTTTTGAAATGCATGAACAAAAATCAACTTTCTCACTCAAATTCGCACCAAATGGAGCTCAAAGCTTATGTTTTCGGAGTGGATTACACTCATGATCACAAATGCTAAGCTATTTCTTAGCTCAATACAACAAGATCAAAGCCTCGTGGGCTTCAAAATCATACAATTTACCAAGGAAATAAATGTTTTTCTCTTCCAGGTATGAAAATACGATGACCTAATGCAAACAAGCTTCAGAACAAAATAAAAACAACAAATCCAACACATCCAAGGCTCCAAAACGGTATGTTTTCCAAAGTGTTACCTTCTAATCAACACATGCCAATATTGGGTGATCCCAATAGCTTGGAATGGAAGGAAAAATGAAGCTAATAAGCCCTAGGCTAGTCCCCATCGGCAGTACCAAATTTGTTCAATTTAAGAGCTTCCCTTAGCCTTTGCCAAAACAACTGTCATTTGGTCTTGCCTTAGAATTGCAAATACAACTTCCCGATGTGGGTGCGCTAGGTCGTCCATGTCCTCACCACCCTGTTGTCACACTAGAATGCTTCCTTTGCTAAGGGGGTGAAGGAAGAGCTCTCTTTACCTAGATGGAGGCAAGAAGAGCATGGCCCACACAGTGAGTGGTTCTGTCTCACAAGAGGTGGGTAGAGAAGAAGCTAATGTGAAGGCGAAGCCTACACTCAAACATATTTAAGCAAGCAATCCATCAAGCATAAAATTCAAAAAATGGTGGGTGGTGTAAAAATAATTGAATTGGTTGAAAAAAAAAAGCAATAGGGCACCAGAATGTTGTTTTGCATTTTCATTAAATAAATTCTATGAGTTTTTCAATCGATAAGAGTGGTTTTTTAAGGTTTCATTTTAGTATCTAATTATTAATGGTGGCTGAAAAAGTCAATTTGCATGCAATATCCTTTTAGTGTCTTTTGGAAAGTTTTTTCGACCGCTCTTTTAAAGTCATCGTTTGGGCATTCATTTTTTGTCTCACCTTGCGTCTCTTTGCTACACACGGACTGATTGTCCTTGTGTCTCTACTGATTGTCCTTGTGTCTCTCCCTTTCCCTCTGCAGCATCGCATGCCTCTGTCTCACAATCTCTGCTCTACACCGTGTCTCTCTCTTCTCTCTTCTCTCTCTCTCTCTCTCTATGGTAGGCTACTCCCTCTCCCTCTATGCCCATGGATTCTCTCTATGTCTCTCGATCATGATCTCGATGTCTCGCTTTCTCTCTTTTGGCGGGGGAGGTAGGTTGACGTGGAGGAGGAGGGGAGTTGCAGTCGTCGTGGAGGAAGAGAGGGCAGCCTTGGGAGTTGCAAGTCGAGGTTGCGTTGAATGGAGGGGGAGGAGGGACTCGGGAGGCTGTATTAATTACGTGCCACGTCAGCTGTATCAATTAAATGCAACGTCAGTGGCATTTAATTAATACACCGATAATAGTTTGTGAATATATTCTTTTTTAAAAGTTTGGCTGGCTGGAATTAGATAGAACAACACACACACCCTACATGCCATCGCTTGGAGAGGGGGGGCTCGAACCCATGATCTTGGGACTCTCGAGAACCACCTTAACCACTCCACTACTACTAACTCTCCGTCAACATAGCGTTTCTTTTTTCAAAAAGAAGAAGAAATTGAGAATAAGCATTTTTTCCACGTTTTCAATATGGCGTGGCTGGGAAGGTCGGTCAACTACCGCGGCGACCGCCGCCCCAAAGTCATCTGGAAGTTGTTTGAAGAAGAAACGTGCCTCGGCCCCGTCAGCAAACAAGCCTGTAGACTAGTAGCTACGTATGCATACGAGCGTGTTGTCGCCTTCATGTTCATTCCGAGAACCGAAGCTCACGCATGGCGGAACCTCCTGGACTCGCCTTCTTCTGCACTTTACTCCTGTTGAGTCCTCTTTTACTAGCAGGACGGGCTGAGCAGCAGCTGCCTGCGGACGCCCTCACTCTGCTTGCCTTCAAGGCCTCCGTATCAGACCCCCTCAACCATCTGGCCTCCTGGTCCTCTTCCTCTAGAAATTTCTCCTCCTGGTTTGGGGTCTCCCTTTCATCGCCATCATCTTCTTCCTCTGCTGATTTAGCCATCATCTCCATAGCCTTGCCTTCATGCAACCTCTCAGGCTCCTTGCCCCCTCTCCTGGGCAACCTCTCCTCCCTCCAGTATCTCCAGCTCTCAGGCAACAACTTCTCAGGCCCCATCCCGCCCCAAATATATGGCCTGCCCTCCCTTATCTCTCTCAACCTGAGCAACAATTGGCTCTCGGGCGCAATCCCGCGCAGCTTTCAGCGCATGACCCTCCTCCAAGAGCTCGATCTCAACACCAATTGCCTAACGGGCGGCATCCCTGAAGACATTGCCAACAGCTCTGTGCTCACAAAGCTCGATTTGGGCGGCAACGCACTGGGCGGGACGCTCCCCGTTCAGCTGGGCACCCTCCCCAACCTCATCAACTTCACAGCCTACTCCAATGGCATCTCCGGAGATATACCTTCCTCACTGGGCAACTTGAGCAAGCTGCAATGGCTGTATTTGGGCTGGAACAGTCTCAGCGGAGAGGTGCCTTCCTCTTTGGCAAACCTGCAGGATCTTCTGCTGCTGGATTTGGCCAGCAATGTGCTCTCTGGAGGCATCCCTGCTCAGTTGGGAAACCTCAAAAATCTAAGGCTTTTGCGGCTCTACGGTAACAAGCTCATAGGTGAGATTCCAGCCCAGCTTGGAAACCTTACCAGCCTGCAAGCTCTTGACTTGGCCATGAACAACCTGCAGGGTGCAATCCCCACAGAGCTTGCAAAGCTTTCTTCTCTTGAGCTCATCCATCTCAACCTCAACAGCCTCTCAGGGCTTTTCCCTTCATGGCTAGCACAGCTGCCTCGCCTCAACGAGGTCTACCTCTACAACAACTCTCTCGCAGGCCAGATGCCACAGTCTCTGGGCTTATACAGCCCACTCCAACGGCTCGATGTTTCCCAAAACCTCCTCCATGGCTTAATCCCCCCTTATTTGTGTGCCAGAAACTCGCTTCAGAGGCTCATTATGTTCTCTAATCAGCTTTCAGGACCCATTCCCAGTGGCGTAATCAACTGTCCTAGTTTAATCCGCCTGCGTTTAGCGAATAATCTGCTTAATGGCTCGTTGCCAAAGATCATCACCCCTCGTCTCTCGTTGCAATACATGGATATTTGTAACAACAGCCTCACAGGCACAATCCCTGCAGAGATTGGCAATGCCTCCTCTCTACAAGCCTTGCTCATCTCTCAGAATCAATTTGGTGGTGAGCTGCCCATGGAGCTACAGAATTTGCAGCACCTACAGGTATTCTTAGCTTCGCAGAACAACTTTGTGGGCTCCCTCCCTTTGCAGGTATGTGCAAACAAGCCAACGTTGTATAGCTTGCAGTTGGATAGCAATGCATTCTCAGGGACAATTCCCTCTCAGATCTCCACTTGCACAGGCTTAGAAACCCTCTACTTGAGTAACAATCATTTGAGCGGCTCAATCCCAGAAGAACTGAGCAGATTGCCCTCTCTGGGCTACTTGGATCTCTCTGTAAATGATTTGAGTGGGGTTGTTCCGAGTATATTGTCTTCGTCCTGCTCTCTAGTGAGCATCAATGTTTCCTTCAACAAGCTTACAGGCCCATTTCCAGATGATGGAGTCTTCACGAACCTCACTGCCAGTGATTACCAAGGCAATGCAGGACTGTGCGGGAGCCTTCAAGGCTTGCAACCCTGTGCAGACAATCTTTTTGCCAGTGCAAGGGAATCCAACACCCATAACAACAGCAAGATTGGGCTGCTTTCCTATTTACTGCCAAGCCTATGCTTGATCATTCTACTGCCCTTACTTGCAAGCATTTTTCTGCTGTACAGGAAATGCAAGGAAGTGAGCCATATGCTAGAGAGGCAAGCCACTACTAGTGGCAACCCGAGTGTATCGAGCATCACCATGTTCCAAACCTCTCTAATTCTCACAGATGAAGACATACTGGATGCAATAAAGGAGGAGAATTTGATAGGGGAAGGGGGATCAGGTAAAGCTTACAAGGGTGAAACAAGTGCCGGCGGCGAAGCGTTTGTGGTGAAGCAGCTATGGGCAAGGTACTCAAATGGAGAGGGTAGCAGAATGGGCTCATTGTATGATCATGGATACAGGGCAGAGGTGGAGATACTTGGGAGGATAAGGCACAGGAACATAGTGCACCTTCTATGCAGCTGTGTCACCAGAGATCATGATCTACTAGTGTATGAGTACATGGCCAATGGTAGCTTGGCTGATGTTCTGCAAGACAAGGGTAAGGCTGGCTTTCTGGGCTGGGACTCTCGCTACAGAATTGGCGTGGAAATCGCCCAGGCCTTGTCCTATCTCCACCATGACTGTGTCCCTCAGATATTGCACCGTGACATCAAGTCCCACAACATCTTGCTCGATGCCAGCTTCACCGCCCACCTCTCTGACTTCGGCCTTGCAAAGCACCTGCAGGGTGCCAAAGATGCTGAGACAATGTCTGTCCTTGCAGGTTCATGCGGATACATTGCCCCTGGTAAGTCATAGTTCATTTCAATTATGAAAGGCAGCATGGAAACATTCTCAGGAATAGCTGCACCACATTGATGCACACCATTCTCATCTATGGATAGAGTATAATCTGCTCTGTCTTCCATGGGCTACTAGAGTCTAGTCTCATCCATATGTCAAAGATTCTAAGCACTTTAGCGTTAAGGGGTTTACACACCCTGCCCATTCACATTGTCTTGAGGATAGACAATAGTGTCCCATTTCAGGTTAGACCCTTGATAGCTTATAGAAGGGCTTTTAAGCACATCATACCTTTTAACCACATCATACAAAGGATAACCATTGGAGTCTATGATCTTAGAAGGGTTTCCTTAGTCTTGAGCTCTTCATATAGAGTTCATGATATTTTGGCTTATGTATATATGTGTGTATGTGTTGGTTTATGTGTGTCGGGGGGGGGACGCTTTCTTATGAAGGGTGGGATCTTTCAGTGTTCTGATTACAAACACTAGATACAACTGACATTTGGCAACTTGTGTTTCTATAGAATATGCCTTCACCCTCAAAGCAAGCGAGAAATGCGATGTTTACAGTTTTGGAGTGGTTTTGTTGGAGCTAATCACTGGAAGAAAGCCTGTGGAATTAGGGCTTGATGGACAAAGTGAAAGCCTAGTGATGTGGATTAATAACAAAATGATCCAGAATGCAGAGGAGGTAGTTCATGTGGTGGATTCAAGACTAGGACACATGAAAGAATATGTGGAGGAGGAGGCTTTCTGGCTACTTAAAGTGGGCTTAATGTGCACAAGTCCCTCCTCATACTGCAGACCTTCCATGAGAGAGGTTGTGGAGATGCTAATCAGGCCTAAGATAGGGAAGACCAGCTCCTTCTCTTCTTCTTCTACCACCATGGATCTCAAGAAACTGGTGGATAAAGAAGATCTCAGAGTGATGAAAGATGCTCAAGACTACACTCCCAGCAGCCACTTATTGGACTGAAATTCTTTGAATGAAAGGACAACATGTTGCCTGTGCAGCCAATGAGGTGATAGCTCAAGTGGTGAAGTTGTTTGCCTAGGACCAAGAGGTATTGGGTTCAAAACCCCCCTTGGTGCTTCCTCGGTGGCATTGCCTATGGGTGGATAAATAAGTGCCTACGGGCGGTGAAATTTGGTAACTATGGGAGGATCTTGGGCCAAAGGCCAGTTGGAAAAAAAAAAAACATGTTGCTTGTGCAAACTTATCATAGTTTTGTTATGTACCCTTGTAGAGATCATGAGAAGTCATGGTGAAAATCTATATGGCCCTATGGTGTATTACTTCTGCTGTAACACCTTTATGTATAGCTTCAAATGCTATGACTGCATTAACAAAGATAAGTAAATGTTGTTTTTGAGTTAGCATGCCACATGCTGCACATGGGCATTCCAACTTGATCACTATCAAGACAATGGAAATAACCTCATAATGCTCAATGGTTGCATTGTGTGGAGGTAGGCAAAATCCATGATGATTGCACTGAAGATTGGGTAGAAGCAGCCAAACAATTCTCAACCCCAGAACACCCTCTGATGATTGCACTAAAAATTGGGTAGAAGAACCCAAACAATTCTCAGCCCCAGAGAAACCAGTGATGGAAATGGTGTCGCAAAAAATGAAAGACTTTTCTTTTACATTTTTTTTTAAAGATTTTGTTTTTTGCTTTTTTGGCTCATGTCATGTCTGTGGACTCACATCTGGTGTCTAATGGCTCACATCTGCTGGCTTACATTTGGTTACTCACACCAAGTCTAACAAGGTTCACATGCCACATCTAACATGGTTCACATGTCATGTCTGGCTAGCTCACATCATGCCAAATTAATGTGACTTGTTTGCATGAAATAGGCTCACATGAGTTTGGTGAGCTTGGCTTGGTGGGCTCACATGTGGTGCTTCACACCACATCTAGCTGAGCTCACATAGATAGACTCAAGCGAGTTTGGATGAAATAAAAGTCAGGTGCAACTACCTCTAGGCTCACGTCATGTCCTATATTAGGCTCACGTTATGTCTTGTTGGGCTCATGGTATCTCACACCTGATTTTTGTGTGTGGGCTTATGTCCTCAACAGAGTTGTTGGGCCTAGTTCTGTAGCTTTTCATAGTTTCTTGGACTTGATTGGGGGTGATTTGTGCATGTGATGGAATGTTGAATGGCTATTTTTTTGTTGTTTTGTAGTTTTTCATGGTTTCTTGGACTTGATTGGGGGTGATTTGTGCAAGTGATGGAATGCTGAATGGTTATTTTTTTGTTGATTTTATGTGTTCTTTGCTACCAATTGTATGCAAAGAATGACTAAGAAGAAAAAATAACTTTCCACACCCTAATCAACAAGATTGGAGCCTCTAGCCAATGTTTTTTTGGAGTGGATGTCACTCCTAATCACAAGGCTAAGAAACCCCCTGGATTTGATATAACAAAATCCAAGGCTTATGGGCCTAAATCTCATGCAAATGGGCAAGAAAGTTTTGTTTGAACTCCCCTTCTTATATCTTCAATCCTAAACCAAAGAAGATTGAAAGCAATAAAATCAACTCATCCAAGACTCCAAAGCTTCATTATTTCTTTCGGAGTGTGGCCTTCTAATCAACATCAGACAAATATAGGGTAAGCTCAAAAGCTTGGAATGGATGGAAATCGGAGCTAAGCCCTTAGCTACTTTCTGGGAGCAGTGCCAATTATGTTCAAGTCAAGAGCTTATCTTGTATATGCTAAAACATGTCCATGGGAGCTTTATGCAACTTCTGGCCCGGTTGTAGGTGTGCTAGCTCATCATCCATGTCCTTACTCCATTGTTACACCAGAGAGCTTTCTTAAGGATAAAATAAGCACTATAAAATTATATACCAAGATTTAAAACTTAAAGCTTGTAAATATAAGATACAATAAAAATTCAACATACAACAAAAGGGATATCAACATCCGTAATTATTTTTAATCAATACAAAAAGAAGAACAAATTTTAATATCTATAATCATAACAACGTATTTGTATATATACAACTAAGAAAAATTGATTCAACATAAGAGTAGTATGTAAACTTTAGATGATTAATAAAACACAAAGCATTCAAATAAGAGTCTACCTTTGGATACACTTATAGAATTGGTTCTACAATATGCAAGTATCTACCCCTATATATGGAGTCACTTGTAGTGCAAGAAAAAGTAGTGATTCCATCACTATTTTTGGGATAAAATTACTAATTGGAGCTACATAAGGACTTTAATAATAAAAAAAGAATGAGACACTGACCTTTGAATTAGGGCAAGGATCTCCCTATGTAGTAAAAGTTTTGCAAAATAGGGAGCCCAATGGTAGCATAATAATGTGCCACCTTGCGAGGCAACCCACAAAGAAGTTAGAATGCCAAAATAATATTAATCTAACCAAGGGTTAATAGGGAAACTAGGTGTGTGTTCAAGTGTGTGTTGAAACTTGAAAACCACATGAATAGACAACCATTTTTTGAAATAAATTAGAATGATATTAAAACCAAGTGAAGATTGTAATACATTACCTCAATTGGGCACTCAGCAAAAGGTGGGCTCATGTAGAAGCTTCTTCCAATGAAAACTCCAACACTCAACTTTCTTTGACACTTGTCATTTATGCATGGGCATTTGGCAAAAGGTGGGCCCATGTAAAGGCTTCGTCTGATGAAACTATAACACTCAACTTTGTTTGACACTTTCATTTTGCTTGTTTCAACTCTTCTTACACATGGTTTGAGATAGGGAATTGGTTATTGATTTGAAACGAGTTTGCCGATAAGGCAATGGATTGTCCATGAAAATGGAAGAATTTAGGACACCCAAGCTAATAGGAACATTGGTAAACCGCAAACTCAAACATGGCCGAATGGATATAGGTACTTCTTAAGCCTCTTTTTGAAGTGCTGGTGGCTCTTTCGTTCGCTTTCTTGAAGCATGGTGATGTCAATAGAAACAAGTGAAGCATTACAGAGCTTTCATGGCTTGGGAGTAAAATTTTGGATTGGCGGACAATGCTGACCTTGGGCATGGGATGTTTCTTTGACCATTTGGGCATCTCTACCTTGCTTGATTAGCATAGATGTAGGCAAGTTTTGTACCTTGGAGCGAGATGCAAAGATGATTGATTGAATCACTACTTTGTGTGAACATACTTTTTTGGGTGCATAGATCAATGGCTCATCGACCATGGTTAGAGAGCTTTCGTGGCTTGGGGGGTAAAATTTTGGATTGCTAGACAATGCTGACCTTGGGCATGTAATGTTTCTTTGATTGTTTGGGCATATTTACCTCACTTGATTAGCATGGATGTAGGAAAGTTTTGTGCCTTGGAGGGAGATGCAGAGATGGTTGACTAAATCACCACTTTGTGTGAAGATATCATGTTTGGGTGCATGGATCTGACAACTCCATTGACCACAATTGGGATGCCCATTTTATTGGCGCAAGATGGAGGATTATCCAGTGGGCGTCTTTATAAAGTCCAAGTGTGCCATGCGCAAATGGAAGGCTAGTAGCCCTTGTGAGTGTGTAGGTGTCGAAATTGTGATTCAAAGATGGAAGGAGGGTGGGCATGAGTAATAACGAGACATAATCAAGAAGATGAGACAACTAGATCAAAGATAAGCATGTAAAGTGTTGGCAGCATGGGGCATGATGCTGCATGCAAGAATGGGATCTGGTGTTGAAGTTCCTTATTAAGGTGCAATTGAGACCATTGGGTACAAGCATGGTGAATGGCATGAATTTGTGGGTGGCAAATGGACCACAAGGTAGGAAGTATGGTGCAATTCTCTATTTCTAAGTGCCAACAAATAAAAGGATGTGGCGTCATGTGTATGTAGGTTCCTTGTATCCTTAGTTTTTGGTAAGTGCTGCTTGACTGTTATATGGGCAATGACGTGTTAGTGCCAAGTGTATGTGGCATGGTGTGTGGAGTTGGCATGTTCAAAAAGGGTTTTGGATTTTCTGAGAAGAGACGCTTGGACTTTTGAGGATGTTACCTGCAAACAACCCCGATTCATAAGCATACTGACCAAGGAGCCAAAGTTTAAATGCTCTAACATCAATGTACATGTTTGCTACACACACACATATATGCAAAAAAACAATGTCTAGCATTAATATATAGAGTATGTAGATGCATATGAAGCACAAGGTATAGCATACAATGAATGTGCTATATAAGCTATGCAAAAGCAACAAAGTTCTCAATCCCATGCTAATTCATCTCTCTCACTCTTTCATGAATGAATAAAACCCTCTCTCTCTCTCTCTCTCTCTCTCTCTCTCTCTCTCTCTCTCTCCCCCTTACAAGTTCTCAAGCCCTTACAAGCTCTGAGATTCCCTTCTTGTTGATAAGCTCACTTTAAGAGCTCTCTTCCCTTTCACCTAGACTCCCTCTCTCACCCACAAGCTCTCTAGGCTTTTTCATGCCCATAGAGATTGTAGTACATATAAAATCAGAGTGGTGGTTAGTCTATAGACCCATCCACCTTAACAAATGCAACTCCTCATCATCAACCATATAAGAAAATGCCATGCGGGTAACCTTACTTGAAATTTGTGGGACTAGGGTGGATCAAGCAATAACTTCCATGATTAAGTAAACCACTTAAACAAGGATTAACTAAATCATAATCAAGAAATTAATCACATGATGATTGCAAGCTCTCAAGAATCCCTCATCCACAAGATATATGCGCCCTTGTGTCGATAAATATTCACACTCCATGTGCCACCTTGTGCTTTCTATATGTGCTACCTTTTCAACCATCGACTTCACCTTTTACATGTAAGTGTCACCATCTGGTCAAAGTTGACACTTTAGCAGCTCAAGACCACCTAGCCGACATCTTGTAGCCATGCTTTCCAGCTATGCCCAAGGCATGGGTGTCGAGAGCTCATGAGTGATGACATTATTTATGTAGATATGCATTATAAGGTCTTGCCTCTGTCTCCTACACTCCCGGCTCTAGCTCTAACTATATGGTGGTATGTACTGTGATTCTAGCTCAGGAATTCTTTAAAGGTTAGTCAAGATGGTCTATTGGTGAGGGGACCTAACTATACTACTTTCTGCGTGAGATTCTATCACATCACCCATGGCTAACTGTCAGAAGGTGGAACTGCTCCCTTGGACCGTCCTAGAGCTGGTGGTGATGTCATCTTTTGTCTATACTTTTGCTTTCTCCTTGAGCTAATTAATATCTACTTATTTTTGGGCCAGCGTATCCTACACCTATGTGAGTTTGGTAGTTTGTTCTTTAGTAGCTTCTTTCTCCTTTGTGCTGGTCCCGGGTCAGCTTTGGTGGGTTGTCCTTTGCCTTCTTGAGCTCTTTGATGGCCTTTACACCCTCCCTACTCCTTGAACTCCTTAATTAGACCATCCATCTCCTGCATGTGAGTCTGGAGAATTTTCATTGATTTTTTCTTCTAGTTGTTGCCATCACATGTTCCCTTAGCTCGCGGGTATATTATCAATGGGAGTCTTGATCACTAGTTCCTTTTTGGAAGCTTTTTCCAATTGTCTTGCTACTTTCTTACCTTCTACTTTCAAATCATAAATTTATTTTTCCAATATTGTACTTCTTTCTGCAGCTGTTTATTTTTCTATTCGATCTTCTCTCTAAGGTTATCAGGATTTTTGGACTATGGCCCTCCTTAGACATTGGTTGTTTGGTTCTCCTTGGATCCCTCTCTTACCTTTGTGTGCACCAGTGATGGTGTCACCTCATGCCCTTGGCCTTATTCTTGTAAATAATTAATTCTCTGCAGGTGGGGGAGGGTGCTTCTAGTACTACTTTGAGTTTGTTGAGGTACTCCTCCCACACTTCTTTGAGTTATTATGTGGCAAGCTCTTCCCATTCATCCATTCTTTCCACATTGAGCTCATGTATCACTAGGGTGGTCTCTACATCGTACACTGAAAACTTGGCCTCCACTTGGGCTAGCTTTGGCTTGGTCCTCTCTTGCATGCTTCGGACCACCTCCACATATGGTTGTTGAGAAATATGGTGCCATGGGGCATAAGGTAGGGAGTGAGTGTAAGAGAAAGCTGCCACATGAGCAAGCTAGAATTATCCCACATGAGCTAACAAATCCAAGACGTACCCATCTCATAAAAAATGGATCACTTTCAAGCAATTAAATCAAGAAAGCTCTCAAGTCTTTCTATGCGTACAAGTCTCAATCTTGTAACCTAATTCAACTTGAGTCTAAAGCTTAATTAGTTCATTTTCTCATCATTATGAGAACTTAGGCATCATCCACCTTAGCTTAGGGTTTTCAATCAATGCTTCAGGTCACTTGCACTTCAAATCAGTCCCAAACCCTTGCATTACACATATCTCATTTGTATTGCTAGATTTGTAAGAGGTAAAGACACTACCTAAGCTAAAGCTAGGTAAGATAACCTCAAAGCGGCAACAACAAGTTATGTTGAGAAGTTCACCACTAGGGAAGGGTTTCACACTTGGTGATGTGATGGCCTAGCTTCTGATAGTAGTTGTATTTGCCTTTCTTCTTAGGTCTTAGGCTTCCCACCCCCCTTCTCAACATCCTTTCTAGAAGAGTGGGTTTATTCTTCCTTTAACTTTTATAGCCACCCTGAGAAAAGGATTTTCCTTTACCTTTATGACTATAGTAAATGCCTTTGACTTATCACCACCCTGATAAAAGGCTTTTCCTTTAACTTTTTGACTAGCAGTAAATGCAGGATCTCCCACATGCATACTAGTTCACTTTTGTCGAGATTGCTCTTCTTGTAAGAGAACTCCAACCAACTCATCAAAATTAAGGGCATTGGGGTTACCCATTCATGAGTTGAAGTATAGATGTAAAACCCTAGTATGAATTTGATAGAGATGTGAGAAGAGTAGATACCAAAGAACTATGTGGACAGGTCTCATCAATACATGCAAGATGCTCCCTAAGATCTTTAATCCTTGTGAGGAAATAATCCATTAATTCTCCCCTATTCATATGCGCGAACTCTAACTGCTTGCGTGCAAGTAGGCCACTCATGCCTTGCTACACACTTGGTAAAGCATAGTGAAACCATATCATCCCAAGTGTTTTGCAGTTTCACATAAGAGAATATGAGGAGTAATAATGCTCCTTTTCACTGAAAGTGCCACTAATGAATGTGCATGTGCATCCTTTCCATCCCACCTGGTGGCTTGTTTTGTTGTGGGAGGTGCAGAGGCGAATGCCATAGTTACATCAAAACTTGTATCACCATCCACCTATACTATGTTGTTGTGCTAGTGAGATAGGGTGTTCCTTAGTGTCACAACTGAGAGGATGATTCAATCGACACCTCACATGACACTGCAGTTGTAGTGAAGAAAAGGAAGGACAAAAAGAAGAAAACCACGAAGGAAAAAATGAGCCCCGGAGAACCTGTGTTGCAGGTGAAGAGCTGATTATGCAAGAGATGAAACAGAGAAAAAGCTCAGAATTCCGCAAAAATGTGTTCTATTCTCAATGCAAACAAGAAGGCCACCTCAAGGAGGAATGCACAATGCCACCAACGTGTACCATTTGTAACATGTACAATCATAGTATATGGAACTATAGGTATAACATGAAAAATAGAGCTCCCATGGTGAACATCATGGAAGGAGCAAAAAGAAGACCCTTAAGAATGGGAAGGTATGGGAGGAGAGGCCGCGAAAATTACTCAGGAAGAAGAAGCTAAGGAACATGCCAGTGGTTCCACCACCTTCACATGCTACTCAATAGCCTGGGCACACCAAGGTGGAACGTGCCATGAAGAAAAAGCATGATGGAGAAAGACAGGCAAAATTGATGCAACTCAAAGAAAATCCGCCAAGTGCCAACATGGTGCAGCCGGATGACATACATATGGAGTCTCAAGACATCTTTACAGTCACAAAGGCTAAAGCAAATGAATCTAGTATAGTAATAACTCTGGTAGATAATCAGGACTCATCCAAAGCCCGCAAGAAGGCAGTTGTGGATTGGGACCAACAAGAGAAGGTGAGGATTCAAACCACTAAGGAAATGAAAGAAGGCAAAGCAAAGCATGCAGAAGGAGGATGGCTCATGTGAAGTTATCATGGATCTTCTGGAAGCAAGCAAAAATCTACACAAGATGTGCGCACAGCACAACACTGAAATATGCTTGGAAGAAAGCAATGAGTTGTTGCAAGATCAAGGTGTCCAGTTTTTTCCAATTTATGCTGGATTGGGACAATGCTTGAAGAGAAAATTTGGGGGGGCAAGGTACTTCAAATAAGATCAAGCAACTAATAGAAAATACACATGCACTCAAATTAACCCAATATAACTTAAATTAATACAATATAGTCTAATTAATCAAAATTAATAAAAAGCATGATGAAATGATAAAAATGATATTTTCATACTTAGAGTGATCCAATTTTTTTTCATAGATGCACCATTACAAGTACACTAGTCCCTATAGTTTTTAGATGATTTACATCAAAAATGTAATTTTACTAACTAGATTATTAACATTTACAAGCGTTCTGATAGCCTGGAAGAATTTTAGAAAGGAGATCATTAAAACTCAACCATTAGATTTGCAATTTTGACTAACCACCACATTTTACTAATGTCTGACTATCTAGCACTCTTTTGATCTACAAGATTGAGAATTTTAAGTGGTAGTTATTGTGGATGCAAAAAGTGGCATATATTATAACACTTTAAAGACCTTGAAATATTTAAAGAAAATAGATAAATAGCTTAAAATTTTCTCAAAAAATCAAGCTAAGCTCTATACTATGTGAATATCTAAGGTCCAAAGTGGGAATCTCATATGAGTTTATATGTAAAAGATATTAGCATTTTTTGGAATCAACCCAAATTTGGGACGTGTATACATTGACTTTGTACCTAAGGAAATGAGGACTTTCGACTATCTAATGCTTAATCAGATTATGCAACTGTATTCCCAACTTTGCATGTGATATTCCAACAAAAGAACTTGAAAGGAAATTTCTTCGTTAGCTAGGAGAGATTGGCCACTAAAGGTAAACAAATGCCTATTTTTTTACTGTTTACAGGGTGCCTGAGTGGACAAACTAGGCACCCTAATCCTGCAACCAAAAGATGATGATTGGTTGCAAACCAATGTAGTATCAATGTTACTGGACAGACAGGTTCTACTGAGACAAGTGCTGGATTTATGTCCAAGATTCAAGGCTAAAATCTTGATGGCAGGCATTGAAGGACTGAGCAAGGAATTGAAACACTTAGAAGAAGAAGAAACCCCAAAATGCAGCAGAATGCAAGCCGAGGAACCCCCAGCATCCAGAATTAATGAAGTGGCCAAAGTCACAATCCACCTGAACAATGTGCTCATCAATGATGCAGTACTGGATGGTGGATCCGGAATAAATGTCATTACGGAGGAAACTGTAGTAGGATTGGGTCTCAAATGGAAACCCATTCCATTCAACATAAGAATGGCAGATAATAGAATGGTGGTTTCTAAAGGAATTATAAAAAATGTCCAAATGAAAATAAAAAAAGTAGACTCCAAGGTTAACTTAGTGGTCATAACCACTGAAAACCACACTGGGTCTTACTACCAGGTGTTATTGGGAAGACCTTGGTTAAGATACGACAAAGTATAGTAGGACTGGGGCAGAAACAAAATCTCTATCAAAAAGGGGAAGCGAAAAGTCCATGTTGGCCTTTCCGATGATGTAAGGGGATCAGTAACACCTGCTCAAAGACCAGTTCATGCGAAAACATTCAATATTTGAGGAGGCTTTGATGATGATGAAGAAGACATAATACTCCATGAACATCCCGACCTGGACTATGCGGAAGCAAAAGATGCAAAAGAGGAAGAAGTAGCCAAAGAAATGAAGAAAAAAGAATTAAATTCCACAAAACTAGAGGGCTCAAGGAGAACAAAACTGAGCAACACCATGCATTGCCAAGAGAAAGCCTCAGAAGAGGTTGAATGGGCCTGGAATCTAGAGCAAGAGGAAGAAATGCAAGAGATCCGTGATTGGGTGCAGAAGCAAAAAGAGAACCAGAAGGGAAATGGTGCCAAAAGTAAGCACGGACAGACTGCAAGAGGTGAATCTGGGAAATGAAAAAGAAAAGCCTATAAATATAAGTCTAGAACTAGAAGAAGAATTCAAGAAATATTTGGTGTCCTTACTGAAAGAATACCAAGATGTCTTTGCTTGGTCATATGACGACATGGAGGGCATTGACCCTAAATTCTTCCAGCAAAACATCAATTTAAAAGAAGGAGCCATGCCAATTAGATACCAGAGGTATAGAATGAACCCTAACTACGTCAACAAGTCAAAGAAGAAATTGACATATTGCTAAGAGTAGTAGAGAAAGCTGCTTGGATATCCCCGATTGTGGTAGTGCCCAAAAAGAACACGAAGATCAGAATCTGTGTGGACTACCGCAAGCTAGATGCCACAACTACCTTGGATCCCTTTCCACTTCCGTTTACGGACTCTTTGTTGGATGAGGTAGTTGGGAAGGAAATGTACTCATTTTTGGATGGATTCAGTGGGTACAACTAAGTAAAAATGGTGCCAGAAGACAGGGAGAAAACAACCTTCATCACTGAATGGGATGTTTTCGTTTTGGCGACGACTGTCATGATGTTCGGCTTGAAAAATGCATTGATTACTTCTCAAAGAATGGTGCAAGAGATTTTCTATGATTACCTGACAGACTTCATGAAAGCTTTTGTAGATGACTTTAGTGTGTATGGTGATAAGGCAAAGCACATCTATCATTTGAGGCTGTGTCTACAGAGATGCAGAGATACAAGGCTTAAGGTAAATCCAGCCAAGTGTGCATTTGCAGTAAGATTAGGAACAATGTTAGGACACATAGTGTCATTGGCTGTAGATCCTACTAAAGCGGAGGCCATATGCAGAATGTTTGCTCCAGAGAACATCAAGCAACTAGAAAGGTTACTTTTGGTAAGGTTAAGTGGCATGCTAGATTTTTGAAATATTTAGCACATGTGGATAACCCATTGTATGCACTTACCACCAGGAAAGATGCAAAGTATGAATGGAATCCAGAGTGTCAAAAAGCATTCCAATGGTTAAAGAGTGGTAACCACCCCAGACTGGAATGAAATATCCATGTATATGTAGATGCTTCAGACAAAGCAGTGGGGGCAGTGCACTAATGCAGGAGAAGCAAGAGGGGTATATGCAACCCATTCATTATGCTAGCAAAGCCCTATCAAAGACGGAAAGGAACAACACAACAGAGTGGGAAGCTCTCTCAACGATTTATGATGTGAACAAGTTCCGACACTACCTCTTGGGAAACAAATTTGTTTTCCATGTGGACCATCAAGCCCTCATTTATCTGGTGAACAAAGCCTTTCTAGTGGGTAAAATGGCAAGGTGGATGCTTCTACTGCAAGAGTTTGAGTTCACCATCCAACACACACCCGAAAAAGAGAATGCGGTGGTGGACTTTCGGTCCAAACTGGATACCGGACAACCTGCTCTCTAGATGGAGTGGATGACCAACTCCCAGATACCAACCTATTCACAATAGCAGCTGTGCAAAAGCGGGAGAGAATTGGTATTATGATATGATGTAGTTTCTAGAGGATGGAACGTTCTCAGAAGGTTACATTGCTAACAGAAAGAAAAGGATTACCTTAAGGCGAAGAAACTTCACAATGATTGTCGGGCAGCTCTATAAAAGAGGCATAGACTAGATCCTATGCAAGTGTGTCCCGAACCATGAGCAACGAGCGGTATTAAGGGAAGCACACTATGGCATTACCGGAGGACACATGGGAGGAGAAATCACCGCCCTGAAAATTTTGCAATTAGGCCTATGGTGGCCAATAGTCATGAGGGATGCCAACAACAAAGCAAAGCAATGTGATGTCTGTTAGCAAATGGGTCAGCCCGATGATTCTGATAGATTGCCCATCTCGCCCATACTGCCGTTGTTTCCATTCATGAAGTGGGGATTGGATTTTGTTGGACCAATCAAGCCGCCCACGAAAGGCAATAGGTGTGAATACACCATTGTGGCAAAACTGATTATTTCACCAAATGGTCGAAAGCTAAAGCTCTTAAGAGCAATTCCACAGAAGAGATGGTGAAGTTCCTCTTCAAGGATATTATTGCTAGGCATGGATTGCCGGTGGAAATAGTCAGTGACCAGGGCACCCATTTCATGAACAAAGTGATGAAAGGGTTGATGGAAAAATACCTGATCAATTCACAAGAATTCCTCAACCTATTACCCATAGTGCAACAGCCAGGAGGAATCGATCAATAAGGTTCTGACCAAAATATTGAAAAAGATTATAAATGCCAACAAAAATGATTAGGACCAGAAGCTAGATGCAACCCTATGGGCATTTCGCACATATACAAAGTCTCAAAACGGGGAAAACACCATTCAAGCTAGTCTATGGGTTGGAGGCTATAATTCCCATGGAATTTGTGGTGCCCAGCTTAAGAGTAGCAATCCAAGAAAAGCTGCCAATGAAGGAATCTTGGGAGCACAGAATACAGGAGCTCCTAGCTCTAGAGGAAGAAAGACAACTCAGATCTCTACATGCAGAGATAGTGCAGTGGAGAAGGAAAGCCTGGATTGACAAGCATCTCAAGCATAAAATTTTCAAGCAAGGAGACCTGGTATTGGTCTACAACTCAAAGTTGGGATTGCACCCCAGAAAATTCAAGATCCGGTGAATAGGGCCATTCATGGGGTGAAAAACCTGGTAGTCAAAATGCCTTTACATTAGAAAGCTTCGATGGCATAGCTTTTTCCAAAACAGTGAATGACTTAAGGATGAGAAAATACATGGGTCAACCAGTGGTAGTCACACCAAAAGAAGAACAAGCAAAGGACAAGGAGCCGGTCCAGAGTATCTGTTGAGGCATGATCTCACTAGAGCGGAGACTGACGCAAAAAATCCAAGAGGCAACAAAGCTGCGGAGGAATTCCACAAGGGCGGCCAGTTCACAAAATATCACAATTCCACAACCAAACAAGGCCAAGTCGGCAAAGAAGCAAGCAACCAAGTGTACGCTAGCCAGATCCACATTAGCAATGCAAATGGCCATGATGTTGGCATAAGTAACTACATGGAGGACAACTGTGACAACATCATTAAAACTCCACATGCAATGGTAAAACGGGGAGGCGACAAGCAAAGTTTAATGCCTTTAAGCCAAGACGGCGGGAATGATGGTCAAGTCACATCGAAAAGTGGGAAGCCGAAAATGACAATGCCCCAAGAAAGGAAGGAAAAAGGAAAACGCATCGTAAAAAAGAGCACAAGGAGACAAAACGCGCACACTCTCAACCTACCTTCTTCATCACAGCTTTCTCAC
Organism: Cibotium barometz; assembly: GCF_041138505.1. Lineage (NCBI taxonomy): Eukaryota > Viridiplantae > Streptophyta > Polypodiopsida > Cyatheales > Cibotiaceae > Cibotium > Cibotium barometz. The sequence goes on along the minus strand of NC_141067.1, from coordinate 43,557,406 downwards.
CAATTCACAACATTGTCTCAAAAGACTGAGCCATGCCAAAGATCAGCAAAACTAAGGCCAGATAAAAGGCCATAGAAAAGCATTTACATGCTGATGATTATCCTCGACGTGAGGAAGAAGGAACACAAGAAGTGGGCAAGGAAATGTGGCTTTGAAAAGTTGCTGGATTGCCAGTGGGAGGACCTGTAGGACCCCGAGGATGGGGGCAAGTTGATTAATCAGTTTCTTGAAACAAATATTGTGCATGTGGAGGGAAGAAGCCCATAAAGATCTCGGAGCTCATAGTCCACCATGCACTAGGGTTGCCGATGGGGAACGGGGCACTGGACACAAACATGAAGCCCAGGGTGGAGGAAGAGATCCCGAAAACAGGCAACATGCACCAGGTAAAGGACGTGGCAGATGAGACCCGACGAGAACAATTTGTCTTCTTCTTACAGAATGTGATGTTCGTGGGAAAATCGCAGGACATGTCGAATAAAAACTACAAGCTTCTCATAGAAGCAGAAGCATGAGTAAAGATCAATTGGGCTGCCATCTACAAAGAGAATTTGGCCAATAGAAGAGCCACATGGGCCAAAGAAAAACAACCAACGGTGGTGCATGCACACCTAAGGGCAATCGCACAAGCTGCCAGGTCTGTAGATCTAAGGTCCAGAGACTCCTACGTGGAACGACAACACCACGAAGCTGGAGGATCCTCGAAGTCCACCAGAGTGACCTTCAGTTCTTTTGAAGATGATGTAGATGATGAGGAGGAATGGTAGAAATTTTCTTAGAAGGCCAGCAAGAAGAAAAAGCTCAGACTGGATGAAGAGCTGTTGCCTGACTCGGAAGAGGTAAAGAAGCAGAAAGCAAAAGAAGAAAGAAGAAAGAAGAAGGCAACTCGAGGAGAGACAGAAGCAAGAAGCTACTGCAGAAGCAAAAAAGAAGAGAAAGTTGGAAGAGATGAAAAGAAAAAGGGAGGAAGAAGAAAAGAGGGAGGAGGAAGAGAAAGAGGAAAGAAGGCGAACATCAAAAAAAGAGAGAAGAGGAAGCCCAAAGAGCAAGATGTCTGTAGGGGCCGAGCTCTTCATACCACAAGAACTTCAGCCTTGCGTGGCAACTTTGACACAAAAAATGCAGGAAGGACCCAACCACAGCCCCAAGCTACTCGGAGAACTGGAGGCGCAACTCCCCACCCAGTAGCTGCATATGAATAAAGGGCTGATATCCATGGCCCAAAACATTCTCTCTCAGGCTCTTGCTTGAGTGGAGGAATACGAGTCAAAGGCAACAACACCATAAGCTAGATGTGTGCCTTGGATCAGCAACAACACAAGCTGCTAAAAAATGCTGCAGCCAAAGCCAGGGACTTGGAGAGAAAAGCACAAATTATGGCTCAGCATAATGTGGAGATGCAGATCAAGCTCATTATGGTAGAAAAGGCCTTAGTGCAGCTAAAGAAGTTGAGTGAAGGGAAGATCAGAACCCTCACTAGCGAGAAAAGCATGCTCCAAGCTCAGGTGGAAAGGCTCAAGGAAAAATTAGTGAAAGCTCAAAAGCCAGCTAAAGTCTGGGGTGACACCATCCAGGGGCTAAAGGAATAAGTGCTGGGGAGAGAACAACAGCGTTGGCGATCGCCCAGACGAAGGTCCAGACCCTGAAGACCCAAGAAGAAGAGAAGATTATGTGCCTTCTGCTTGATGCTAAAGCGGTAATCATTAAAATAGCAAAGGCCAAACTCAACAAAGTATAGGATCAAGCCTTGGAAGCCTTGCTTGACATACAGGAATAAATGGCTTGTAAAGCTCAAAAGGTCATCCATGACCTTGATGAAGATGATGATGCAAACAAGGAGCAGCAGCCATAGAAGCAATAGCAACAACAACAATAGCAATAATAGCAATAGCAGCGTGCAAGCCAGGGGTCCCCTAAGCCAAGCACTTTTAGAAAAGAGAAACAAGCAGAAAATGAGAAGCAAAGCAGCAACACAGCATGCAAGCCAGGGGTCCCCTAAGCCAAGCACTTTTAGAAAAGAGAAACAAGCAGAAAATGAGAAGCAGAGCCTGGTGCAAGCCCTGAAGACCACTGCTTGGAAAGCAGTCCATTGGGAAAAGGAGGCTAAGAAGCTAGCATAGAAAAATAAGGAATTACAACAAGAATTGTAGGACGCCACACCCTCCCAAGAATATGCAAAAATTTTGAGAGAAGCCTATGAAGACAGAGACAAGGCCAAAACACAAGCAGAAGAATATATGGAAAAACTAGATAAGAGCACAAAATTGAAATGGACATAATCAGTGAGCTGAACGCCCTTAAATTAGAAATGCAACAATGTCCAGAAAACAAAGATCAACTTAGAAGAGAAAGGCCTAGAGACTGGAAAGAATACAAGACAACCCTCTAGAAGGAGATAGAGGAGGCACAACCAATGGCCAAAAAGGTACAACAGACCCAAAAAACAAGATTGCATTGGAAATTGGAGCTGCATGAAGCGAAAGAAGAGATCACCAAGCTACGAGTAGTTGTTGCCAAGGTGAAGGCTGATGTAGAATTAGCCACAGAAAGCATAAAGATGTTGTTGGCCGATGCGCCAAGGAAAGAGCGAGGAGAGCGACTAGTTGAGGTCCGAAAGTTGCAAGACGCCAACCAAGCCCTAAACAAAGAAAATGAGCGCCTGAAAGATAGATTAGCCAACAACTCAACTACTCCATGGGCCAGCACGGATAACCCATTTTTTGAAGCCTCTCATATGATGTTCTTAGAGCTATTGAAGTCCGAAAGTTGCAAGACGCCAACCAAGCCCTAAACAAAGAAAATGAGCACCTGAAAGATAGATTAGCCAACAACTCAACTACTCCATGGGCCAGCACGGATAACCCATTTTTTGAAGCCTCTCATATGATGTTCTTAGAGCTATTGAAGTCTAACAAAGGGCTACCACAATACTTTCAAAATGCACATAGAATAAGGTCCATACTGACCAGGAAACCCCTCCCCATGGAACACACATGCTCTCAATTCTTGTTCTCTCAGACTCTAGAGGGAAGGAAGATACTCCCACCACCGAGGATGCAACCACCAAGCAACGTTGATGTTTGGAAGTGGGGCATTGTGGATCCAGATGCGGAAAAGACACAAAGCCCACTTCCAGAACATCCAACATAGTACGAAGAAGCCACACAGGTCGAGTGGAGGCCAATCCCAAGGAAATTCTAAAGAAAACCCCACTCTGACTAGTGTGGTAAGAGTGTTCGGCCTGCAGACAACAGGGGTCTTGGGTGTTCAAAAGAGCAGGCGACAAAACTAAAGAGGATGTAGAAGTATGCCGCATACTCCGATAATGTGTACATTCCGGACTACAGTCCTCCATAGATGTTTATCAAGTTTAAATAAAAATTTGTCAAGTGAATGGGTTCCAGAGAAGAAGCTCCAGCATCGGGTGTGCCAGGTGTTGTGCCCAGTGGCTCAGTGGTGACAGAACGCTTAGTCTGACCAGCTTCCATGTCGTGAGGCACCACCTCGATAGTGCACGTGTGAAGGTGGCAGGCTGTAACCACCACAGTAGCCATTACCAAGATCAAGAAGACTGAGCTTAAAAGGATGGCTGGTCACTACAGCAAGGTCAGCCCATGGAGGCATGAGGGTAAAGGTTGCAAAAGTTGCATTGCTGCAGTTAGCTCACAACTAGGAGACAGCCAGTGATGTGAAGCTTACCATAGTTATAGTTCTTCAGAGGTCGTAGCCTTGTGTCGAGCAATTTCTCCGTAGTGAACTTGTACCTTTTCTGGAAGCAATACATTAAACAAGAGCAATGCTACCATTCACTTTATTTCTGTTTACACTCTATTGTGAGTTGATTAAGAGTGTTGTGTCTCTGTTTTAATAAACATGCTGTGCACGAGAAAGAGAGTGAGAGAGTTACGTAGCGATGTGAGATCAGAGTGAGAGAGTTACGTAGTGATGTGAGATCAAAGTGAGAGTGTGTGAAGTTCTAAATCTAAGCAGTATACTGAGAGTCCCCTTGACCACTCTAGAGTTGGTGTTCGAATCAAGAAGATCTAACGGGTGGCTACACGTCTCCCACATCATTGCCTGACTGGTCTGTTACCTCAGACTACTATCTTGCCATTCCACTGAGAGGGAAATCGATAAGAAACAGCTATCCTTGTAGCATCAGATATAAGGTCAGATAGTAGTTTCACTCCAATAGTCTAGAATTAGCAGTAGGGGTCTCACACTTGGCCTACCATAGCCATGGCTATCTTAGTAACATGAGATATAAGATCCAAAACTTTCTTCCACAATCAACATAATCAAGACTTCCAAGAAGTTAAATGCCACTTTCTAAATATCTATCCCTCTTAGACTAAGTCAAGAGGCTTCACTCTCCTCCTTTGGTTTGCCATCTTGATTGAAAATATAATTGTTTCTATAAATCTTTATTCCCTACGGTGGGTGGTGTCCAAGAGAATGATTCACCGCCATCTAAGACCACTCCTTTGATGGTTCTTTCTTGCCTGTGGCATCCAAAAGAACATTCACTCCTAAACTACCAAGAACACTTCTTTGATGGTTATTTCTTATAGTTGTTGTTACTTTCAAAACTACTATGTACATCTCCCAATCCATGACTAGTTGGACCTTTATCCTAAGTGACATCACCCGCCTTTCACTTATGGGGATTGGCTTTTATAGTCTTCTCTCCATATTCATTAGTTTTTGGGTATGTTATGTTTGATAGGCACAAGTCCAATGGCATATTCAATTTCATCTCCTTTAAGTCTTTCCACACATTATACTTTGAGAATTTCTTCTTTCTTCCAAATTTCTTAGAATTTTCTTTTTCTTTTCTTCTTTCTTGTGATAATCTCTTGGCACATTCGTGTGCTCTAATGCTTCTATTTCCATTGTGTTTTCAAAGAAGAGAGTAGAGGAGAGGGAGAGCTCACAAGTATTCTATTGCAGGGAATGGACATTGCTTTAATGTCAAAATTGACTTATATACAAATGACTAGCTTTCACAATATGTTGGAAAAAACTCTTAAAAGGCTGCATGGCCACTAGGTCTACTATTAAGCAAGTATGTCCATGAAGTTTGTGACTTCCCTACATTTAGCTCAAGGTAAGGCCATACAAAACTTAAAAAGGGTCCATAGCCACTAGTTCTAGTCTTATCCAAGTATGTACAAGAAGTTTGTGACTTCCCTATTGAGCATTAAGATCAAGGTAAGGCTGCATCATAGATTTTAGCATTGTTTTACAAGGAATGGGCTTCCTCTACAAGCAACGGTAGGATGGAGCAAAACCATATGAACCAGCAGAGTGGTTTAACAAGTTTCCTTGACTCACCTCATTACCTTTATTTCTTTGTGCTTACAAAATGTCCAAGGATCCCAATTGTAGAGCTCAATGAAGAAGGGCATGGAGAGAATGAGAGCAAGCATGGTGGGTGATGATGAGTAGTGAAGGCTTAAGGGAGCGTGAATGCTAATTTTTCCCATTGGTCTTTAAGACTATGTAACTTATCAAGATCAGGGATAGGCGCATGCATGCACACACACACACACACACACACACATGGAGAGAGAGAGAGAGAGAGAGAGAGAGAGAGAGAGAGAGAGAGATTTAAATAAAATAAAAAAGATTTGATTATTTTCTTGACCTTTTGATATCAAATAAAAATACCATGCCTTTGCTTATACTTTACATATTTTCCAGTTAAAATGGCTTTAGTTTTAGAGCTAGTCATAAATCCTAAGAATAATATAATGTATATAGTAAAACAACCTTGTATACATGTTGCCTTTGTGTTAAGGGAAGTTTTAAAAGCACAAAAGCCAAAAAAGCATTGAGGATTATTCTTTATATAGGGAAAGTCTTTATTAGGCCATATTGGCCAAGGTTTAATATGCAACATTTCAAACATTTATACTTTTGATACCTTCTCATATTAGAGTTACAGCAGCACGTGCATTTGAATTTATGGTGGCTCTCCCATGTAGTTCCTAATGTGAGTATTTTGTTTATGCGTGGGAGGACAAGCCAATTAAACTTTGAAAGGAAAAACATGATAATGCAAAGTGTTTAATGTGCACCCATGAGGAGTTTGTTTATATGTGGTAGGACAAGCCCAATTAAACTTTGAAAGGAAAAACATGATAATGCAAAGTGTTTAATGTGCACCCATGGAAAGTTTACTCCTCACATTTAAAAAGTTTCATGTATTTTAAAATTTAGAACATGTATTTTAAAGTTTGAATGCCATCCTTGAAAATCTTTGTATGATTATAATGCTTAGAAAAGTTTCTCAATCCCAATCTACAATACACGTGTGTTGCACTCTAATCCTTGGTGGTGCACATGTAGGGCCTGACTTAAGGGTATTAGTTTGTTTAACTATGCTAGGATTGTGTTCAAACTTGTCCTTCAAAAAGGTAAGGGGTATTTAAATCATTCAATTTACACTCTTGGTGCTAAAAATTCATTATTATTATGTTAAAATTTGTGTATATCACACTCTATGCTTACACCTTAGTTGTGCAATGGATTAAAGTAACTCTAGTTAGTAGAGATATCATTATATTATAACTGTACTTAAAGCTACATATCAATTTATACACAAGTACCAAGGAAGGAAGAAAAAGGTTTTAAAAGTCTAAAGAGTTTTAATATTTTGCATTTTGAGGAACATGCATTTCTTACACTAGAGGAAGGTTGAATGTTGAAGTGTTCTTTACTTTTCAACTAGATTTGTCATAAACAATAGTGGCTACTTCCTTGGATAGCAAAATAGTGGAATGTGCAGACCTATCTACTAATGATGTTGTATGCCTCACCACACGGATGTCTCTCTCTCTCTCTCTCTCTCTCTCTCTCTCTCTCTCTCTCTCTCCCCCACGCACGAACGCATGCATGCATGCACACACACAAACACAAACACAAGTGCGACACAAGTGGCCAATCCAAATTCAATGTTTTTTTTTTTGGAGGAGAGTACAACACACACTATTTTTTCACCCCTGAAGTGAGGGGTCACCCAAAACCAAACTCGTATCTGTGAAGAGAAATGCCACCTTATCCACCCAATTATTCTCCCCACTCCCAAATTTGAAATTATGTTAAGAGACTAAAATTAGCCACCCACCTGATTTAATTGTCTTTTGTTTCAATATGAGGTCTTTTATATTACCATGTTGGCAAAAGTTGTTGATAGCATGCATATTAGGGCTTTCCTCATGGGCTCTCTCTCTCTCTCTCTCTCTCTCTCTCTCTCTCTCTCTCTCTCTCACACACACACACACACACATGTGGAGCCATGTATACACTCATAACATGCCCAATCAAGTTGTTTTTCTTCAGCTTGGTGCACTAGAAAACATATCTCTTTAAAAAAATGTGAATATAATTGAAAAAATATAAATATGAATGTAAATACATAAATATAAATAAAAAGATAAGTATCAATAGATGTCTAGATAGACCGATAGATAAGTGTACATTGACGAAGCACTTTTTGTAAACCTAGTCTAATTTCTTGCATTTTGGTGCCATCATTTGGATCATACTAGGTCCACTGCTCTCTCTCTCTCTCTCTCTCTCTCTCTCTCTCTCTCTCTCTCACACACACACACACACACGAACGCACGCATGCATGCACACACACAAACACAAACGCACGCATGCACACACACACAAACACAAGTGGCCAATCCAAATTCACTGTTTTTTTTTTGGAGAGGAGTACAACACACACTATTTTTTCACCCCTGAAGTGAGGAGGAGGGGTCACCCAAAATCAAACTCGTATCTATGAAGAGAAATGCCACCTTATCCACGCAATTATTCTCCCCACTCCCAAATTTGAAATTATGTTAAGAGACTAAAATTAGCCACCCAAAAAAAACTTGACTTTGTGGGCAATAGAGCTTGGAAATAACTATTAACATCTCTATATCTCTTCTCGTCTCTACATACATTATATAAAGGAAGAGCTTCACAAAGCTGCCACGTGGCACGAATTTGGAGGTTCGAGAAGAGGAGGAGGAGGTTCGAGGAGGTTGGGATAGAATTTGAATTTGGAGGTTTGAGGTTTGAGGAGACGTGCGACGCAAGGGTCAGATAACTAGTAGATATAAATCACACGTTTTTAGTGAGTACGCCAGGGGGCAAGTCCCACAGTACCTGGGCTCCTCTGGAAGTACTTGGTCGATGTCGTGCCCATTGCATGGGTATTTCGGGGCATTGCCTTAAGGAAGTAGCGAAACCGTCCGTAAGACTGGGAGACGAAGCTAATGACAAAAGCGTCTCTCTCTCTCAACGAGTGGCTCTAAATCACACCACCAAAGAAAGCCTTAGAGGTCATCAGGGATTGGCCAATTGAATGACACAAGGACATGAGGCTTGGCGAGAGGGTCGAGGGTTCTTAACGATGAGTAAGCCCCTCCTAAGCCCCTTGCTCAATTTGGATATTGATAGGCTTAATGATGGGTTTATATTAATAGTGTTTAGGGCATAATTAGGGTGATCATGCTACGGTCGTAAAAAGTTACGACAACGGCACTGTCGACACTGTTGAAAATTCATGTAGTCAACAGAAGGTCCGTCTCGGAGTTCGAAAACTGACGGAATGGTTTTTAAAAACAGAGCCGGAAACGTTTAAAAAAATGGACGGAATCAGGACTTCACATGCAGGCCAATTTCCGTCGCTCTTCCAAGGTTCTGTCAGCGAGGCCCTCCGGCGACAGCCCTCCGTTTGGTTCACACGCCTGCCCCTTGTTTACCCCTTTGCTTAAACATTGATATTTCTGTCTGCCTATCGCAGGAATCATGGCACTGTGTTTCCTCGTAGTTTGGCCGCCGTGATTTAAAAATCGATATTAAGCTAAGATCGAGATGTGTTGCAGCTAAGCTAGCAGCGTGGTGCTGATGCAGTAGGATGGGAAAGAAAGACTATAAGGTACGCCAATGGCGATGGCTTCCTGTGAGCGTGAGCTGCTCTGTGTAGCGCCGCCGCTTCTGAGTGTGAGATATGTCTAGTACCGCCCCTTGATGGTAAATTAGGGTGACGGGAACTCGTCTGCTACATGACGGAGCTTTAGTCCGGCAGTAAATATGTGACCTGCTGTGTAACCCCATAGATTGAGTGACGCCTGTTTCTTGACGGAGCTTCCGCCCCGTAGGAGAAGGTGGTGAGTCGTGGTGCTGCGTATGCAGGACGGAAGTTCATCCTAACAGCGACGGAAGCTTTCTAGATGTCAAAGCTACGCCGACCGGCGGCCGTCCTGCGGCTGCCGGTGCTGCTGGTGCTGCTCGCCTTTATTTTCCCTACGGCCGTGGCTCTTTCTTCCGATGGCGCCGCCCTCCTCGAGCTTAAGGCCGGCATGGAGGATCACTTCGGCCACCTCTCAGACTGGCTGGCTAGTGATGCCTTCCCCTGCACTTGGACTGGCGTCACGTGCAACACCTCCGGCACCGTCACGGGCCTGGACCTCTCTCAGCGCAACCTCTCCGGCTCCCTTTCCAACAACGCCCTCCGTCGCCTCCCCGCCCTATCCGCCTTCAACGCCTGCTGCAACTCGCTCACGGGGGAGCTACCCTCTGCCCTTATGACGGAGATGCCTGGTCTCACGGTGCTGGACGTCAGCCGCAACTACTTCGACGGAGGATTTCCGGCTGTCAGCGCCGCCACCTTGCCTTCTCTCGTCTTCTTCTCCGCCTTCAGCAACAACTTCACAGGCCCCATCCCGGCTGGTTTTGCCAAGCTTCTCAACCTCCAACACCTCGACTTGGGCGGCAGCTTCTTTGACGGAACCATCCCTCCGTCGCTCGGGAACCTCGCTTCACTGAAATATCTCGGCCTCTCCGGCAATCTGCTTGTCGGAAGCATTCCGTCGGAGCTGGGTTCGCTCTCTCAGCTGGAGCATCTAGTCATCGGCTACAACAAATACAATGGCAGTATTCCGCCGGAGCTCGGCAAACTCGACAACCTGCAGTACATGGATCTCTGCTGCACGAATCTTTCGGGCTCCATTCCGGCAGAGCTCGGCCAGCTGAAATCACTGAATACTCTCTTCCTCTACCAAAACAGACTCACTGGAGAGATTCCGCCGGAGTTGGGCGGCATGTCCTCCCTCATGTCCTTAGATTTGTCCGTCAACAACTTCTCCGGCAGCATTCCGGCAGAATTCGGCCAGCTGCAGAATCTCACCTTACTCAGCTTGATGTACAACAGCCTGAACGGCTCACTTCCTGCCGGAATAGGAGATCTGCCCAATCTTCTGACTCTCTTGATCTGGAACAATTCTTTTTCCGGCAGCCTCCCGGAGAAACTTGGCCGTACATCCCCTTTGCAATGGCTGGATGTGTCTTCAAACTTTTTTGAAGGCCCCATCCCCCCTGACCTCTGCCTGCATTCCAACCTCACCAAGCTCATCATGTTCTCCAACCGCTTCTCTGGCGCCATCCCTGAAAGCCTCGCAAGCTGCCAATCACTTCTCCGAGTCCGCATCCATGACAACCAACTCACAGGACACATCCCAGCTGGGTTCGGCTCCCTCCCCAAGCTGACCAGGCTCGAGTTTCAGAACAACAAACTCTCCGGCGACATCCCACCCGACATCAGCAATTCCACCAAGCTCAACTACTTTGATGTCTCCTTCAACCAGATCAATGGTGCACTGCCTATGGATGTATGGCAGCTTCCCAACATCCAGAGCTTGCTTGCAAGTGCAAACAAGCTCACAGGAACCATCCCCACTGACTTCAATGCTGCATGTGGATCTCTCACAGTACTCTCTCTCTCTCAAAATTTTCTCACAGGAGACATACCTGCAAGTATGAGCAGCTGCCAGAAACTGATCACAATTCAACTTCAACAGAATCAGCTCACAGGAAGCATCCCTCCCGAGCTTGCGAGCATGCAGAACTTGGAAGTTCTTGACCTCTCCCAAAACTATCTAAGTGGTGAAATCCCTTACCAGTTTCAGAATTTGACCACTTTAGAATCCTTTAATGTCTCTTACAATAACCTCTCAGGTCCAGTGCCGTTGGAAGGGATGTTCAAAACAGCCAGCTCGAGCTCTTTCTTGGGTAATCCCTATCTCTGTGGGGGCATGCTACCTCACTCGTGCATTGGTCTGGGAGACAGCGGTCAGATTTCTGAGAAGGACAGGAGGAGGAGCCTTGGGCCTATGTGGTTGGTTGGATGTGTTTTCGGCATCTCCTTGGTCATCCTAGTTGCCGGAGGCCGGTGTCTTTGCAAACAATATGGTGCCCAAATGTGCAGCAAGGATACATTCGAAGATATGGATGAATGGCCATGGAGGCTTACTGCATTCCAGAGGCTATCCTTCACGAGCAATGACATTTTGGATTCACTCAAGGATGAGAACATTGTTGGTAAGGGAGCAACGGGCATGGTTTACAAGGCGAGTATGCCAAGTGGTGAGGTGGTAGCAGTGAAGAAACTGTGGATGAGCCATAAAAGCAACACTAAGAATTATAAGAACAAAGAACCTCGTGGGTTTCAGATAGAAGTGGATCTTTTAGGCAGCATAAGGCATAGAAACATAGTGAGACTGTTGGGTTACTGTTCCAACAATGTCAGCACTTTGCTTGTGTATGAGTACATGACCAATGGAAGCTTGGATGATGCCCTTCATGCGAAGAGCCGAGCTTACATACTAGCAGATTGGGTGACAAGGTACAACATAGCCGTAGGCATTGCACAGGGCCTGTGTTACCTTCACCATGATTGCTTTCCACAGGTGGTACATAGAGATGTGAAATCCAACAACATTCTGCTTGACTGCAATATGGAAGCTCGGGTGGCAGATTTTGGTGTTGCAAAATTGTTGGAGACCAATGAGTCCATGTCAATGATTGCAGGCTCTTACGGCTACATAGCGCCAGGTAAAGTTTAGGGTTGTGTGTGTGTGTGTGTGTGTTTTTAGGCATTCCATGATTGTTTGTTTGCATTGATTAGCACTTGGGTGAGGAAAAGTCAGTAGTCATTGTTTAAGCATTGAATGGTTGTATTCTTTCCACTAAGCATTAATGGTATGAGAACCCTCCAGTTTGAGTGGTTGTGTCCACATGCTGTGCAGAGTATGCCTACACACTCAAAGTGGATGAGAAGTCCGACATATACAGCTTTGGGGTCGTCTTGTTGGAGCTGTTGACAGGAAGAAGGCCCATCGAATCAGAGTTTGGAGATGCGGTGAACATTGTGGAGTGGGTGAGGGGCAAAGTGAGGAGCAAGACAGGCATTGTGGATGCATTGGATGCAAATGTTGGGGCCTCATGCAGCACAGTGCAAGAGGAGATGCTGTTGGTGCTCAGGATTGCCTTGCTTTGCACTAGCAAATGTCCGCAGGACCGACCTTCCATGCGAGATGTGGTGACCATGTTGGCCGAAGCCAAACCGAGAAGGAAAAGCAGCACTGTGGTGAGGGAGTCAAGGAATGGACCTGGACCACTGAATTGATCAATATATGATGGTTTATTCACTTTGCAAATGTAGGCTGAAGAGGTATATTAGCTGCTTATAGGGGCCTTATTGACCTTAGATAAGATTGCCTTAATGCTTTTAGATCAATTTAAACAGCTTCTTCTCTTTAAGCTTTGCAGACAACAAGATTGCAAAGGCACCTCTATGGAACCACCTAATTCTCTAGCATGGAGATGAGGAGTTTTAAACATTCTTAGGTAAGCCAATGGACCACATATGCTCCATATGAAATGAGACTTGAACCCTGAGTCGCGCGGGTAGAAACCCGGTGCGTAAAACCGCGATGCTAGCACTCCATTAGAGCAACTCTGAAGGATGTAGTGAGGCTCCAATTGAGCTATGTACAGTAGGGATTAACATGAGATACATTTACAAATAATAAGCAAATGAAGGTTTGGAATTTAATCAGGAGCAATCACATGCCAATGATCCCCATTATCCATATGCCAAGCTTTCAAAAAACTTTATATGTGTGTGTGTGTGTGTGTGTGTGTGTGTGTGTGTGTGTGTGAGTCACGCTGCAGAAAGTCTGGAATTTGCATGCTTTTGAGGCTGTGAACACTGAAGCATTGAACTTTGAACCCTTTTTTTTTCTTCTTCTTCTTTCCCTTGGTTGGAACTTGGCTAACAATGGCATTTGATGCTTCCTCTTGTGTTTAAGAATTCCTCTAGGGGAGGAGGCCAACTTAGTGCCATCTAAGACCTTTTAGTCGGGCGCAATGCTCACAGAAAACCGGCCTTTAGTGTATTTTCAACCGGCTGAAATCCAAATTTCTCGGCAAGAATTTAACTCCATCCTTAAGAAAACCGGCGAAATTTTTACATGTTTAGTTATAGTAGCAAGATTTTTATTAATGGAAACCAGTGTTCGAAAAAAACCGGGTATAGTGTAATTTGCACCTACGGATTTTTAAAATTACCTTCAAATTTGAAACTTAAGGGTATAAAAACCTGCAGATTTTGAAGGGTTATAGAACAAAAACCTTCAAAATTTAAAAATTTTCTTTATAAATAATTTCACAATTTTTAGATGAAGGTTTTTTACTTTTTGGGAAAATAGTTTTTTTCGAACAGTGATGGAAACCCACTAGACTTCAACCTTGTCCTTTTTAGATCGGTTGAGAAAAAAGTTTTTCGTGAGCATTAAGTAGGATAATGGGACCCTCTTTTCCCAAAAAAGGGCATTGCTTTGATTGCTCTTTTCTACTCTGCCCATCCATGTCCGGCCACTTTTGGTTGCCCAAGATTACCTTCTTGATGGGCTCTGGTGGCATCCTTGTTAGCATGGCAAGGAGTACGCTTTTTTTGTTTGTGTAAAGGGTGAGTGCCCAAGATATGAATTCAAGTCTTTTGATTAGCTATTCAAACCAAAATGTTGGGCAGTCATGTATATGTGTAAAGGGCCTAAGGAGATGTGCACATTTGGACCCCATAGCATGCTCAAATGGTCAACCAAGGCACATAGCTCTAGGGGCGCAATGGTAAAGGTTACACATGGAACATTAGACGTCATGCTAATGTCATTGTCTACCACGAGTACATGTCCATTGATGGGTTCTACCATCCTAGGAGAGAACTAAAAAAACGAGCGGGGCGTTGCAAACGGGATCCCAAAAAGAAGGCCGATTTAGAAATGGGTCTTTGTTGTCCCTTTGAAGATTCCTAACCTATTATTTAACGTCTATTGAGAAATTTTGCTAAAATCTCTTTTCAATTTGTTACATTCAATTTCAATTTCAATTTTATGATCCATTCATGGACACATACTATATGAGACTTCCACCTTCAAGGCTATAAGTTATGTGATCATGCGGTTTTCACTACACAAATTTGAGCAAACACAGTGCAATTCTAAGTGAATTCACAAGAATATTGAGCTACATCAAAAATGGCCTCAGAAGTTCATGAACAAACACATAAAAACTCTAAAGTTGCTAGTAAAAATTATGGACGACAATGCCCAGAAGCTTAACCAGAGATTGTCATATAGAGTTACACTCATTATCAATAAACAAATGGCAGATATGGCATCACTCTTTATGTTCCATCTCAAATCATGGGTCTTCAACCATGGTTCTTATCATCGCTTCTGCATACTGGGGAGCTGACTTCACATTGAAATCAAAACAAAATCAGGTTTTCAAGCATCACAAAAAAGTTTGCATATTCCAATCCCTATCTCACACGACCACACCATCAAGTTGTATCGACCATACCTCATTAGAGATACGGCCAACTCTCTATCACCATATATATAAAAAATGACTAGCAACCACACCATCAAGTTTGCACATTCCAATCCCTATCTCACACAACCACGTCATATCAACCATACCTCATTAGAGACACAGTCGATTCACTATCACCACATATACAAAAATGACTAGCAACTTGGCATCATTAATAAGGTTATAGCAACAAAACTATGTTGACTATATAGTGAGCCAATAATCATTAGAATCCATAACCAAAATCATAACATCCAAAATCATAGGAATCCATAATGCAAACCATCGTGAAATCCACAACAAGAGAAAGCAAACAAAGACAAGCAACAACCAAAAAAACACAAACAAATGTTTACCACCACTGAAAGTATGACGAAGGTGCAGATGCTCACTAGTCGATTATCTCATTGTCAGTAACATGTGAACTAGTAGCCTCATGTCTCTTCCATCTCTCATCCATGTCCATCGAGGCACACACACGGCCTGTCTTCAAACACGCCTTGAGAATAGAGGTTTTACCACATCCCAACTCAAGGCAAATACCATCACGACGGCAAAATAACTCTAGAAAGCAAGCCATATGTAATGCTCCTCTCCAAGGCTCCATGAATCTCCTCCCCGACATGCTCTCTAGTGCGTGATACCTCTAGCAAATGGTGGTAAGCCAATGAATCCAAAGTCCGTAGAGCCTCAAAGAGTGGCGAACTCTCTAAGAAAAACAAAGGAGGCACCATCCCTCATCGATGAACCACAAAGAGCATACATACTGCAAATCAAGAAGGACAAATGCTCAAACCAAACACAATGCCTCATTCTAGCATTAAGCACAGAGTTGCAAGCAACATTGGCAATACTACCTCTATCCAGAAGCCTCCACTCTCATAGTGACCAAATGGGGAGTGATGCATGACAACAATCTACTACCAAATCTCCAGATCTGATATACAACAGTACTGATCTACCCAACCAATAGTCTCCCTTATAACCCAATGCAAAAATGGTCATTACATTACAACCATTTCAAATTTAAAATTTTCAAAGCAAGCAGGGAGAATGTTCATGGAATACCTCCCATAATAATTAACAACCAAACTAAATTAGAGAGTGTCAATGCAGGCAAAGAAACTCCATATCGCACATGGTCCTCTATGATGGTGTCCCAAGAAGGCCTAGAGATAGCACCGTGTAGAACACCTCCAAAGGAGAGGTCCAAAAACACAAAATCTTCCGCCCAAGACACGGACCTCCCCTACTCCCGACCATGTGCTTTACACCTCTGCATATGCTCATGAATCTTTGTGTATGTTGTATTTTTCATTCCTCCCAAAAAAATTCCCTGCCAATAGCAATGTAGTCACCAACAACTAGACACTTGGGATCATCCCCCAAAAAAACCTCCCCATGCGTATTGTCTGACTAGTATACTTAAGTGGCGTTCGCTTTGATAGGATCCTCTCTGTATTAACACCCCTCAGTTCTTTGACATACAATGCCACATGAAATATTCCAAATAAGATATTTAAGCAAAATAGATTAAACAAGTTGTTTAAGGTCATAGATGACACTTACCATGTCCGCATGCTGTAATTTTCAGACACCCCAGCATCATCATCCCCTAAGAGCATCTATGTCTGCATCCGCATACCTTGGCCACCGTCTTTTAGTCTTCACTCCCTAGCCTCCATGTGGATACGAGAAAGGGCACACTTATAGTGGCATACCCTAGGTAAGCAAGCTTTTCTTACCTCCCTCCTGTGAAACATTTACCTTCTCCACCACCTTCTCAACCACTTTGGGTTGCTCTTGCGAAACCTATGCATGGAGCTCCTTCTCTCTCTCCAACACCAGACCCTTCTCCAAGTCTATCCACCATGGACAATTTTCTAACTCCCACTTCAAGCATCCATGCATGGGTGGAGGATACATAGTGGTGGCCTCATTACAATCACTAACTACTGCTTTTCTCTTAGTGGTATAGTGTGCAAATGACTCTTATCTTTCAAGTAAACAAAGTATCTATATGTAATGCACACACATCACATCAATTTTTCTTTTAGTTATAGCAATAAACTAAGAATTAGATAAGATCCCACTCTAATCTTCAAAAAGTAGATATTCACATAAGATGATGCTTGTAGACTAATCTCTCAACCGCCATCTAGATCAAATCAAGATTCTTCAGTGCCTTCACATCACCCTTTTTCTCCTTTGACTCTCCTCTTCATAGTAGTTGTACATTAAGGAGTCTTCCGGGACCTCAACTCCACCAGGAACATCTAGAAAATCTCTAAGAAGATCCTGAGCTCTGTGTAATTTTTTTTCCAGAAATATCTTCTCTCCGAAGCCAACTACAAAACCAAAACATAGTTATGCACAAGCCACATATCAAAACAAGAATGCATGGATATCAAACGCAAGAGACCAATACAATAGGGTGCCATGTGTGAAGCCAAATTGTAATAGAAGGCTACAACTTAATGTCTATATATATGGTCTCCTCGAGCAAGGTCGAACATAGATTTAGTGGTCTTGTTTGCCTCCAACAAAAATATAACCAATAGATTTTAGATTCAATGGGGCATCACATAGATCAAGCACCTATTCAACTTCTCCAAAGTTGCATAGCTATCTGATCCCTATTTCAAAGACCATACTTTGGACCACCAGTCATCACCATAATTAGGATCAATTGATAATATATTTACCAAATAAAAAAGACAGTTACATAAAGATACATGAATAAAAGGGCACCTATTCAAAACTTGACATTTTTTTTTTGGGCCCACAAGTTGACATCTCCAACCACACATTAATCATGCTATGCTTTGAAACTTTCAAAAAAGGTAGAGACAACTTCTCTTTACCTTCCCAATTCTATTACCATATATCGAGTGACTATTTCCTCGATCTCCTTCTTCTCCAATTTTATGATCTCCTTCTTCTCCAATTTTATGTCAATCTTACCTACTCATGCTTCTTGTTTAGCCATTGTGTGATTTGAACCTAGCAAATCATTGAACTACCAACATCAACAAATATTTGAAGCATGAAACAAAGATGAAAGTCATGCAATTGGTAAATAAAGGCATTATAGCAATAGCTCACATTGTACACAAGCTTTCCAAGATATCTGTGAGTAAGCATGTCTTTCTGCTCAGCAACTCCATTTTGCTGCAGAGTGTATCTACAAATAAATTATCTGGATGTGCTTGCCAATGGGTTCATATAAGCCTGCACACTAAGGTTGCAAAGGTAGATTGAGTTGGAGCCAATATGCAAGGCCAGTCAACAAACCTCTGTATAGGTTGTCAAGTGGAAAACGATCAAGTTTGGATCAATCCGATTGGCGTGAAATAAAGAGAGTGTGGGGGAGAGAGAGATCTTGAGTTCCCTTGCAAGTAAACACACACACACAAGAGAGTGTGGGGGAGAGAGAGATCTTGAGTTCCCTTGCAAGTAAACACACACATACACAAGAGAGTGCAAGACATACGAGAGAGATGGATGGATGAATTTTCTTCTATCGTCTTCTCTTCTCTACAACCATATAACTAAAAGATAAGAGTACATACATAAAGGGAAAGTAATCTCCTACAACAACATATAAAGTAGTCGGTCTATAGTGTGAACTCAACTATATGAGCTGGCACTATAACTATGCCATAACTCTGGTACTCCAAAGTGGCTGTCACACAGCCTATCGTCCACCGGCGACATAATAACCATAATTGCACCAACCACAGTGACATAAGTGCGAAAGCTATCATCCAGGCAGGTCATCAATTTTCGTCGACGTAGCACTAGTTAAGCTTGATATCTCAACACTCCCCCTGGAGCTCAACTCCACACACTGCACTCCAAGTAAACTCCTAAACCTCTGGAGCTTCTCTGTGCCCAATGCCTCATGAAGATATCAGCTACCTGATCCTCTGTGGTAATATATACCAGATCTACATCACATGCTAGAACTTTCTCCCCCACCACAAAGTGATAGTGTACCTCAATGTGCTTCGTTCTAGCATGGTATAGCGAACTGTATGCTACTCATGTTGTCACAATAAATGACAACTTCCAAGTAGCTTCTAAAACCAAGCTACCCCAAAAGCTGCCATAGCAACACCCCTGTACTCTTCCTCTGTACTCGACAAGGCAACTGTTGGCTGCTTCTTACTGCTCCAACTCACACTAGCACTCCCAAATGAGAACATAAAATCACTAGTAGATCTCCTATCTACAACACTACTAGCCCAATCAGCATCTGTGTACCCATGTAGCTATATCTCTATACCAGTCTCATAGAAAAGTCCACAATCAACTGTGGAGTTTATGTACCTGAGAATCCATCTAGCCACATTCAAGTGTGGCTTCCTAGGGGTCTGCATAAACTGACTCACAAGTCCAACAACATAGCCCAAGTCTGGCCTAGTAATGGTCATGTAGATCAAGCTACCCACTATGCACATGTATGTAGCGGGGTCCTCCAAAAGCTCACATGTATCTGCGGCGGAAAGCTTTGTGTTCTGCTCCAATGACACTGAAATAGGCTTATAGCCCATCATACCATACTTGTACAACATGTCCAAGCCATATTGCATCTATAATAACAAAATTTTGTAAGGTGATCTCACCACCTCTATGCCCAAAAAATATCACAGCTCACCCAAATCCTTCATCTCAAACTTTTTCTTCAAAAGCCTCTTGACATCCTATATTTCAACATCACTATCACCAGTGATAATCAAGTCATCACCTCAGGTAACCTAACAACTCTCTCACGTTGCTACGTGACACACCCTCAAACCATTATAGATATCCAATGCTAAATGGTACGGCCATGGAAAATTTGGTACGACCGTGAAAACTATGAAGTTCAGAATGGTCCGGCTGTGACGCAGAGGTAGTGGGGAATGGTATGGCTGTGGAAAATTGGGTACGGCCATGGCACATAGGATAATCTTTTTTTAGGACACTCTATAAACAGTTTTTGTACGCGTGGGCTATGCTACCCCATTACAGGTTTTGTACTGACTGCATGCCCAATTTGCCAAATTGAGGAGGCTGTTCCAATTAGGTAATAGCGAGGTTGGGATTTCCTTCGGGAGTTCAGTTTGCGGATAACGAGGGAGTACCTGAGATAGGAGTGGTTAAGGGTTGAGTGGAAGTACTCCAAGGTAGCGTGACAATGACAGGTGGAGGAGGAGCCAACGTTGAGGGTAGATCATTGGTATGGAGTGTTGGCTATTGTTGGGGGGGTAAGGAGTCATTCGTGAAGCTTTTGCTTCCCTTTCTTCTTGTCGGCAGTCTTTGTGGCGGAGGCCACTTTGGGTTTCCATTGAAGGGTGGGTGAGGCCATGTAGCTAGATGGTCTATTGGATATGTCAAGGTTCTATGGAACAGTGTATAGGGTCACCTAAAAAATGAATCCAATCCTCAAAATCAGTAGGCTCCGGGAGGGGCTTATATTCTTGGTTCTCATCTCTTCACCATCTAACTTCTTGTTAGATGATATCAATTTATGGGGTCCAAGTGGTTTTGTTAGAATCATTATCGAGAATGCATCAACACATGGGATGTCTTCCCTATTTTCAAGTATTGGTTACCTTTGTGTATGGAAATATGATTGGTTTCCCAATCGTGAACTAACCTTGCACCTCTTATGTAAGGCATTCTGTAGATTAATGTGTATGACCCTCTTATCTGAAAATCCATCACCACAAATGTGTGGTGAATCCTCTTATCTGAAAATCCATCACCACAAATGTGTGGTGAATGCTTAGGGTAAAGGTCTAAATCTTTGCATCTTGAAGGATGATTAAAAGTTTAGTTGTGTTCCCATTAGCAAGCTCGTACCTACGAGTGGTGTGGGGCTTCCCTAGGCCTCCCAACAATCCTTGGTGATTATGTTTACACCAAAACCACCATCCAAGTTTGTAGATATCGTCTACCTTTATAAATAACACGTACACATTTATTTCTTTCAAAAGTAGTGTCCTAGCTTGTTCATGGACACTCTTGGTGGTTACCCTTTTGTCTTGGGTATGGAAGGGGTATGGAAGAAGAGCTCTCAATGTGGCACGGTTCATCCTCCTCCTCTTTAGGTTGAGGAGTGTGGGCTCTTAAGTTCCAAGTCATCCACTTGGCAGATAAGTCTCTCCAAAGTTGAGAATTTTATTTTAAAAGAGAACTTATCGGGACTCAGGCTTCCAAGCTCTCAATGTGGCATGGCTTATCCTCCTCCTCTTTAGGTTCAGGAGGTGTGAGCTCTTAAGTTCCCAATCATCCAGTCGGATAAGGAGGTGGGCTTGGACCTATCAATGTGTAGGGGATGTGCACTGATCCTTCCCTAGGAGGTCGTGCCTCTAATGGGATCAAAATAAAGTCATCACCTATCACATTCGAGAGAATATTATAGTGACTATGATGACCAATAAAGGCCAACTTTTACCTCCCATTATGTCTACATCTAGCAATGTGTGGAACCTGGTTAGATTGGTTCTAGAGACATAGGCTCCGAAACTGGCTCTTTTTGTAGCTTTTGAAAAATGTTCATGGGTTTGGCTATTGACTTCGGTACATGGTACGCTTTGCGATTTCCTTAGTATCTCTATGATTGACTCTAGAATAGGGTTGGGGATACACTTAGGAGGGGTCTATGTTGTGTGCTTGACCACTTACTTGCATACTCGACCACTTACTCACGTACTCCACCACTTGCTCACGTACTCCACCACTTGCTTTATGTGCTAGCTCTAGTTTCAACCTACACCTTCCTTAAAAGCTTTTGGGCTTGCTCAAGTACTAGCTCTAGTTTTAGTCTGCACCTTGCTTATAAGCAAGCCCAAGCAAGCAATTGGGCTTTCTCTACCTTCCTTACAAGCAAGTGCTTGGGCTTGCTTCATTTGCTCCTTCTCCAACATAGGGTTGGGGTAACTTTTTGAGTTTCCTTGGAAGGTTTGCATAGTCAATGGGTTTCTTCTCTTTGGGAAGAGTTGGTTTGAGCAAGAGATCACCCGTTGTCTTGGTCATAAGAGGGAGGAAGATTTGAAGCTATTGTCCAAATCAGTTTTAATGGTAACAACATCATTACCCTTGACAAATTATTGTGCGTTGGATTTCCTTGTGTTCTTTGAGTTTTCTTCTTTTGGCCTTTGGTTTCAGTACTTTAGCCTGTTTAAGGGCTATTGCAGCCTGTTTAAGGGCTATTGCAGCCTTTGGGGCTTACCTTAGGCTCTTTCGAGATTGAAGCATGAGCTTTCTGCTTCTTCGCTACCTTGGATGTTTCCTTGGCAGGTTATTGTCACTCTATTGGGGGAAATCCTTGAAAGCATGTTCGAATCCACACTGTGCATCTATATGGAATGACATTGGGATTTGGCACTAGATTTAAGATACTTAGGGAGAGGGCTCTATGAGGACACTTTGAAAACATAGCGCAGGCCCTTGTAATGCAAAAATTGAAGAGGTGGCCTACGTGAGATGTTATTGAAGTATCTCAAACAAGGAGGCATGGTCAATGGAAGAGAGTTGTTCTTGATATCCATATGAATTGTACTACTCATATTGCCCATAGCTCTCATATTCCAAAATCTTGGAGTCTGTTGGTAAATTCATCGAGTATATCGGTGGAGGAACCAGTTGGGGTGGTAATATTGGAGATGGGTATAGCATTCGTGGTGGTCTATACTAGCTCTAATTCTTGCATTGTGTGTGCTTGGTGTTGTGTGTTTTGAGGAAACCCTAATGGTACATCAAAGGAGACATGTCTCAATTGCCATAACTATGTTTGTTTTATGTTGCTTGTTGGTCGTGAGATCAGCTTGGGATATCCTAGCTTAGGATCGACACCAAATGTTGACATTGTAGCATGTAGCATGGTTTGACCACTTTCTAAGGGAGCGAACCTTAAGGTTCCTGGACTTGGTCCTGGCTACACCTTTACTGAAGTGAACCTTTAGTTTCTTGATCCTAGTCTTGCTCCTTTAGTGGAGCTTTGCCCAAACATAAGGCAGTTTAATGGCTTTTCTAGTGGCGATGTTTATAGAGCCAGTTCTTGAATCTAGGGCTCGACAGTGGTTGGTGGCTCCTCTTCCCAGTGTAGGTGTTTTTTTGTTCCTCCACTCACGTTCATGTTTAGTTGGCTCATTTTATCCTAAAATGCTCCTCGTTGGAGGTGGATTTTAAGGGGTTTTACCTTCTTAACTGGGAAGTGAAATCTGGGTAGATTTGAGGAAGTGAAATCTGGGTAGATTTGAGGAAGTGACATTTGATGCACTACAATCAATTGTATTATTGTTTTCAAGATTTAGTCAAGATTGGGTTTACATCAAGGGTTTCACTCTGGTGAAACGATCTCTAGTGCTTCTTGAAGTAGGTCTCAAATCGATTTTAGACACATCTATTCCACTCAAGCTTTTCTTAAAACATATTTTTTGTGAGTTCTAAGATTTTTTGGTATTTCAATGTTTTTTAATAGACTCACGTTTCTAGGTTTAGGTGTGTTACCTTATGTCTGACACTCACGTCTCAAGGCTCACGTGTGTTAACTCATGCTTGTTGACTCATGTCTCTAGGCTCACGCTTGTTGACTCACATTTGTAGGCTCATGCCTTCTTTGTATGACCTAGGTTCACGTATTTTATTTTTATAAAATATGGGGGTGGCATATAGGGTTGGTGTATAATTATTAAATATGTACTTTATTTTTATAAAATATGCCTACCTAGGGCGGTATGAAATTTTATGCACTAGGCCTATCACAGGGTTGGTGTACAAGTATTAGACAATAATTGTACTTTAATACCTCAATAATTACAAAGGATAAGATTTTTCCTTGAAAATTGTAGCTGGTATAGATTGTATGGCAAGAAAATCCTTAAATGACATGATTAAGTATGTCGTTAAAACGAGTCTTTAAGATAGTAATAATTTGTAGGATAATATTAGATATATCTCTAGACACACGTCTGGTTGACTCACATTTTTGTGACTCGTGTCTCTTGACTTATAGCTCTCACATGTCTAGATTCACGGCTCACGTCTCTGGCTCATATGTTGGCTCATATGTTTGACTCATGTGTTTGACTTGCATCTTTTACCAAGATTATGGGCTCATGTCTCCTAATTCGATAGCTTTTTTGGCTTGGTTTTTGGAGTTTTTTGAGGTCTTTAGACTCAGAGCTCACGTCTCCAGGCTCATGTGTTGACTCATGTGTTTGACTTGCATCTTTTACCGAGATTGTGGACATCTCTTTTGGCCTAATTTTTAGTTCTTTTTGATGACTTTTGGATTTGATGAGATGTGATTAAGGGTCCTAATCCTAGTTAAGGATGGTTATGTAATTGTTTAAGTATTTTTTGATTGTTTTTGGTTGGTTTTACATGCTTGTAAGCTACTAATTCAAATAATGCATGAAAAAAAAATGAAATGCATGAATAAAAATTAACTCTTCCACTCTAATCCACACATAATGAAGATTAATGTTTATAAGTTTTGGAGTGGATTTACATGCTAATCATAATTGTTAAGCTATTAAAATTAATTCAATGCAATGAAATCTAAGCCTTTAAGCTCCAAAAGCATGCAAATTGCCAATGAAATTGAAGGGTTTGCTCTTAAAAAATAATTCTGTAATGTAAATAGGCTTCAAATCAAAATGAAAAGCAATAGCTAAACACATCCAAGACTCTAAAACTGTATGTTTTTCAGAGTATGACCTTCCAATCAACACTTGGCAATATTGGGTAATCCTAATAGCTTGGAATTGGGGACGGATAAATTGAGCTATGCCCTAGGCTAGTCCCCAGTAGCGATGCCAAATCTGTTCAAGTTAAGAGCTTACCTTAGCCATGCCAAATCATGTGTTGTTGGTCCTTGCCTTCAAGCTGTAAATGCAACTTCCCAATGTGGGTGAGCTAGATTGTTCGTCTCGCATCCTCACTCTCTTGGTAATGGAGTAATGGAAGAGCTCTTTATGCCTAGTTGTAGACAAAAAGAGATTGGTCTTCACGGTGGTTCTCTCTCACAAAAGGAAGGAGAAGAAGAGGAAGCTAATGTAAGAGGGAAACCTACAAACAAACCTATCTACCATATATCCATCAAGCAAGCAAGATCCAAAAGCATACATGCAAGCAAGACGAGGGAAGAGAAGAGCTCAAAATATTCTATTTGCAAGGAAAAATGACTTATATATATGATATAAGGATCCCCATCTAGGAATTTACGAAAGACAATGAGATTAGCAGAGGTGTGACAAGTCCTTGGGTCCTTTTTTTAAAGAAAAATATCCTTCTATTAGTTAATAAAAATGACCAATGAAGGGCTAGATACAGCTATGAAGGGTTAGATACAACCACAAAAGGCTAGATACAAACTCGCCTCCCTCCATGTATGAGGCGGCGGGGAACAAATAATCAAGAGGTGGAGAAAGATGCACTTCTCCTCTAGTTGGCCGCTCTATGAGAGAAGAAGGCTATATCATACAGGGGGAAGGGGGGGGATAATCACATAGGTGGTCTGTAATGCCAAGTGGGATCACCATCTCGGCGGGCAGCAGCAGTAAGAAAAGGGCCAGGCCACCAGAGCCTCAAGAAAGCTTCTTGCCGCTTCCTACAACTTCCCCCGCCACCTAACTGTGAAGGGTATGGATGATGTCGAGCCAAATTCTTCTCATGGACTCCACAGGGCAGAGTGTGGGTACCCTCGATGGCTTCGCTGCACCTAGCTGTCCATATGTGCCTAAGGTTATCCCAAGCTCAGAGTAAGCTGGCTGCAAATCTGTCCTCAAAATCTAGGCTAAATCCATGGGCCCGCATCTATGTGAAGATCCATCTGGTACTCTGTGGCCACGGGCCCCCTAGGCTCGGGTACGGGTTGAAATCCATGGCAAGAAGAAGTCCTTTCAAGGCTCACCACCAGAAGGAGTCCTCTAACAATCAGCTTGCTGAGCAGGGCATGGCTCTGAATAGCAGGGTCAATAATGCCTAGGCCCCCTCTGTGTCGTGTGGTTGAATTATCACTCTCCATGCCACCTTGGCCCGAATAGGCCTCCCATCACTATTGGCCCATAAGAAGTTTTGGATCAACCAATGTACCTGGATAATGCATGCTCAAGAGAAGGCCTAACATAAAGTAATGTACCACATGGTGACAAGCACGACCTGGTTTTCCACCACCACTCGACCACCTAAGGGAGCCTCGCAGAACTCGAGTATAGAAGCTTCTTTGGAATTCTCAGAAGAAGAGGGGCAAGCTATTGCTTCAAAGAGATATTGAGGCCCACCTAGCATCCAAGATAGCGAAATGGAGTGCCCTCGAGATCCACTAGAAATCCTCAACTAGGTGCTAAGTCAGGGGCGGGTTCATAGCCTACCTAGAAACCACATGACTTGTGCTAGTTGATCTACGCTCGTGATGTGCGACAAAAGATCTTGATCACCTCAGTGAATCTTTGGAGATTCCCCACTTCTCCTAATATGTATGCTGCTATGTCATCTGCAAACTTTGAGTTGAGTAGCTCCTCTGGAGGGGAAGACGCAATCCATGGAGCCCCATCTCCTGAGAGCTGAGAGAAAACTTCTCATGGCCTCAGCGACAAATAAGAAAAGATAAGGTGCTAGAGGATAGCCCTATCGGGAATATAACGCCTTGAGCTCCCTGAATGAGAACATGATCGTGAGAGGCTGAGTACAGTCTTGAAACACCACGGAGCCACTCCATAGGGAACCCCATCCGGTGCATTATGTCCTCCAAAAAGCTCCAATCAACAATGTCATAAGCTTTCTCAAAGTCTAGAAGTAGCATAATGAGGTCCTACTGCCACATCATCTTGGCCGAAGTTATCGCCTCTCAGAAGGTGAAGATGTTGTCCAAAATGCTCGGATCCTGAAAACAAAACCTATTTGAGTGTCATGGATCAAGTCAGTGAGAGGAAAGACTGAAGTCACTGGTTGATGGCCTTGGCCAAGATCTTGTAAGCAGTTTTGAGCAGGGTGATGGGTCTCCACTACTAGATCTCCAACCTGTCATCACCCTCCTTCGGGATCAAGTGTATCAAACCCTCTAAAAGCCTCCTTGGCATGGCTCCTATGGTCATAATCTTGTTGAAGGCCACTCGAAGGCTAGATCCGAGTGGCGAAGAAAGAAAGAAACTGGTAGCCCGTCCGCCCCCTCGACATTTGCCCCTACTAGGGAGAGCCGTCAATGCCTCCGCCAACTCCTCTACAGTGAAGGGAGTCAATAAGAAGGATCAAAGAGCACAAGGAATGACCTCTCTAGTGTGTCGCTAGACCCTCTCTCATGTGTTCATCACCTGAGGGGATAATGGGGCACCCGTGAAGGAGAGATCGAAAAAAGTTAGTGGCGATGGCTCTCACATGAAGGGGTTAGAAACAATGGTTCCATCTTGGCCACGCAACCTGTAAATACCATCTCTCTGCCTATGGGGGGGCCTGTTATCTCAAAGAATCCTCCCGTGATTCTATCGTCAACCTGGGTCCAAAAGGAATCTCTAGCATGGTACATGTACTCCATCCTCCTCTCCTCGATGGATTTGATCTCCGTGCGAGTGGCAGTAAGCTGACTCTCTCAATCCGCAGGATGTCGGAGGAGCTCTCCTGAAGTCATTGAGAGAAGAAAGACCCCTCCTCAGACTCCTCTCCTGCTCAAAAAATATCTCTAATCTACTCTGTGTGCTACCTCTTGCAAAAATCTGCTGGTCTCACCTAGGCCCACATCTAAGGTGCATGCGGCAGAGCCTGAAATAATATCCAGTCCCACCCATATCTGCTTTATCCCACTGTAGATCTCGGGTGAGGATGTATGGAATCCTAGTGCTCATGTGCATGTCCTGCCTCCAAGGGTCCTCTAAGGACAGAATAATCAGAGCATGATCCAAAAAAGTGGTGCCCACTAAGATGCCGATCATGCCCATGACTGCAAGCCCACTCATCCCTCCACATAAAACCTATCAAGTCGAGAGAAGTTGGGGCCGGTGCTCCTCCTATCAGACCGCGAGAAGCACATGCTCCTGGGGCTACGCCCAAACTTTGGGAGATGCCAAGGGTCCTGTCCCCTAAGTGCGAGGATCAACTCCTCCCATGTAGAAGAGTACTCTACGCCTAAGACTGTAGTAGTGCCTCCTCCAAGTCTATCCTCTGTTACCTCAACCATGTTAAAGTCTCCACCCATGCACCAAAAGTCAGCCTAAGCAAGGACCTTAATGGTAGCCAAATGTGCTCGTCCAGAGACTATGACACCTGAGCCTATCACTACTGGCAAGAGTTACTCGTTGATAGAAATACAGGCTCCTCCCTGCATCCCTGAGCAGCCAAAAGAGGGAGACCAAAAAGTGTAGCTCTTGCCTAGTGAAATCTTCCTGCAAGTTGTGGGTATGCCCCTCAGAAAGGTGGTACTCCTAGAGGAAAAGAATGTCAATGGGTCCCCCAACTTCAACTCTGTGAAGCTCTCCTCTGAGGATGCCTCACCTCTGAAAGCACTGAGGCCTCCCTAAACCTTGAATGTTCCATGAGACTATCCGCATATCAATCTCTATGGGAGGGGGAACTATTGGAACTACCCTCCACAGTCAGCAGTCCTGGGGCAAAGGCATGCTAAGTGGGCATGGATCTTATCCTCCATGTGTCGCAACTCTGTCGAGTGCGAGAGTAGGCATACTAAGTGGAACTACCCTCCATGAGACTATCTGCATATCAATCTCTATGGGAGGGGGAACTATTGGAACTACCCTCCACAGTCAGTCCTGGGGCAAAGGCATGCTAAGTGGGCATGGATCTTATCCTCCATGTGTCGCAACTCTGTCGAGTGCGAGAGCAGGCATACTCCGAACTCCATCGATCACAATGGAGGTATTTATAAGAGTAGCACCTCCAAGCTGGAGGCCACCACCTCCCCATCCAGGCCTCTATGGCATGAACCTCCAATCTCCATCCTAGACAAGGTTCAAATGTGGGTGAGCACATTGGTGATGTGTAAATCATGAAGATGGTGCGCCAGCTCTATAGCTTTCCCCTGGATGGTGGGTCCTTGGACGACAGCCATCAACAAGTCTTTGGGTCTTACCTTTATAGCTTTTAATTTTCTGACAACATTCACAGAAGATAAATATAATTCTCTAGACACTAAGTGTAAAGCAGCAAAAACACCTCGATGACCCATGTATGGTGGTTGATGCATTTCCTCCAATATAAACTATCTGAAAAGTTATGTAACACACAATCTCTTCTAAAAGAAAAGGAAACCATCATGACACAAGTAATCACCACACTAGGGTTCTAATTATTATCTCTAAGCTTGATCCAAACGTTAAAGAAATTAGGGTCATGCTCATAGGATTCTCTCATAGGACTCAAGGGTTCAATCTTATCACAAAGATGTTGTGGACACTATGACATCTACTTAAAGCATCTTCTACTACAACATTTTTCTTCCTTGGTTGACATTGGATCATGGGTTGGAAACTTTAGATAAATGAAGCCCATTTGATATGGCGGTTAGAAATCAAAGGTTGGGTGGCAAATGCACTGTTGGTCAATTTTGATTAAAAATTTAAATAATGTTTCCAAAGTGTCAAAGTATGAACAATAATAGCTAATTCCTTGTCATATGTACTATAATTTCTTTCTGTTGGTTTAAGTTTACAAATCTTGTAGGAAATGGGATGTCCATCTTGTATGAGAAGAGCACCAAAACCTTGTCCATTTACATCAATAACTACTACAAAGAATGGTCATTGAAAATTCAATAGTGTAAGAATTGATGTATGAGTTAAAGCTTTCTTAAGCTCAAAAAAGGAATGGTCTTATCTACTAGTTCATTCAATGTATCCAGCTTTCTTAAGAAGTTTGGTTAAAGGATGTGCAATATATGCAAAATTTTTACACAAGCCAAGAAAAGACCGAAGCTCAGAAATATTATGCGGTTTAGGCCAATTAACAATGCTTTTAATTTTTTTAGGGTCTACTCGAATACCATCAACAGATACAATATATCCTAGGTACTCAATTTTCTTGAAAGAAAATGCTTTTGATTTTTAAAAAGGGTCTGCTCGAATACCATCAACAAATATAATGTCCTAAGTATTCAATTTTCTCTTGAAAGTAATTGTTCTTATCAAGATTGACATCACAAGTATTATTTAAACTAAGTGACAACCTCATATAACCAAGTTGAGTGAAGTAGTATTGTGCTAGCCATTATTATATGTATGTAATATCTATCAACATTTTGCTAGCCCTTGTTATATGTATGTAATATCTATCAACATCTATAAAAGCACATTCAACAAACTTTGTTCATTCAATTAAGAGAGAGAGAGAGAGAGGGAGAGAGAGAGAGAGATTCGTTCAGTAGGATATGTCATTGTGGTTTACTCACCAAGCTATGTTCAACTTTTTCCAATAATTATCTTGGTGACATCTACATTTGTGTAGAATACCTTAATAAACTAAGTAATATTGAGCTAATCAAACTATATAAAATAAAGAGGAAGAACAAAGGATGTAAATCATGTGAGTATTGTAAAACGTGCTAAGTGGTAGAAGTATTGAGAGACACAATTATTATTTAAACTAAGTGATGGCCTCATACAACTCTTTTGCGTGTTTACAAGCACACACAAAATCTCAAATTAAAAAACATGTAGGGTAAAGTGCAATTTTTATACTAGAATAAGGGAGGCATAATATATAATATATTGTTAAAAAATATATGTGCATAGAAAAGGAGCATTAATTAGACCATTTCATAAAAACAATGCTTTGATAATGAGGACCTGAAAATCCCAAATCCATTTTACCCACCTTATGTGTGCACTGTGGCAATCTAGGTGTGTGAGCCGTGAGCCATGCCATGAGTGGCCAAAGTGTGCAGTGGGTGATAACAATGAACAATTATGAACCCTTCCTCTCTAGGTCAAAGTGGCAAGCTAGTGAAAGCTAAAACCATGACCCAAGAGTAGGATGGGTTCCATAGGACTCGTTTCCCTGTTGGTTGTGTTATGTTGGCCAAGCAACCAGTTTCAAACTTGAGTAATCAAAATCCTATTCACCTAGTTCATGACCAAAAGTCTTCATCTACTTTTAAAAACAAGGAGTGCTTTCACGAAGGCTTGCCTAGCCACTTATAAAACTTCCCTAGCCACTTAGCCTCGAACACTTCCCTAGCCAAAAACCTCAAGTGAGCACTAAGGCCTTTACATGGCAAGCCAAAAATGGGCTACTTAGTGTGTTTTTATCAACTAAAATTATGCCCTTATTTTAAATATTCATTTATTATATATTTTAATTATAAAACCAAAAAATATAGTTCACATTTTGGACAGGCATATTGAGAAGTTGTTTTTATTTTGATTGGTTGAAAAAAATGTCTTTATAGAGTAGTGCTACAAGTTGTGGATTCTTTATTCACATCATCTCGTTTCACTTTTGGAAATTTCGGGCAGCGTGCAAGCTAGACCAGCCCATAGATGACTTTTAGCTAGAAAAACAGGGAGTGGGTGGCTTTTGGGTGAAGCAGGGTTGAAATTTAAAGGCTTACCCTAGCCTTCAATTTGAAGGCCATAATCTAAGTTGACCTTCAAAAT
This sequence comes from Cibotium barometz, assembly GCF_041138505.1. NCBI lineage: Eukaryota > Viridiplantae > Streptophyta > Polypodiopsida > Cyatheales > Cibotiaceae > Cibotium > Cibotium barometz. The sequence goes on along the minus strand of NC_141067.1, from coordinate 43,526,087 downwards.
ACACATGTTTGTGTAAATTTTATTTTTTTTAAATAATGACCTTTTTGCAACCCTATTTTCTAAGAGGCCTTTTCTAGGATGCCTTTTCTAGGAAGTTTAAAGGGCTTTGATGCCCTTTGAAGGGTTCAAATTTCTACACTAATGTGTAGGTTAGAAAAACCACCCAAGGGCCAGGATGTTGGCTAGGTCCATATACTCCAAAGTCAGCACCCATGAGGCCGGCTACAATGTACGTGTGTGAGGCCCCTAAGTCAAGGATGGGTCATGCACTGTGCAAATGGGGTTGGGTGCTAGCTTTCTAGTCAACCTAGAAAACGTTTGGCACGTTACTTTCATGTGTTTGAATTTAATTTACTTTGAAGTTGCTTTTACTTTAAGCTAATGCATATCCATTTGTCACATTGATAATGCACACACCAGGTTGGCCCCTCACCTATCGTCAATTGGCTGTCTTGGGCTTAGCTATTTGCAAGAACTAGAGTCTAGACCAGTCACCAGGGTCCAAGAAACCATTAATCCTATGATTCCTTGAGCCTTGGGCTCTAGTTACTAGTCTCTGGATACTATAAACAGTACACACACATGCTTAAGGACCCAACAAAGTACACATTCATGTCCATGTATAAGAGCTAAGTATTTTCATATTAGGAGGGAAGATTGTGCCCAATGTTTGTGTCGTACAAGAGCTAAGTATTTTCATATAATTTCGCACAATAGCTTAAGTTGAATAGTTAAATAATTATTTTGCTTGAGATAGTGTCTTCCACAAATTCCTAGATGGGGGTTTTTGTGTGTCAATACAAGTGACTAGTTTTCGCACTAGGCCAGCCAAACATAAAAATGGTTCCACCTCGATTACTAGTCTTAAGCAAGTATACACACGAAGTCCTTAGACTTTCCCTATTTGACATTAGGCACAAGGTAAGGCTACTTTATATAGTCCACATTACAAAAGATATGTGCCCGTACAAGTGGGTAAGATGGCAAAAGTGCCATTCCATGCAATAGGTCAGGCGAGTGAAACCATGTTAACCTATGGACTGGACACAGTATCCCCTTGTTTTTGAAGGTACTAACTTATTATCCCCTTAAATCAAACGTGTGTAATTTGTTACATGCGCAGACACCCATACATGCACATGTCCAAGCTTATTCACTTGCATGTGTGCGCACACATACACGTGCACCCACCCACACACACACATACACACACAGAGACACGTGCACACACACGCACAGACACATGCACACATGCATGCATATGATATGGAGCACAATTGATAGCAAGTTAATAAGACAATATACTACCAAAAGTCATGGACACTCTATTTTATAACCAAGTAGAGCGAAGTAGCATTGTGCTACCAAAAGTCATGGACACTCTATTTTGTAACCAGGTAGAGCGAAGTAGCATTGTGCTAGCCCTAAAGATGTGTATGTAACATCTATCAATCTATAAAAGTGTGCTCAATAAAACCACCATTTGTACATTTATGTGATCTTTTGTTCGTTCACAACAATGGGAGAGAGAGAGAGAGAGAGAGAGAGAGAGAGAGAGAGAGAGAGAGAGAGAGAGAGAGAGAGAGAGAGATTTTGTTCATCCAATGGGAATTGGCATTGATGTTTATTCAGCGAACTATCTTGGGAGACTATCTTAACTCTTTCTATCTTGGTGACATCTACATGTGTGTAGAGGTACTTTTATAAACTGAGTAATAGTGAGGGAATCAAACTAGGTAAATTAAAAAGGAAGAACAAAGGATACAAATCATGTTAGTATTTTAAAACTTGTTAAGTGGTAAAGGTATTGATAGACTCAAGTACTATTTAAACTAAGTGATGGCCTCATACAACTCATTGGCCTCCTACAACCAAGTTGAGTGAAGTAGCATTGTGCTAGCCCTTGTTATATGTACGTAATATCTATCAACATCTATAAAAGCACATTCAACAACCACCATGTTCGTTCAAATGAGAGAGAGAGAGAGAGAGAGAGAGAGCGAGAGAGAGCTTCTATTCATTCAATAGGATGTCATTGTGGTTTACTCACAAAGCCATGTTGGGAGTCTATCTCAACTTTTTCCAAGAATTATCGTGGGGTGACATCTACATTTGTGTAGAATACCTTAATAAACTAAGTAATATTGAGCTAATCAAACTAAATAAATTAAAGAGGAAGAACAAAGGAGGGTGAGTATTGTAAAACGTGCTAAGTGGTAGAAGTATTGAGAGAGACAATTATTATTTGAACTAAGTGATGACCTCTTACAACTCTTTTGTGTGTTTACAAGCACACACAAAAACTCAAATTTAAAAAATATATAGGGTAAAGTGCAATTTTTATACTAGAATAAGGCAAGCATAATATATAATATATTGTTAGAAAATATATGCGCATAGAATAAGGCAAGCATAATATATAATATATTGTTAGAAAATATATGCGCATAGAAGCCCACGGGCGCGTAGGCGAGTTGGTAGAACTGCTTGGTTCCAATGAGAGAACGTGGGTTCGATACCATCGATTTGCACGACGAGGGTGCTTTGTGAGCTGATGGAAATACTCCACCCTCCCACAAAGAAAATATATGCACATAGAGCTTGTGTGTAATGAAATATATAACCAAGAAGAGGAGCATTAATTGGTCTAGCATGTCAAGGAAAGGGATCCATCTTGATTCCCAAGGTGTAGAAAGTCGAAGGCCTCATCACCAAAGAGACCATTTCAAAAAAACAATGCTTTGATAATGAGGACCTAAAAATCCTAAATCCATTTTACCCACCTTCTGTGTGCATTGTGGCAATCTAGGTGTGTGAGCCGTGAGCAATGCCATAGGTGGCCAAAGTATGTAGTGGGTGATAACAATGAGCAATTATGAACCCTTCCCACTAGGTCAAAGTGGCAAGCTAGTGAAAGCTAAAACCATGACCCAAGAGTCCATAGGACTCGTTTCCACGTTGGTCGTGTTGTGTTGGCCGAGCAACCAATTTCAAACTCGAGTAATCAAAACAAAGGAGTGCATCCTATGAATGTTCACGAAGGCTTGCCTATATTTAGAGAGAAAGAAAGAGAAGCAACCTAGCCTAGAGAGAGAATAGGTAAATTTTATCTACTCGAAAACTTCCTTGGCCACTTAGTGTACCTCAAACACTTTCCTAGCGAGTGAACACTAAGGCCTTTACATGGCAAGCCAAAAAATGGCTACTTCCTGTGTTTTTACCAACGAAAATCATACCCTTATTTTAGATATTCATTTATTATATATTTGAATTATAAAATCAAAATATAGTTCACATGTTGGAAACTAAAACCGGGCAAATGGAGTAGTTGTCCTTTTGATTAATTGAAAAAAATGTCTTTATAGAATAGTGCTACAAGTTGTGGATTCAGCAGTCACATCATCTTTGCAACTGGTTGGAAATTTCGCGGAGCGGGGAGGCTAGACAAGCCCATAGATGACTTTTAGCTAGAAAAATGAGGAGTGGGTGGCTTTGGGTGATGTACGGTTTCAATTTGAAGGCTTACCCTAACTTTCAATTTGAAGGCTATAATCTAGGTTGACCTTCAAAATACACACGTTTGTGCAAGTTTTTTCTTTCTTTCTTTCAAAATAGTGACATTCTATGGCCTTCTTTTGGCAACCCTATTTTCTAAGAGACCTTTTCTAGGACGTTGGAAGGGCTTTGATGCCGGCATCTCTTGAAGGCTTGAAATTTCTGCATGGCTGCTGATGGGTAGGTTAGAAAAAGCACCAAAGGGCCAGGAAGTTGGCTAGGTCCATAAACTCCAAAGGTCAGCACCAAAGAGGCCGGCTACGATGTACGTGTGTGAGGCCCCTAAGTCAAGGATGGGGTCGGGCACTGTGCAAATGGGGTTGGGTATGCTGGCTTTCTAGTCAAGCTAGAAAACGTCTGGCACGCTCCTTTCATTTAATTTTCTTTGAAGCTGCTTTTACTTTAACCTAATGCATATCCATTTGTCATTGATAATGCAAGACACCCGGTGGGCCCCTCCCTTACCGCCAGTTGGCTGTCTTGGGCTTAGCTATCTGCAGGAACTCGAGTCTGGACCGGTCACAAGGGTCCAGGTAACCATTAATCCTGTGATTCCTTGAGCCTTGGGCTCTCTCTTGATACTAAAAACAGTACACACACATGCTTCAGGACCCAACCAAGTACACATTCATGTCCACATGCATCATCGTAGCCCAGGATTCGGATCCCATGGTGCCCGCAAAATCACATGGTAGCACATACTTGAACAAAACCACAATTCAAAACAGACAAAATTTGGGCAACACAGCAAACTGGTGCAGAATTCTAAACTGCTAACAAACTAAATTTACACAAGTTGAGAGTCGTCTGAGATGATCAGATGACCACCTGACCATCACCATGTGAGACTAGAATGTGTGTGCTTTTGATGATTCCTACCACCATCCCTCTAACAACCTAGCTTTCAATTTACAAGAACCCATGCATGCTGATTAAATCAATGCAAAACTGCCAAAAACTACGACCAAAACACTATCCTGAATATGTGATTCTACCTGTGTAAAATGGGTTCCTCTGTACTGTTGTGAAGTGCTCCACTTTAGCACAACACACTACACCTGTATGGAAGAAGGTGAGACAAAATTCGACTAGAGATTGTGGTTAGGTCTACTGCTACTGCTGCTAAGACTACTACAATTTACAGTAATTGGTCTGCAGAGAGGCTCAAATGACAATTTGATGCTCTCTTGCTTGCTGTCTTCTTTCTGCTATATGGCAATGTTCTCTTTGCTGTCTTCCTCTTGACCTGTAACCTACTGTGGTGCTGTTCCTGGCAGAGCTTCAGTTGGGTCTTTCCTGCATGTGGGATCGAATAGGTCCTATTCGATGCAAACTGGCGCAATTGTCTCCTCCTCTCCCATGCCATTGGCGCCTTCTTGACTGCAGCTTGAGCCAGTTGTGTCCTCATGGCTTTCAGAGCGAATTGGGGCATTAAGGTCCTCCCTATCGCCAATAGGTTCCTCTTTGAAAGACTCCGTTTGTGAATGGCAATCCTCATCATCGTCTTCTTCTTCTTCCTTGCCCATTGAAACCTGTTCTTCCGCTTCCTTCATGCGCCTCATTTCCATTATTCTTTTGTGAGAATTGGAGTGCACTTCACTGACAAAGCTAGGGCTACCCGCGGGCCTGTACTCAGGCACGAGCCTACCGGACTTGTACCTCACGCCGCAGGCGTTGCAGAGCGTTTTAGGACCCATGGGACCGGCTCTCCACTGGGGGGTTTTTTGCACAAGGCAGTGGGAGCACCTGCGGGGAGGGGCTTCCACGAGAGGTTTGAAAACGGGCGAAGCTTTCTTTGCTTTCTTTGACGGAAAGATGGGCTCGCTGTCGGGCGGGAAACCAAAGAAGACAGGCGATTCTTGGGCGCCGCCCAGCCTGTTGTCCACAAGGGAAGGAATTAGGGAGTCCAAAGACCAAACCCTACTCCCGCTTCGTGCCCTCTTGCTGCGAGCTCTGCTAGTAGGGATATGGCTGCTGCTGGCGGTGTAGGAGTTTGCATAGAAACCACCACTTGGCTCCAGCACAGAGACTGGGCTGGGGCTCTGAAACTTGTCTTGGGCTCTGCTGTTTTCGCCCTTCCCGCTAAGGCTCCCCGAGCTCACAAGCGAAGCGAGGTTTCTGTCACCTGAGTAAGAGCTGTCTTCGTTGAAGGCAGAGAGCCACTCCAGCTGGTCGGCTAGCTCGTCGGACTGCCCACATAAGATGGAAAACCTCATCAGACAGCCCACATGCCATTAACAAAATTTCAAAGGGGCTCTCTTGGGGCTTTGCAGGCAAAGAACCCGCAAAAAGCTTACCGGAACACACAGCCCGCCTGAGCCCTGCTGGAAAACTTCTTGAAGAACGCTGCTGCTGCGAGGGAATTTGAAGTCTTTCCCGCCATTCAAGCTCGGCGCCTGCGCCTCTGTCTCCGTGGAACCGCTTGCAAACGGTAATTCTTCGCACAGCTCGTCGTCGTTGGAGAAGTCCAGAAGGTCGTCTATTCTGAAATTGGGCTCTGTAGGAGTCTCCATGAAAGCTGTACACGGAAATTTAAAAAAAGAGAGAAAGGAAGGGGAGGGGATAGGTTAAGGCCTCTGGCAGGGAGCGCGTAAAGAGCACTGATGATGAGGCAGGAGTCCAGTACGTTTCTTCAGAAGCAGTGGAAAGCACGCTGCTGCAGGAGGGAGAATGATTTGAGGTCTGGCTATGGCGGTTTTCTGCTTTTTCTGGTTTGTTAAGAAGGAGAGCCGCGAACGCGAAGCGAAAAAAAAGCCCAGAATGAATGAAGGAAACGCGGGGAGGACAAAGCTTGTGACAACAAGGGCGTTCTTTGGATTTATCTACTCCGGCTAAAGTTCGCCGCTAAATCTAGCGCTTCTTTTACCGGGCAATCTTAACCCGGACGCGATTCTGGTCCCCCGCGGCCCCGCCCGAACGTTTTTTTCTCGCGGGCCCCCTCCCCCGCCCGGGCTCCAGATTGCCCCTAAATCTAGCGGGGATTCTGGAGGCCCTCTAAAGTTGGCCCTCTCTCCCGCCGCCGCTTTTGGAGCGTCCGCCAAATTTGGCCGCCCTGCCGCCTAGTGCCCAAAAAAAAAGTCCTTTTTCCCAGTAAATCGAGTTTAATTAAAAAAGACTTTCAAAAATCATTGATTTCAATTTTAATTGAAATCACTCGAAGAAAAACTTTTTTTTAATTGAAATCACTCGATTTGCTATAAAGCCTGCCAAATTAGCCAAACTTAATCAAACCCGGAAAGAGTAAAAACAAAGCTTCGACTTATGTATTTTTAAAATTTAGAATGTGGAATTAATTACAATAAACCCGTTATTTTTCGAGCAAGGAAGAAACTTTGCATTAAAATTAAAACTTCATTTTTCTGGTGCATGATTCCACGAAACCTTTTTGCAGAAAAAGAGGGTGTCACGTTTTTTATGGGTGGGCGGCGGGCGTTGGCTTTGCAAGCACAAAAGCTGCTGACGCGCTCAGAAGAAACGGGTCTCGGCGCCAAAGTTAGTTGCTCTCTACATTCAGCAGGGACCTCTAATTTAGCAGCAGTGTCCGTGAGTTGGAGACTTTTGAGACAGCAAGTAAATCCAAAATAATAAATAATAAATATATATATATATTCGTTTAAAGGAAAATAGATTTTGAAATCGCGTACAGCTGGCAGCTATGCAGCACTCACACAGTAGGGCCCACACAACTACTGCTACCGGGGATAGCCGGTCGTTGTCCGTCACGTCATTCAGCCTATGATAGTATCACACGTGTCACGCAAGGCCTGATTGACTAAAATATATATAATTTGCCGCCACCCACACACGCATCCGAATTTTGTAAAGTTTTTTCCCCTTTTTTTTTTGGTATTGATCCTTCTCGCCTTATACCTACCTTCTCTCCCAAGCACAACAACAAAAAAACCCCCTCATGTGTTGGACAATAAGCCTCCACCACGTGGCAATCATTGACCTCATTGACCCCGCCGCATCGTGCCACATGGCAATAATCAAAAGAGCCCCCCCTTTTTTATTTTTAATTCTCGAGTGCCTTCCACGCCTCGAATGAGTAGGTAAAAGCAGACACTAACACCAAGCCTCTCTCTCCATCTTTTACCTGCCTCTCCCTTCACCTCACCCCACAATGTTCAACCCTTTGGCTTCTTACTTTTCACCTTTTCTTCTGTATGCCCACACCCCCATCCCTTTCCCAAATCAAGTTCCATGATCCACCCTCCCTCAACCTACTCCAAGTATGTTTGCTCATAATGCGAGCAACTAGTGAAAGTGATGTTCTCTAGCTTTCTTAATTAAAAACCATATCAATGCAAGGACAATAAATACATTTTCATCCTCCAATACATTCATGCCTCTTCTATCAAATTAAATAGTCGATGTTAGTGTCATTTTGAAAATGATAAACTTAACCACCCATATTTTAACTCACATGATGAAGTAGCTAAAACATATTTTCTTTACTCAACTGAGTGATGTTTTAGCTTGGAATATGTCAGCTTTAAATATAGAAGCAAATTATAAAAGATGATATCATGTACTCATAAGCCTCACCATACAAAAGTACACACTCTTAGATATATTGTTGCTTTTTATGAAATACCTTTTTAACTTTAAACTTACACTCATATACCTTACAATCTAGCACTTATTTAGACTTTTTGTCATGCATGCACATGCCTCTAATTTGATTAGCAAACTTACTTCCGTTTGGGTATTTATGATTATGTTAATTTATGTTGAAGATTGCCTCAAATAGCCAAGCTGTTAGCTCACACACACAATGCTGAAAGACAAGAACACAAAGGTGTAGAGTGTGAGAGAGATTGGCAAAGGAGAGAGATGGAGCTCTCTACAAGTACAATGAGAATGTTCAAAAGAGCAGCAACCCTAAACTGAGGATGAGGCTACTTATATACTAGCTAACCCTAAAGTGCTCGTTCACATCTGGATGGCCATGGGAAAAAAAACAGTCGAAGAAAAGTGCCCATAGCATAAGTGCATAACCTCACAGTGTAGTACTACCAAATATCTATCAAACCCCCTGTAGTACAAATGTGAGGTTTACAGAGATTGCAGATAAGTCTCTGAAAGGAAAGAAGCCTAAGCTTTGCAGAAGGCCTCACACTTTTCATGTGATAAGGCTTTAGTAAAAAGATATGCCACATTGTCGTGTGTATTACAGTACATTAGAGTGATCTTTCACGTATGGAGTCTATCTCTGACATAGTGATAATGCACTTTTCATGTGATAAGGCTTTAGTAAAAAGATATGCCACATTGTCGTGTGTATTACAGTACATTAGAGTGATCTTTCACGTATGGAGTCTATCTCTGACATAGTGATAATGCACTTCAATGTGCTTGATCCTGGCGTGAAAGATATGATTCTTTGCAGTTCCAATTGCACTCTAACTGTCAGTGAGAATAGGAGTAGGGGGTGTCTGGAGGGATACAAAGATCCTTTTTATCAATCTTCTCAACCATACACATTCAACTGTCATAGTGAATGTTGATCTGTACTCAGCTTCACAGGACAATGTTGCCATAGTTGGTTGCTGTTGAGATTCAAGCTCGATGTCAGCTTGTGCCAGTTGCACCATGTGCTGGCATGTTAGGTAGTAGCATGTGTGAGACATAAATGACCGCGTCCAGTTGGTCATAGTGTGTGGACATTAGCTAGGGTTAGCTGTGTGTGGACACATATGGCTTTATGCATTGTGTGAGGAGGGAGATGGCTTCCCTCGATGGTTAGGGTTTGCTCCTGTGTGTGTGTCTCCTCTTCCTCTACCTGTTTTTCATCATGGTATCAGAGCGTGGTGCTCTCTATTAGGGTTTATGAGTGAGTGAGAGAAGAGGGAGAAGAAGCTGTGAAGAAAAGCTGTGAAGCTTGCCATTGATGCTATGAAGCTTTTGGAGCACACCGATTTCTATCAGATCTGAGAGCTTGGCCTACCGCGGGTAAGAACTACTAAACACCCTTGAGCGGATTGCAGGTGATTCAAGCACAAACAAGGCAAATTAGGGTTGCAGGTTATAGAAAGAGCATACAAAGTTTTGCATTATCTGTCTATATGTATCTCGGATGCTATACTCATACATATACATGATGCCGAGAATCCCAAGGATGCATGGGATACATTGGTAAAGCTGTTTGATACAGACACTAGTGCTCGCAAGTCTCAGTTGTTGCGACAATAGATTCATAATGTGAAACAGAAAGGAAGGAGCATCCATGATTATGTACAAGAGATAAAGAAGTATGCAGATGCATTGGCAACAATCAATGCCCCCATGCCTGATGATGATTTGGTAGACATTACCTTGCGTGGTCTTGGCAAGGCGGTTCGGAGTACAGGTTTACTAGACTTTGATGAGTTGGTTTCACTCTTGCTTGTTGAGGAAATCAAACTCAGTGACACTTTTCATGATGCATCTACTAGCCATGATGATAATGGCAGAAATCAGGCTTTCTATTCACAAAGGGGATCTAGAGGCAGGGGAAAATTTGCATCACGTGGCCGTGGTAATGGTCGTGGATGGCAGGACAGGTCACCACAACAGAATTTTCAGCCTACATATGGTGCTAGAGGTGGTCGTGGATATACACCTCAGAGAGGCAATGGTAATCCTCGTGGTAGAGGACGTTGGCAAGGCCAACAAACATCTATGCAAAATGTGGAATGCCATTACCGTGGGAAATTTGGTCATATGGCACGTGATTGTTTCCGCAAACAAAATGATTTGAGAGGGGGTAGAGCACAACATTGTGGACATTATGCACAACATGGTGGAAATTATGCATCAAGCAGTAATGATGGCAGTGCAAATCACTTGTTTGCCATGAAACATGTTGTGGGATCTATGATGTCGAATGGTGAAAGTGATGACACTTGGTATATGGACTCTGGAGCATCAAACCATATGACTTGTCATGGCGAATGGTTTGAGCATATGAAGCCTATGGATGTGAAAGGCTATATGGAGACAGGAGATGATACCCAACATGCTATCACACATGTTGGAAGTGTACCATTGGTTATGCACATTGATGATTTCAGCAAAATGACTTGGATTTACTTTCTCAGAGAGAAAAGTGAAGTGTTGGGAAAGTTTATGGACTTCAAAGCTTTTGCAGAGAAGCAATATGGCTCTTGGATAAAATGTTTGAGGACAGATGGAGGTGGTGAATACACCTCACATGCTTTTGAGCATTTCTTGAGAAAGCATGGCATAAGAAGGCAGTTAACTTGCAGGTACACACCTCAACTGCTGAGAGAAAGAATAGAGTCATTTGTGATGTGGCCAGGGCGATGCTCAATGAAAAGAGAATGCCAGACTATTATTGGGCAGAAGCGTGTGCCACCGCAGTGTATGTACTTAATAAGACACCCACAGCAGCCATACATGGAAGTACGCCAGAGATGCGGCTTACAGGTTTTAGGCCAGACATTGGACACCTCAAAGTGTTTGGTTGCATAGCTTATGTACATGTGCCTGACGAGAGAAGGAGGAAGTTGGATCCTAAGGCAAAAAAGTGTGTGTTTGTTGGATATGCACAGGATCGCAAGGCATATAAATGTTACAATCCACAAACTAGGCAAGTGGTTATCTCACGAGATGTGGTGTTTGATGAGCTTGCTAGTTGGTACAAAGCAAAGGATGAGGGTGTCATTAACTCTCTTGATGCTGATGTGCATGTGAACTTGCCACAAGCAAGTTCTATTTCTATGTCTGGGCCAGCAGAGTCTGAGAGTAGCACTATACGTCCATGGTCAGGACGCTTGAGACATGAGAGTGTGAGCACTGGGAGTAGTGTTGTGGATAAAGGAAAAAAGAAAGTTGAAGGAATTAGCATTACAGGTTATGAGTCATCAAGCTCAGAGAGTTTGGATGAGGAACGTGGCATACCAATTTTACGCACACCTGGTGTGCAAGGCAGGATAGATATGTGCCTCCACATGCTAGAGTGACAGGTGTTCAGACTGATCCGCATGCATTGCGGAGATCCCAAAGGGTCAGGTATCCAATTGACAAGTTGACATATCGTGATTTTGCTATGCATTATGCATATATGACCTCTTTGGTGAAGCATGTGGAACCTACATGCTATACAGAAGCTATTGGGAAGCATGTATTGGAGAAGGCAATGGATGTTGAGATGGACGCTTTGGTTCATAATGAAACATGGGATTTGGTTACCTTACCACCACGAGGCAAAAATGTTATTGGTTGCAAATGGGTTTACAAGGTGAAATGCAAGTCAGATGGTTCCATTGAGCGCCATAAAGCGAGATTGGTAGCTAAGGGTTATGCACAAACCCAAGGCTTGGACTATGATGAAACATTTAGTCCAGTTGCAAAGATGGGAACAGTGAGAGCAGTCATTGCTATGGCTGCAGTAAATGGTTGGGAAATGCATCAAATGGATGTAAAAAATGCATTTCTAAATGGTGATCTACAAGAGGAAGTTTATATGGCACAGCCAGAAGGATATGTACACCCAAGGTATCCCACTCATGTATGCATATTAAAGAAAGCATTATATGGTTTGAAGCAAGCACCTCATGCTTGGAGTGATAAGATGAGCCGATATCTTATCTCCCTTGGATTTCAAGTTTCTACAGCAGATTCTTCACTCTATGTGAAGAAAACGGATCATGGGATTGTCTTACTTGTCATCTATGTGGATGACTTGATTGTCACAGGAGATCATGCTACAGATGTTATGCATGTCAAGAAGGCATTGAGTGGGCAGTTTGACATGAAAGACGGGTGAATTGAGATATTTTCTTGGGATTAAAGTGATCAAAGACCATGCAGGTACATGTTAGTGCAACGTCAATATGCATTGGATATGTCGGCAAAATATGGGATGACAGGGTGTAAGCCAATGAGTACACCTTTGGAGCAGAATGTAAAGCTGCGGGCTGCTTTTGGTGAGGAGTTGGATGATCCATCTATGTATAGAAAGATGGTTGGAAGCCTTATTTACATGACTATCACACGCCCGAATCTCAGTTATGTTGTGGGGCTAGTAAGCCAATTTATGCAGAGCCCCAAAAAACCTCATTTGGATGCAGTGAGACGCATTATGCGATATGTAAAGACCACTGCACATTATGGTCTTCTTTATGAGCATAGTAAAGGTTTGGATATACATGGCTACACAGATGCAGATTGGGCAGGTAGCTCGTATGACAGGAGGTCTACTAGTGGTTATGCCTTTACATTTGGAAGTGCAGTGGTGAGTTGGAGTAGCAAGAAGCAACCTAGTTGGAGTAGCAAGAAGCAACCTACGGTTGCTTTATCTAGTACAGAGGCTGAATACAGGGGTGCAGCCATTGCTACATGTGAAGGAGTATGGTTAAAGAGTCTCTTGGCTGATTTGGGTGAGCCTATTGATGGCAAGGTTGTCATTCATTGTGACAACATGAGCAGCATACAGTTGGCCAAGAATCCAGTTTTTCATGCGCGGACCAAACACATAGAGGTCCACTATCACTTTGTTAGAGAGAAAGTGCTGGATGGTACAGTGGATTTACAGTATGTGAAGACTAAAGAGCAGGTGGCTGACATCTTTACAAAGCCACTTAGCAGGGAGAAGTTTGAGTACTTCCGTACTATGTTGGGAGTACGTGGGATGAGCATGAGGGGGAGTGTTGAGAGCCTTGATAGCCCAAGCTCATCTACATCTTCATCTATGGCAGTACATCATGAGCTTGAGAGGGGCTGTTGAGATTCAAGCTCGATGTCAGCTTGTGCCAGCTGCACCATGTGCTGGCATGTTAGGTAGTAGCATGTGTGAGACATAAATGACCGCGTCCAGCTGGTCATAGTGTGTGGACATAACACATAGTGTGAGTTGTGTATTATGGATTATGGCTTTATGCATTGTGTGAGGAGGGAGATGGCTTCCCTCGATGGTTAGGGTTTGCAATATACATTAGGGTTTACTCATGTGTGTGTGTCTCCTCTCCCTCTACCTGTTTTTCATCAGTTGCTTCTTGCTTAGCCAAGATATGCACAAATTGAGAAAGAAACAGTGGATTGTAGTGTGTATTGTAATCGCCTGCCTAGTCAAAATAAGTGAAGGCTTGCAATTGTAAGTTGCCCCCCTCTTGGCATAGAACAATCTAAGATCTTGAGTGCCTTGCAAGTATTTAAAGATACGTTTAACTATTGCCAATGCTGCCTGGGAAATTCATGAACTTTGGAAGTTGTGACACACCATATTGGATTTTTAACTACCTGCCAATGTTGCCTGGGAAATTCATGAACTTTGAAAGTTGTGACACACCATACTAGATGTTTGGCCATGAGTTGCACAAATAGATTAGGCATCCCAAACAACTTGGTCATAAGTGGTTATGTTGAATCATTCACTGGCATCCTGTAGACTAAGCTTTACACCACGTTCCGTTGATGTACAGACTGGCTTGCAACTTTCCATGTTGGACCTCTTGAGCAATGCTTTGATATACTTTGATTGCTTATACCATCATCTTGTTGTATAAATTGCATACCCAAGTAGTAGTGCAAAAGACCAAGAACCAAGATCTCAAAATTTGAGGCAAGGTCAGTCTTGAAAGCTGCAATGAAATCCTCATCAGTGCCTCGCTAGCATGCCTATTAGATATCTGGTAGAACTACACTGTGAGAACATGCACTTATGCCATGGGAACTTTTGTCCCACTAGGTTTTTCCTCATGGCCATCAAGGTGTGAACGCTCCCTAGTGTATTTAAGTAACCTCATCCTTAGTTTAGGATTGTTAATTTTATACTTCATTGTACCTTGAGCTCTTGCTCTCAGTGAACTAGCCTTCTACACTCTCTCTTCCCTTGTATTCTCCTTGAACTGTTCATTTTGTACTTCATTGTACCTTGAGCTCTTGCTCCTAGTGAACTATCTTTCTACACTCTCTCTCTTGTATTCTCCTTGAGCTCTTGCTCCTAGTGAACTATCTTTCTACACTCTCTCTCTTGTATTCTCCTTGAACTGTTCATTTTATACTTCATTGTACCTTGAGCTCTTGCTCCTAGTGTACTAGCCTTCTACACTCTCAATCGGCAATTGTACTTTTCCAATCATCCGATTCAACTTTTCCAATCGATGAGTACTTTTCCATTCGTTCGACTCAACTTTTTCAATCAGCTATTGTACTTTTCCAATTGTCTGATTCAACTTTTCCAATCGGCTGATTGCACTGGTTCACCAATCGCTAGCTGCTCCAATCACTCGATTATATTGGTTCACCAATCGCCAGCTTCTCCAATCGTTGCATTCTCCAATTGCCAGCTTCTCCAATCGTTTCACAGAGCAATCACTCTAATTTTTCAATTGCGGCTTCTTCAATCGGCCAGTCCAATCGCCCAATTCAACTTTTTCCAATCGGCGACAATTGTACTTTTCCAATCATTCAATCGGTGAGTACTTTTCCATTCGTTCGACTCAACTTTTTCAATCAGCGATTGTACTTTTCCAATTGTCCGATTCAACTTCTCCAATCGGCTGATTGCACTGGTTCACCAATCGCTAGCTTCTCCAATCACTCGATTATATTGGTTCACCAATCGCCAACTTCTCCAATCGTTGCATTCTCCAATTGCTAGCTTCTCCAATCGTTTCACAGAGCAATCACTCTAATTTTTCAATTGCGGCTTCTTCAATCGGCCAGTCCAATCGCCCAATTCAACTTTTTCCAATCAGCGAGACGATTGTACTTTTCCAATCATCCGATTCAACTTTTCCAATTAGTGAGTACTTTTTCATTCGTTCAACTCAACTTTTTCAATCAGCGATTATACTTTTCCAATTGTCCGATTCAACTTTTCCAATCGGCGAATGATACTTTTTCAATTGTCAAGATCAATTGCCCAATCACACTTTTCGATCATGTGATTCTTGTTTTTCAATTTTTTGATCTCGGCGATTTTTCAAATGTCTGATCATACTTCTTCAATCGTCCATTTTTGCAATCGTTCAATTTCACCTTCTCTAGTGATCCAAAATTTCAATCGGCAATTTCTCCCACGTCCGATTGACAATTCTTCATCTCCAATCGTTCGATTTCACCTTCTCTAATCAATAATCCAAGAGTTCAATCAGCGATTTCTGCCATGTCCAATCGGCAATTCTTCATCTCCAATCATATGATCAGAGCATCCAATTGTTCGATCGAAGCCTCCAATCGAGGATTCAACTGATAATTTCTAGCAGCTTTCCAGAGAGTTCAATAGGCAGCTTGGTAAAACAACCTCTGCCCTTACACAATTGCTCCTACTATTTGGGTTTCAATACTTTCCCCTTTATCTTTTTTTTGAGAGGAAATGCAACCTCTCTTACCAAATCACGAGCTTGTTAGCCTATTGTTTTAGGAGGAACAAAAAGAATGATTGTGAGAGTTCTATCAGTGAGGCTCTAGCAGCCAAGGATAAGGGCAAGAAACTTACGTGGAAGAACGATTCCAACAAAACTTTTAAGCCTAAGGGTGATTCCGAAGAGCCAAAGAAGGTGACTTATCGGTATTGTAGAAGCCTGGCCATGCAATTTAAAATTGTAGCCAAATTTGGTAGTGATGCGTGTGAATACACTAGGACTAGCGAGGCACTTTTTCCCTCCTTAGGAGGTTTTTTTCCCTGTGCTAGTATACACCCATCTTGGGTTCTACTTATCATCTTTGTACATTACACATTCATCATCTATTATCTCATTGTGTGCTCCCTTGAGAGCTTCTCCACTGTGTGTGTGTGTGTGTGTGTGTGTGTGTGTGTGTGTGTGTGCGCCTTCGCGTGCGCGCTTTCCTACAACCATGTTCCAACATTTGGTATCAGAGCATATGCTCCTTGCCCCTATTGTTGTTGCTACCTACCCTTCACCCCGAGTCACCTATCTTCTTGAATTGGATCAAGGAGCCCTTTTGAGAGAAGAAAGAGAACCCTGATGTGTGCACAATACTTTGTCCTTTCGTTCCGGGCGCGTTTTGGGGGCCATTCGTGCGGTTTTTGATTTTTTATAGACATCTTCAAGGACCATATTTGCATTGTTCTTCATTAAATTTCGAAGTAGTATTATCAAATCTACTACTACAGAAAGGTGTGCAGATACACGTGAAAGCATCATCAGACACTCACCACACCGTGAAAGCATCAACAGATACATGGGTGTGCAGATACACGTGAAAGCATCATCAAACACTCACCACACCGGTTATGAGCTACACATCAGACAACATTGATCTCTACATCTTAGGAGAGTAAAATTTCTACTCACTTTACATTTCTTTCATACACCTTGCATGTCTCCATTGTCACTGGCCTTATTAGCACCACCTTGGTTGCATCAAAGGATCACATAGCACTTGCATCTTGCGTGATTACTTGCTTGGGTATTTAAAAAAATGGTAGACAATGATGTATTTTGGATGTTATTTGCTAAGGATAAGCTTGATGGGACCAACTACCCGTTATGGTCATATATGATGTGGCATGTATTGGCAGCTAAAGGACTATGGAATAATGTCCTAGTTTCTCTTGTGAACATGTTGTAGAAGGCATATCTATAGACGCGGACTCAATTTTAACATGGTACGTTACCACATGATAGCCTACCTCCTATGTAGGAACAAACAAAGTGGGATGGAATAGATGTGCAGGCACATGCGTTGCTTGCTTTTTTAGCAAGAAGAGTATCATTCCTTACATTCGGTCATGCAGGACTGCTAAACATGCTTGGGATGCACTTGCGTCATTGTACCAGGTGCGTAATGAAGCATGTGTTGCTTATCTACAACGCAAGCAATTAGAGTCAGAGCATATGAATGAGGGAGACTCCATGGACAGTTTTCTTATAAAAATCAAGGATTTTAAGGAGTAGTTAGCCAATGTTGATGAATTATATCTTGACACTTCATTGGTGCCTACTGTCTTGAATGTATTGCCGGACTCAAATCAAAGTTTTTCTTCTACCATCAAACTCATGATGAAAGGAAATCCAAATGTCTTGAAGTTTGAGGAGTTGGTTTCTATGCTCTTGCAAGAAGAGTAATCCACGAAAAATAGATTTGTCGTGTATATAGGAGATCAGGCTTTTGCTGCCAGTCAACAAAGAGGCAAAGGTAAATCCTTTCCTCAGGGTAATTACAAGCCGAAATCAGAGTCATCAGGCAAGCCTGGCAGACAAGGAAGGTGACAAGACAAAGAAAAAGGGCAAATGCAACTATTACAGGAAACCCAATCACTGCATTAACGAGTGTAGGAAGTGGCTGGAGAAGGAGAAAAAGAAAGACTCGGGTATGGCTGGCTGATGAGTCACCATCTAATGCAAAAAACAATGAATCTGCAAACTATGCACATGATGATTGGGCTTTCATTTGTGGAATGCAGTTTTGATCCTTCGCATAAGGATGTATGCTATTATAGATATACATTTATGGTATTTTGACAGTGGTGCTAGTAAGCACATTACTTCTCATCGCAATTTATTCTCATCACTTGAATCTACTTCACAGGAGAGAAACATTGTTACATGTGCAAATAACTCCTCATATTATATAAAAAGAGTTGGTAAAATTGTTCTAAATGTTGTGCAAATGGTGAAACAATCACACTCTCAAATGTATTATATGTACCAGGATCAAGAAGAACTTGTTATCTGTCTCTGCTATTGCTAAGGCTGGCTTAGTGGTTCAGTTTATGGATGACAGATGCATTGTTCATGATTGCAATGATGGCGATACAATTGTTACTTCTAGTACTTTGTCTCATGGCCTTTACAGTTTGTGGATGATAGATGTATTGTTTATGATCGCAGTGATGACAATACAATTATTACTTTTGGTACTTTGTCTCATGGCCTTTATAGGCTAGATACATATGCAAGACAAAAGCATGATGTATATACAGTTTTTACCACAACGGCGATGGGTGATGCTAAGTTGTGGCATGCATGCTTTGGTCACTTGTTTGAACTTTGGCAATTTGTTATGCTTGCATAAGCATGACATGATGAGCTGCCACATCTTGAAGCCCCTATCAATCATGTTTGTGAGGGATGTACTCTTAGAAAATTGTAGCGGGCATCATTTCCCAAAGATGGTTCAACTAGAGCTGTCCAAAAATTTCAGCTTATACACAATGATGTATGTGGTCCTATGAGGACACCATCTATTGGGGGCTACCTCTATTTTGTCACATTCATTGATTATTCAAGACTGTTAAATGTAATAAGGCTGTTAAATGTATTTTTGTGGGGTATAGCTCTAAAAGTAAAGGTTACCATCTCTATCATCCTGCTACCAAGTGGATTCTTATAAGTAGAGATGTTTGAGTAGAGATGTTTGAGTAGAGATGTTGTATTTGTGGAAGATCCAATTTAGCCCTTGCTTTCGTGTAAAAAACAACAAAATGTATGTTTGTAGGGCATATTTGACACTCTCCTTCCATTGTTCATGCACTCTCCTTCCATTGTTCAATGCATGACACATTGATGTAGAGAATTTGGGTACTCCTAAAAATCAGCCCACACATGTTAAAAATCAGCATGTTTTTCAGCCCATAGATCAACCTATTGATGAGGCAAATGTGGATGATGCAATTGATGAGGAAAGAACGAAAATTGAGGAGTCAAAAAGTATGCCAAAATGGCTACGCAAACACTATGTGACAGCAAATTGGTTACTCCTTTGCCTAGCAGAACATGTGCAGGTTCTCATTACACACCTCATGTTGATGAAGGTCATGCTCTTATTACCAATTTACGTAATGAAGAGGAACCTGTCTCCTTTGATGAAGCAAACAAAATAAGAACAATAGATGAGTGCTATGCAATCTGAATATAATGCTTTACTAAAAAATGATTCTTGGGAGTTGTCTAATTTGCCTCATGTGGCAAGAAGGCATAGAATGGGTTTAAAAGCTTAAACGTAAAGACGAGGGTAGTGTTGAGCGATACAAAGCAAGTCTTGTTACAAAGGGTTATGCATAGGAAAAAGGCTTGACTATGGTGAGACCTTTGCACCCACATATCGTATGACTACAATGCAGAGTATCATTGCATTAGCAGCACATAAACGTTGGAATGTACGTCAATTGTACATCAAAACTACTTTTTAAATAGATATTTGCATGAGGAGGTTTATGTATCTCAGTCTCATGATTTAGTTCAGAAAGGTCAAGAATCAAAAGTATGCGATTAAAAAAAGCTTTGTATGGTCTTAAGCAGGCTCCTAGAGCATGGTATGAGAAGATACATGTATACTTGGTTGCACAAGGTTTTTGCAATAGTCCTATTGATAGTACCCTCCACATGAAGATGACTAAAGATGAATTTTTGGTCATTGTGCTATATGTTGATGACATGCTACTCACAAGCCCTGATGATGATCATATTTCAGATTTTATAGTTGATTTATAAGAGGTCTTTTGAAATGTCAGATCTTGGCCCATTGTACTATTATTTGGGCATTGAGTTTTGGTAGCGTAATGATGTCATTGTTATGCTATAGACAAAATACATAAAGGCATTGTTGAAGAGGTTCAATCTTGGAGACTGCAAACATGTTGCCACACCTATGGAACCTAGTTTGCAACTTAGTCTTAAAAATGAAGGTGACCCTTTCGATGCTGACCTGTATGTTGGATGCCTTATCTTCTTATATAACACCAGGCATGACATTCAGTATTATGGAGTCTCAGCATTGACCAAATTTATGCATAGCCTAGGTACAAAACATTGGTAGTCTGTGAAACACGGAGGGTGTTCTGTTACCTGAAGGGCACCAAGCACTTTGGGTTGTTTTATCCCAAGGGGGGTAAATCATAGCTGCATGTATTTATAGATTCAAACTAGGCTAGATGTTATGACACATGAGTGTCCATGAGTGGTTTTTGTTTTCACCTTGGCAATTCATGTATATCATGGCTCAGCAAGAAGCAATCCATAGTGACCCCACTTTTAGCTATGAAGTTGAGTACAAGGCAATGTTTACAGCTCTACCTCTACGGTTGAGTGTGTTTAGCTCAAATGCCTTATTGCTGATTTAGGTATTGGCGAGTCCTTAGCCACTACCATCTTTACTGACAGTTAGAGTGCTATGGCAGTTGTGAGGATTCCAGCTTTTCATGCTTGCACAAAGCACATTAAGGTGCATTATTATTATGTCATGGAGAGATGCTCCGTAGAGGAAATCAGCTTGACTTATGTGCCAATACAAGACAACATGACAGATTTATTCAAGAAGGCTCTCTCACGAGAGAAGTTTGAAGCTTTTCGCAAAGCTTTGAACTTAATTCCCTTTGGGGATTAGTCTGGGCTCCCTCTCATATTCCAAAGAGCCTAGCACATCTCTGTACTTTTAGTGCCAACTCACCCTTGTTCACATTATCACTCCTAGGGGGGATTTGTAGCCATATTTGGTATTGATGTGTGTGAACACACTAGGACTAGTTGGGACACTTTTTCCATCTTTAGGAGGTTTTTTCCCCGTGCTAGTATTTATACACCCATCTTGGGTATACTTACAATACACATTCATTATTTATATATTATCTTTGTACAACACACATTCATTATTTATCTATCATCTTTGTATAACACACATTCATTATTTATCTATCATCTCCTCATCATCTTATTGTGTGCTCCCTTAAGCTTCTCCTCTGTGTGTGTGTGTGTGTGTGTGTGTGTGTGTACATTCCTGCAACCCTGTTTCCAACAAAAAAAGGCTTTAAAATTCAAAACAAGGAAAAGAAGAAAAATGAATCCAACAAGGGTTCCAACAGTTCTATCTCAGTTCTACCTCAAACAATTAGAGTTTCAAGAAAGAGGGCTCTGCTAATGTCATTATCCATCAAGAAAGAGGACTTTGCTAATGTCATTATCCATGAAGACTTCTCACTAATGGCTATTTGTAGTTATAATCCCAACCATGATGCATGTCTCAGTGCAATTGTCAATGTAACTATCTTTGTTTCTTGATAGTCGTGCACATTACTTCTCAATGAAGTTTGGTCAAACATATGGAGACTAAGTGGTGAGAATATTTGTCTTCAAAATATATTTTTGTTTCAAGTATTTAAAAGAATTGCGGTAACACAGGATGTTAGAGGATCTTCTTCACCTTGATCCACCACCAAGATATGTTTTCCTTAGCAAAATTTCTCACTAAACCTTCTCAAAGAATGCAACAGAATAGAGCTGATTAGAAACTGTAGCTCATACACAGTGATGTGTGTGGTCTTTGAGGACTACTTCTTTGGGAGGAAATTTATATTTTGTTACATTCATTGATAATTACAATCACTTCAGCTCTATGAAAGCTAAATTAGAGGTATTTTATCATTTAAAACATTTTATTGCGATGGTTGAGAATGAAATTGGCTTAAAAATTCAAACTCTCTATTGGGGGGAATATATATCTAATACATTCAAAGATTTTTTGGCACAAAAAGGCATTAAGCATCAGTGTACAACCTCTTATACACCAACAAAATGGTGTTGAGAGGCATAATATGACTCTCATAGTGATGGTTAGATGCATGGTTAATACTATCACTCCTTATGAGGCTTTGTTCAATCAAAAACCTAAGGTCAAACACGTGTGTTTTTGGTTGTTTGGCATCTACACATGTGCCAGCATAAAATCAAACTAAGATTGATGATAAGGTAATGAAATGCATTTTTATCAGCTCTATAGTATCAAAAGCAAAGGTTATCGTCTCTATAATCCTCTCACTAAGAAGATTATTATCAGTAGGAATGTTGTTTAGAGGTTTTTGTGCATCTATTGATGGGATTCAATAAGCATGCCTATGAAAATTCTCCAGACATGTTTGATGGTTTATTACTTGTGCGAGTATCTACTAACTCTCAGTAGATTTTGCCTATTGATCCTTGTTTTGCAAGGGGGGAATGCTCAAAGATTTGATGCACCTTCAACTTAGCTAGAAGATGTAGTTAATGCTAAAAGTTTAACAATAAATGAATCTGGGGTTATTCCTAGATGGGTTTGAAGCACCTGATAGGATATTGAATTGTCTACTCCTTTACCGAGTAGAACCAGATGCAATGCTCAACCACTTCTTCAATAGATATTGCTGAGTTTACATTTTGTAGTTCTCTACATGATGTAGATGAACCTGATTCTTTTGAAGAGGCTCAGGAAGATCCAAATTGGGTGAAAGCCATACAAGATGAAATTCATTCTATTCGAAAAATGGCACTTGGGATTTAGTGGATCTACCACTTGGCAAGAAAGCTATTGGTACTAAGTGGGTTTTCAAAGTCAAGAGAAAGGCATGGATCTATTGATAGATTCAAGGCCAGACCTATTGTTGCAAAAGGTTATACGAAGTAGAAAAGGATTGATTATGATGAAACTTTTACTCCCACTTCCCATATAACCACTATCCAATTTGTTATTTGCTTTGGCAGCATCGTGGATGGGAAGTGCACCAACTAGACATCAAAACAACATTCTTGAATAGTGACTTATAGGAAGAAGCTTATGTGAGTTAAACAACTGGTTATGCCCAATCTGGTTAAGCATAGAAGGTATGCAAGCTTAATAAGGCTTTATATGGGTTGAAACAAGCTCCCACAGCTTGGTACTAAAAAATTCATGCGTATTCCAAGGATTTCAAACCAGTCCTACAAAAAACACTTTTTTATATGTGAAAAATAACAACAAGAATTTGCTTGTTATCATTCTATATATAGATGATAGGCATTAATGAGGATTTGCGTGTTATCATTCTCTATATAGATGATATACACTAATGAGGATTTCATTAGCCTTCAAGGATAATCTTACCTTAAATTTTGAGATGTCAGACTTTGGTCTTTTGCACTACTATCTTGGTATGCAGTTTATAAAGCAAGATGATGGTATAATCATTAAGCAATCTAAGTACATTAAGTCACAAGAGGGTCAACATGGAGAGTTGCAAACCAATCTCTACACCAATGAAACCTCATATAAAACTTAGTTTGGAGGATACCAGTGAATCATTCAACATAACCACTTATGATCAAGCTATTGGATGCCTAATCTATTTGTGCAACTCATGACTAGACATGTAGTATTCTATGTGACAACTTTCAAAGTTCATACATTGCTGCCCAAACACTAAGCATTGGTTGATAGTTAAATGTATTTTTTGATACTTACAAGACATTCAAGATCTTGGATTTTTTATGCCAAGGAGGTGATTTTATAATTGCAGGCCTTCAGTGGTTCAAATCGAGCAGGCGATTATGAGATAGGATAGTCCACATCTAGAAACTATTTAATTCTTGGCAATTCATGCATATCTTGGCTAAGCAAGAAACAACTTACAGTGGCAACATTATCCTATGAAGTTGAATATAGAGGAGCATTCACTATGACAGTTGAATGTGTATGATTAAGAAGATTGATGGAAGATCTTTGTATCACTTCAGACACCCCTACTCCTACACTCACTAACAATCAAAGCATGATGGTGGCAGTTTACAAAGTATCATGTCTTTCATGCCAGGCACATCAAAGTGCATTATTACTATGTCAGAGAGAGACTCTAAGAAAGAAAGATCAATCTAATCTATTATAGTACACATGATAACGTGGTAGATCTTTTCACTAAGGCTTTATCACATGAAAATTTTAGGCCTTCTACAAAGCTTTGGACCTCTTCCCTTTCAAAGTCTGATATGTAATCTCTATAAACCTCACATTTGTACTACAAGGGGGTTTGTTAAATATTTGGTAGTACTACACTATGAGGTTATGTACTTATGACATGGAACCTTTGTCCCATTGGGTTTTTTCCCATGGCCATCCAACCAAGTGTGAACAGGCACCTTTGGATTAGCTAGTATATAAGCAACCTCATCCTCAGTTTAGGGTTGCTATTCATTTTTGTACTTCATTGTACCTTGAGATATTACTCCAAGTGAACTAGCCTTCTACACACTCTCTCCATTATTTTCTCTTTAATCTGTGAGCATTTGAGTGAGTGAGTGTTTGTAGATTTGCTTCCATCAAAGATAATAAGAAGTAGGCCTCACATAAATAACTTCTACAACATGCCACCTAGGCAAGTTTCTTACCACATCACGACTACCCAAATCTTCTCACCCAATATGCCCTGTATCTGTGGATTAATTATACCCCTTAACCTCACATGCCAACTTCATATCCTAGACCATCCACACCTCTTTGCACCTTGACAAAAACTTCACCACCGACTTGGGTGATGTAAGGATGTGGTCACCACCATTAGGAAGTGGCTATGTTAACGACTTTGAAAATTAACATGGTTTCACTTGCCCAACTTAACATAAGATACTTTTCCATCTTACCCCCACTCAAATGGGAACTTATCTTTTGCAAGTCAGTGTTGGAACATATAAAGCATCCTTACCTTGTGCTTAATGTCGAGTAGGAAAATTGTAAGGACTTCGTATACATACTTTCTTAAGACTAGTAAGAGACCAAACCATTTTTAAGTTTAGTCAGCCTAGTGTGAAATTTAGTCACTTATATATAAGTCATTATTGACAATAAAAAGTACACAATCATTCCCTTTCAATAAAATACATACACGGGCTCTTCTCTTCCCTAGTCTTACTTGCATGTATGCTATTGAACACCTTACTTGCTTGATGGATGCATGCTAGATAGGTTTGTTTGGAGGTTCCCCTCTTGTATTAGCTTCATCTTCCTTCCTTGCCTTTTGTGAGAGAGAACCAGAGTGAGTAATTTCTTTTTGCCCCCATCTAGTCATAGAGAGCTCTTCCTTCACCCCATTGGCAAGGAACATTTTGGTGTGACAATGGAGTGGGGATGCCATAGATGAGCTAGCGCACCAACATTGGGAGTTACATTTGTGGATCAAAGGTAAGGACCAATGACACGTGATTCGGCAAGGCTAAGGTTATCTCTTGACTTAAACAGATACTATAAAGACTTTAAACTTAATATAACATTAAACTAAGGGTGGACACTTTGTAACACATTAATTTGATGGTGACTGAAAAATTCAAGTAGTACCTTAAACCAAGCGGATACTATAACTTATAAGAAGTCTTAAAACTTAATATAATGTTGGTTGGAGGTTAGTCCGAAAGATAACATTAGTCTAGGATGACATCCATTTCACAAGAAGAAAAAGAATAGTAGTAATTAGAGGTAGCCTCATAAGTGCTCAAGGGTATTCCCTTACTTTTGGGCCATAGGGAGATTTTCTTCCTACCCTACACTAGCTACTTCAACCCTATCGAAGAAGATCATAACTATTACCCTATCACGCTCAAACTCCTAGATCTTCCTCCTGCTTGTTGTTGGCTAGCCATTGTTAGAGCCCATTGGGGAAGTTCTTTGGGTTGATCCTATAAGTGCCCACCGTCCCACGTTTTCCCACTTCTGCTTCCTAGGCAGTCAATGCCTTGGCTGATGTTGTTCCTAGGGTTATGGTATTGCCTTGTGGTGGACAGTGAGCCCTTTGAGAATTTTATGCTACTTCCGATACCTAATGGTCCCTTGAAGCAATGTATGGACGTCAAGAAAAGCTGACTAGTGGTAGGTCTGTGACACCAAATGGGCCACTTTATACAGGATTGCCCTTGTGGTGGACAGTGAGCCCTTTGAGAATTTTATGCTACTTCCGATACCTAATGGTCCCTTGAAGCAATGTATGGACGTCAAGAAAAGCTGACTAGTGGTAGGTCTGTGACACCAAATGGGCCACTTTATACAGGATTGCCCTAGGGCTAGGGGTTTTAGGAGGTGGTGAAAATGTGCTCCCCAAGCAACATAACCTATTACTTCACCTTGGCCAACCTTTTTCCAAGAGTGGTGGGTCATCTCTCATGGTGCCACCCTCCAAGTGGGAACACTTAGAGGGTGGCACCATGAGAATTTTATGCTACTTCTGATACCTAATGGTCCCTTGTTGAAGTAATGTATGGATGTCAGGCAAAGCTAACTAGTGGCAGGTCTGTGACACCAGATGGGCCACTTTGTACGGGATTGCCCTAGGGCTAGGAGTTGTGGGAGGTGGTGAAAATGTGCTCCCCAAGCAACATAACCTATTGCTTCACCTTGGCCAACCTTTTTCTAGGAGTGGTGGGTCATCTCTCATGGTGCCACCCTCCAAGTGGGAACACTGGGACAAAGGATGAGGTCCTTCCCAAAGATAATTATTAACCCTTTCGAAAGACCTCTATGGCATCGATGCCAGTCCACCATATCATTTTAACCACCTTTGGACCATAGGCATCGGAATGGCCGAAATCCACTTGAAAACCATGTATTGTATATTTTACATGTGTGCTTGCCGTTTGTCTATTTAAAGGTGCACCACAGGATTTTAGATAGAGAGTACTATTTGTGGATTAGGTGTTACACAAGCTAGAGTGACCGAATGAGCCCTAGGACCTAATTTTAACTTTGGTTTCCCAAGAGTGACCGAATGAGCCCTAGGACCTAATTTTACCTTTGGTTTCCCAAGAGTGTAAACCCTATAGCAGGCTACACACAAGAGGAAAAACGTAACTCTCACAACTCATTCTTTATGCTAATTCAATAAAGTGCTCTTCTTCTCTATCTACTATCTTATGCTATTGCTTGCTTGCTTGCTTGTTTAAGCTCTTATGTGCACTTGCTTGCTTGCATGTGAGAGAGTGTGAGAGACTAAGTGGTGAGAGGAGGGTGGAGTGTGTCAACGGCAATGGAGTGGAGCTCTCGGGTGCTCCTGAGTGATGATAGCCACAAGAATCCCAACAACCAGCATTCAATGAGGTGAGTGACACCACCCCATTTGCATTTTGTGCATTATGCCATGGTAGATTAGCTTCTCGATTGAGTTGTTCGTGCTCCAAAATGTGATTGGGCGAAGCCCCATGACATTTGATCGTTCCTTGCGCCTTTCCCGTGGCGTAAGGGCCTTCCATAAATGGCACAGCCTGCCAAAGGAATAGTCCCATCACATAGCCACTGTGCATTTTGAATGTGTGTGTGTGTGTATGGTTAATTTCTATAATGTTTCTATTTCATTTTTTCAAGAATGGCAAAAATGGAAGAAAAAAAATCTCTGAAAGGTGTTTGTATTTGTGATTTGTTGCATTTTCCATTACAAATTTATGTTTAATTTGTGTTTCTCATAACAATTTCTGGTGTTTTTGCAATTTCTATTGTTTCCATAATTTTTAGTTTTCTAGTGTTTTTTGAAATGAAAAAACATTCAAATGAGCATATAATGGAAAGAATTTGGTTAAATTAACCTTAGAATTGGCTTCCTAGCATAGTTTTTACCCTAATTTTGACTCCTCACATGACAAAATTGGGATAAAAACTGAAATTACAGAAGAATTTGCATTTTTGTGTTTTTTCAAGTTTGTGTTTTTTGCATTAATAAAATATGCAAGTTAATTAGCCTTAATCCTTTTTCTAATTTGGGACATCTTGACTAGCTAGATGCATTTAATGCGTACAACCTTTTAGGCCACTAGTCACAAAAGCCTGAATCCTGACATTAACTAATTTTGGATGATCTGGCCACATTCAATGCATGTAGGCTTTTAGGCAAGCCTACAAGTCGAAGGTTCTAAAAATACCCCTTTTGAATAAAACTAAAAATTAAAACTATGAAAGTTTAAAAAATCATAAAAATTTAAAATTCAAAAATCAAAAATCAAAAAGCTTTTAAAAAAATAAAAGAGAAAAGGTAAAAGGTAAAAGGCCCATGGGAAAAAAATATAGAATTTTTTGGAAAAGCGCATACACAAGTTGACCCAAAATGTGTTTTGAGACATTGCGAACATTTTGATGTAGGTTGTGTAACACTTTTAAAAAATTACATTTTTCATAGTTGAGCTTAACTATGTGGGAGCGAGCCAGTGCCTGTAACACTTGACTGACCCAAAAAAATTACATTATTTTTTGTGCTAGACAAGTTAAGAAACACCAAAAACGCGTTTTGGAAAAACTGGACAATCCAAAAAAAATCAAAATAATAAAAATACACAAAAAAAAATCTCAAACTTATCTAGGGCATCCCATAGGACCTTCAACACCCCATAATCACATGTACCTGCGATCTGGGTGGGTTTTAAAGGCCAATTTAGAGAAAAGTGGGTCCATAGAGCTAGGTGTGTACTAGCCTACACTAGGCTCAGGACCTTCAATCGGAACCCGATTTAGCATTGTACAAGGACTTGCAATAGGGGCTAGTGATACTTCATCTAACTTCGAGTCAATGGAAGGATCCCCAATCCCAAGAAGTGACAACCCTAACTAGGCCTCACCAGTCCAGCCAGCTACTAACATTCTTTTCAACCACATAGCTAGATACCTTAGAGGTTCGGCCTTAACCGCTACCTATGAACCAAATCTTACTACATAAAGACCACATGATGAAGAAGTTGTAAACTCCAGGGAGACACCCGGTGTAGTCTCATCGTTTTACAACAAGCAAGAAGCGTTCACGTTGATATCCATGTCTATACAACTCTTGTTACAACTGTGACCATCGAACCACCCCCCACACAATTGCTTATGTCTGATAGTAGAACACTAGAAGAAGTGCAAGCAGTAGAGGCACTAATCGACATCTTGAGGTTTTCAATCAAGTTTGTGAGGCCTTAGGTGAGAGGAATGAGCTTGCAAAGATCAATGACTTTAGCCTTACACTAGATGGCAAGAAGCCCAAGAAGAAAACCATCGCCATGTGTGATCTAGGTAGGACTTTTGACTCTTATGAAGCCTTAGGACTGTAGCCTTGATCTCCATGGGATGAGACCTTATGGCTAAAAATCTACCAATAAAGGGCTTTTAAAAAAGAAAAATCCATCGCTGTAGAGGTACTTAGCGGTCCTTAGATACTCTTTTATGAGGTTTCTAGGCCATTGCTTGGGTCTTTGCAGGGTGGTGTCCTACTTTTACATTTTTATTCTCTTATTAAATTAAAAAATAAAAAAAATCAAGACAAAAGCTTGTAATAACCACTTAGAAGTTTCAAAAATTAGGAGAAGTTACATTAAATAGAGAGCATCCACTAGACAGGTGTCCTTAGAGAGAGTGTCTTATCCTCATAAGTTCCTGAATCTCCAAGTCTATTCTGTCATCTTGCCTGTGCTTGACTTTCTTGAGCTTCTTGATAATTTTGGCTTCCAGGTCCTTCTCTCATTAAGTTTATAGTGTATAGGGAGGGGTTGTGTTCTAGATAGGAATGGGTAAAAGCAGAGGCTTTGACGGCCATTGAAGGGCTTTTGGGTGAGGCATATCTCTGACTGACAGAAGCCAATGATCACTAGGGAACTAGAGGCTGATCCTCTCTCCTATTAGTTTAAGCTCTACATTTGAGGCATTGAAAACCCTTATTAATTCAGCCCTAGACAACCATGATTTGCCTGCAGCATCCCACAAGTTCCACCAATTGTAGATTCCTCTCTTATACATCCTCAGTGCCATTTCAGCCTTGGAGGAAGCCACTGGAGGAAAAGGGAGCATGGGCCACCAAATAGAATCCCTGCCATGAAGGCCCACATGTGATTGAGTTTGACCGAAAGGGTTAGGTCCCCCTTCAGGGCATTCCAGGCTAACCATAGAGATTTAACTAGTAGGCAGCCAACAGGTTTAATTTGATACTTGCTCACCATGATAGTGAGGGGCAAGAGGTGTTTCCATTTAGGGTGATCTTTGAGGGTGTAATGGTTGGTGTTTCTATTGATTAGATAGGCCCAAGTTTCTATAGGATGGAGGAAGCTTCTCAGAATCCATTTGGCAACCTATCTGTCACAGCAAGATTTAGTACATCTGTGATGCCCATCCCCCCTTTCCCTATACCAATGCAACACCAAGCCCATTTGACTTTAGGTACTTTATTTATCCAAGGGTCTCCCCCCCACAGAAAGTTCTTGCTACAAAGACTGATGAATTTTTTAAGGTCTTCCTCTCGAGGTCTCCAGCACCTCAGGAAATAGATTACAGAGGGGACTATAAAGTGATTCACAACCATTTTCCTACCAAGCAAGGTTGAGTTGCCTCTTTTTCCATCTGCTTAGTTTGCTTTCTATTTTGGTTAGGACCCAATTCCATCTCTGAGTCAAAGTGACCTTAAAGCCCATGGGAATGCCCAGTAGCCTAAAGATCGCCCCTTCTTCCAAAGTGTTGCAGCCAGTCTGAATAAGTGGCCATGGTGGATAGGTAGGCTAAGTTTGTGTTTCATGGTAATCAAGAATTTTGGACATAGATGGGTGGAAGATACAACAAACCGTTTTTCTCAACACATGGACCTATGTACAATAGGGACATTCTAAGATGCTTGCAAGATCATATGTACAACATGGACATTCTAAGATGCTTGCAGGGGATCCTATGCACAATAGGGAAAGTTTGAGATGCTTACAGGATCCTCAAGGAGAATTTCATAGTAAACCAAATAAGGCGAGGAGTATTGCCTCATATTTTTGTTAGACCTTGCTCTCTGACAAAGGCCACTCTTTGAATAGAGATGTTGCACAACAGAAAGTCTAGGAGTGCATGCCCAAGCTTATTCACAGATGATATGTGTGCCTCTTTGGATAACCCCTTTTCGAAGGATGAGTTGAATATGCTTTGCACACACTCTAAAAATGAAAATGCCCAGGGGATGATGGCCTCTATCCATCCTTATTTTTGCACATTTGGGATTACATTGGTGATTATGTTACTACCACTCTACAGGAGATGTGGTGTACTAGTATGATGCCCCCTTTTATCATGGAGGGTCTTATCCACCTTGTCCCAAAAGGTGGGGATAAGACCAATATTATGTTGAGATGTCAAGCTCAACATGAGCTGACACCCACGAGGCGCCTACATGACCGTTTGACATTTATATCAGTGGAGAGTTTGATAGATGGAATTGACATATCGTCGCCAGAGATTCTACAGCTAGACTACACCAACTAGTCCACATCTATCCACTCCTCTTAGCGTGTTCACATTATGGACCGCTTGTATATACTCTATTATGTGTGTTAGTCACTTTATCTTCTTTCTAGACCTCTTTTGTTGTGTGAAGAAGAAGAAGAATTTTCAGTCTCTCACCTTGTCTGCTCTCTTCTAGGGTTTGTTTGTGTGTGTGTGTGTGTGTGTGTGTGTGTGTGTGTGCTTGTAAGAGCTCAAGCTCTCTTCTCCCCTGCATCTTTTTATGGTATCAGAGCCTGGTTCATGCTAAGGGCTGAGTGGCAAGCAAGAGAAGCACAGGAGGCAATATGAGGGTAAGAGCTTCATCTACTCTTCCCCCTTTGTGTTGGCTACTACACCCTTGTCGTCGGGAGCTCTTCAAGAGGCACCGGCAAACGAACTCCGATTGAGGAGCTTTCTTCACGAGGAGGAAAGCTACAAGGCAACTATCTTATCCTATTGGACTTAAAATTTTTGGGCCGAAAATGCATTTCGGACGCGTCTGGACCTCCGTTTCTTAGTTCGCAGGCGTTCTCACAAGCACTACGGGTAAGTTTCGATTCTCTGTAGAACTCTATTTTTGGAACTACAAGAAGGGCAATTGGTTGTGTTGCAGACACTGTGTGTGCTGCAAAAAGGTCTCAAAGTTGCCATTGGGTGTATGTATGCAAAGTAAGGTCACTGGCTGTGATAATTTGGGTGCAGTTTAGTACCGCTACAGAGAATACAGCAGTTTATACAGGTCAAGCAAGAGTGCTGTTTTGCTGGTAAATTTGTGTTGCAAAAAAGATGTAAAATTATGGAATAAACCAGATTGTTGCAGAGAAGCGTGACAAGAACAACTTCCATGCTTGGAGATTTAGATTGACAAATTTCCTAATGGGAAAAGGTTACTGGGACTACATTGAAGGTGAACATGAGGAGGCACCGGAGATACCGAAGATTAATCCAACTGCTACTTCATGAAGCCAAGCTAAGGGCTAACTAGGTCAGGGATACAATGTATCCCAAAAACGAGTCAACAAGGGAAAGAGAATTGGACGTACCTACTCTAATTCCAGAAGAGACGGAAGAGGGATCTTAGGGGAATACAATGTCAAGAATGTTTGAGGAAGATGCGCAAGATGAGTCCATCAATTCCTTCCCTGGGGATGGATACGAGTCACACCCATGGAAGGAACCCTCAATTGCCCCAGGGAACCCAAAGACATAGGAAGTCTCACAGCTATATTGTCCATGTCTGTGTAAATGTCTGTGTAAATGGCATTGGGACAACTGCTACACAGTTCACCACACCAACACTATGGGCAGACATAAAGTAATGGGTAGAAGGCAGACTAAGGCCACTTGACACTACAGAGGATGTTCTATCATGAAAGAACCCTAAAGCACACAAGGGGAAGAACCAGAGTCATCAAGATACCAGTTAATCAATTGGGACATTATTACGAAAGTGACGACACTAATGCTACAATTCTGATTCATCATAAAACGGGTACCGGGCGCTGGCTAGCATCATCACAAAATGGTGTTAGAAAAACTGGGGAAAACGGTGTCACAGGCACTGGCTATCCTGGATGGTCGGGTGGGGTTAGCATCATCACAAAATGGTGTTGGGCAAACTGGGGAAAACCCGATCTAAAAAGAGCAGACCTAATCTGTTAAAATGGTAGGTAGAACATCTTCAAGACCCATTGGACTTTTGGAGAATGAGAAACTCAAACTCTTTATGTTTCGCTACCACCATACATTTGTGGTAATAGACTTCGTGCGCCAACCAGACTCATATGACATAATATTGGGGAGACCCTTCATGAGGGAATCCAAATTGGTGCACGATTGGGCATTAGATCATGTGTATGTACGTAGGGATTCATAAATTTTAAATATAGATCTGAGAACGTGGAGAGCACACCCCATGGAAGGGTAATTGTTCAGTAATGATTCGGTCACAACAACTGAGCGGACCACATCCGTGCAAATATGCCAGCCCACGGTGGAAAATTCCAAAGAGGAAGAGGAAACGAAAATGTATGCATCACTTCCTCCTCCGGATTTCAGTGAAAACTAGATGCATGTGCTAGCTACCATAGATGTGAGGCAACCCAGAGGGACCCAATATGTGGAATCTAGAACCGTTCCCACTACCTCTGTCTATATGGTCAATTGGCAAACCATGGATGAAGAATCAGAAAAGGAGACCTATAGCATAGAAGGGACTGGATCACATGACCGCACTAGCACTCACAACGCCTCAGAAGATGGCGAAAGCAAAAACAATATATTGCTCGATGAAATGCCCTATTATGAAGAAAACCTACAGATGCCCAGTGGCTAAGATACGTCGAAAGCCTCTAATTCACACGATGAGTTTTCTAAGGATTGGGGTGAAAAATTGAGTAAGATATCACTTGAAGTGAAACATAAGGAGAAAGTCATTCTTTAAGAGCTAGAAACATCGAAGCTTACGAAAGGTGGGCGATGAAAATGGAATAAAGCTTTGGCACAGAAGCCAAGCGAGAAGCCAGGAAAGTCATGGCTAGAACAAAAAGTTGAGAACGAGGATAAACCAGACTTGCTTTCAGTACCAGACCACTTTAAAGCCTACACTGTTGATGACAAACAAAAAATGGTCCAATTGACGGCAAAAAGGGTTAAGGAATATGGGTTGTCCACATCATACGATGGCCCTGCTAAAGTCAAGGAAGTTGATATTGCAAGACTAGGGGAGGAAGCCAAACCTGTTTATATTGCTAAGGACTTGATTTCGGTTGAAGAAAATGAGCTCGTTAAGGATTGTTTTGCCTGGAACTACAAGGAGATGAAGGGTGTACCACCTGAGGTGGTGCAGCATACGATCCCAATCATGGAAGGATCAAGGCCAACGAGCCAGAAACCACACTAGATGAATCTAAGTATGCAGCAATTGTAAAGGAGCAAATACATAAACTCATTGCTCTGGATTTCATCTATGAGATAGAACATACAGATTGGTTGTCACCAATCATATTAGTGTCAAAAAAGAATGGGAAACTTAGGGTATGTGTTGATCTTAAAAAGGTCAATGCAAATAGTAGGAAAGACCATTATCCATTGCCCTCTACGAAACATGTTTTGGAGAGAGTGGCTAGTGAAGAAGCTTACAGCTTCTTGAACAGATTTTCAGGTTACAAGTAGAAGTCTATGGCACTAGAAGACCAGCATAAGATAGCTTTCAATACAATGTGGGAGACGTTTGCATTACAAAGTCATGCCTTTCAGTCTCACTAATGCCCCATCAACATTCCAACGATTGATGTGCATAGCCTTCACTACTTGCAGAAGTGGTTGGAGGTATTAATTGATGATCTGTGTGCACACTCTCGATGGGCATACCATCTGGCTTGCCTAAGGAAGGTGTTTGAGCAATGTAAATTATATCGTATATCCCTAAACCCTTTAAGGTGCCAATTTCAGGTCAAACATGGTGTGATATTGGGACACATTGTCTCAAAGAACGGTATATCCACGGATGACAGCAAGGTCAAGTTGATCTTGGAGCTGCCACCACCCACTAATTACAAAGGTGTACAAAGATTTATTGGCCACGTTGCGTATTACTGTGCCACTTCATAATCTTCTATGCTAAAATTTCTAGGCCATTGTACAAGTTACTCATTATTTTTGACTGAGGAATGCTAGAAAGCATATGATCGATTGAAATAGGCATTCTGGCTAGCATGCTAATTCCAAGACCCCCCAATTGGGTCCTCATATTTCATGTGCATATTGATGCATCAAACTTTGCTATTGGATGCGTACTAGCACAGCCCGGAGTTCAAATTGGACTATCCAATCTGCTTCGTTAGTCGTCAATTGAATGATACAGAGGTGAATTACACCACCACAGAGCAAGAAGGGTTGGCCATGGTTTATGCTGTCAAGAAGTATCGACATTACCTATTGGCCAACAAATTCGTATTCTTCATCATGGACCATCAAGCCTTATTATACTTGGTGAACAAGCCTTGCACCACCACGGGAAGAATCACACGCTGGTTGCTATTACTATTGGAATTCGACTTTACAGTTACGGTAAGGAAAGGGACATAGCATGTGTTGACCGATCATATGTCAAGAATTCCAAATAGGGAAGCTAGTGTTGATGATGACCTCCCTGATGCTTGTTTGTTCAAACTGGACATGGTTCCCGAATGGAGTGAGGAGATATCGGATTATCTAGCTTATGGTTTTTTGCAAGAAACACCCTTGAATAAATATAAAATGTGGCGGCTTATCAAGCTTGTGACACCTTATAATTAATTGCGTAGGAGAACTATATAAGCTAGGTGTGAGGACAATGTCCTAAGAAGATGTGTGAGAGAAGATGAGTTCATCATCACGAAATTGGATGAAGCTCATTCAAGGATAGCCGGAGGGCATTTTACTGGAGAGATTGTGGCTTTTGCAAGGTACTTCAAGCAGGACTATGGTGGCCTACATTGTTCGGAGATGCCATAGAGTTTGTCAAAAGATGCAAAGAATGTCAGCAATTTTCTATCCCACAACAAAGGGACAGGATGTCGCTCACCCCTATTATTATAAGACAACCTTTCGAGAAGTGGGGGATTGATTTTGTTGGACCCATTAGTCCAATGACACATCCATCTCGCAAGCTCGATATGTAATCATGCCACGGACTACTTCACCAAATGGGTAGAAGCTAGAGCCTTGAAGTGAGCTAAAGCACGAACAACAGCAAAATTCTTATATGAGCAAATTATCTTGAGATTTGTATACCCATTAGAATTAGTTAGTGATCGTGATTCACATTTCATTAATGACATGACTGATTATTTACTTGGTTGCTGGATACTTAGTAGTCCATTAGAAATCATCACCTTATTATCCACCGGCTAATGGTCAAGCAGAGAGTACAAACAAAATTTTGTGTACTATCTGGATGAAAACTTTGGAAGCAAGTCGAACGGACTGGGAGCATAAGTTGACAGCAACCTTATGGGCATACCGAACATCATATAAGGTAGCGACAGGATACACTCCCTTCCGTCTAGCTTATGGTGTTGAAGCAGTAATGCCTATGGAATACCTAGTTCAGAGCTTAAGGCTTGCAGTGCAAGAACGTCTGACGGAGAATGCATTAGCTGAAAGGCTAATCAATTTAGAGAAGCTTGATGGGACCAAACTAATTGCATCGCTTGGACTCATGGTCGAGAAACTACATAGAAAGCATTGATTCGACATAAACTTGAAATAAAAAGAACTGGAAATGGGGGGACCTTGTCCTCATGTATGGTGCAGAAAGCACCAGGAAAAAGAAACTCAAGTACAGAGGCCTAGGACCCTTTCGAGTGTCTGAGATCACACCTCAGGGATCGGTTAGAATTGACATAATTGACGGCATATAGATGGAGGGTTACGTCAATGGGAGCAAGCTCAAAAAATATTTTGGACCACTAACCCATGAGATGCTCTCGCAAGAACATCTCTTAAAACAACAAAAGTAGCTCATAAAGGAAAAAATCCAGCAAGCTCAAGAAGAAGCTATAAGGCAAGGGAGGCCAAATCCAAGCAATTACTCTAGAAGAGAATGTTGCATGTGAACATGGCTTCCTTAACTCTCCTGGACGAAGAGTAACTGAACATTGAGCCAGCACGACTCAAGGAGGAACTCTCTACGGCTAAATGCCATGCAACGAGCATTGCATTAATAGATATGAGATCAAGTCATAACCTGATCTCATGTGAGACATGGGTAGCCTTAGATAAACCGCACCTTGAACCCACCAATGCACAAGTACGCAGTGTGCACTTGACAACTACGAAAGCTGAGGAATTTTTAAGTGTTAACATTTTCATCAGAAATAATTGCTTGGTTGGGAAGGTGTTTGTAATGCCTGCAGGTTCCATGGAAGAGGAAATGATTGTAGGACGATCCAGGATTTACGCCAGCAAATGTAATATCCAATGGAAGAAGAGGACAGTACTACTGAACGAGGGCGACAATGTCATATCCGTATCCTTGTGGAGCTTGACAAACACAGGGAAGCAGGCCATGATTGAGGAGATAACAACACCAAGCACAGTGACATCAACTCATGAAGCAAAAAAGGTAGCAATTCCGCAATCCCTATGTAAAAACCATCCCAAGTCACAGGGTACACAGCAATGGGTGCCCAAGGTTCAACTTAGAAACTAGACCCACAAGGAGGAGAAGGAGGTTAAAAAGGAAACAATAAGAAGGGTTCAAAAGAAAGTCAAATATCGAAAATGGCCTTCACAATCAGGCTGACGGTACTCCAGATTAACACTCCACAAGGCATTCGTAAAGCAAATGGGTTCGAAAGCATTTGCTACTGGCACAAGGTCACTACCAAGGCAATTCGACAGTGTGGGTGCCCAAACCCCACCCAGTGGCCACCATTGCAAACACCCCCAAATACAAAGGAAAGGTTAGTAAAAGCATGTGAGCGGAACCAACTCCCGACTAAAACCAATGCTCAAATTGCACAAACAATGGTGTGGAGGAAGAAGACAACTCAACAAGATGGGTTAAATATTACCAAAACAATACCAGTAAACCACTTCGATGATCAAGGAGCTGGACAAGGACCTTGAAGCCCCAATCCACAGGACCCAGTAGTAAAACTATTCAGTTGGGTGGAGGGAAGAATCAAACACTCCCACACGAAACTAAAATGCCTGCAACAACACCTACCCAGAAGTGCCAAGGTGTCGCCTTGGTTGACATGGCAATAAAAGATGAAGGTATCCATTAGTCATGAATTGGATAAAAGGTAAAACTGGGTATCATTCACTCCTTTATATGCATGTGTGAATGTCTGAGTATGAAGAAAAATAGAAGGTATCAATCTTGCACACTCATGATCCGGAAAGGTTCACGCCATGAACTGGTACAAAAAGATTCACACCGTGAACCAATCTTAAAAGATTCACGTCGTGAACTAATCCAAAACAGTTCACATCGTGAATTGGTCGTCCAAAGTGCTTCACGCCGTGAAACGATTACTTTATACTAACTAATCGCAGGATGACATGTGGCATTCTTCATTAATGTTGAGAGATGTAATCATGGTGTTGTATGTATGTGGGAAAGCACCCTAGAGGTGCAAGATATTGTGGCAAGATAATAATGCCACATGTAATATTGAATGGTGTGTGAGTGTTGACCAAAAGAGTGAAAAAGGAGTTGGCACATGGATGATGATGTGTAAAGTGAGATAAGGCTAGAAAGCTTATATCATTGTATGGTTCACTTGATATAGTGTAATAGAATTGAGTGTTGAGTGTGCAATCTCCCTCTCTCTCTCATGGAGTTTTTAGTGTGGTTATTATGTTGCTTAATCTATGTCTATCACCATGATCAATCCCATTTTTGGATTGTTAACATGGTATCAGAGCTTGGGTGAACTCTTGGTCATGGGTGAATATTTATGTATAGTTTTTCTTGGTCCATGAGTTCTTTGATTAAGCGTTATTTTTAGTTTATTATGGAAAAAAATTAATCACTCATATTATCATTTGGATTTTCATTTGTGAGGATTTGAATGGGAGTTTTACAACATGGAGAGCCTGCTCATCATCAAGGAGGTTGCATAGAAGCTGCCCAAGAGAGTTGAAAATGGGAGTTTTACAACATGGAGAGCCTGCTCACCATCATGGAAGCTGAAAATGGAGATTTCAGCAAGTATGAAGGCTATGGAGTCTTCGGTGTCAACAAGGAAGCTACCAAGGAGACAAATGTCTCAAGGAGGTATTTTGTGAATTTTTTGCCACTGATTTTTGGTGTTTAGCATAGAAGATGCTCATATGTGTTTGGAGCATTAGAAGACTGCTCTATGTGTGAGAAGGGTTGCTATGTGGTGGGATTAATCAATCCTACTGTGACGTGAAAAATTGATATCTTTCATTGTCAATTTTGTGCATATTTTGATGGTTTCGCAATGGTAATAAGGTGGAAGCTTGTCTAAGAAGATTGCGGCGCCCACAATGGAATAACGGCGTGGTGATGCAGCGGCTTGGCGGCTACCCCGATAACAACATTCTATCTTCAAATATAATGGTTTTACTTGATTTAGGGTGCACACATTGTAAATGCCACAAGTATGCTTGATAAATACTTTGGTATGGTAGATAGGCTAGTGATGTGGAAAATAAAAGTGGGCCTTCATGCTCACATGGATTTTAATTGTATTATTAATATGGTATTCACCATAAGGCAACAAGTTGGGGAGTGTGGAAGGCATGTGGAGGAGTGTGTGTAGGTGCATAATTGGGAAAGATTCTTCTAGAATGCCTACATGGAAGAGGAGAATTCTGCCATGTGTAAGTGGGATCTCCACCTACATGCCACTTAGGCTTGGCTATTATCTCATCACACTCTCAAAGTCAAAAAGTCTTCAATTTAATAATCAATAGAAGACTTAGCCTAAGAGGACAATTGATGGTGACATCTACCCTTATGTCACTGAAGGGTTGAAGATTTTTATGTTGTAATTTGTAACAATGGAAGAGAGGGTGATTCTCCACCTATAAAAGGAGCCCTCCTCTCCCTTTCAAATCAAGGAATGAGCCTCCTCAATTGAGCATTTTGTGTCATTGCCATTCTCTTATCTTTCAAACCCTTATTCAAGCACTCTCTTTACATGTGAATGTCTCATTTAGCATTAGCTCCTCATGCTTAACCCAATTTTGGACCTCTTTGATGATTCATGATAAGTGGGATAAGGAGTTATTATCTTGGCGGGCCTGTGACTTCTCAAGGTAGCCCTTGCCTTATTGCCGCCCTCCTTTGGAGGTACCAATGGTTTTAGCGGTAATGAGCATGTGGAAAGACTTTGGGGACCATAGGTAAATCTTGACGATTGTCTGCTGAGCAATGTTAACCCTTACCCTCTAGCTTGAATCATGAAGGAGATGAAAGGCAAGAGGCTATGCGAAAATTGAGGTTTCATGCAAAGAGAGAGAAGTGCAGTTTTGTGGTCCAATACCCAAATTTCAACCGGTAATTACTCATCACTCGGGTATTGGTTTCTAAAATTGATCATATGGCTAGGAAGCTCTTTCTATGCTCTTTCCACTCATGTAACTAATTTCTTAATCCCTTTCTTCATTGATGATTAGAATTTCTCCCAAAGTTGCTAATTTTTAGGCGAATTTTGGCAGTTTTATAGTCTTGTAGTAAAATGCTCATAACTTTTCGCTCGGTTGTCCGTTTTTGAAAGCTTTTATATGGGCGCGAAGCTCTCTTCAAGCTCTACGCACCTATCTAATCATCTCTTGCACAGCCTATATGGATTTAAAACTGCAATTCTCTGTGTATCTCTGTTTTTATAGAATTTTGGCAGTTTTATAGTCTTGCAGTAAAATGCTCATAACTTTTCGCTCGGTTGCCCGTTTTTAAAAGTTTTTATATAGGCGCGAAGCTCTCTTCAAGCTCTACGCATCTATATAATCCTCTCTTGCACAG
This sequence comes from Cibotium barometz, assembly GCF_041138505.1. Classification (NCBI taxonomy): domain Eukaryota; kingdom Viridiplantae; phylum Streptophyta; class Polypodiopsida; order Cyatheales; family Cibotiaceae; genus Cibotium; species Cibotium barometz. Next base: position 43,485,118 of record NC_141067.1, on the reverse strand, counting down.
CCTTTATGGATTTAAAACTGCAATTCTTTGTGTATCTCTGTTTTTATAGCTTTTTGGCCATTCTTTCTTCTTAATCATGATTAATTCCTCCTAATCCCTTATCAAAAGGCAAACCCCATGTGTCTTATCCTCTTGTAAGTGATTGCCATATTCATTTTCTTTAATATGTTCCGTCCAAATCGCCCAATTCGAACAGATGAACCTTACCAATATTCCCCGTATGTTTCCGTTCACATAATCCTGAGTCGGAAGATTTTCTTCCAACAAAGAATCGCCCTTTTGTTTGGAGCTGCAAGACTGGCAGAAATTCTTGCTTCTCCGGAGCCTTTCATCTTTCCTTCCATGAATTATGATCTCACCTTCGATGTGTATATCTTTATCTTAACCTAGGGAGAGAAAGGGAGGTGAGGAGGCTGTGAGGTTTCATACAAGTGTGTTTTGATTCTGAGAAGTGACCGAAGTCCAAACCCCAACTTCGTGTCACATCTTTTTGGTGGAGGCGGCGGGCAGGTTTTACTTAGAGTTATTCTATTTTAACCTCAAGGTCCCGCATGATTAAAGGAAAGTTGTTTTGAAACAAGTAAATTTCCCTTGTCACTACTCATCTGTTGGTGCAAGATGTTCAACATTCCAGTGTTCCAAGGATCGGAAGGAGAAGACCTGGGGAGTTATCTCCGAGAGTTTAACCGAGCATGCCGCTTGACGGGTTGGTCTATGAAGGAGAGGGTAGAAATACTTCCAGATTTCTTGGAGGGTGTGGCCTTAACTTGGCATGAGGCTTTGCCAGAGGAGTCCAAGAATGATTGGGAAAGGTTGACCAAAGCAATGAAGGAGAGATTTAGGACAGTGGAGTCGCCAAATGCTTTACTATTGCAATTGGATCAAATTTTCCAAAAGGATGGAGAGTCAGTTTCTGCCTTTTCAGTAAGGTATGAAGCCTTATTCATCAAATATCAACAAGCTGCTTTACATGTTGTTGCTTCTTCTTCTTCACCTTCTATGGAAGATTCAAAGAGTTCTTTAGCAATGGAGCACCTTAAGATGAGCAAGTTTATTAGGGCTTTGGATCCCCACTTGCATGGAAAAGTTCTTAGCAAAGATCCCACTAGTTTTAAAGAGGCCCTTCGTATTGCTTTGAAGGAGGCCACTCTTCATATTGAGTCCACATTCTAATCTTCTCCAAGTGTGCCAACTGTCAGGCGTTTTTCTGAGTGGTATTCTGGGCTCGTGTATATACGTTTGCATGGCTTGTGTGAAGAGGTTGGCTTTGGAGGGTGTTGCCAGGTGTTCAGCGTGGATGGTTTTGATTTGGGTTTGTTGCAGGCCTGTCCGGAATGTGGTTGGCTGGGGTTGATTTCAACTGCTTGGTCGTCTTGAAATGTGTGGGCGCGTCAAATGAGCGGGCATCGTGGGTCGCATTTGAAGAAGGTATGGAAGGCATGGGCAATAAAAGGATTAATGGGCCAAGGTGGCCTTTAGTTTGGTGTGAAAAGGAGAGTGTGGCCATTTTGTAGGCCTTACAAGAAATTAAATAAAGATAATATTGACGTGGCCATAAAAGGCATGGCCACATGGGAGTTTACGTTGCTGCCCCAGCGAAAACCTCCAGAAGCTGGCGAGTCGGCGCAGCGTGCAGAAGATAAAGCTAATGGTCGCCTTGTTTTAAAGATGGGGGGGCTCTTGGGCGTGTGCTGTCAGCGCAAGCAGAGGGCGCAGCTGCAGGTCTGCAACTGTGTGAGGCGACGTGAAGAGGTGAGACAAAGGTAGTGTGGCTGCAGGCTAAGGGGCCGGTGGCTAGCGCAGTTGTGTAAAGCTGTGGGGGTCCTCCTTTGTGAAGTGCATCCTCCCGTGTGAAAGAAGACGGCGACGTGTGGAGCTGCTGGCGGCAAAAAGAAGCCGATGTGCTGGTGTGACGGGTGCTGAAGACGAGAAGCAGAGAGCCGCTGGTAGTCGGGCTGATAGCGCAAGGAGAGTCGAAGGGCTATCGGGCAATTCCTGAGGTGATGGCCTCCTTGTAAAAGGGAACGAGTGTGAAGGCGCCAAAGAGGGAAGCCTGGTGGGCTAGTGAGCTGCAGCAGAGACTGGTGGGGCCCTCCCGTGTGAAGGCGAGTGGACGCCGACGTGTGAGTGAAGGTTAGCTGTGTGGAGGGCGCCAACTGTGAGAGGACAAGAGCCTGGAGAGAGCCGCCTGGAGATAGCCTGCAGGGTCGCCAAAAGGAGGAAAAAGACGCCTGGAGGAAAAAGACCAGGGTACGAGGGGTCGGCAGAGGATGATGCTGAGAGGGAGGCAAAGACGCTTCGGAGATCGCTTGCTGAGGACCGCCTTGGGAAGTGCCGCTTCGTAAGCTGGAGGTTGGTGACTGGAGATGATCGTGTAAGGGAAGGCAGTCCTTCCGTGTGAAGAGCTGAGGAGCGCAGAGAAGTGGCAGACGACTGGGAGCCAGTGGGACGGGCTGGTTGGTGTTTCTGCTGGGCGACCAGAAGGCAGTGGAAGGAAGCTGCATGCCAAGGGACAGTGTGTGGTTGTGGACAGGTGATCTACGAGGGCTGGTGTGGGCCGCGTAGGTGAAGCCGACAGAAGACAGAGCAGGGTGCTGGCGTGAGACAGAGAGAGATGAGGTGTTGCTGCTTGGTGGTGGGCCGGTAGCAAGGCAGATAAGCTGCTTGGATTTGTGCGAGGCTGGCAGAGGATCAGCACAGAGACAGAGAGTGAGAGAGAGAGCGTGGAGTGAAGCTGCTGCTGACGACACATGCAGAAGTGATGGGCTGCAAAGAGTTGAGGGTTAGCTGGTGGGGCGCCTTCTGAAGAGAGAGTGGCCGGGTTCATTCTGGTGTGATTGGTACAGCAGGCAGGCGAATGGATCATGTGGTGATTGGGGATGTGGTGTATCCTCGGCAGTGACAGGCCTGAGTGAGTTTTTTATGGTTGTGTGAGTAAGGCTTCTGTGTCGGGAGAAGCTTGTATGAAGTGTTGACTGGGAATATATTGCTGGGTGTTTGCTTTGTCTATGGTGTCCCTGTTTTATGCTGTCTGTCTGGCGTGGGTTGGGTGGTGAGTGCGAGAATTGTTCCAGCCGGTGCTGGTGGTGCCCCCGTTGGTGTGTGTGTTTCCAAGTTTGCGAGGTGGAAGGGCTATAGAGGCAGGGTTTTCTTTCTTTTTTTCACCTCACATCCTTCTGGTGCCCCCACAGAGGATAGCTCTGGCGTTGTTCTTTACCTAGAAGGGCGTATGTTCCACTGAGGAGAGCTCAGGGATTGGTACAGGTTGACATGATGTGGTCCTATCCTGAGTTTCATGGCAGGAAGGGAGAAGATGTGTGTGACTTTTTGGAGCAGATGGAGTTGGCATGCATTAGCAACCATGTCACAGATGAAGAGCAGGTTTTGAGGCTGATAAAGATTTTCTTGAAGGGAGATGCCCGAAGCTGGCTTAAGGGTTTTGAAGCATAGGATGCTGGTGTTTTGACCTTGGACAGGTTGAAAGAAGGCCTTTTGGAGCGTTTTCAGCAAGTGGAGGATCCTACTGTGCTTTGGCAAGAGCTGAGCATCTTGAAGCAGGTACATGGGCAATCACTGGACGATTTTGTGCAGGTATTTACATGTTTGTGGGGTAAGTGGTGTATGACATTGAAGCAGGAAGTTCCTCCTATGTTTCTGAAAAAGAGCTTGTTTATTGATGGTTTGCTACCCCATTTAAGGGTCAGGGTTGAGTTGAAGAATCCCAGGTCATTTGATGATGCTGTTAGGATTGCTAGGGAAAAGGAAGGCAAGGTTTTGAAGCAGATGGAGATGGGTATTTATCCGTTTGAAGGTGTTGTGTCTACTGCAAGGGATATGCAGGTTAATTTGGTCGAGGTGGATAAGAGTCCTATGCAAAGTTGGATTAGACAGGAGCCTCAAAGGCCGATACAGGTACAAAGGGGTATGTTCTATATGCCTTCTGATTTTTTTCCAAAGTCATTAAAGCAGGTGCAAGTGGATGAGAAGCAGGTGAAGGTGCAAAGTGCAGAGGAGAAGTTGCCAGTGGATTCTTCTTGGGGTTTGGACGTCGTAGCTGTACAGGACAGTGATTTGGAAGGTTCTATTGGAGATCATTTGCATTTGGATCTGGATGACACGCATGCACATGGAAGTAAAGAGGATGATACTTTGGGATTAGCTAATGATAAGAAGGAAGAGGAACTGGATACAGAATGCTTTGAGGGAGATTTTTTGTTAGATTCTACAAGGGAGGAGGATGGGGTAGAGACTTCTGATGAAGTGAAGATGGCTTGTGATGCGGATCTGGAAAGCATGGAGGAAGATCCTATCATTATGGATTTTCTTGGACAGCTGGATGGTGATATGGTACCTGTGATGGATGAGGTGGATGCTGGGGAGTCTTTGGACGATGATACCAGGGGGGTTGGCAACACTCAGGAAGGTATGCATGTTGATTTGGCTGATGAAGAGCGTTGTGAGGTGAGTATTGTGTTTGAGGATGATATCTGGGAAGTTGCTAGCCTTGATGAGTAGGAGCCAGAGATAGAGATGGATGCTGATATGGTCGAGAGTGTAACAAAGGCTTCTTTGCGTGTTGCTGAAATGTTAAAGGCAAAGTGCATGGAGGATAAGGGTGCTGAACCAGTTGAGTTGTATGGTTGTGAAGAAATGCCTGAATTACTAGAGCTGGAAGTGCTTGTGGACACTGCTGATGAAGAGGATGTGGATTTTAGTGTGCAGAAAGGTCAAAGTGTTGGAACCTAGCCTTCACTGGTGATGGATGGGATGCTAGATGCTAGAATGCCACAGATTTCGAAGACGAGGAGCTTTGTTGTGGGTGAAAAGCGAAGGCTTGAAGATGATGCTGTGTGGTCAGAGTCGGTGAATACTTATCAGATGATGGACGGAAATAATTTTGTGATGCTTATGGTTGATGTTTGGTATGCAGTGATGCAGCCATGGTGTTTAACAGATGCTGGGGAATGGGATGGTGAGTTGATGTTTCCTTTTGATCCTGGGGGATAGCTATCGGACTATGCTTTTGCTGTGCTGAGCATGAATGCTCTAGCAGATGGGGGGGTGGCAAAGTATGTCAGGCGTTTTTCTGAGTGGTATTCTGGGCTCGTGTATATACGTTTGCATGGCTTGTGTGAAGAGGTTGGCTTTGGAGGGTGTTGCCAGGTGTTCAGCGTGGATGGTTTTGATTTGGGTTTGTTGCAGGCCTGTCCGGAATGTGGTTGGCTGGGGTTGATTTCAACTGCTCGGTCGTCTTGAAATGTGTGGGCGCGTCAAATGAGCAGGCATCGTGGGTCGCATTTGAAGAAGGTATGGAAGGCATGGGCAATAAAAGGATTAATGGGCCAAGGTGGCCTTTAGTTTGGTGTGAAAAGGAGAGTGTGGCCATTTTGTAGGCCTTACAAGAAATTAAATAAAGATAATATTGACGTGGCCATAAAAGGCATGGCCACATGGGAGTTTACGTTGCTGCCAGCGAAAACCTCCAGAAGCTGGCGAGTCGACGCAGCGTGCAGAAGATAAAGCTAATGGTCGCCTTGTTTTAAAGATGGGGGGGCTCTTGGGCGTGTGCTGTCAGCGCAAGCAGAGGGCGCAGCTGCAGGTCTGCAACTGTGTGAGGCGACGTGAAGAGGTGAGACAAAGGTAGTGTGGCTGCAGGCTAAGGGGCCGGTGTTGGCTGGCGCAGTTGTGTAAAGCTGGGGGTCCTCCTTTGTGAAGTGCATCCTCCCGTGTGAAAGAAGACGGCGACGTGTGGAGCTGCTGGCGACAAAAAGAAGCCGATGTGCTGGTGACGGGTGCTAAAGACGAGAAGCAGAGAGCCGCTGGTAGTCGGGCTGATAGCGCAAGGAGAGTCGAAGGGCTATCGGGCAATTCCTGTGGTGATGGCCTCCTTGTAAAAGGGAAAGAGTGTGAAGGCGCCAAAGAGGGAAGCCTGGTGGGCTGGTGAGCTGCAGCAGAGACTGGTGGGGCCCTCCCGTGTGAAGGCAAGTGGACGCTGACGTGTGAGTGAAGGTTAGCTGTGTGGAGGGCGCCAACTGTGAGAGGACAAGAGCCTGGAGAGAGCCGCCTGGAGATAGCCTGCAGGGTCGCCAAAAGGAGGAAAAAGACACCTGGAGGAAAAAGACCAGGGTACGAGGGGTCGGCAGAGGATGATGCTGAGAGGGAGGCAAAGACGCTTCGGAGATCGCTTGCTGAGGACCGCCTTGGGAAGTGCCGCTTCGTAAGCTGGAGGTTGGTGACTGGAGATGATCGTGTAAGGGGAAGGCAGCCCTTCCGTGTGAAGAGCTGAGGAGCGCAGAGAAGTGGCAGACGACTGGGAGCCAGTGGGACGGGCTGGTTGGTGTTTCTGCTGGGCGACCAGAAGGCAGTGGAAGGAAGCTGCATGCGAAGGGACAGTGTGTGGTTGTGGACAGGTGATCTACGAGGGCTGGTGTGGGCCGCGTAGGTGAAGCCGACAGAAGACAGAGCAGGGTGCTGGCGTGAGACAGAGAGAGATGAGGTGTTGCTGCTTGGTGGTGGGCCGGTAGCAAGGCAGATAAGCTACTTCGATTTGTGCGAGGCTGGCAGAGGATCAGCACAGAGACAGAGAGTGAGAGAGAGAGCATGGAGTGAAGCTGCTGCTACTGACGACACATGCAGAAGTGATGGGCTGCAAAGAGTTGAGGGTTAGCTGGTGGGGCGCCTTCTGAAGAGAGAGTGGCCGGGTTCATTCTGGTGTGATTGGTACAGCAGGCAGGCGAATGGATCATGTGGTGATTGGGGATGTGGTGTATCCTCGGCAATGACAGGCCTGAGTGAGTTTTTTATGGTTGTGTGAGTAAGGCTTCTGTGTCGGGAGAAGCTTGTATGAAGTGTTGACTGGGAATACATTGCTGGGTGTTTGCTTTGTCTATGGTGTCCCTGTTTTATGCTGTCTGTCTGGCGTGGGTTGGGTGGTGAGTGCGAGAATTGTTCCAGCCGATGGCTGGTGGTGCCCCCGTTGGTGTGTGTGTTTCCAAGTTTGCGAGGTGGAAGGGCTATAGAGGCAGGGTTTTCTTTCTTTTTTTCACCTCACACCAACCCCACCAACGAGTAGAGATAGCCTCAACATCTCAGGTAGTACAAGCTCCATCTTTGGATCATAACATTGCACAACTTATGGCAGAATTTGCTGATTTGAAGTTACACTTAGTTAATGCAAGGCCACCTAGGGTTCCACGAGCTGAGGATAAACCTAGGGATAGAAGTAGTGTCACATGCTATGAATGTCAAGAGAAGGGGCACTATCGTACTGAGTGTCCAAAGTTGAGGAAAAGTGAGGATAAAAGTTTAGCACTTTTAGAGGAAATATGCTCAGAAGAAGAGGAAACATTGATGCCATTAATGGCAAAAAGGGGGTCGTAAAACTAGGAGTCAGGAAGAAGAAGAACAAGAAGATAAATCTGAAGAAGAGGAGAAAAATAAGAAGAAGAAGAAGAAGTCATCTAGGAGAAAAATTGGACAATCTGACTTTCCTCTTGGACAAGGATCTCTTAGTTATGACCTCTTAACAGATCTTAGGGAGAAAACAGCACAAATCACATTTGGGCAGCTTTTGGCACTCTCTCCCAAGCTCAGAAAGGAATGGGGTAAGCTGGCTAGCACAAGGGAATCTAAGAAAAAGAAAAAGAGGGATACTGGGACTCCTATGGTTCAAAAAGTGGATATTGATGTAGGAGATGATGTGCCTGTGATTGATGTCATCATTGAGGGACAAAAAATTTCTAATGCATACATTGATGGAGGTGCATCAATCAATGTCATGAGTGAAAAAACAATGAAAGATGCTGATTTAAAGTTGTCTTCTACCAACTCTCCCTATCGCATCAAACTTGTTGATAATACTAGGGTGAAAACCTTAGGAATTGTCAGGAATTTGGGAGTGGATGTATGTGGTATTTCTGTGCCTACAACTTTTCAGGTCATTCCTACAAAGCCTGATGCTAGGGCTTACCCATTGATATTGGGTAGGCCATGGCTTCACCAAGTGAAGGCAATTCAAAAGTGAGAGACAGGTGATCTTATTCTACAAGGTGAGAATAAGAAAGTCCACTACAACATCAAGAGTCGTCGCAAGAAAGTGGTAAGAGGTGAACCTTCAACTTCCGAAAGTTCAGAGTCAGAGTCATCCGATGAAGAAGAGACAAGTGGTAGCTCCGAGGATTCCATCTCAGAAGGAGAGGTGGAGGGAGTTGCATTTGGTCTTTCCCTGGGAAGGGATCGAGGGGATGCTGAAGACAATGGAGCCTTGGAAGGGGAAGCTTCTTCAACCACGTGCAAGAAAGGAGATGTGGACCTCACTAGTCTTCACCAACAGAATGAACTTCTTCTTGTGATGAGTCCATAGCAGGTACTGAAAGGGAGGATTACTTAAAAATGTTGGATGGATTTCCTAACCTTTTTGCAAACAGCTACTCACAAGTACACCAAGTTACCCTAGTAGAGCACAAGATTGATCTCAAGCCCCAAAGTAAGCCAGTGGTGTAGCGGCTAAGGCGTTTGGGAGTAGTGCAAGCAGAGGTGCTTAAGAAGGAGGTAACTAATTTGCTTGAAGCTGGATTTATTTTTCCAGTAGAGAATTCAGAATGGATTTCCCCAGTTGTAGTCACTCCCAAAAAGGGTGGAAAATGGCGTGTGTGTGTGGACTTTCGCCCTTTGAATGCATGCACAAAGAGGGATTATTATCCTCTACCCTTTCAGGATGAGATTTTGGATCAAGTTGCAGGTCATGAGTTGTATTCAGTGATGGATACTCTGGATACTTCCAAATCCGGATTTGTGAAGAAGATCAAAGGAAAACCTCATTTATCACCCCTTGGGGGGTGTATGCCTATAGGGTGATGCCATTTGGCTTGACCAATGCACCAGCAACTTTTCAACGCTTCATGAGTCAGGTATTTGCACCTTACTTGGGGAAGTTTATAAGGGTCTTTCTGGATGATTTTTGCATTTATTCAAGCCGTATGGATCACTTGGAAAAGTTGAGGTTGGCCTTGCAAAGTATTGATGATGCAAAAGGGTGTCTTAATCCTGGAAAATGTCGCTTGGCACGAAGGAAGGTGGTTCTCTTGGGACATGTTATCTCAGAAGAAGGCATAGAGATGGATCCTGAGAAGGTGCAGGCAATTGTGGCCCTCCCACCACCTACCAATGTACGGGAGGTAAGGAGGATTTTGGGTAAAACAAAGTATTACCAACGCTTTGTTGACATGTTCTCTGAGAAGATGTATCCTATAAATTTGTTGACAAAGAAGAATGTTTCTTTCCAATGGGGGCCCGATCAAATTCAATCTTTTTGTTTGCTCAAGGAATGCATGAGTCAAAGTCCAATTGTTCAGCCTCCTAGGTGGGGGGAGGACTTTTATGTGAACCCAAGTGTCTCATCACATTCAGTGGGTGCTATACTCTTGCAAAAGGGAGAGCAAGGGCGTATGCAACCAGTGTATTATGCAAGCTGACAACTCACTGATGCCGAGGAGAGGTATGGTGAAATGGAGAAAGGTGGTTTGTCTCTTGTTTTTGCAGTAAAGAAGTTCAGGTCATACTTGTTACCTCGCCCTTTTTTCTTCCTCACATCTCAACCTTATTTACAATTCTTGGTCCGCAAGCCCAATCCTACAGGAGGGAAGTTTGCAAAGTGGATTTGTGAGCTTCAAGAATTCTCTTTTACTTTTATTATAGAAAACACCACTAGGGCCTCTCTTGCAGATTTGCTTACCAGGAAGGAAGAGGAAGAAGGAACAGGAGCAAAGGAAGAGGTATATGAAGATTTGGAAACGCCACCAACTGCTTTCACTATGCATTTTGATGGAGCCTTTAGCCCTTCCAGGCAATGTGGGGCTGGGGGGATAGTTTTATTCGATCCAGAAGGAAAAGAGGTATGGGCCAAGGGTAGGGAATTTCCAAAGGCTATATCAAATAATGTGGCTGAGTATAATGCATTAATTTGGGGATTAGAAGATTGCATAAAAGATGGAATTGAAGAGGTAGAGGTTAAAGGGGATTCACAATTGGTCATCCGACAAATGAAAGGAGAATATAAGGCAAGGAGTCCTAATCTCCAAGAATTGTATAAAAGGGCAATGGAGTTAAAAGAAGCTTTTGGGTTTTGTAAATTTGTGCATGTTAACAGGAAGGATAATCAAAAGGCTGATGAATTGGCTACTAAAACCTTGGCTTCTTTCAAAGTAGCTACTCTTGCATTAATGGATACAGGTTGGCCTGAGCTCCAAGATGTTCAACACTATTTAGATACAGGATACTTCCCTCCTGGATTAAATCCTCAACAGAAGCAAAGGCTTACCAGGAAAGCTCATCCTTACATAATTCTAGGGGATGTTCTTTACAAGCAAGGTAAGGATAAGATTCTTAGGAGGGTGGTGAGCCTAGAGGAGTCTAAAAGGATTATGGAATTATGTCATGAATGTTCAAGTCACTTTGCCTCAGCCAGCACAACTCGGAGGATCCTTAACACAGGGTATTATTGGCCTCGACTCAGCAGAGATGTCCATGAGTGGTGCACAAGCTGTGAAGTATGCCAAGCATATGGGCATAAGCAATTGGTTCCCGGACCCTTAAACCCTATCCCAGCATATGGTCCATTTGAAAGGTGGGGATTAGATTTTGTGGGCCCACTTCCTCATTCTTCACATGGGAAGTATTACATATTGGTGGCCACAGATTATGCAACAAGGTGGGCAGAAGCAAAGGCAATGGTCAATAATAAAGCAGTGGCTGTGGCGTCCTTTCTCAGGGAATACATATGTGCCCGATTTGGATGTCCATTAGAAATCCTTACGGATGGGGGGAGGTCTTTCAGGAATGACTTGATTGAAGCTTTGGTGCAGAAATTAAAAATAAAGCATGCTATGTCAACTCCCTATTATCCCCAATGTAATGGTTTAGTAGAAAAAACTAATGGACTGCTTTGTGGATCTTTGTCTAAGCTGGTGGATACTATGAAGAGAAAGTGGGATGTGCATTTGCCAGAGGTCCTATGGGCCTATAGGACAACTCACAAACTCTCTCTTGGTTTCACACCTTTTCAGTTAGTTTATGGAATGGAGGCTATTTTGCCAATAGAATTGGAAATCACAAGCCTTCGCACATCTTTTGCACGCTTGAATAATGAAGAAGAAACACATGCCCAACGCCTAGCACAACTGGAGATCTTGGATGAGAGGCGACTTCAAGCACTTCAAAATTTGGAGGCTGCACAACAACGGCACAAGGCAAGGCATGACACTCTCACGAGGAAGAAGAAGAAGCCAAGCAAGGAAGCTTAGTCATGAGGTATGATGGCCGTGTGGAGAAACGGCTAGATAAGAAGCTTCTTCGACGCTAGGAAGGCCCCTTCAGAATAAAGCAAAAGTTCAAAAATAACACCTATCTTCTAGAGGATGCAAGTGGCCAGGAGGTTCCCGGTCGTGCCAATGAGTACCGGCTAAAAATATTCTACCCTCGAGCACCATGGCCAGCAGACCCCCCAGACAAGCATGGAAGATCTGCTGGGGGGGGAAAGATGTGATGTGAAAAATTGATATCTTTCATTGTCAATTTTGTGCATATTTTGATGGTTTCGCAATGGTAATAAGGTGGAAGCTTGTCCAAGAAGATTGCGGCGCCCACAATGGAATAACGACGTGGTGATGCGGCGGCTTGGCGGCTACCCCGATAACAACATTCTATCTTCAAATATAATGGTTTTACTTGATTTAGGGTGCACACATTGTAAATGCCACAAGTATGCTTGATAAATACTTTGGTATGGTAGATAGGCTAGTGATGTGGAAAATAAAAGTGGGCCTTCATGCTCACATGGATTTTAATTGTATTATTAATATGGTATTCACCATAAGGCAACAAGTTGGGGAGTGTGGAAGGCATGTGGAGGAGTGTGTGTAGGTGCATAATTGGGAAAGATTCTTCTAGAATGCCTACATGGAAGAGGAGAATTCTGCCATGTGTAAGTGGGATCTCCACCTACATGCCACTTAGGCTTGGCTATTATCTCATCACACTCTCAAAGTCAAAAAGTCTTCAATTTAATAATCAATAGAAGACTTAGCCTAAGAGGACAATTGATGGTGACATCTACCCTTATGTCACTGAAGGGTTGAAGATTTTTATGTTGTAATTTGTAACAATGGAAGAGAGGGTGATTCTCCACCTATAAAAGGAGCCCTCCTCTCCCTTTCAAATCAAGGAATGAGCCTCCTCAATTGAGCATTTTGTGTCATTGCCATTCTCTTATCTTTCAAACCCTTATTCAAGCACTCTCTTTACATGTGAATGTCTCATTTAGCATTAGCTCCTCATGCTTAACCCAATTTTGGACCTCTTTGATGATTCATGATAAGTGGGATAAGGAGTTATTATCTTGGCGGGCCTGTGACTTCTCAAGGTAGCCCTTGCCTTATTGCCGCCCTCCTTTGGAGGTACCAATGGTTTTAGCAGTAATGAGCATGTGGAAAGACTTTGGGGACCATAGGTAAATCTTTACGATTGTCTGCTGAGCAATGTTAACCCTTACCCTCTAGCTTGAATCATGAAGAAGATGAAAGGCAAGAGGCTATGTGAAAATTGAGGTTTCATGCAAAGAGAGAGAAGTGCAGTTTTGTGGTCCAATACCCAAATTTCAACCGGTAATTACTCATCACTCGGGTATTGGTTTCTAAAATTGATCTTATGGCTAGGAAGCTCTTTCTATGCTCTTTCCACTCATGTAACTAATTTCTTAATCCCTTTCTTCATTGATGATTAGAATTTCTCCCAAAGTTGCTAATTTTTAGGCGAATTTTGGCAATTTTATAGTCTTGTAGTAAAATGCTCATAACTTTTCGCTCGGTTGTCCGTTTTTGAAAGCTTTTATATGGGCGCGAAGCTCTCTTCAAGCTCTACGCACCTATTTAATCATCTCTTACACAGCCTATATGGATTTAAAACTGCAATTCTCTGTGTATCTCTGTTTTTATAGAATTTTGGCAGTTTTATAGTCTTGCAGTAAAATGCTCATAACTTTTCGCTCGTTGCCCGTTTTTAAAAGTTTTTATATAGACGCGAAGCTCTCTTCAAGCTCTACGCATCTATATAATCCTCTCTTGCACAGCCTTTATGGATTTAAAACTGCAATTCTCTGTGTATCTCTGTTTTTATAGCTTTTTGGCCATTCTTTCTTCTTAATCATGATTAATTCCTCCTAATCCCTTATCAAAAGGCAAACCCCATGTGTCTTATCCTCTTGTAAGTGATTGCCATATTCATTTTCTTTAATATGTTCCGTCCAAATCGCCTAATTCGAACGGATGAACCTTACCAATATTCCCCGTATGTTTCCGTTCACATAATCCTGAGTCGGAAGATTTTCTTCCAACAAAGAATCGCCCTATTGTTTGGAGCTGCAAGACTGGCAGAAATTCTTGCTTCTCCGGAGCCTTTCATCTTTCCTTCCATGAATTATGATCTCACCTTCGATGTGTATATCTTTATCTTAACCTAGGGAGAGAAAGGGAGGTGAGGAGGCTGTGAGGTTTCATACAAGTGTGTTTTGATTCTGAGAAGTGACCGAAGTCCAAACCCCAACTTCGTGTCACACTACAAACCTTGCATTATGGCAAGGAGCATGCTGGAAGGTGCATGCTTGTCGGTCTCCGAATCGGCAAGTTGTAATGGATATTTTGCAGCTCATTGAAGCATGTCATAATGGAAAAGCTCATTTGGTTTGCTCATAATGATGGGCATGATGATGGTGGAAGTCACAAGGGCTTTCACAATATTAGCACCTTAGATTTCTTCCAGGAAATCTATGGAAGAGAACCCTTGAAGGAGCATGCAAGATAGCATGCATTGTGGAGCTCAATTAGGAGCTCATGGTGGCCATGTTAGTCAATGTGAACCTCATATGCAAGGGGTTCAAGAGGCAAAGAAGTGCAATCAATAAGAGCTGCATGTGTGGAAGACTTAGACGTCGAGGGCAGCTAGAGGCATATGAAGCATGGGCAACATGCTCAAGTGCATTTGAGAGGACACAATAGTAGAGGTGACAGGCCATGGCTTAAAATAGCAGCCAAGTTAGTGCTTTGTTGACGAAAAACTCATGCAGGCAAACAGTCAACACAAGCTTTACAACAAAAGTCATCTCATCGCCATCAGGCAACCCAAGCATTCAGGCACTTCATCTCCATCAGCAAGGAGGTGATTCCAGCAGGCATAGTAGCCTCAAGCAAAAAGTGCAGCAAGCCTCTAGACAGACATCGTGCAGCCACCAACAGTTACAGAGCACAGGGCTAAGAGAGCGCACCCAAAGTAAAAACAGTCATCGGCAGAAGCTGCACATCAGGCACTGAAATCACCTAGGAAAGGCGATAAGAGCACACAGTCGCTAGACAACGAGGCCATCATACAGCCAACCCAACAAACGCTTGAGAGGGATAGCAGCACAGCCACGAGACAACAACCACCACCACCACCTCACGACATTGAAGCTCAAAGGACGCATGGAGAAGTAGAAGTAGCAAAGTATCGCATCAATCTGGTAGACTTACCACAGACAGTGCAGAGGCTATGGTGTCACAAAGAAAAAAGGAGAAAGCTGAAGAGCAGCATGTGGAGGAGAGAGGTCTGCACCCAGAAGTGGGTGGGTAAGGGCCACCCACCACGGCCCATTAAGAGAGAGAGCCACTGACGCAGGCAATAGAAGAGTATAATTTTTTTCATATGTGACTTGCAAAATTTTAATACCCTTATTAATTATAAGGGTGCATTCGCACACAAATGAATTTTTCGAGTTCTTTCATACACACAAGGTTCACTTGCCCGACGGCAAAATGAGTTTTTTTTCTCTCTCTCCAATGTTCTGAACTAGCGAGCAAATATCGGCTTGTAAAAATAAAGCCCTTGGAAATTATTTTTTTACCAATTGGAGTTTGACGGGTGACATACCCTTGCATAGCGCATAAAAAAGTTTGTAAAATTAACTCACCCGTAATTGATAATGGTGGATAATCGTACCCGAGCTTGTGTGCTCAAAACGAGAATATTTTGTAATCACCCACATTGGTATGAGGGTCGCCCTACCCGAGCTCATCGAGAAGCTTAAAATGGTTGTTGTGCTGTGTGCATGAGCGATGCACGTGTGAGGTGCATGCACATGGGTTGGTTCCCACCCAAACTTCTACATTCAAATTGGACTCCGTGGTTCTGCTGCTGTGAGCGAGTCGGCTCAAAAAGGACTTGGTTTCTAAGATGGTAGACACGCGCACACATGTTGTTTGATGGACACTCCAATGTATCATTGAGGGGGAGTGTTGAGAGGAGGTAGCGTTTGCGGTCGTGCAATGCTACATTGATATGGGTGATGGGTGATGGGTAAGTTGTGGAACACCTTGATTAAGAGGGGGTGTCGAGAGATGTAATCGCGGTGTTGTGTGTATGTGGGAAAGCACCCTAGAGGTGGAAGATATTGTGGCAAGATAATAATGCCACATGTAATATTGAATGGTGTGTGAGTGTTGACCAAAAGAGTGGAAAAGGAGTTGCCACATGGATGATGATGTATAAAGTGGGATAAGGCTAGAAAGCCTATATCATTGTATGGTTCACTTGATATAGTGTAATAGAATTGAGTGTTGAGTGTGCAATCTCCCTCTCTCTCTCTCATGGAGTTTTTAGTGTGGTTTAATCCATCTTAATTATGTTGCTTAATCTATGTCTATCACCATGATCAATCCCATTCATCGATTCTCTCCTCGCTTCTCCGAACTCTAATCGACATTCGCACATTGAAGTGGGAGCTTGGGCCCTTCTTTGTTTTTCTTTTCTTATCATCTTTTCAAACTTTGATCATAATCAATTGAATGTCTTGGTGGGCACATAAAGTCGTTGCACTTCACACAACCATCTTGCATTTTCATCAAACGATTTCTTGTTATTTGCTCTAAACTTTGCTAGGCAATCTCATCCCAACATGCACTAATCAAATCTATAAGAAAAACAAAACATAAATACTTCAAGACCAAAACCCACAGTTTCACGTAAATGCCCAAAAACCTGCACTCTCACATGCTATTAACTCTCACTGATTTTCATCTCACGGAAATCCATCTCACGCTATTAATTTTCACGGATTTCTGTCTCACGAAAATCCGTCTCACAGAAATCCATCTCACGCTATTAACTTTCATGCTATTAATTCTCACGGAAATCCACCTCACGCTATTAACTCTCACGGATTTGTGTCTCATGGAAATCCTTCTCACACGAAAATCCGTCTCACGCTATTAACTCTCACGGATTTCCTTCTCACACGGAAATCCTTCTCACAAAAATCCGTCTCACGGGTTTTCTCGGAGTCATGAGATTACTCCTCACACGACCTGCACTTTCATGGTTTGAGCGTACCTTAGTGGCTTCGAGGTATCTTAGCCACCACTGGGCATCCGTGGGTCTTCTTCGTAGTAGGGCATTTTGTCGAGCAATATATCGTTTCTGCTTTCGCCATCTTCTAAGGCGTTGGGTGCTAGTACGGCCTTGTGATGCAGTCCCTCCTATGCTAGAGGCCTCCTCTTCTGATTCCTCATCAATGGTTTGCCAATTGATCATATAGACAGAGGTAGTGGGAACAGTTCCAAATTCCACATATTATTTCTATTTCAAATTCCTCTTTGGAATTTTTCACCGTGGGTTGGCATATTTGTATGAATGTGGTCCACTCGGTTGTGACCGAATCATTACCGAATAGTTGCCCTTCCATGGGGTGTGCTCTCCATGTTCTCAGATATATTTTTAAAATTTGCAAATCCCTACGCACATTCACATGATCTAATGCCCAATTGTGTACCAATTTAGATTCCCTCATGAAGGGTCTCCCCAATATTATGTCATATGAGTCTGGTTGGCACAGAAAGTCCATTGCTACAAATGTATGAAGGTAGCAAAACGTAAAGAGTTTGGGCCTCGCATTCTCTAAAAGCCTAATGGGCCTTGAAGATGTTCCGTTTGCCATTTTAACGATTAGATCTGCTCTTTTTAGATCGGGTTTTTCCCAGTTTTTTCAACACCATTTTGTGATGATGCTAACCCTGCCCCACCATCCAGGATAGCCAGTGCCTAGTACCCGTTATGATGAATTGGGATTGTAGCATTAGTGTCGTCACTTTCGTAATAACGCCCCAATTGATTAACCTGTATTTTGATGAATCTGGTTGTTCTTTCCCTTGTGTATTTTAAGGTTCTTTCTGCCATAGGTGACAGACCGCCTTCTACCCATTCCTGTATGTCTGCCCATAATGTTGGTGAACTGTGTAACAGTTGTCCCAATGGCATTTGCACAGAAGTGGACAGTACGGCCGCGAGGCTACCTATGTCCCTAGGTTCTCTGGCAATTGAGGGTTCCTTCCATGTGTGTGTCTCGTATCCATCCCTAGGGAATGAATGGATGGACTCATTCTACGCATCTTCCTCAAACATTATTGACATTGTGTTTCCTTGAGATCCCTCTTCCGTCTCTTCTAAAATTGGACTAGGTACGTTCAATTCTCTTTCCCTTGTTGGCTCGTTTCTTGGATACATTGTATCCCTCACCTTGTCAGTCCTTAACTTGGCTTCATGAAACCGTTGACATTCTTCTACTAGGGCCCTAGCGACTTTGAGCTTCCTTATCTCCTCTTCGGCATTTGGGTATTCACCGATTCCTTTAAGGGTTGATGGTCTTTCCCCTTGCATCTCTAGGTCAGGCTCTTTTTGGTTGACCGCTTGATCCCCTTCTTCTCTCGATTGGGTGGATCTGGTGTTGATCGTATCTTCTTAGGATCCATCTTGGATTGTGACCCTAGTGTCACCCTTACCCACTTTTTTCACTCTCCTTCTCCAGCCAGTTCTGGAAGTGGTTGCATGTGCTCGGTTCTTCCCCTTGTCCCCTAATTGGGCCTGGGCTTATGTCAGGACATTGAGTGGCGTGATATTTCCAGGCTGCATACTAATGGTCCAGACGGTGGCCTGTTTAGAAGTGGAAGTCAAACCACTTGTGCGGTTTAGACAATCCTTGATCAAATGATCAATGCCGCATTTAGTACAAGTAAGTTGTACTGGCATATCATTGGGTGGAGCAGTCCATTATTGGGGTTGGTGCGTATGAACCACATTCTTGTTTGGACACTTAGTGATTTGATGCGGCCCACCGCAACCAAAGCATTGTAGCAGTCCTCTCCTCATGTTTGAGTTTATGTCCTTACCCTTCCACTATATCATGGTTTGAAACATAGGTATTGGAGTGTTATTCTATAGGACATAGAATTCTGGTGCAATCTCCACAGTTTTCTCATAGTACTCTCCACTAAGTTTTACTTCACGCACGATATCCATATCTTCTGATGGCTCTTCAATCAATACTTGGTTGATTTTAGCTTATGGTGGTAGAACAGGTGGTGGTAGAGGTGAAGTGTCATGTGAATAGGAAGAGTTGGGTTGTCCTGCAGCTGCAGTGATTTGCACAAGTGGTGCTGGTAAGGCCAATGGAGCTCTAGGTGTCAGTAGTTGTGCAACTATTTGGTAATCTTGGATATCTGCACATGGAGGTGTCACAATTCCCTAATTTTACACAGTGTGCACAATAGAATAGTAGCCTTGCTCTTAACTGTGGACATTCGGTGGTAGTTTGATTCAATCTACACATAGAGCACCACACCAATTCCCTAATTTTGGATATCTGCACATGGAGGTGTCACAATTCTCTAATTTTACACAGTGTGCACAATAGAATAGTGGCCTTGCTCTTAACTGTGGACATTCGGTGGTAGTTTGATTCAATCTACACATAGAGCACCACACCAATTCCCTACGGGGGTAAAGATCGGTATGCCCATGCCCAAATGTTTCTCTTCCCTCCTTTACCTTTAATTTTTCTAGTATTGCATTACTGAGTTCGTCCACCGTCATGTTTCCGACTTGCTTGCTCCGAGTTCCAATCTCTTGGTGACTTGAAACACGCAAAGTCATTGCTATTGAAGATATTCTAACATCTTTGGGTTGTGGCAATTCCAGCATATTATCTTCATATTCAATTGTCAGTTTGCAACATACATCTAGAGTAGCCAGTCGGGCTAATACCAGATAATCATGCATCTTGTGGTCTCTAACTCCTCTCCGGAAGCAAGGCAATAACTGATCATCAATTAGCCTTTCCCGTAGTTTGCACCTTGAATTTAAGTACTTTAGTCATCGAGACACATAGTCTCTCATCAACTCCATTTCCTTTTGTTTGATGTTGTGCAGCTATGTCATAAGACTCCATCTATCGCCACTTATGGCAAAGCTGGGCACAAACACATTCTTGACTTGTGTGAAGTTAAACCTTATCCTTGGGTTTGAGGGTTCCACTTCATTCTAGAATGGCTCATCATTAGCCACCTCTATACGCCTTTGCAAAATTAAGAGTTCCATGCCGTATATGAACGTGGGATGATTGATCATCTACTCGATGTCCTTTTTGGTGTATAAGCGGTCTTCCACTTCACCCACCGCTCTTGGTAGATTGTCCTCTTCATCTAGGGTTACAAACCCTTCCTCTACTCTGGGCTCTTCTCATTAATGGATTCTAAGTTTGGAATTTCTCCCTCACTTCTTCCCATGACTATTTCTAGCTCTTTACCCCGTGATTGGGGTAAGTTTACACTTCCCATCTCCTTTTGTTTGGCTCTCGCACTTCGAGTATCAAGCTCTTATTTCCTTAAGCTCAACTCTTATCCACTGTCGTTCCACCTCGATCCTTTTTAGATCTAACTCTACTTCCTCTGAGGTTGGGAAGAATACTTGACCAGTCCTGGCTGCACTTTCCATGTCTCTTCTCATTCGGGGGGTGCCAATGTTTGACAGCCTTGAATTTGAAGTTTGGATAGGCACTTCTTGCCTTGGACCAAGTCCAGCTCTGGTTTACAAACCCATGCCCGCAGATTGCACTTCTTCGTCATTGCTAGTTTGGAGACCAACGGGCCATATCAATGATACTGCTGGATCTAGTAGGGAAGGGTGGTTTCTCCTCTTCTCCCCAAACCCAGAGTATCGCAACCCGTCTTTCATGGATTCTTCACTATTAGTTTCAACGGTGGTCATATTCCTTAAGACACTCAATTGCGTGCTACTGAGTGGCCTGAACCCACACTCTTTTGATAGGAAGATCCTGGGTGATTTGATATACTATCGTCAAGAGTGAGGGCATCTTTGATGAGCTTTCCATACCTCAAGTGCATGTGAATATGATTTGATAAGCTATTTTGTTCCCCCAATTCAATTTTGGTCAAATTTTATCGACTTGTTTTTTAGGCCATGAGATTGCAGAGAACAGTTCACGGCATGAAGTGTCAGAAAACAGTTCACGTCACGAACGATTTTTTTCACTTTCACGTGTTTACAACTTTTACTTTTGGACTCAGAATTCCACGTTACCTTGTTCTGATTTTCAATGGTATCAAGGCTTCCTTAGCCTTAATCCGACAATACCAGATTCGTGAGTTGGATTTGATTAAGGTGTGAAATTACAGAAAAAGTTCACGCTGTGAAGGGAAAAGGTTTCATGTCATGAACTGAAAATGGTTCACGCCGTGAAGGGTTCTAAAATGGTTCACATCGTGAATTGAAAATGTTTCACGCCATGAAGTGCTTTGAAATAGTTCACGTCATGAACAATTTTCTACACGTTCACGATTCTTAATTTTGTCAGACCTTGTGGTGTTAGAGGTGTCGATAAGGCTACCTATTTTTGGCAAGGTAATCTCGTGAGATTATGGTGTTAATTGCGGCGTTGATGCCGGGAACGTTTCACAGTGCAAAGTTGTAGAAAACGGTTCACGTCGTAACGATTTTCGAGCAGTTTCACGTGGGAACTTCCCGTGTCGACTAAGGTGATTTGGTTGCAAAATCCTTATCCAACTATTTCCAAGATAATTGTGCCATGCCTAAGGAATGTAATACAAGCTGAAGGCACAATCAATGGCTCCTTATTTTTTTTATTTTTGTAAATTTTTGAAAAGAAAAAAAAAACAAAACACCAACCTGCTCGTTTGCGTTGATGATTCCGGTTATGCAAACATCAAAATTAACTAGAAAAAACAGTGAAGCTCTCTTCCAAGACCACTCCACCACACAATTACACAACAAACACAACCAATTTCTCACGAGTTTTCACTTCTACACAAATCTTATCCATTCATTTCCTACAGAATGCACTACCCGAATGCAAAGGCAATCATGAATCTTATGGAATGGGAGCTAAAACTCCAAGAGGATGGAATAAACAAAGGAATATCCCTAGCTGCAGTGCAAAAAATGTTATAGGCTACCACACCTCCAAGAGGGAACTCAATGCATTCACCTAAGGGAAGAGCAATGGAACACAACTGTCATACAGCACTTACCAATGCTTTGAACTTGAGTCCCTTAAGGCCTCCAAGTTTACTTGAGAAGCTCCACCTCCACGCTGTCACCGTAGAGTCGCTCACACCATAATATAAGGCAATCACTCTCTCTCACTCTCCAACACAAGCATGCAACATACAAGCATAGAAGAGACACAAGTGCTAGAATGCTCTCTCTCAATCTCTCTCAAGACACAAAGAAGAGATCTCAATAGCACAAAGGGGAATCGTGTCCATTCATTAAGAAAATGCCTTATATACAATTGGCCCTTATTCACACTTAGGCACCCAAAACTTACTTAACTAAGACCTTGGGTGGCCAATATCTCATAATGTACAACTTTTATAGTGCCTTTGCATGACACTTCTTAATGTCCTTATATAGAGGAGCATACTTGTTAATCCAAAATGGGCACCCAAAACTTACTTAACTAAGACCTTGGGTGGCCAATATCTCATAATGTATAACTTTTATAGTGCCTTTGCATGACACTTATTAATGTTCTTATATAGAGGAGCATACTTGTTAATCCAAAATGGGATTAATACTTCTCAAAGAGTTGTAGAGTTTGGAGGCCTTAAGGGTTACAAGCTCGACCATTAGAAATATCCTCTCACGACAGTTGCGGTTCACTACGTAATCTTCTTGTTGGATGTGTTCCAAGGGGGGTTGGGTGAGCCATAACATTTTTGGCACTGCTCTGGGGAATCATCCCTTGGCTTTTTTTATTGTTTTTCTCTAATCTACGCATAACCCATTTCCCATTGTCTTGATTAGTGGTTTACCATGAAAAAGATGTGATTTTGATGGTGATTTGTATGTGATTTTGTGAGAAATAGCTATCTTTCTTGTTTTGTAAAGAATGTTTTTTTTGCTTAATTTCTATCTTAAATCGTTGTTTTTGTTGTTGTTAATCTGGTTTTTAATGTTCCTAGGGCTTGCACATAGAGTCTATTAGGCTTTGTTTTCTTCCATTGCATCAAAAAATACAATAGAATGCCAACTTTTAGTGATTTTTAGCTCTCTTTAGAGTTAAACATAGAGCTAAAATCATTAATTTTTGTTTGATTTGTGTTTTTTTTGTTATACATTAGAGTGTTGGCGAGTATTAGGAGTAGCTTAATCCTTTTAAAAATTTTACAAAAACTCTTGAAATCGATTAATCTTCCTTAATTGACTGGTTTTTATCATTAAGGGGTGATTAATTGACTAGTTTTTATCATTAAGGGGTGATTAATCCAGTTCAAGAGGTAAAAAAACTTGAAAATGTGTTTTTTAGGAGTCAAAATCAGTGTTTTTGAGTGTTTTGAGAGCATCTAGATGCATCAAAACACCTAATTACATCAATTGGAGGACTTTTTCTCTCTTTTGCTTAATTTTGCATAAAGAGAAGAGACTAAAATTAAGAGTTTAATTAATCTCTAATTATATATTAATTTACACATTAGTTGATGCACATAGCTTAGCAATTTCATGCTCTATCTAATGATGTGGTCAATTGTGTGAATTAATTAGTAATTAGTGGTTAATTAGAGCTCTTAATTAGTCCAAAAGGAGAAAAGATTAGTGAAAAGATTAATCTTTGATTAATTCTTAAGCACCTTTTTTCATAACTCATTAAGGCTAATGAGCATTGAATGAAAAGATGCTAATGAGTTGTCACTTCGTCGATTTTGGGGGTCATTTATGAAGGATGTAAGGGAGTGTTATAAAAGTGTTGACTTTTTGATTCCCACTTGCCTTTTTGGGAAAATGTTCATATCTCCCCAATTTAAAATTCAATAAATATTCCCCCCACAAAGGAAACTAGAATTTCCCACTAGACTTTTTAAAAAACAGAAAAAAAAATCCATGAACTACCCAGTTCACGTCGTGAACCACACCTAGTTCACGTCATGAACTAGGCCCACACGACAAAATTTTTTTTTTTAAAAAAAAAACAGTTCCATGAACTACCCACCAGTTCACATCGTGAGCTAGGCTCGTCGACAAAAACAAACCCATGAACTACCCAGTTCACGTCGTCGTGAACCACACCTAGTTCACGTCGTGAACTAGGCCCGCGCAGTCGAAAAAAAATTTGTGAACTACCCAGTTCACATTGTGAACTAGGCCCGCATGGCAAAAAATTAAAATAAAATCCGTGAACCACCTAGTTCACGTCGTGGATATCAAACTGCTAGTTCACGTCATGAACCAGTCCTTGTTGCTAGTTCACGCCCAGAAAAAAATTTAATTAAGTTCGTGAAGTCCATTTCACATCATGAACCACGCCCGCAAAAAAAATAATTTATTTTTTAGCGTGAGATCCAGTTCACATCCGTGAAACCCTACTGTTTCACGTCCTTCAAAGGGGTCCATGGGCCAAAAAGAAAAGAGAGTCTGGAAAACAACCCTGTTTGGAGGCTCATCTCTCCTAAACCGTGAATCTGATGAATGCGCTCCAATGTCATTAGAAAGCCTACATCGAGCTCTTCAAAATTGGTATGAGCATCCGAGAACAAAATCCATCGTTTTGGCCTCTCACCAGCAGCTTCTAAATTCGACCCGAAAATCGAGGTAAAAAACAAGCCTTAAAGCATTAAAAATTACCCAAAATAGCCCCAAAAAGGATTGCATACCATATTCAGGCTACTTTTTGAGTGTCTAAACGACAAAATCATGAACAATTCAGAGAGACAAAGTTGTAATACTCCAAAAATACTACAACTTTCTCATACAAAGTTTTTCCAAATTCCTTTTGAAACACATTTAAAAACGAGCTGCGAGAAACAGAAAAAATCTTTCTGAATTTTTTTTTTCATCTTGAGACAGTGTTGGAAAGTAGGTTTTGACACCCCCTCATCCATCTGGGATGCTACTAGCATGCACTTTTTTCAGAAAAGTTCATCCTAAGGGCGTTCACATGCGCTTTTGAGACCTCGGCCTCCATCTGGGACACAAGTGGCACACACTTTTTTCAGAAAAACATCTCTAAGAGGTCATTCACGTGCGTTTAGCGCCTACGCTAATTAAGGCAAACAGACACTCGTTTGACCAGAGAGAAGGGTGTGCAAGGCCTCTTGAGGCTATAACGGGTTGTAAGAAAACCTAAAAAGCAACCAAAAAAAAAACAACACGTGTGCTTGCTCATTCAGGAGCAATTGCCAACGTCAAGATATGGAAACGATAGAGGAATTACATGGGCCCACAACCCAACCGAACCCAATGGTTGGAATCTTTGAGCTATTGAGGTCCATGCCCCAAATGTAACTCCTAATACCATTTGCCATGCCGACAACAAGCATGTCATCGTGTTTTACATCCCCTGTCACATGAATCCCTCCGGGATTTAGTCCCTTGCCTAGCACTACCTCAAATCCTAAACCTTTAGACATGCTAGGTACCAACCCTTTGCAACCCCTAAATGCCCAAACCTTGGATATATTGACTAATCTAGGAAGGGGGTTGCCCAAGGACTAAGTGAGTCCCTACCCACATTAGCACCCACACACGGCCTCAATGACTCATACAAGAACACGACCGTACAGATTTTCAAAATCATGGGTAAGTACGATGGAACGACTGATCCTATTCAATTCATATAAATGTTTGAACAAAGATGCGAAGCCTTTGGAAATCCAAACTGCCCCACCAGGTATATGCGTTGAACCTATGGATTAGTGGGAAAGGCTAGTCAATGGTTCATCACATTGATGCCGGTGATCAAAACGAACTTCAAGACCTTGAAAACAACCTTTATCCATGGCTTTTCAAGACAAGGTGATCGGTGGAGTGCAGCGAAAGAACTCTATTCAATTGAGCGAAAACAAAATGAAACAGAGATTTTATCCTTCAGATAAAAATCTTGGACACACGATGTGAGCCATGGGAGAAACTAAACGATACTCAATTGAAGAGATGTTTCATGATGGGCATAAAGAATAACAACTTACATAACTTTATCATTGTATCCAATCCGGAAACATTCGATCAATATTATAAAGAAGCAATACGTTTAGATGACAACATGATGGAGGATAATCACGATACGAGATGTTCCTCATCTAAACCAAGTGAAGCAATGGCTAAAGAAAAATTAATTTCGGAATTGTCATTCCCTGAATTCTACACAGCCTTGCTTAAAATCTTTGAACCAGAATCTCCAAGAGAGGATGAGCTCCCTCAAAATCAAACATCGTTGTTTGCCTCTCAAAGTGATGGGTGAAATGCATTGTGTTTATTGCCATCCCTACGTCCATCCCGATCCCCAATGTGCGTACAATATGCCTATCTTTATGTATTGCATACATTGCAAAGCCTTTGGTCACAACACACTCCAATGTTCTAATTCACCTGCAGTTACCTCAAAACCTCGATCTCTCATGCCCCAAATAGAAACAGTCCTAAGGGTAGAAACTGCTTAGGAAGTAATTAAGCAAACACTTCAGTGTTTCTATTGTCATGGACTGCACAAAGTGGCAGACTGTATAGTTTGGAATACTTCCATGTCCATCGTCCAATGTTCTAATTCACCTGCAGTTACCTCAAAACCTCGATCTCTCATGGCCCAAATAGAAACAGTCCTAAGGGTAGAAACTGCTTAGGAAGCAATTAAGCAAACACTTCAATGTTTCTATTGTCATGGACCGCACAAAGTGGCAGACTGTACAGTTTGGAATACTTCCATGTCCATCGTCCACTGACACTTTGCAACCCATATGCGAACGATGTGGCATCAATCACATATTCTAAGATTGCCCTAGGCAAGTTGCTTCAATGCAACCTGTCTCACAGAATACAACTCTTAACATCTTGAGTGTGCAAAATGGGCAATTGTCCACGGTACCCTTGAATGTGCTTACACGCTTGCAAGCCAAGGTACGTAAAACAATAAAAAAGAATGCAAAAGAACACACTTTGAAATGGGTAGAAGAACATGTTTTAAAACAGAAACCAAAAGGTAAAACAAAACCTTCTAAACCCAAAAGGTAAAACAAAAGGTAAAACAAAACCTTCTAAACCCAAGAAAAACAATGGGCAACAAACTATCGAAACCAAGGTTAAAATAGACGACAAGGGAAAGGAGCTTGTGGAGAGCCTACCCAAAAAAGAGCCAAAAGCTACATATGATGCAGAAGCATCCACCTCAAAGAAAGGCTACCACTCAAACCACAAAACCCACATGTATGACACAGGATACAAAAGCCTAAAAGAAAGTTCATTCTCATCACATGGGCAAACGTAATGAAAACTTGACGATCCAAGGAAAGTCAAAAGATGAAACAAGTTATAGTACATCACTTAGTGAGAATGAAACAAGTTCTATCACTGCACCTCACAGACCAATCAAGAAACTAGGACCCGCCCAACCACCCAAAACTAAAAATCATGACGATCACATGACATATGCGCAATGAAAAATGCAAGCTCAAGAGAGCATGCTTAACATTATTGAGTGTCATACAGGATCACCGGTTGTGATTGAACCTCATAATGTCAAACCTATAAAAGCAACCAAAATACAAAAACCAGAGGAGTTTCACTTTGCCTTTTGAGAGGAAGACGCACTCCCTATAGAATGAACTCATTAAGCCAAGAAGAGTCATCAGAGAAAGATTGAATGAATGATACGGTTGAAAAAGCACGTGAGGAATTCGATGAATCCCTTGCAAATTAAAGTAGTCTCTAAAATCCTCATTTGTAAGAGTGCTCTTCTCTCATGGTAAAGCCAGCATAGCGTCAGCCAGTTGCACCTTTAAAGGCTAAAACATAAGTTATACCAAGATATCAGGAGCTACATAGGACAGGACTGTGAGGATTCGCAAGTTTCCAAACATACCTCAGTGAAAGTAGTCAAAGAACCGAGTGTGCCATTATACACATTGGGCACTCTTGAAAAAGTTAAGAGGCAAGAAGAGAATAAAAGTGAATAGGAATATGAAACCAAAATGGGATCTGAAGGTGAAACAAAAACTAAAACATCCATGGTTCCTCTTGAAGATTATATCAGGGTATGGTTAGGTTTCCCTATGGGAAATGATGTTAAGCGCAAACGCGTAATGATTATCCCTCAAGCTAGCCATAACATCATTTTTCTATGGGAAATGATGCTAAGCGCAAACGCGTAATGATTATCCCTCAAGCTAGCCATAACATTATGACAATAGACACTTGGGTGTCATTAGGACAACCTAAAATCATCCCTAAAGGCAATGGTCTTACGATAGGTGCCAATAGAGAAAACATTGAAGTTTAAGTTGCTATAGCTATGCTACTCAAACAATCGATGGAAAAGTGGAATTTAGATCCCATATTACCCCATATCCCCTTGATTATGACATCATCCTTGGTGGAGCTTGGGTACGTGACTCGTGGTATTCAATTGATGAATCCATGCAAACAATCACCTTGAACACTCCTACTAGCATTGTGAAATTGCTATACGGAGAGGAAGAGACCTTGGAGGAGCTGGAACTTCCACATATCTTACTCAAAATATCCCAAGAGTTATGGTTGGATTGGAACTTTCCAATGAGAGCATAATCTCATGACCCTCGAGTTATGGGATTTGTTAGGTCAACCAACACTCATGGCTCATCCTGAAAGAATTACATTCACACAAGACTTGAACATGCCATGTTTGGGGTACTTTGAACAAACAATGTATATAGAATCTAACCCCCTTACGTGTAAGTTTTTTGTGGTTGAGTGTGTTTTAGAAGCAAATTTAATCTTGGGATATAAATGGACTATTGCTGCCCAAGCACCATTGTGCTTTGCTATAGTGATAAGGTCATCATGATGGTCAATGACACAAACCATACTACACGGAAGAGGATCCAACCCTAATGGATTTATATGATACTAAATGCAAAAAGCTACAAGCCTCTTCCTTGGAAGCCCCTCTACACAAAGGCCTACCATCTGCATCAATGACCGACTTCAATAAAGCAGCTACTCCTCCGACTCCATCTTCACCAACAAGAGAAAGAGCTTCTATGTCCAATGCCAAAACCTCACAATCAACAGCTATTCCCCCTAATAAAGTTTCCCAAGCGCAACTATCTATTCCCACACACTCAGTGACACCAATGTGAAGGAGGGCCCCAAACCTTCCACTTCAACCAAAAAGAAAACCCGACCAAGACAACCAAGATCACGATATCTTAATGGTATCAAAATGTGGGTGAAAAAGTAGCTCCTTGTAGCTCAAGGCTACTACGAAGGCGCCAATCCAATTTGGGTGCCTTGATCATCAAAGCCTCTTACTCAATGCAAAACTCAATGGCAAAGGAAGAATAATAGTATTCCACAACATCGTCCACAAAATCCTAGGCGAGTCCCTCAAAGAACTCCAACAACTCAACAAGTGTGGGTACCAAAAAGATTACTATAAGCACAAGGGTATTAACAAGGTTATACGAAAAGCTTGGATTCCCAAGCACATCAAGAAGTCACCCAAGCCTGCTCAAAGAACGAAGCCTCAAAGGCATCAACCATTAACTCCTAATGTTCATAAAAAATGGGTGCCTATGCACGTGCTTCAACAACAAGGGTATTATGATGGTAATCCCATCATATGGTTTCCAAGATTGAATAATGGGAAGAACACTTCACCAATACCTTCAACCCCAATAGCTTCACCTAAAGTTCGACAAGAATGGAGACCCAAGCAAGCCACTCAACCCCTATTGTGCATTAAACACATACACAAGAGCTTGCATGTTCAGTCAACACCAAGGGAAACCAATCATTAGCTGTACCTACCGCCTTGCCAACACTTGAGCCACAAATTCAAGAATTAATCCCCACGTCTATAACGAAAGTTTATGAGCGCATCAAGGACAAACTAACAATGCTCTTCTCACCCCTTTGGATGAGAAGCATAAGTGGAGAAGCTGCGTGGCAAACATAAGAATCTATTCCCTCAAAAAGGAGAGTAGTCACAAGAACCTGTTGCTCGCAAGGTGGTATAGCAAACAACAACCCAAAAAAAAAACATAAGGGAGTCACACAAATAAAATACCTAAAAATGGTAGAATATCACAAGAAACTCCCAACGATTCTCAATAGCCAATACCTTTTTGTTAAGCTTATAGCTTACTATTATTTTGGCTAAGCTAATGTAGCAGCTTCTCCATGAGTACATATCCATACTCATGCACTAGAGGACATTTGCACCAAAGCCTCATCATCGACAACTTTTTAGGTACATCTTTGGAGAGAAAAAGTATCACAATACCTAATCTAGCATTCACATACCTCAATTAGTGGCTAAATTCTCAAATAGATCCTAATTCATAAATGGGGGGAGTTTTTACAACCCATCTCAACACAACTCTATAGGCTCCCAACCAATATTGGAAGCTCATAAGTAGTTTTATCATCTAGGGAATCCCTCAATGAGTGGTCAAAATATGACCCAACTTCTGCAAGGTGCATAGTTAGTAGTAGGACAGTGCAAAGTGTATATTTGGAAATCTTCTCTAAATAATGTAACCCTTCATGAAGGAATCTCAAACATACCATACCAATGCCCATGCTCATAGGAGATATCCTTATTTCTACAAGCCTGGAGCTCTTATACATGCTTAACTCTCTACTTCATGCTTAGATCTTGTATGAGATCTGTACATGCATTAGAGAGCTCTGGAGATGAGAGAGAATAATGCACTAGAGATGAGCTATAGAGATGAGAGAGAATAATGCACTAGACACACAATTAGGTCCTAGTAGCCCATTGAACGGACTTAACCTTGTGGTGTATTTTCTTTATTACTACTAAAATTGAAATAGCTTGGTGGCAAGGTTATGGGCTATTGGAAATGTTATGTCTTAGTGGTGACTAGGGAGAATTGATATAGTTACGGATTGGTGGTAACTATGGAGAATTGGTATAGTTATGGCTTGGTGGTAACTAGGGGGAATTGATATAGTAGAAACTATTTCAAAAAGAGGATTCCAGGTGACGGGACATACCATGGACCAGATATGATCCCTCCATCCAGAGATGTACCTAGAAGAGTTTTGATTTTGGAGGTTTGACTTTCTAGTGGGTAAGTAGGTTCTTGTGTGCTACCTCATTTTGGGGGATAGGTTCTTGTGGACTATATGAGAAATCACTACTTATGTCAGCATCGCGGAAGGCATGGTGGAATTGCTTCTCAAGGAGTTGTAGAGCTTAGAGACCTCAAGGGTTATTATGAGCTCGGCCATTGGAAAGATCCTCTCACGAGTGACAGTTGTGGTTCACCAGGCAATCTCTTGTTGGATGTGTTTCAAGGGGGGTTAGGGTGAGCCATAACAACCTACCTTACTGCATTGTGCTACAACTCCTATTGCTGAAGGGATCTATTGTTGCGAATGGAGTTACAACTGTGCTAGGTTCCCCCTTGGGTGGTGTTGCCAATTTGAGCTTCACTTGCTTGGGCCAAGTGCAACTCCTCTTGAGCTTAAAGCATTGGTTATTCCCTGTGCAGCCCCCCTTCGTAGAATGTTCAATATTGCAAAAGTTTGGGTTAGAAGGGTTGTTGAGTTTGAGCATTTGCAACAAGAGGTTGTGATCATTGGGGGAATAAGAGTCACCAAGGGTGTGAACCCTAGTGGCACACACTCAAAGACATACAACGAGTTTAGTGCATAACAAAAGTGGTTGGGAGTTATATTTGAGATATAGACCTCAAGGGTTAGTAGATTTCAGCTATTGGATTCAACTCCATCATCAAGGGCATGTCTAATCCCCCTGTGTTGGCCATGGCTTGCATTGTGCTAAATGCTCCTTGATGAGCTAATGCACAATTCTCAAGTAGACACTATTTGTGTTTCATTTTTTTTTATTTTTTGAAACTTATAATTTGTTTAGATGTTTTTTGGGTGTTGTTTAATTTTTTTAAAACATGTAATTTGTTTAGATGTTTTTTGGGTTTTGTTTGATTTTTTTGAAACTTGTAATTTTTTGGATGTTTTTTTGGTTTTGTAACTTGTTTGGATTTTTTGAGGTTTTATATGTTTTTGGGGGTTGGCTTGGTAGAATAAGAGAGATTTATTTGCATAAAATAGCCTCTTAAAAATGTTTAACCAATCTAATTTAGGTCTCAAAGACTCCCAAAAGTAAGCACAAGTGCTTAAGAATGCACACAGTTTGAATTGGAGAACAAAATCTCTCTCTTTGTTTCTATGCCTATATGCATGCAAAGAAGGATCTTGGGTGCACCTACGTGCTTTATGGAGTCCCTAAGTTAGGCCTAAGCATGGCCAAGTAATGCAGCTTACCTTGCTAAATAACTCCAACTATGTGTATGGCAAAAATATTTAGAACTATGTAGATAAAAAGGCTCTCGGGATGTCTCACCCATCCCAATTATGTTCTTGAACGTGCATACTTAACCTTGCAATTTCTAAAAAAGGTGTAACCCCAAAATGTGAAGGTTTTCTTATCACTTCTTTGTGCAAGAATTTGAGGGTTTTTTTATAAAGAAGACAAGTCCCCCCACTCTTTTTTCCCCTCCACTCTTTTGAGGGCAAAATTATTCCTTGTCTCCACAAGTCCACTTTGAGGGGGGTACCCCGTCTCGAGTCTCAACTTTGTTCCTCTCCACATATTCATGGCTCGTGGAGAGTATCTTCCCACTTCTCCAAATCTTCCTCCCACTCCTAGTTGCATGTTTGTGTCCCCTTTTTTGACCTTACCATTGGTTTCACGCCGTGAAAAACTCTTATTTTTTACAATTGTGAAAAACTTTAATGTGAAATACTCTAGTTTTTTTTACAGCCTAGAAAACTTTGATATAAAAAACTATGACATGAAAAACCATGATGTGAAAAACTTGTAGTATTACTACCATGAGAAACTTGAAGATCTGGAAGTGGCAGTGAAAAACTCATACTCATCCTATGGTGAAAAACTCTTGTTTTTCATAGTGTAAAACTTGCTGTACCGTAAAAAACTCTCCAGAGTTTTTCTTATTAGAAGAGATATACACACTAATTGAAGAGAAAAGAAGCTTTAACCCACGTCCCTTGTATTCTCCATAAAATTTTTAAGTGTTTAATAGTAAATTAGGGTGTTAAATAAGCATAGTTGCCATGGAAGAAACAATTTCCTCTCTCAAGTTGGTATTAGAGTAAAGGTTCTAGGGGTCCAACACCCACAAGACTTGGTCCAGGTAAAGTTCATGACCTAGTCCATAACTTTAAACATGCATATGAGATTTGTATGAGGCTATGTGAGCCATGCAAAGGTGTCGATTTTCTCTCCGGGGGTTTACGAAAAAATATGCATTGTTGAGGTTCGCCGGGCTTTCTTCTCCTCAAGCTTTTATGTTGCCTCGCCTCCAAGCACAAGTCACAAGGACTGCTACAAGTATAGCACGTGAGTAAAAATGAAGGGGTTTTTTAATTCAAAATTCTAAGGTAAATTTATAGAAATACATTTTACAGAAGGGGTTTTTAAAATTGATTTTGAAAAAAAACTCGTAAGTCCATAATGAAAAAGGGATCATTTTAAAAATTCATGAAATATTCACAGGTAAGGGGTTTTTTAAATACCCCTTGAATGTACGTGATACATAGGGTTTCTTAAGTAGTGCACCCCGTGAGGATTTTCTACGGTTGTAAGTAGCAAAAATACAGTAAAACAGGGTGTTTTTAATAAAAAAATA
Organism: Cibotium barometz; assembly: GCF_041138505.1. Lineage (NCBI taxonomy): Eukaryota > Viridiplantae > Streptophyta > Polypodiopsida > Cyatheales > Cibotiaceae > Cibotium > Cibotium barometz. The sequence goes on along the minus strand of NC_141067.1, from coordinate 43,452,053 downwards.
GGTAAAACAGGGTGTTTTTAATAAAAAAATAGAGGTATCTATATGAAGCCATTGAAGCATGAGAGCTTGGGCATAATGTTAACAATGTATTGAGCTAACTCTAGAGCCAAATAGCAAGTGATTTTTTGCATTGGTGGTAGTGAAATCAATCAAACATTGAGCTGCAAAGTTTACACCAATGTATTGAGCTAACTCTAGGGCCAAGTGATTTTGTGCATGTGGTGGGGTAGAGAGATCAAACAAACATTGAGCTATAGAGTTTATACTAAAACATGGCATTTATAGCTTTTGTCATTATTTTAGGTGACTATTTGAGGGCCTTGCTTAAGGTCTTTTCAAGATCCCTCTTGTGCGAGGTTTAGCCTTTAGATTAAGCTAAGTGGATGTGGTGATATCTCAGTAAAAGGTAACGCATGTTCATGTTGTGCCATTTCATGCTCACCATTATAGGATCATGTTGAAAGACTTTATACTTATTTAAAGATCTAGAACTCCACCCCATGCCCCCCTCCCCTCGCCTCCCCTCCTCCCCTTCCCCTTCCTTTTTTTTTGGAGACCTTGAGTGGTGCAAAACACAATGAACTGCAAGTGAAGAACCTTATGCATTTCACATTTTGTATTGTTTATTTTTTGACACATTAGTAGAGATTCATAGAAGGTGATTAAATGTAATACCCATCTTATGTCTAGTGAGAAGTTCCCGATTAAGATCAAGGTGTTCTTGGGGCATGAGGTGTAGGCAATTTTTGAAACTTTCATCTCATCTAACATTTATGAAATGAGCACAAAATGCTTGCACATTGTTTATCCTTAGGTATGTAAATGCCATAAGCTGGAGATGCTTATGATTATACTCCTACTAACATCATTCTCATTTTAAATGAATTAATCTAAATTTGAGCCTTTCATTGCGCTACCTTTTATTTTTATTTTTTGCGGGGGAGGGGGGGGTGATTTCATTGTTGTCCCTCTAAGCATATATGGTTGGCGTGTTAACTTGTGGCCTGTTAACTTGCCATTTCAATTGGGGTTATAGCCCAAATGGATTGGTGTGCTCAATGGCCATGTACTTCCAAGTCAACATCCACATGTGTGATGAGCTTTTGTGATGTGTAATAACTGACATCAATCCCTTGGCCATTGCATTGGTGTCATGAAATGGGTGTGAACTTTGAGTGTGGGTGTGGGTGTGAAGGAATAACTTAAATCAATCCCTTGGCCATTGCATTGGTGTGAACTTTGAACTTTGAACTTTGAAGAGACTGATGTGAAGAGAGGAAATGTGGCTTGTGGTTCCTATTTAGTGATTCTGGGCACGAGAAACGAAATCTGAGAGCGCGAACCCTAACCCAAGTTCAGCAGAGCCAGGGTCGGATCGAGGCAGGGCAGTTTGTTGGGCGATGGGGAAGGTACCCGTGCGTCTGAAGGAGGTGGTCTACACGCTCTCCCCGAACCAGGTGCACGTGATGAGGGGCCTGTGGAAGGATATCCCGCACAAGGTCAACGAGAAGATATCCAGCAGTTGGCTCAATGCGATATTCCTGCTTACCCCTCTTGTTGGAACCTACTGGTAAGTCCCCCCCCTTTCCCCCTGTCTGTGTGTGTGTTTTAGGGTTTTTCTCTGCCCGCAGCGTTCCACTGTGCAAATCAATGCTGCCTTCCATTTTAGGGTTTTTCAGAGTTAAAGAACACGTTATAGTTTCCGATCATCAGTTAAATCTTTCCGCCTCTGATTTGCGAGGGATCAATTGGATAACGTTTGAAGTGTTCTGTTTTAGGGCTTTCTCACAGCTAAACGAATGGTTTAGTGTTTGGGTTTTCTCTCGCCACATTTCAGGGTTTTCTCTGTCTGCAGATGAAATCTATGACTTATTAGGCCCACATACCTGGTACTCCCATCAGGATTAGAACAGCTCGCTCAAGAATTATTGTTGATGACTGTGTTAGCGACTCGCTTGCGAACTGAAGGTCCCATTTTGGCAGGAGCTTGAGGTTCAGATTGCTGCGAGTTAGCCAAGCCCTAACAGCACGATCTAGCGTCCCATACCTCCAGATTGCCTACTTGCTTGCAACTACCCTTGGCCTTGAGGTATATCGCCTTGGTAGATGCCTCAATCATGAGGATCCCTCCTAATAATCATAAGTGAGCCCAAGACTTCCTATTGTCTCATTGTTCCATGCCTTCTTGTTTCTCTTGTATCCTCTTCCATTACCTTATGTTGTTCTTGTTGCCATTTGTATGTGGGCTTCAATCTTTTCAATTCTCTCCCGATTGTGGGCATCTATATTTAGGAACACACCTGTATCTTGGGATGATCAATGTAGCCCCACCTCTTGGGGGTATATCTTTAAAAGCATGACATAATCTACACGAAAATGGTATATGTGCTCTTGCATCTGGGCTATCTGTGCATTGAAGTCGAGAATGTCTCCTTGCTGTGAGAACTTCACAATGTCTGCAAACAAGGGGACATGTGAGATTAATGCTAAGCAAAAGATGATTAATGCTAATCCCTACTATTGTTGCAAACTCAAGGGAGACAAGAGATGTAACCCCAATCAACTGTTTATTTCAAAAGATGAATATGTAGAATGCTTCTTGAATCTTAACGTAGATCTAGATCATGCATGCTATCCTATTGTGCATACAAAAGATGTGTTGTTGAATCGTGCTCGCTGGATGCTGGCATTCTTGCCTGGAGTTGCCTCACAGTAGTATCTGAGAGCAGTGTTTCCAATGTTAAACATTATTCGTGCATTGTTAGTATGTAACTCTCTTGAGTACTTATTCCTTGCTCATGTGGAGGACAATAGGACATTAGATTAAATTATGCATTGTAGAAGCTTTGCAAAACAAATGGTTATAGATTTGAGTTGGGATGTTTGTTCATCATTGTATATAATCTTGTTTCGACACTACACATCACAGTAGTATCTTGTTTGCCTCACAATAGTATTTGAGAGTAGAGTTTTCAATGTTAGTCAAACATTATTCGTGCATTGGTAGTATGTAATTCTCTCTTGAGTACTTATCCCTTGCTCATGTGGAGAACAATAGGACATTAAATTAGATTATGCATTGTAGAAGCTTTGCACAACAAATGGTTATAGATTTGAGTTGGGATGTTTGTTCATCATTGTATATAATCTTGTTTCGACACTACACATCACATTAGGTCTACTTGCCTTGTCTTTCTTTATTTGCAGTTAAGTTGTGACCGCTCCCTACAGGAGGCATACAGATCTCGAAATACTGAAAATACACATGACACCAGCACTGGGGCCGGAAAGGGCCGGCCCCCTCCTCAATACTTTTTGTATTTCTTGAAGTATTTATATTTGTACAAGAGTCATGGGCCTAATAGGCCAGATTCCTCCATAACATGGAGTGAGAACAATGAAATACAACAAGATTTTGTCGATGAAGAATCAATTGTCGTAGTAGATCAAATCACAGGCAGTCTTCCATCTTCATTGGGTGAACACCTGCCCTCACTAGTTGAAACCGATCCCGTCAAGTGGGAAGACTCCGTTGGACACCCACACGCTTAATAGCATATCTTTAAAACCACAATTTGAAATGGACAACTTAATTCAACTTGAAATTGAAATGAAAATGAAATGGAAAGATGGACACCAGCACTGGGGCCGGAACGGGCCGACCCCGCCCTCAATATATGATATATTTATTGGGAGTATTTAACAAATACAATGCTCCATGGGTTCCAAGAACCAGATGATGTGCATGTACATATGAAAACAGTACCAAACAAATATGCTTGAAGTCGACGTTCGAAGTAGATACTTGAAGCAGAACGACCACTAGCGTGGCCCAGTCTCTACGGTCCTGTGCTTTCACTGGACTCCGCGGAGAGCGCCTCACTGGTGTTCCGAGACCACGCACAAACAGGCGCTCTCGTACTAACCTGTGGCTCTCCCGATCTCAGCACCTTTGGACCGAGGTTCGCCAATAGAGCTTGGACTACCCGACACCGAACGGGTGTTGGCCGTATAGGGAGTCGGGAATCCCTTATCAGATTTAATACGAAATACTTTACTTAAATCTGAAATTCACTTACTTGTGGATGGCAGATAGAGGACCAATACCCGAGGTATTCGTGTAGAAGATGTAGCCACCCAGGAGAGGTGAATTCCTCTTGTAGTCGCCCGTGGAGAAGATGTGCAACCTCTTTCAAAGTAGGAAATAGAGAGGCAGCCTTAGGAGATTTAACACCTTGTTGAAGAAACAGCCACCTTGTTAGGATGGCACAGTCGCCTCGTGGTGAACTTAGCACAGCCACCAAGACAAGTATCACCGCAAAGACCACAGTCACCTGCTGTGAAAGAAGGAGTACCCACTTGCAAGGGAGGAGAGGCCTGGCTGCAGCGTGGAGAGAAGTTGGCGTGGAGGAGCAGAAACGTAGCTTGAACTGTGGCAGCTGCCTATGAAGATGGTGGGCAGCCCTGCAGGTAAAACAGGCGCAATGAAACTCGGTCGCTCCTTGCTTCATCTCAGGTGATCATGCTCTTTGCCTCTTCTGTGTTGATGCTCTCCATCCTCTTTTAAGGTGTTGCTGCACATAGTTTTTGCTACACATTGCTATGGCACACCTACATTGAGCTCTCACATGGCAGACAAAGATTAGGTTGCTCGTGATGCTTGATGGAGTGTGGAATGTTGTGAAAGGCACTGATGAAATGAAACTACATCGACTAGGTGTGAACGTCCTTGGGCATCGTCTCGTGAAACAATACGCTCGCCAACACTAAAATGAACTAGCCACAATACACATAATCACCGAAAGATACATCATTGCCCAAGATAATCTGCAAAAGAGAAGCATTGCATAGTACACCACCATTGGGGCCGCGAATGGGCCAATCCCCCCTCAATACTGAAATATATTATTGGAGTATTTTATTTGTGTACAAAGTTCCAAGGTCTTGCCAGCCAGATAATCCATGCAATGCATAATATGAAGGCATATTACCCAAACAAGTATTTGCCGATGAAGAATGTCAACGCCGGACTCGTCGAATGAGTCAATGCAACCAACCCTAACTCCTTATACACTTGGAGTTGTGTGAGACCACGCATGAACACGCGTTCTCGTACTAGAGCCTGGCTCGCACAACTCGCAGAGGAACGGGCTTGGTCCTCCCAAGTGTAGGCACACAAACAGGTGCTCACGCTCTACAAGGTATGGTAGGTACCCACAGTAGGTACACAAGAAGTACGGAAGCTACAACAGGTACCTACCAAGGAAATAAGCCAGGGAGCAGTTGACCAGCAAAAAAAGGGAAGAGGAAGAGAGAGATGGGTGCCAGCTTATAGGAGAAGGAACCGTGGAAAAAGGTGAAGAATGGGGGAGAGGAGGTGGAGGGGTCCAATCCCCTTGTGCCATGTGGCGTCGCCCACCATAATTAATGGTGGGCACCTCCATTAAGTGTCCACACAATTATGAGGCCATGCGTGGGTGCCCAAAGTTTGGGTTGGCCACACTTGAACACTTTTAACCCTGGCCTCGGGCACTAAGCCAATGGCCGATGCCCAACTTTAAGAAGTGTGAACTGCCAAGGTTATAAAACCTTTACAATAATAAACAAGGGTTAAATAAATAGTTACCACCTGCTCACATGCCTGTGAATTGGACATGTCATAGCAGGCACTCACATGAAAACAAGGCACGCGAAAACAATTTCAAGTAGGCAGAGATGCATGTATATGCATTATGCAATGGAAATTTCTCCCGTTCTTGGAGCCTGTAACTAGTAGGTCTTCCCGAGCACGGAACTGGCTCAGTGGGAAGCCTAAATTGGGATCCCTGACAGTGGGTTCCACGTCATGGCCACATTATAGGTGACACGAGGCCTGGCGTCCTGTAGGTGAAGCGAGTCTTGGCCTAAGTACGAGCGACATGAATCTCCTTGGTCTTCCGTACCTTGGCACGAAAATAGAGGAAGACCACTTGGGCGGCCAACCGGTGACATGAGAAGCCAGAAGGTGCGGAAACATCTCCACAAGTTCAAGCTTGGAATGGCTGAAATGACAAGGCATTGGCACACATTGGCCTTGGTCTTGCCGACATCCTTAAAATAATTAAGTCATTTTTCTCAGCATGCAGTCATTCTCAGCAAATAATCAAGTCATTTTTCTCAGCATTCCTTAAGTCTAGCATCAGTAGAAGTTATGTAGAAGGGGCCAGGGGTCAACCCCTTGGGGCTGACCAAGGCCTAGACCTTTACAAGCATTTATGCAACCTTTTTGTACCATATAAAATACAAGAAAAACCCTGACACCAATCTCTCTCTTCTTCTCTCTCCTCTGTTTTAATCATGTTTATTTCAGCATCTTGTTCTTAATCAGGCTCCTGAGGATCTGGGTAACAGTTGTACAATGCTTGAAGAGAGAGAGAGAGAGAGAGAGAGTCAACACATCCTTGGTATTTTTTTGCATTTCTTTGCCCTCTTGTGCTGATTAGCCTAACAAGCGAGTTTGATTTTGGTGGTTGTGCAGGTATTGTGAAAATTTTAAGGAGAAAGAAAAACTGGCACATCGTTACTAATTAAATCTCTGCAAGCAGAAACGACACTTAATAACTCCCTTTTTTTGTTTTCTCTGAACGAATGCCCGCTTTCCGATATTGAACTCATGTATTTGAAAAATAAGAGTGATCACTGCTTCAAGCTTCATGGTAATCCAAGTGCCATGTATCCATAAAAGTAGCTTGCTTTATATCATACTGTAGATTTCTTATTTGAAACGTTATGGTCTATGATTGCTCTTAAAGTGAACAACTCCGTGGTGGTCATGATAAGACAGGTTTGTGACTGTCGGTTGCTTGATTTAAGTGACTCTATGGGTCCCCTTCGGCTCATCATGACTCAGATCATTATGGGCTCTTATGAACTGTTTTGTGTTTCTACCTAAGACTGTTCCGGTACTGTATAGGAAGGATACCTCTAAATGCAGGCAGGATTCCTACCAACAACTACTTGTACATACCTAGCTCTAGCTTACAGAGTTCTGAAAATGACATCTTAGGGTGGTATGGCCTGTGAGTCAGTGTCAGTTATAACGTTTTAACACTGCTGTCTACCAGGCTAAAGATGATTTTGATTGAGTTTAGCTTGATACTTTATTGTGGTGAAGTTCTCTACACTGCTTGGCCTTGATCAGATGGTGTATGGTATCTTTCTTCTGGGTATGTATTTGCTGATGGAGTTTTAACTTTTGTTCTTTGGTTGTGAAAACCTTATTTGCTACATTTTTGTTCAGGTAAGATATGGTATGTACAAGGGCTTTGGAGTTGATGATATCTAATACATTTGTTCTAGTTTTCAATATATATACTGATTCAGCAGCGTGTGATCATGCCTTGTGCTTTTGTTGGTGTCTTTTTCCTTCCCCTGCTTATGCGTTTTGTGTTAAATTGGTCTTTGTTTCTCAACGATATGTTCTGAGACCACTTAGGTGGCTGTAATACCATGCGTCTTATTTTGATATACTTGCAATAATTTATTGCAAATACGTGAACATGATCTTCTTTTGCTTATGTGATTCTCCACCAATTCATTTGTTTCAACTGTATGCACGCAAATGCGCATGGGTTCATTCTTCACAAAGAGCAAGGTCCATATATATGAGAGGGGTTTCTTGAGAGGGCAGATAGCAAGCACTATGCAAGCTTAGCTGCGTTGTGATCAATGATTTCAAAGAGTCAGATTCATGAAACATTTCTACACACTAACACAGACCCCAAGATTTGGAGGGGATGCAACAAAGGGTGTGGAAGCTTGGAGCACTGACTTCCATCAAACCTTTCGAGCAATTATGACACTCTTAGAGCATGTCATCGTCAACGGAGGAAGTGTAAGGAGATTAGTAGCAAATTATGGCACTCTTAGAGCATGTTGTTTTCAACGGAGGAAGTCTCAAGGAGATTAGTAGCAAATTTTGGCTGAAGCAATGTTGGTCATTGTCTCCAACATTGCTTTACCCTCTTGAGATTATAAGTTTTACCAAGATGGTAGCTATGTAAAGGTGTATGCATGTACGAGTGTGAGTGTGGGGTTTGTGTAAGTATGTATGTATCTGAATGTGCGTGTGCAAAGTTGTGTATATGTGCAAGTATAAGTGCATGTGCATGAATGATAGAATGTGTAGCGGAAGAATTGAAAGTGGAAACACAGGAGAGAGAGAGAGAGAGAGAGAGAGAGAGAGGAAACACAGGTGAGAACTTGCTCTCACTATCATCACCAAAAGGAATACATGTCCCAAGCAAGAGGGGAGAACCTCGTATGTGAGGGATTGTAGCTAGACAAGCAATGAGTATGTGAGGGAGGCATGCCGACTATATATACACCTATATGTAGGCAACTAACTGGAGCAAAAAGTACCTCCATGAATGGGAAAAATACCCAGGACCATAAATGGGAAATAAATATGGGTAAAATATATGTGAGGGGGGTGACGAGTCCCTTTGACTAACATGGTCAGTCCTAGAGGCTAAAATAGGACACTAAATAGGACGCCAGCAAGTAGGGGATGATGTCTACCACCCCCTCTCAACATCGGATGTTGATCAAACTCCAAGAAGCTAGAGATGTCGTCTTCGATCAAAGATGCAAGACTACAGAAACAAGTACCAAGAAAGCTCCACAAGCAATCTCCTGAGCAACTCAGCTACAAAAGCAACAGAACAAGCTGCCAGGAACATCACTCCTCTGGAAGAAAACAAACAAGTAGGTTACGACGTGTTGTCCCAAATAATGGTTCCAAACCCAATTGTAAGAACACTCCTCGGAGTTGAATGTCGTGTATCCAGCTTGGAGAAGGTACGAAAAACCTCATAACCAACCAAGATTTGATCCTGTATATAATCAATCCTGGGAGAAGCAAATTGCTCCTCATTGGAACCCTCAAAAATAGAGTCAATCTGCTCCAACTGTGTACCAAGAGTAGCCAAATGTTGTACAAAAGCATTCTCAGAAAAGGTCGCCATCGCAAGATGTAAAAACTTTGTAAAAAAGATGGGGTCCATCTGCTCAAACTCTGTACCATGAGTTGCCCAATGCTGTACATAAGTACACGCCATTGAGGTGGGCATCGCAAGATGAAAGGACCACTTTCCCCTTTGAAAAAAGGTATCGTCGGATTGGTACAAGTCCAATCTGATTTTGATCCAAATCCAAAAAACTTTGGAAGTACCATTGTGTCCCAGGCACGGTTAGCAACCACAGATCCAAAGCATCCCATTGGGTCCAAAAAACCATCCTCCAAAACAACAAACTTGCAGAATTGGCAAGGGGAGGGACATCCTCAAAAGCATCACAAAGAGATGCAAAGATACTCCTCAAAAAGAGGAAGGGAAGCAGGGATATAAATTGCAGTGGTAACAAAGTTCTGAAAAGCATCACAGATAGCAGAAGACTGTTCCAGAAGTAGAACCAGATTCCAAGAATCATCAATAAATAAATGATCCATGTGAAAGGATCACTGCAAAGGGCAAAACACCCTCCTAGTTTTGGAAACACTGTAAAGAACACAAGTTCGGATGAAATAAACTCTGCTTAGGATCTCTGAAAAGATCACTGCTCTCCTCCAAAATTTGTAAACTCTTGTCACAGTAGAAGAAAGTCTCCACAGACAAAAAACAACTCCCAAAATCGATCCTCAACTGAAGTAGCTGGAGATAGGCTCCCTCTGAGTGTAGAAAACTCATGTGGGAGCAAAACACAGCCAAAACACTATTATCCAGCAAAAAATAGCACTCTACCGCCAACAGAAGGCAAAGAACATGTAGAAACTGGAAAACCGTGTAGGCCAGGAACAAAACACAGGTATAGATGTTTCAAAATCAGCAAAACACTAACTGAAATTGGAAATTCAGAATCCTCCTTAAGTACCAAACTGCCTTGAAAGCCACAATCCAAACAAGAAACCTCCTCTGCAAGTGATTTGTGTCCATTGGAGAAGAAAATGCAGCCAAACAAGGGCTACAAACTTGAAAAATTCAAGTCAACCAGAGTCCACACCTCCTATGAGGAAAAACGTTGAAGAGAAGATACCTTTGGGTCCAACAAATGAAGCCCAGCAAGATTGGTTCAAAAAAACGCAGTAACCATGGTTGCAAATTTGAAAACGTAGAGGTAAAAGGGACTGTAGAATAGGCTGAATATGGAAACACTGAAGCCTCAAATCAAGAACTATTGCAGAGAATAAGTACAATCAGGGGAGGGGAGGGATGGCACAAGATAACCAAAAGGGACAGGCAAAAGAGGAGCCCAGAGAGCTCCAAGAACAGGGCGTGGGCAAGCCCAAACAGGCCAAAAACGTAGCCTGTTGGAACAGCAATGGTGCTGCCCAAAACCAGAAAAGTGAAGTGGTTATGTGGTTTTGGAAGGAGGTTTTGAAAAAGGTGGTGGAGAAACGGTATTATCCAATGATTAAGGCATTTGTGCTATTGCCCAAACTTATAGAAATCAACCTTTCACTTCACCATCAATTTTTAATAATGCCCTAATTTTTTTAGTTTTCCTGTGCCAGTATTCTTAATGCACAAATTAAAAGCATAAACTTATTAAACAAAATTAAATAAACAAGAGAGCTAGAAAATGCAGAAGAGTTCACCGTCGACACAAGATTGGGTCGAATCTCCCTTGGTTGAGTGTGGTCCTCATACCACTCATCCATATTTATGTGTTAGAAAGCTTGCTTTTTCAAAAAGATAACTCCAAAAACAAAGCATAAGTGCGTTTGAGTTTTTAAGCGTAAAAGCTCTTACAAAAATATAGCAAGCTACAAATATAAAGTCTTGGGCCTACCAAAAAAATAAAATACTAATTGGTATGTATAAAAGTGAGGCCTTAGCCTCATAAAAATATTAACGCTAAAATATGAAACTATATAAGATGGTCATCACAAGTCTTCCAAAATATCTCATGGTGGTCCAACACATGTTTCACCCACGACAATTAATGCATAATCTGTCACTCAATCATCACCTATATCTAAAATAATATTAGTTAGTGCACATAGTTGATTAAATACATTAATCATAACTATATCATCATACCAGCACACGCAACTGGATTAAACACATTAATCCTAGTAGATGATATAAATAAAAGGTGCATTCAAAATAAAAAAATATCTTGAAATAAAATAATGGGCGTCTCCATAGAGGTTATGACTAACACAATAAGTAAGGGTATTTTTATCTCTTTCTCTGTTTGAGAGCTATAGTAGGCAGACACGGAAGTCACTATCTTAGATTGAAACATCCTCTTGGGTAAAGAAAGAAGAACTTGTTGTGTGCAATTAACTTTTCACGTTTTGACACGATTCGGACGCGTTTTAGGTCTCGTTTTGGCTCTATAAATGTTCTATAGGCACTTTGTGGGAAGTGTTGATTTGATTATGTATGTCCACTTTTTGGTTTGGTGTAAAGTTACAACATACATTTGGTTGTAGGACGATCTGTGTAGTGAAACGAAGTGTTGCAAGTGTTGGGGTGGATGTATGTTTATGCAATTGGTTCACATACAATGGTACTATAACAGGGTGTACAATACAGCTATTGAAGATTGTAGATTTGCTGTAGTGTAGAAGATTTTTTACAATCATTATTTGGTAAGTTGCTATAAGTAAAGATGTCTAACAGTCTATCCCAGATTGTGAGCTAGTCTAAGCTAGACAAGAAGGCATAGAAGTTCAAGATGACCAATTTTCTTATGGGAAAAGAATATAAGGAGTTAATTATAGGTGATGAAAAGGAGCCAGAGATTGTTAAAGAAATTTTGATCCCATAACAGGTGCAAGAATATAAGGCATAGCATGAAAGACATAAAAGTGATGTATTGGTTGTCTATCAATGCGATAGATTTTATGATTGTGTATATATACATGATGCACAAACACCTAAGGAGGCTTGGGACACCTTGGTGAAGATGTACAAAACAAACACTCAAGCTCGAAAGATGCAGCTAAAGAAGAAGATACAGAATGTGACTAGAGGAAAGCTAAGTAAACATGATTGCTCGTGGAAGGTTAAAGTTCTTAATAGATACCCTTGCTTCTATTGGATCACTATGTGAACTTGACTGGTCTTGGTAAAGAATACAGCTAGTTTCAGATCTCTATTGGTGTTTAAGAGAACATTCTTGATTCTTAGGAACTGATTACTCCCCTCATCAATGAAGAGATAAATATTGGGGGAGATTCTTCCTTTGGAGATGCAAATAAGCATGCTTTCTACTCAAATATAGGTAGAGATAGAGGCAAGTCGTTATGTAGAGAATGAGGTGGTGGTCAGTTTGGAAATCAAAACCAACAGCAATAATAAGAACAAGAAAATCAATCTCATATAGGTGGGAGAGGCCACTCTAGAGAGAGGGGGGAGCTAGACAAGCTGAGGTGGTTGGTAAAGAAATCAAAATGCAAATAGCATAAAGTGTGGCAAAGGACTACTATAAAAAGCAAATGATACCAAAAGTGAGAAGTTGTAAGCAAGAGGCAACTATGCATCATCAAGTAAACAAGGTGATGAAAAAAGTGAGCAACTATTTGTGATACATCACACATGCTCAGCTCCACAATAGGAGATGTGTTTGTTATGGGCTACCACACCTCCAAGAGGGAACTCAATGCATTCACCTAAAGGAAGAGCAATAGAACACAACTGTCGTAGGGCACTTACTAATGCTTCAAACTTGAGTCCCTTGAGGCCTCCAAGCTCACTTGTTTAGCTCCAAACCTCCAAGCTCCACCTCCATGCTGTCACCGTAGAGTCGCTCGCACCGTCGCATAAGGCGATCACTCTCTCTCACTCTCCCGCACAAGCATGAAACATACAAGCATAGAAGAGGCACAAATGCTACAATGCTCTCTCTCAAGACACAAAGAAGAGCTCTAAATAGCACAAAGGGGGATTGTGTCTTTTCATTATGAGAAAATGCCTTATATACATTTGGCCCTTATTCACACTTGGGCGCCCAAAACTTACTTAACTAAGGCCTTGGGTGGCCAATGTCTCATAATGTATAACTTTTATAGTGCCTTTTCATGACACTTATTAATGTCCTCAATTGGAGGAGCATACTTGTTAATCCAAAATAAGATTAAAAAAAGTTATTCTACATTGCCTATATCTTTCATGCCACCTCAACAAGCTGCCGACTACCACTAGGCTACCCAAAGCTTCTCATCAATATGCCATGTATCTGCTTGGGAATCGGTCCCAGACCATACCACTTAACCTCACATGCCAACTTCATAGCATATCCTTGATCCACACCTTTTTAGGTAAGCAGTAGCTTCACCACCGACTTAGGTGATGTGAGGATGTGGTCACCATTAGGAATGGGGTTTGTGGTTTCACCTCTTGTAAGGTGCTTATCCATCTTACCCGCTTGAATGGAAAATTATCTTTTGTAAGACGACGTTGGAACGTATACATTAACCTTACCTTGTGCTTAATATCGAATAGAGAAATTCTAAGGACTTTGTGTACATACTTGCTTAAGACTAGTAATAGAGGCCATATCATTTTTAAGTTTAGCCAACCTAGTGTAAAAACTAGTTACTTGTGTATAAGTCATTTTTTACAATAATCAATATACAATCATTCCCTTGTAATACTTTACTTGTGTGCTCTCCTCTTCTCTCTTTTTGTTTAATTGTATGCTATTAAATATTTCTTACTTGATGGATGCATGCTACATAGGTTTGGTTGTATGTTGCCTTCTTGTATTAACTTCCTCTCATTCCTTACTTGTTGTGAGAGAGAACCATCAAAGATTATCTCATGTTACCTCCATCTAGGTATAGAAAGCTCTCCCTTGACCCCCATGGCAAAGGAGCATTTTGATGTGACCAACGAAGTAAGGATGCAACGGATGAGCTAGAACACCTACATAGAGAAGTTACAATTTGCAACTATACGGTAAGACCCAATGACACATGCTTTGGCAAGGTAAGGTAACCTCTTCACTTGAACATATTTGGCACCGTTGCCACATGAATCACATTTTTTTTTCATGTCTCGCATCTCATAGCACACACAAACACATGCATCTATAACTAACCTTGTCAACTTCGACTCTCTGGATGAAGGGACCATGGCAAGTGTAAGCTTGACTCATGGTATGACCAATCATTTAGAGAACCCTCAACCTTATAGATACCTCCAACGAGCTTCAATACACGCAACCTTTGCTTCAATTCCAATTCTCAACACCAACATAAACTCACCCCATAGTCCACATATTTGACATGAAGAAGCGCACTCTCTAGGCATCATGCCATGTGCTCGGGATAAAATATTATATCGTGCCAAGAAGATCCGGACCACCATCTACCCATGCAAATCATTCCATGTTGGTCTTGGCACTCATTCCGCCAATCACAAGGTGCAGACTGCCCAACTATCTAATTTTAAAGGATCCCATACATTTCCACAATAGGAGAGGAGGTCTCGTATGAAGATCCTCTACATCGCCTATATCACTTTCCATGCCACTTTGGCGTGTTGTCTGCCACCCAAAGCTTCTCACCACTTTGCCCTACATTTGGCTCTTGAATCATACCATTTAACATTTCATGCCAACTTCATGAGGTATCCTCGACCATCTACCCCAGAAACAACTTCACCACCATGGGTGATACGAGGATACAACCATCATTAGGAAGGGGGGTATATCAACCACTTTGTAGGTTAAGATGGTTTCACTCGTCCAATCTACCACTTTGGCATCTTATCGACTCGAACGAGCTCTTATCTTTTATATGATGACGCTGGAACACATAAATCAACCTTACCTTGTGCTTAATGTCAAATAGGGAAAGTCTAAGGACTTCATGTACATACTTGCTTAAGACTAATAATAGAGACCAAACCTTTTTCCATTTGGCCAAGCTAGTGTGAAACTAGTCACTTGTATATGTTATTTTTTACAATAAACAATAGACAATCATGCCCTTATAATGGTTTACTTGTGAGCTCCCCTTCTTCCCTCTTTGTGCTATGTTATTGAATTCTTACATGCTAGACAGATGCTTGTTTGAATAGGTAACACGTTTTGCCATCTTACTGGCTCGAATGGACACTTGTCTTTTATAAGACAATGCTAGGCCTTACTTTGTGCTTAATGTTAAATACGAAAAGTCTAAGGACTGCTAGTGTGAAAAGTAGTCACTTGTATATGTGTCATCTTTTACAATAAGAAATACACAATCATTTCCTTGCAATAGTTTACTTGTGAGCTCCCCTTCTTCCATCTTCTTGCTTGCTTGCATTCATTAGCCTCTTCTTCCCCCGCCTTCTGTGAGAGAACCATCACGAAAGATCATCTCTTATTGCCTCCATCTAAGCATAAAGAGCTCTCCCTTCACCCCTTTAGCAAAAGAGCATTCCGCCGTGACAATGGAGTGAGGATGTGACTGAAAAATCTAGCACATCTACAAAGGGAAGTTGGATTTACCTCTTGAAGGCAAGACCCCATGCATTTGCAAGACTCAAGGTTATAATGGCCAAACTTCCCACAACGAAAACATGTACCCAAAAAAGAAGAGTTGGATTTTCATTACCCCCACCTATCCTAACTCAAATCTATAGTTTCTTGGATGTAGGTTTCTCAAGCTATGCACACTTTTCAAAGGCTTTACCCAAGGATGATTATAAGGAGCAAATAGAGGCCTACCAAGAAAAATGGAATATCTCCAATAGCTGGCTAGAGGCAAGGTGGGAAATCAACTCAAGTAGGACAAGCATTGAATAAACAATCCCAAAGACTCAATAATATGGCTATTGAATGCCTCTGGCTTAAGGACATCTTTCTCAAGCCAAGTCGAAAAGTATCCATTTACCTCCATTCTTCCACATGCAATCAAGCTTGCTATTAGAAAAAAAGGGATGTATTAGTCTTCTACGAGGATACAAATGAAATGACTTGATTCATGCACGTTTATTATAACCACATTTATCTTTGAGAAATGTGGCATTTCTTGTTGTTAACAAATCTCATATTACAAACGAATCACAAATCTCTAGAAAAACATAGCTACTTTGCAATATATATGATTGGTTGATTTCATTCCACTCAATAATGCTAGAAGATATAGTTACTTTGCATTATGTATGCTTGGTTAATTTCACTCCGCTCAACAATGGAAACCATGATTTTGCCGTGGTGGCAATTGGTTCCTCAAGGTCATTTGCATTTTTTATGAAGGATCTAATAATGGAAACCATTTATCTAAACATAGAGAAATTTGATTGTATAACTTCATTCTAAGATCCTATTAAGGATTCAAGTATACCACTAGGCATGAAATCTTTGCCTAATTATATACCTAGATGAATCCAAGAACATGCCTAAATTCACCTTTTAGGAACGTGCATATTATATACTCATGGTATTCAACCCACAAGACTATATAACTATCAACTCCATTATGCATAGTATGGACTAGATATTACGACATCCCCACTAACGTCATCACTGCCGTATCAAGATATGCTCTCACACACGCACTTCACACACACACACATAAGAGCATATATTCACACAAAGCCCTTCGTACTGGGTTTCTGTCAAACCTCCGGAGATGCAAGGCAGACTCGACCATAATGAAGCCTAACACTAAGAGAAGTAACAAATAGAAAGAATTAGTACAGCAAATAAGTAGTTGATAGGACAAATGCACCGCTAAAGATAGAAAGAATAAGCACATAATGAAGCCTAGCACTAAGAGAAGTAGCAAATAGAAAGAATTAGTACAACAAATAAGTAGTTGACAGGGCAAATGCACCGCTAAAGATAGAAAGAATAAGCACAATATCAACTGGCCGCAACTTGGACGAAAACTTGACAATGTCAAAATTGCATGTCAGCTAATATGGTTGAATTATATACCTAGATGAATCCAAGAACATGCCCAAATTCACCTTTTAGGAACGTGCATGTTATATACTCATGGTAGTCAACCCACAAGACTATCAACTCTATTATGCGTAGTATGGACTAGATACTACAACATCCCCACTAACGTCATAAGTGCCCAATAGTGGGTGTAGAACTCTGTATCAAGATAATGCTCTCACACATGCACTCCACACACACATAAGAGCATATATTCACATAAAGCCCTTTGTACTGAGTTTCTGTCAAACCTCCGGAGATGCAGGGCATGGTTTAATGGTACATGAAAACCACCCACAAATATATGCATGCCATAAAAATTTGCCCAAATTTGATTCAAATTGTACCCAATTCAGGCACTACATCAATCAGATTTCGACTTGCAAGAACTTCTTGTTGGTTTTCGGATCTCTTAATACACTCTTCCCAGACTTTAGACGCACATAGGAAGCAAGGAAGCGTGCCTGCAAGCAAACAAAATTTGCCAAGTACGCCTGCTCAGATTCCTTATTTTTTTCCATTTTTAAAAATTAACCCAAAACCTTCCTCTGTCTCACATGCTTTTTTCCGTCTCAAAAGAATGATAAGGATATGGAGCAGAAATGGCCAAGTAAGAATACATACTGATTGAAAGCAAGCAAGAGTCCACCAAAAACCCTGAAGCCCAAAACCCAACTTTTTTAATGCCTGCATAAAATCAAGAAACATGTGAGATCAACAGAAGAGAACACATTTTGAGATTTTTGAGATAAACTTTACAAACATAGGAAAAGACTTTATAGTGATCTAAAGAGTTAAAGAGTAATGGATTTAGTGGACGGTTAAAGAGTAATGCCAGCATGTAGACAGAAAACAAAAACCAAATTACCATCAACAAAGCTGAACCACCAATGAAGCATGACACCATACTCAAACTGAGAAACTTTAGGTCCCGACCCGCCTGCACAGTTAGTAATTGAAAAGAGAATGAGTTACTGTTGGGCGTATTCATTCCATATTTTAATATTTATTTTCTGAATCTGTTTATCTCCCATTACATCTATCATCTTATTACACTTCCTGACACTGATCACAAACATTGAGCTGGATCTGCCAGAGGCTAGCGACAACAGGGGGCTGGAGCAAGAAGGCTGTGACCACGGCAGCAGGGGGCTGGAGCAACCACTGGTGGGAGGCTGGAACCAGTGACAACCGCAACAGAGGTCTGGTGTTCACAAGTAGCAACCATTGGCAATCACTAGGCTCTTTCAGGCAACCATGACAGCCACACAGTCTAGGCGATCTGAAACAGCTGGAACACAGCGACAGTGTACTGGTCTAAGGAGGGTTGGAACATGGTGCCCACCACGCACGATGACCACACTGGACAGGAACAGTAACAAGGGGCTGGTACAGTGCTGCTGAAAGACCGGTTGCTTTTGAAAGCAAAAAGTTGAATTGCTTGCAACAAAGTTACTCAGTATATGAGAAAAACCTTCATGTCGTAACTCATGCTTTAAAGAAGCAGCATCATTAGTTGTATGGTGCTAAATTTGAAACCCCAACTCATCAAAAAAGTATCAAATGAATTTGTAATCAGCGAGACCTTCGTAGCAAGTATAAGCAAAGAGAGTTTAATCTGGAAGCCAAACCTAAAACACCCCATAGTAAGAATCCAGCTACATGTTTGTCTGCCCATGACCGATACTAACAAAAGAAAGCCCGAGAAGCACATCTGATGCACTGCAATTATCATACACACAAACATCCACAGAACATAGAAGAGTTGGTCTAGTACTCACCAGCGAACCATAGGCTCCAAACTATACGCAATGGTAAGCCACCTTCTCACAATTACTATTGCAAGAATAGACATCTATACTCCTGATACACGATTGTACCAAGTGTGCATGTGCATGTGGTTGCACAACTTTGCCACCAACACCAAGAGGCTTCCTGTTGAATGGACACTGCACAGTAGCCTTGTCTATGACATTTAAAACAGGCCCCTTTATGAGCTTCAAGGATTGTAGCAAAATCTAGTCAAGGTCTCTTTCCAGGAGGTCTCGACTTTGGTTGCTCAAAAATAGAGACCTGCCCTCTAGGTCTCTGGCCTGTTGCTTCTGCTCAACGGTTCTTTTTCCCTTTTCTCTTCTTCTTCGTTTCCACTTCGCTGGTCAGAAGGACCTGCAAAATCCTTCCGAGCGGCCGCAACTGTATCATCATAGATACAAGCGTGGGAGAAACAGGAATTAGGGTTAGAGTTCATTCATGGGAGACATACACAGAGAAGCAAGGGAGAGAGAGAGAGAGAGAGAGAGTTGTGGGGATAAGTCAACTCATGAGGCATGAGTGTGTGACTCCCCTATCACACATGTATATTGCACTAGTACACAGTGTGCACTTAGTACATTAAAAGTACTAAGTGTACTATGTACTATAACTTATGGGCTTGTACACACTATAAGGGTGGGCATTATGCCTTTACCCCAACAACCTCCCACTTAAAGGCAAAGTGCCCTTAAGTAAAGGAAAAGAAAAAATCAGCATGTACATGATAATATACAAGGCCATATCAAGGCTGAAACTGGCCTCATCCAATGCCCATCAAGTGTCTGCAATGAGCAAACCGCTCCGGAGGCAAACTCTTTGTCAACAGATCAGCTGGGTTGTCATCCGTATGAATCTTAACAAGCTGAATTTGCTTGTTCTCTATCACCTCTCTGATGAAGTGATACTTCACATCCACATGCTTCGTCTTTGCATGAAAAACAGGGTTCTTTGCCAACTGGATGGCACTCTGACTGTCACAATGCAACAATGGAATACCCCCTCTATAACCCAAATCAACCACTAACCGAGATAGCCATAATGCCTCCTTGCAAGCCTCTCTGGCTGCAATATACTCGGCCTCTGTAGTAGATAAGGCAGTGCACTTCTGCATCCTGGATATCCATGACACAGCACCTCCTGTGAATGTAAATACATAACCGGTAGTAGACTTCCGGTTATCTGGATGACCGGCATAATCCGAATCCGTGTAACCATGCACTAATGCATCCGGTTTGCCAAAGCAAATGCACATATCCTGTGTGCCCTTCAGGTATCTCATGACACCTTTCACTGCTTCCCAATGCTTCTTACCAGGGTTGGCCATGTATCTAGAAACCACCCCCATTGCAAATGCAATGTCCGGTCTAGTAGCAACCATGGCATACATGAGACTGCCACAAGCTGAAGCATACGGAATCTTGGCCATATCAGCCCTGTCTCTATCTGACTGTGGGCTGTCCATAGCACTGAGTTTCACATATGGAGGCAAAGGAGTACTAGTCTTCTTCCCCCCGTCCATATTGAACCTCTGCAAGACTTTGCCAATGTATTCCTTCTGAGACAAATACAACACATGCTGATTTCTGTCCCGAAGTATCCGCATACCCAAGATGTGATTTGCATCACCCAAATCCTTCATATCAAAGGTTTGATGCAGCCTCTGCTTCAAGGCATCCATCTCCTTACGAGATTTTCGGGCAATCAACATATCATCAACATACAAGATGAGGATCAATAGACTGCCATCCAAAGCTTTCTTGGTGTACAAGCAGTGATCTATGTCACTTCTCCTGAATTTCTGAGATTTCATGAATGTATCAAATTTATGATATCATTCTCTTGCTGCCTGTTTGAGCCCATAAAGACTCTTTTTCAGCTTGCATACAAGCTTCTCCTTTCCACTTACTGCATAACCCTCTGGCTGCTGCATATATATCTCCTCATGGAGATCACCGTGAAGAAAAGCAGTCTTCACATCCATCTGAATCAAGTCCAGATCATCATGCGCAACCAAAGCCAACACAGCTCTAAGTGTGGTCATTTTGACCACTGGAGAGAAGATCTCATCAAAGTCCACACCATATTCTTGCTTGAAGCCCTTAGCCACTAACCTGGCTTTGTATCTTGGCTTTGCATCTGGTGCAACTTTGAGCCTGTATACCCACTTGCAAGGCAAAACCTTCTTGCCTGCAGGCAAATGCACCCACTTCCAAGTTCCATTTTTATGCAGAGAATCCATCTCTAACTTCATGGCAGGCTCCCAAAGAGCCTTGTCTGCCCTCTGTAAAGCCTCTTTATAACATGAGGGCTCCCCACAGTCAGTGAGCATCAAGTAGTCAACCCCTGGAACAAACCTGTCAGGGGCTCTGGAGGGTCTTGTGGACCTCCGTACCCAATGACCATCATTTGCAGGTTGCTGTCCAGCCTGCATATCACCCATTGGTGGCTCCTGTTCCATGCCATAAGGCTGAAAAATCATGCCCGGTATCTCCTCTAACTGTGGTATATCCATAGGGATATCTTCTGCCATCTCTGGCTGTCCATTTGGACCATTTTCAGCACCATTTAAGGGCTGGTTTTCCTGCTGTAATGGCTGATTTACAGCCCTTTGTTGTTGTCCATGATGTCCATCATCATCAAAGATGACTCTGCCAGGCTCCTGTTGCTTTGCAGGCTCCTTATACATGCATGTTTCATCAAAAATGACATCATTGCTGCGTATAATCTTTCTATTCACGGGATCCCAAAGTCTATACCCCATTTCACCTCTGTCACCATATCCTAGGAATATGCATTTATGAGACTTAGGATCAAGTTTGGTGCGCATTTCCTTGCGTATGTGCACGTACGCAACGCAACCAAACACTCTCAAGTGCTTGTATGACGGAGGCTTCCCTGTCCATACTTCCTCTGGCACTTTCCCACCAAGCCTCGTGTTAGGTGACCTATTTATAAGGTGAACGGCTGTCATAACAGCTTCAGCCCAAAAACCATGAGGTAATGCAGCATGTGACGACATAGAACGGACCTTCTCCTGAATGGTCCTGTTCATCCTCTCTGCTGTCCCGTTTTGTGGAGGATCATAAGGAGTAGAGAGCTCCCTCTTGATGCCTTTAGCATCACAAAAGTCCTGAAACTGTTTGGACATATACTCTCCACCATTGCCGGAACGCAAAGCTTTCAGTGTTTTACCAGTTTGATTCTCAATATGAGCAACAAACTTCTCAAACACTGAGAATGTATCACTCTTCAAACGAAGAGGATAAACCCACACCTTGCGTGTGGCATCATCTATAAAAGACACAAAGTATTTTGCCCCTCCCAAAGAAAGCTGAGGCATCTCACATACATCTGTATGCACAAGCTCTAACTGAGCATCTTTCTGTCCAAGAGCTTTCTTGTGGGGGCACTGTAGTTGCCTACCATATATACAATGCTCACAAAACTGAAAACTTGAAAACTTTAGAGAAGGCAAGTAACCCAAACGAGACAATTGCTCCATTCCCTTGACACTCATGTGTCCCAACCGGCTATGCCACATAGAAATTTCCGGCAGCTCGGTTGCATTTACATTAGCATGGTGACAAACACCTGCATGCATAAAGTAAAGAGTGTCCACCTTAGAGCCTCTGGAAACAACCAGTGAGCCCTTACTAATTTTCCACTTTCCACTACCAAATGTGGTAACATAATCAGCATCATCAAGCTGTCCAATAGAAAGTAGATTCTTCTTGATCTCAGGCACATGCCTGATATCATGGAGCTTTTCTCCCACTTTATGTGATGAAATCACCAAAATCTGGTTGCTGCAGATTTTGGACAGCACCTTAAATGTGCTCTGTTGCCCTTCCAAAGTACTGTACAGCAGTACCAAGTGCTCACCAATGATGTACCAAACCTGTACCGGCAAGTACAGCAGCTGAAATTGAACCTTTTGGTCACTCAAAACAATGTACAGCCATGCCAAAACATGCACAAAGCTGTGCCAAATCTGTACCAGCAAGTACAGTAGCAATAAATGCTCTCCTGGCTGTCCAAATGAGTGAAAATCAGACTTTTACAGTCCTGTACACTGCATACAACAGTCCCGAACAGAAATTGGGCAAAAGCCCCTTGACTGCAAGCTGATTTCTGAGGATTCAAGGCATAAAAGTCTTGCCTGCTGCTTTGCCAAGCTCAACAAGCATACGAACTTGAAAAGCCCCTTGATTTGAGATCAATTTCTGATCATACATGGTACATTGACGCACATGAAGGCATCCAGAGTGTTCACGATGCTTCCCCCTGGCCACATATACATCAAATACATAAAACCCCCTTGATTTACAGGCACATTGAGTGCTTGTAAGGCATCAGCACATTATCCACAGCATCAAATGCGATCGCCTGCATGCAAATCAACCAAATCGGCACAAAAGCCCCTTGATTTGCACTGCAATTTACTGCAATTTTGCCCAAATGTGCGATTTTTCACATCATACAGCATGTATGAGTGCTTAATTGCACAATTACATCAAAAGCCCCAAATTATAATGCCCAATGTCCTGTCAATTGACTGCAAATGTGACCAATGTCACCGATTTCCTGCCAATTGACCTGGGGTGTGACCAATGTCACCCAATTTTGCTAATTTTTGCTCAAAATTTGAGCAATTTGGCACCTGTACCTGCTCAATTGCAAATAATGGACATAAAAATTCCCGAAATTGAAGCAAAATACCTCTAATTTTGGGCTGAATTTGAGGGGCAATTCTGATTTGAGGGGCAATTCTGATGTTGACTGCTGATTCGTGTGGATAATTAGCTGCTGCTGCTGTAGAGGACACGTGGCTGTTTTTGGGCAGGCGAAGGACCAGTTTGGGCAGGCGAAGGACCAGACGGACAAGCTATGGCTTCTCTCGCAGTGATGAAGTGCGGTGTGGCAACAGTGGCGGGACTGCAGCAACGCCTCACGACTGGAAGGTGGGCTTTGTCGGACTGCACCTTGGGTGACGTGGACCAGCGCTGTCCGCCCTGCCTTCGCTAATGTGTTTCCGCTCGTTGACGTATTCGCCTAGCGCTTGCACGATTAGAGTCGCTCACGTAGCCAGCTTGTTGTATTACGCCTTCGCCTGCGTATTTTTATGCCATCGCTCCACGCTTCTCGCCTTCGCTCAACGCCTGGCGCTGCTTTTGCTTCAGTTTCGCCTAGCGCCAGCTTTGCTGCCTTCGCTTGATTAGCTGCGCCTGACTCCTTGCTAGCTGAGAGCAGTTGTGTGGGGTTACGCCTTGTGGCCACCAACACTTTGCTGCGAGCCGGTGCCTGCTAATCAAGGAGAAGAGGGAAGAGAGAGGGATCACTAAGCTCTGATACCAGTTGTGTGGGAGAAACAGGAATTAGGGTTAGAGTTCATTCATGGGAGACATACACAGAGAAGCAAGGGAGAGAGAGAGAGAGAGAGAGAGTTGTGGGGATAAGTCAACTCATGAGGCATGATTGTGTAACTCCCCTATCACACATGTATATTGCACTAGTACACATAGTGCACTTAGTACATTAAAAGTACTAAGTGTACTATTTACTATAACTTATGGGCTTGTACACACTATCAGGGTGGGCATTATGCCTTTACCCCAACAAGCAAAATGTAATATATCCTCAAAGGATTTGATCGTTTTCCACCACACGTCTTTCTGATAATCCCAGGAAAGTGCTTGTGAAAAGCAAGGCAGACAGGAGGTCAGAGAACTTAGTAATAAACTCTCTCGACTCCTGGATGACTGCCTCAGATGTCCTCCCGCCCAACTGAATAGTCTGCAGTCAATGAAAGTCCACACTCCTGTAAAGCTCTCTCACAAAAGCCTCCGTAAACATAGTTGAAAGCTTCCCAAGTTCTCGGAGCAATGGGTTTACCTTCAAGGTCTTGCCACCACGTGAAGGCACCACCTCTTAGAAACATTTCCTCCTCCATAATCTTGTGCTCCTCTCGTTAGTGCACTATGGTGAAATGTGTATCCCACCTACTCAACCAAGCTCTAATAAAGTCCTGTAACATGCGGAAGCTTCGGCGGAGATTGGTAACTTCAATGCTCAGAAATCAGCACACTTGTCGCGACGAAATTAACACACAAAACTGAATATCCATATATATATATATATATATATATATATATATATATATATATATATATATATATATATATATATATATATATATATATATATATATATATTTATTCAAGAAAAAAAAACACAAAAGCAAAGCAAAAGCTAAGCCTAGCTCTTGGAGATTTTTGGGCTTTTGGGAAACCTTTATAAACCTCTCAAGTGGGCTTCTTGCCACACATCTCTAAAGTTCTCAAGTTTTCAAGCTCTCAAGTTCGCTCGCACTTTTGTTGTGCAAAGATCGAATTTTCTCTCCACGTACCCTCTTCACGATGTCGACCCAAGAATCAGAGTTGGAGCCCCTCGTGGAACGCGAAGGCTTGCCGGCTACGGACGGTACGGATGCCGATCTTTTTTATGATTTTGTGTCAAAATCAGATTTCCAAGAGTTCAAAGTAGCTCTCGAAGCTTCTTCAACGGAACGTCAGGCACAAATCGCAGCCCAGATGCAAGCTTTGCAGAACTCCATTGCTCTATTGACCACTACCCCCTCTACTTTCTCGGGTATGGATACCTTGGCTTCAGCTTTAGGCCCCAATATTACTCCGGAACCGTTCAGGGGCGAGCAAAAGCAGCGAACCAAGGAGATCGTGGACACGTGGCTACACAAGTGGCAAGTTCACTTTCAGTTTCATCCATATGATGATGGAAAAAAGGATCCAGTTAGCAGCAGGTTTCCTGTCCGGCAAAGCTTTGCTTTGGTGGAAGGAACTGAACCCTAAGCCAACGACTTGGGCACAATTTGAAGATATCTTCAAGAAAGAATTCCTCAAGAAAGAGCATGATTACGATGTTGTTGCCCGGTTTTCAGCTTTGACCATGACCTCGCAGCACCTCACTTATGAGGTCTACCTCCAGAAGTTTCGTGACTTGCAGATGAAAGCTACAAAGATGGATCCCACTACTCTTTTGGGGTTTTTCGTAGCTGGTTTACGCGACTCGTACCGATTACAGGTTAAAAATAACAAATGCAAAACATTGGACGAGGCCATCCATTCAGCTCGTATCTATGATGATACGATGGTCTCTTCCAAGTCGAAACCCGTTACCCAGCAGGGGAACAAGCATAAAAGAAAGTTCTCCGCACCTATGGCTAACACGACTGAAGGCAAGTCTTCGGACCAACCTTCGAAGAATTCAAGTTCGACACCAGCGAAGAAGAAACGACTCCTTAGGGCTTTGAAGCTCAAGAAGGAAGGACATTGTTTTATCTGCGAAGAAAAAGGACACATGCGTAATGAGTGCCCGAAGCAAAAGGGTACCAAGTCAAACGCAGGACCCAAGCCAAAGGCAGCTAACCAATTGTCTTTGACAGGTACGTCAATTACTGTACTTTCTCGTCCTAGTACTTGTTCTGATTGTCTGTTCAATTCTAAGGTATTTGGCTTGCATGATCTTCTCCGAGTTTATGGAGAAGTGAATGGCCATAAAATTCACATTCTTTTAGACCCTGGCAGTTCGCATAACTTTGTTAACTACAAACTTGTGCAGAAATTGAGTCTTGATACGACACTCAGCGACCATACCTATGAGGTACGTCTACCTGCGGGAAGACAAGTTTGGGATCGCAAGGTGGAGATGCTTCCAATCCAGATTCAGGACTACAAAGATACTCTGGAATGCTATGTTATGCATCTGGAAAATGTAGACTTGTTATTAGGGATTGAGTGGTTTAAGACTCTTGACGTCCAGATAGATTGGTCTAGTCATATTTTTTCTTTTCAGCATAGGGACACCAAGTATAGTATTTTAGGTGATTGTATCCATCCCTCTCAGGGATCTCTTGTAAATACAATTGATTTTGGAAATATAATGGATTCTTCTTTGTATACCGCTTTCCATTGTGTATTGATTCCACTTTCTTCTTTTTTCATCCCTTCCATGGATGTGAATGAATTAAGTGTGTTCGAAAGCAAAGAATTACAGAAGATACTTGATTCGTTTCAAGATGTATTTCCTAAGGAACTGCCATCAGGTTTACCACCTGAACGGGCAGTAGATCATCGTATTGACTTGATCCCTGGTGCTCATCTTGTGAGTATTCCACCTTATAGGATGAGCCAAGCTGAGGAAGATGAGTTGGCTAAACAACTCGAAGATTATTTAAGAATGGGCCAGATCCGTCCAAGTAAATCACCTTGGGGTGCACCTGTGTTGCTTAGAAGAAAGAAGGACAATACCTGGAGGATGTGTATAGATTACAAGAGATTGAACAAGCTGACAATTAAGAACCGTTATCCTCTCCCTAGATCAGATGACCTGATTGACCGGTTAGCAGGAGCGAAATATTTCACGAAGATAGATTTGCGTACTGGCTATCACCAGATACGTATTCATGAAAGGCATGTCGAAAGAACCGCCTTTCGGACTAGGTATGGCCATTACGAGTTTCTTGTATTACCTTTTGGGTTAACCAATGCTCCAGCCACTTTCCAGCAAATGATGAACGATCTTTTTCGTGAACATTTGGGAAAATTTGTGGTGGTGTTGTTGGATGATATTTTGATATATAGTCGTACTCTTGAGGATCATGTCAGACACCTCATGATTGTCTTATCTATTTTAAGACAGAATCGACTATATGCTAAGTTAAGTAAATGTGAGTTCTTTATGACCGACATCATTTACTTGGGACACAAGATCACTAGAGATGGATTGAGCATTGACTATGACCGAGTTCAGAAGGTTTTGGACTGGCCTATACCACGAACAGTGAAACAACTTCGTTCTTTTCGCGGTTTTGTTGTTTTTTTGAGAGGTAGGAAAGCTCGTTGGGCGGAGTTAATGCAAGATTTTGATTTTGAGATCCGTTATCGGAAAGGGTCCATGAATAGTATTGCAGATGCGCTTAGTCGGATTAGAGAGGTGAATACTTTGTCGTTCACCGAGATTTCTACTGACTTATTTCAGTCATTGAGAGGGCTTTGCAGGACTGATAGTTATTTTGGTCCATTTTGGCAGAAGATCCAGGACGTGAGCTCATTGATTGATCAAGACTCGATGACTGAGCAATCTACCATTCAGGCTGTAGGAAGCCAGTGGATGATTCGGAATGGTTTACTGTTCCGTAATGACAAAATTTGTGTACCACAGATCCCGGACATTAGGTCCAAGATTCTGAGGGAGTGTCACGACGCCCCTTCTGCTGGACACCCTGGGGTACACAGGACACTATCATTAGTGAAACACACTTTTTATTGGCCGAAGATGAAAGGGTATGTAGAAGATTACGTTCTCAAGTGTCAGATTTGTCAGGCAAATAAAGCTGAACGCTTTAGACAGGCTGGGTTGTTGCATCCTTTGCAAATCCCAGGTAATAAATGGGAAAGTATTTCCATGGATTTTATTACCGGATTGCCAAGAACACATCAAGGCCACGATTCTATTTGGGTTGTGGTAGATCGCTTGACAAAAATGGCTAGATTTTTACCGACCCGGAAGACTATTACAGCTACGCAATTAGCTCAGCAGTTTATCGAGCGATTGTTTAGACTGTACGGGTTACCGCAAGACATAGTCAGTGATAAGGACTCTAAGTTTACGAGTGAATTTTGGAAACTTGTTTTTGAGAAGTTGGAAACAACTTTGAATTTGAGTTCCTCTGATCATCCTCAATTTGATGGCCAGACTGAAAGAGTGAATCAGATTTTGGAGGATATGCTTCGAGCATATGTATCCAAAAGACAGAGTTCATGGGAGGATTATCTTCCTATGTTAGAATTTGCATATAACAGTACTAAGCATACGAGTACAGGGTTTAGTCCTTTCATGCTTATGTATGGTTTTCAACCAAGATCACCTATTACAGTAGGATTCTCAAGACTTCAGCATGATGCAGCACGTAATTTTTTGCAAGATATGCAAGAAATGTTACAAGTTGCGAAGGAATCTATTAGAAGTGCTCAAGACCAAGATAGGTTTTATTCTAATAGACATCGTTCACCTAGAGAGTTCTCTGAAGGAACGATGGTATATTTGCGAGTTCCAAAAGATTCCGAGACTTTACGGACAGGTAGATCTCCGAAATTATCCCCTAGATACTGTGGACCATTTCGTGTTACACGACGGATTGGTTCAGTTGCATATGAATTGAATTTGCCTTCTCATGTGAAAGTTCATCCTGTATTTCATGTCAGTAGACTTAAGGAAGTACTGGGTGGAGCAGATCAGTTAGTTACTCCTCAAGAAATCATAGATGTCCGGGACATGACATTTGTTCCGCACGAACCTGAAAACATTCTTGGATTTCGTAAACGAAGATTGCGTAGTACGCTTATCACGGAATACAAGATCAAGTGGAAGGATCGTGTTGAGGAGGACGCTACATGGGAGACATTGACTACTCTTCAGAGAGATTACCCTGGCTTTTTAGTGAGCTCAGGAGTGAGCTCTTAGAGGAAGGGGAGTATGTCATGTGCACAGTGTGTATCTACCGTGTGCTACACGCATCCAAGACTAGTTTCGAGGCTTTGGGGAAGCTTGGAACTAGACAGGCTGATTGACGAGCTGAGTTAGGGATATACTAACGGGCGGGCACCCAAGTATGGACGGACGGGCGGCCAAGTGTGGACGCCCGATGACCGGCCAAGAGCCTATAAAAGGGTGGCCAAGGTTAGTTATTGTATTATAGAGAGTCTCGCGAGTTTGTGAGAGCTCTATGGTCTTGGAGCCTGGATCTAGTGCTGCAGACGTGCACCTGCTTTACCCAGCCGAGGCCGACAGCAGTCTCAAGGCCCGCGAGAGCAGCTTCGTGGCGGTATGGGACGTCGCGAGGAGGAGATTGGTCGGTACGTCATCCTAGTTAGCTCAGCTCGTGGCTCGGTGGGGACAGCCAAGATTGTGGGCTTGCCCACAGCTGTCATGGTTGGGAGGTAAGTCAGGCCTGCACCCCCTTGCTTGTTTGTTTGTTCGTTTGTTTGCAGGATTCGAGTATCGATCACGAGGGGATCCGTGGGGATTTGACAGATTGCCACAAATGGCAAGCGGCACAAGCCGCCAAAGCTCCTTCTGCCACAGTTGCCACAGCCTCCCCAGCTCCTCCAGCCCCGCCTACTACCTCAAATGCAGTTCAACTTTTACCTTCCATACACCCTATGCCATCCGTGGTATTTGATGCTAAGCAGGAGGGTGAGAGCGATGCTGCTCAGAAGAGCCTCATCCGAGCTTATGGCTCTGCCCAGGGCCGACAGTTTGTAGTCCTTTTCAATATGGGTAGTTCTGAAGACGCCATCTCTCCCCAGTTGGCTAATAAATTGAACTGCACATTAGTCCCATATCATCTGGATGTGGACGGGTTGGCTAATAAATTGAACTGCACATTAGTCCCATATCATCTGGATGTGGACGGGTTTACACCTGGTCTTCGCACCCACATTTCCCAGAAGGCACAGCAATTTGCCTTTGAAGTTCAGAAGGCCACATTTCAACGAGATTTCATCGTCTCTCCTCTGTTGGGGTGTGACATGATCTTAGGAATTCAGTGGTTCCGTCAGTATGAGCCTATTCCCAATTGGGGACAGGACACTTTTACTATTTGTAAAGGTTTTCCTCAGCCTGTCATGATTCATCGGGATAGAAGCATTCTTGGCATCCCATTGATTTCACATCTCCAAGCCAGACGAGCTATCCGCAAAGGAGCAGAAGGAGCACTCCTTTATGTTCGTGCTCAAATAGCCCCTACCTCATTAGTAGCATCCGTTACATCTTCAGTCCCTCAGTTAGCAGACCTTCTATCCAGACACCAGGACATTATGCTTAGGGACGATCTCCCGCCCAGTCTCCCACCCTCTCGCCCTGAGGACCATCACATTGATTTGGTCCCTGGATTAGATCCTCCTAGCAGGTTTCCCTATCATCTTTCCAAAACTTTAGAGGGCGAGTTAGAAAAGCAGTTATCTGAGCTTCTCCGAGCCGGATTCATTCGGCCTTCTTCCTTTTTTTTGCTGCACCTATCCTATTTGTCCAAAAGAAGGACAAGTCTGCACGCCTTTGTGTAGACTACAGGGCATTAAACAAACTCACTATCAAGAATAAGTTTCCTATGCCCAGGATAGAGTACATTTTGGAGCGTTTAGACGATGCTAAGTTTTTCACTAAGATCGACCTCAAGAGTGGTTACCATCAGGTCCACATTTTTGAAGCTCACATTCCAAAAACAGCTTTTCGGACAGAGCGTGGTCACTACGAGTTCGTAGTCATGCCTTTTGGGCTTACAAATGCACCCGCAACCTTCAATAAGATGATGTCTAGGATTTTCGCAGTCCACATTGGGAAGTGTGTTTTCATATTCCTTGATGACATACTAGTCTTCTCAACCACTGCGGAGCAGCATGAGAAAGATGTGGAGAAAGTCTTGCAACTTTTGCGAGATCATATAAACGCCAAAAAAGTCTGTCTTTGGTGTTAAGGAAGTTCAGTATTTGGGCTACATCATCGGTTCCGATGGGATTAGACTGGACCCATCAAAGGTTCAGGAGATCTTAGATTGGGACATTCCTAAGACCGCCCAAGAAATCCGTTCATTCGTAGGTCTTTGTCAGGCCTATAGTACCCATGTCCATCAGTTTTCCAACCTTGTAGCACCTCTGACCGACTTGCTCAAGGGGGTGAAGACTCGCAGCAGAAAGTCTCAGTTACAGGTAAGGCACTTGATGCATTCCGTGCACTCCAGAAAGCTACCTCAGAAGCACCTGTATTAAAGTTAGCATCATGGAACGAACCTTTCGAGGTCATCACCGATGCCAGCAATGTAGCCATAGGTGCAGTCCTCCAACACGACAATAGACCCGTGGCATATTATAGCAGAAAGTTGGATGTCGCCGAAAAGAATTATTCGGTATATGACAAAGAGCTTTTGGGTGTGATCACAGCGCTCAAACATTGGAAGCCTTTTCTTTATGGACAGACTTTCACAGTGAAAACAGACCACCAAGCACTTAAATGGCTTCAGACTATGCCCAATGCCCAGTGGAGTGATCGACAGGCCAGGTGAAGTTAAATCTTCCAACAGTTTGGAGGTATGATTGAATACATCCCTGGTAAGCATAACCCAGTAGTAGATGCTCTCAGTCGAAAGTCCAACATCAAGGCAGTCCAAGAAGCTATCATTCTCGAAATCACGGGGAAGAACTTGGATAGTATGAAAGACCAATATGTCGACTTCCTTGAGTTTGGTACTCAGTATAGTTTGGCCCTCACTTCTGAGCCTGGCCACTATTCAGTACAGAACGGTTGGTTGTTCTACAAGAACCGTCTCTGTGTTACTCGAGAAAAGCGTTCTGCTCTTCTCCACGATGCCCATGACTCCTTAGTTGGAGGACATAGGGGTATCAACAGTACCCTCGAGAAATTAGAACGGTCCTTTTATTGGCCAAAGATAAGGCATGATGTCTATGCACATGTACAAGCCTGTAAGATTTGTCAAAAAGTCAATTAACTATTGGAAAAGGGCCAAAACTACGGAATGAAAGCTTGGAACAACGTTTGCCCACTTGTTTCAATCTCTGCTTCATGATACGCAAATAGACCCAATCCCCTTCCTTGAAGTGGACATCTCGTCTAGACTTATTTGCCTGTCTGCTATATGCTTCTTGAGCTTTGGTCAAGCGGTCCTTGACTGACTCAATGATCTCGGAAAATGCTTCCGTGGTTTTATTAGCCTCTAAAGATGGAGACACCATTCTTGTCAAAAGAGAAGAAAAACGGCGACCAAAGGCTGCTTCATATGGAGTCCGTCCGACACTGGATGAATGAGTGTCGTTCAAGATAGCTTGGACCAATGGAAGATAGTGCTCCCATTTGGACTGCCGGTCATAACAGTATGACTTGAGGACATCAAAGGCCAACTGGTTATAAATTTCTGTCTGGCCATATGTCTGGGGATGGAATGCACTAGTGCAACAGTTGTACAGTTTTAGAACCCAATATGCATTCATATGCCTATGCATCATTTAGAACATCCCAGAAGCCTTAGGGAATTTACTAGGATTTATCTGGTATTTTTTTCATATTTTATAGTATTTATTTAGCATTTATTGTCATTTATAAATATAAACTTTATTAAATAAATGACCAGCCAACTTGACCAGCCTCCAGTTAGTATAAATAGGCTTGCATAGGGCTTAGTTTCTCATTCAGTCTTCAGTGTGCTAAGAGCTTTCCTCCTCAGCCCTATGAGTTCCCTTGCCTTCAGCACTAGACTAGTCTCATCTAGCCCTTGGAGTGCTTGAGGTTGCTTCAGTCAGCCTTGTTCATCCAACACCTGCAGTTCAGCAGTCCCTACAGCCCTAGGCGCCTGCAACCAGCATCACTTCAGTCCCTGAATCAACATACAGCCTGCGTTTTCTACATGTGAACCAGCCGTACAGCCATCTGCGTTTACAGTTCAGTTCAGCAGCAGTTTCTGTCCAGCAGCAGCACACCTGCGTTTCAGTCCAGCATCATCCCTGCAGGTCTGCCTTTCAGTCTACAGCAGTTCTCAGCCCAGAATCATCAGTTTACATCAATATCCAACCTTCTGTGCATCATCCATACATGCAACAGTCATCTGGTGAAGGTAACATAGCATTCATAAGCATTTACAGCATTCTAAAATAGCTTAGAACAGCCCACCATCTTCTTTTCTCAGCCTCAGGTGTGCAGCCCTTCCTCATGCCCTTGGGAAGAGTGCATAGGCTCGAGATCAGGCCATCGAGGTGTTTCTACAGCCGTGTACAGTTCAGCCGATCTCCGATCCTCCGAGATCTTGCGTTTGGCTTATCTACAGTCCACAGTCATTCTCTCTAAAGAAATAAAGCAAATACTATCTCGTTATCGGGATAGGGGGCCCTTCAATGGGGGTAATTCGGGACCCAATCTGGTGTACAATTCTCATCTCTCTCTCTCATATCTCTTTAAAGTTTGAAGTATTGAAATGGATTGCTAAACTCGCGAAACTCAGGATACAGAAGACGGTGTGAGCATTTGTGTGACAGGATCTTCCAATACAAAGACTTCCGTTGCATATCACAGCAGTGCTTGGGAGAATCTTGTGAATTTTTCTCTCATGACAGAGGTACTCAAGATTCAGGAGCCTACCACCTTTGTTACAGCACAAGGGGATTTGAAGTGGATAGTAGCCATGCAAGCAGAATACGACTCCATCTTGAAAAGCCACATGTGGGACCTTGTACATTGTTCTCCAAGACACAAGGTAATTGGCACTAAGTGGGTTTTCAAAGCAAAATACACATCTCATGGTACTTTGGAAAGGTACAAGGCATGACTGGTCACCAAAGGTTTTGCTTAAGTTAAGGTTTTGACTTTCAGGAAACTTTTGCTTCTACAACTAGGAGATTTCTGTGGAACAGCCACCTGGTTTGTGGTTCCCGATTTCAAAAGCAAAGTTTGCAAGTTACGGAAGGCACTTTACGGGCTGAAAGAGCCCCCACGAGCATGGTACCAAAGGGTTGCTGCTTACTTAGTGAGTATTGGTCTATTACGTAGCCCTTCAAATGCAAATTTGTATGTCTTCTGTGAGCAAGGAAAGTATATGGCCATTGTTTTCTCTGTAGATGACCTTATCTTGACAAGGAATCGCCACACACACACAGATTTTATCGGTGATGTCGAGGCACCGACACAGAAGTGCCCAACGACAACGTGAAGAGGGTCAATGTCAAGGTGCACGTGCAAAAGCTCCAAAAAAACCAATGTGCAGATGGTCGTGGGGTCGAAAATCTCCGGGTTCGGTTTGGTCTGCATTCACAAAGGCGGCCAAAATTCAGAGTGTCCTAAGTAAGGCCTCAAGGGGCTGAGCTCAGTCCATTGCCACCCTGCGCTGCCCAAGTTCTTGCCCCCCAAAGGGCTAAGCTGAGCGGTCAAGTGCCGCAGGCTGGGCTAGGCTCGGCAGTGGTTCTCCGGACACTAGCGCTGCCGGCGAGGCTAAGACTGGGCAGACCGAATCAACAGAGGCAAGGAGCCAGGGCAGGAACGCAAATCTGACACCACAGGGGCTGTGGGCAACGGTTTTCTCTGGCGGGGACAGCACTTGCTCTGATACCAAATGTGGGGCCAAAGGAAAACATTCCTTGAGAGTTGTGTGATCAAAGGAGCATACCATTGGCTCTCATATCAGTTCCAAAGGTGGAGCATCAGGCATGATCATTCTCAGCAGGAGACCATAGCTATGTTAAGGGAAAGGAATTGCAGGCATGGGGACAAAGTGGAAAAGATGCATAGTTCTCAAGCCAGACTTGGGAGTGGAATCAAAGGAGTAACAGGTTTTCAGTTAAAGTACCACAAGTCAAGCAGTCAAAGTACATAGTTAGTAGTCCACGGAGGAAGGATGACAAGTTTCCAACCCATCATCAAGTTTCGCATGAGGGAATGTCACGTGCACACACATGGATACGGCTAATCCCTGAGTATTGCAGTAGATTTAGGGCACTAGCAGGCTCAGGTAAGGAAGAAGAAGCAAGTCCAAAAGCACCAGTCGGCCAGGTCATGAGCGCCATACAGGGGAGTCAGCAGAACATTACATGATATTTAAATGATTTTTTGTGCTTGTCTCTGCTGGCCAGTCGGATTGCTTTTGGGGTTCTCCCATGAGCCTATAATTAGCAAGTAATAGTTCAATCATAAGCATCTGATCCCAAGTTGGTGGCAGGTCATAGTCAGTCATCAAGGTCTTTTGGTCAAGAATTCAGTCCATTTTGGAAGGCCAAAGGCCATTGCAGTTGTCCAGACATATACATCTTTTTGTATCATAGTGATATAATGAAAAAACAGTTAATCTCTCTCTATCTATTCATTGCGTTAAGCATCATCAATGTTCCTAATAAGTAGGCTTAGGACTGGATCAAGTACAGCAAGGCTTCCGGGAGAAGCTCATCTTACTCTTTAGGCAGGCCCGGTAAGCCAACCGCAAATCCTAGTTGAGTTAAGCCATGTCACCATCAAGCGAAGTATGCATGGCATTGTGTAGTAACGCGATGGGGTTCTCCTACAGGACTCTTTATGCCAAGCCAGTTGTGTCGAACTCAGCCCTGGTGTAGTTGCTTCTAAGGAACTGGATGTCGGCAATCCGTCCCTACTCGCCAATGACACGGCTTGCAGGAGGTCCCAAATCTTGCCCCATGCAGGTCTACTACCGACCCTTCAACCCTTGCAAATCACAGCAGTGGCTTCTAACTAAGCCACTGATGTAGACAGGAGTAGAAGTTCCGCTTCCAATAAAGTGCCATTGAATGCGGCCTCAGTCGGGGAAGATGAAGGGCCATGGAGTGGGGAAAACCAGAAACAGCTATCCAACTACCAAACGTTGACCAATGAGTGAAGGGAGCCAAGAAACGGGGGGAGGAGGCAGTGCAAGCTGGGGGGCAAAGGACAGTGCAACAGGTGGGATGCAGAGGTGGCTAGGGAAAAGGGGAGTGCGTACGGGCTCAAGGGGCTATACACAGACTAACAGGGAGCTCCTGATTATGGATTAGCTTTGATGATAGATTCAATGGAAAACAAAGATCCCAATATGTGGCAAACATGTTTGTTTTGGTTGTGGTATATTCCAAGGTATCTTCGCAATATTATTCCAAGGTAAGATGTCCGCATGCATTATACGTGTCGATTGCTCTTGTTGCATGGTGCACGCGTGTTGATTGCTCTTGCCAGCTCATAATGGGCTTCTCTTCTTGTAGATGACCGCATGCTTACGCGTGTCGATTGCTCTCGATTGCATTACGCATGTCATTTCGCAGCAGGAGCAAAGACCACTCAGCTTTCTTAAAGTCAACACCCTCGCTTAAAATATCAGGCATATATGGTACTTAACTGGTCAGTAAGACTTTTAATTTTGGCTGTCTTTTTTTTTCAGGAGGATGTAAGGGTAGCGCCCCCTCACTTCACTGCTCAGAATATATATATATATATAAAAGCAAAAAAAACAAAAAAAAAACCCCAAAAAAAAGGCTAAGGGCAGGAGATAATTGC
The DNA here is from genome assembly GCF_041138505.1 of Cibotium barometz. NCBI lineage: Eukaryota > Viridiplantae > Streptophyta > Polypodiopsida > Cyatheales > Cibotiaceae > Cibotium > Cibotium barometz. The sequence continues at coordinate 43,415,210 of NC_141067.1, read as the reverse complement.
CAAAAAAACATTTTACCAATAATGTCCCTTCAAGGGAGAGCAAAGGTGGTGTGATCACAAGAGCACACAAAAATGGCACAGTGACTGCTCGCATCTGAAAGTAACAAATAGCGATTGATTATTAAAAAGACTCAGCTTGTCACTTACGATATATACTTCCAAAGCATTTAAAACTACTGTATGAAAGAATCTAGAGTCCATGGGATACCTCTTGGCCCTCCATACAAACTCTCAGAGCCAACACAGAAAAGCAGGAAAAAGATGAGCAATTGCGTAGAATCTTGCATACCTGATTGATCACAGCAATGTCTCTGGTGAAAACTTGAGGAAAGACCCAAGGGAAGCAGATGGCAAAGCACCCAAGGATAACTCCGCACAGAGCACCAATCAAGAGAAGTGATCGCAGTAGCATTTGTGCCTAGGATCACAGCATGACAAATTATTGATATGCTGTTCCAATCGCAAACAACATTGAAAAGTGATGGAGGACAAAAACAGCAGCATAAAGCATAAAACATCATCAATTACATAGCTTCCCTTTATACACACTGCCAAATCATACCTTTTTCAGGTTTGGATATTTCCCTTGGATAAGGGCAGGCATAAAAGACTGAGCAGTTTGACATAACGGCTCACCAGATACAGTACACGTGGAGTATATACCTATCATTACCTAGTGTAACCCCAAAGTTAGTCCAAAAGTTTGATACAATGTGGACTAAAAAGTTAATGAAAAAAAAAAGCAGTAAAATGTACCTGATGGGCACCAAGAGTTACAGCTCCCAAGGACGTAGACAGAAATGTAATAAATGCATAAAATGATACCTGAACAGTCAGAACATCACTCAGTCTGTCATGATTTGAAGATATCCTTTGAATGTGACACCCTTTATATTTACATGTCAAGAAACACAGAATTGATATATTTGAGAAAAATAGCACGCTTATAACGAATAATGCAGACCTTTGAAAGCATTGTCAGAAGGACTGGAGCAGCTATCTCAACCATATGCACTAGCTCCTTGGCTGATGGAACACATAGATCAAGGCTGTATCCTTTCCTATCAAGTGATCTCAGCATCAAATAGCCACCTATATACTGTAGTTGATACAACACACAAACTTCCAGGCTTAGGAAAACAGCCTTTCCCAGATTTTGTAAAAGCATTAAATACCAGTACCACTTGCAAAAGATAAAGTTGGGATACCTGGGAAACCATGGTTGCCCATGCAGCACCAGCAATACCGTGCCCCAAACAGGTACAAAGCACAATGTCACCAAATAAATTTACAAAACTGGCCACAGCCAAAACTTTCAATGGGCCCCACGAGTCCTTCATGCCAAGACTGCAAAGCACAACTAGCAATCAGCTCAGGAAAGAATCTTTAGCAATTCGAGAATGGAACAAGGTGTGAACAAATGCAGAACCACAAAAATGTGCAGAATGACATAATACCACCAGTAAGGGAAGGATGTGCTCACAAAACTGCCGAAATGACAGCAGCCAGAGCTCCCCCCCGACTGCGCACCAGCTCTCCCTCGCCAGCACCACCTTCCTCGCCTCGCTGCCCCCTCGCACTTCCCTCCCTTCACCAGCTTCCGCCTCCCTCCTGCTGCCTACCTCTTTGCTATCATGTGTTCACCCCCGGTCCTACTGCCTACTGCCTTCTTCCTTCTCACCGTTTGCTCCTGCCCCAGCCTGAGCCTTCCGCCCGTCTGATTCTTGGTCACCCCCTTTCTTTCACACACCTCCCGCCTCCTCACCTCAGTTTGTTCGCCCACCACATTGTGGAGTTCGCCTGCAACCGGTAAGCTTTCCCTCCTCTGCCAGCCCCGCCCTCCTTGCCATCCACACCTTTCTGCCCCCATTTTCAGCACACACACACCCACACCCACACCCCCATCCCCATCACCCAAACCCTATTCTCTTCAGCCTCTTCTTTGTGTCATGTGTTTTGCAGCTTTCAGGCAGTTTTTTTGTGACAAGTTTTGGCGTCTTCTAGTCTTCTCTCCCCCAAGAGGACTCCATGGCAGCCGCTCCGTCATCCCCAGCCAAGGCCGCTGTCCCTTGCCTTTCCTTCTCAGAAGAAGACCTCCAGCTCCTTGCTTTGGCAATCGCCTCCCTCGAGCCCTCCACCTTGGTCTACAAGATTGTGGGTAGCCGCCTGGCGCGTGGACAGCTCAAGGATCTTGTACAAGCAAGCCTTATCAGCAAGCCCAGAAACATCATTGATATTCATCTTTTGGGGCGTGGACACTACCAAGTTGAGTTTGATTCGCCTACAGCATCGAACACAGTCACGCAGCTGAACCCCATCACACTACGCACAGCCTAGGCCTTCTCTACGAGGTGGCAGCACGGCTTCAACCCAGCGTCCGAACTCTCTGGCTAGCATGTTAGGCTTTCCCATGACAGTCTACTTTCTTAGAAGGGATACATTCCCCTCCTCCCGGTGATAGGTGGTGTTATCAGAAGAGTGATGGAATTACCCCCCCCCCCCCCCCCCAACGCCCGCGCAGTAAAAATGCACAGCGGAAATGAAGACGACTGCTGTAGAGAGCAAAACACAGATGAGAGAGAGAGAGAGAGAGAAGCTGTGTAACTTTGCTATATACACACAAGAAAAATCCCGGAATACAAAATGGAGTGGGGGTACGGGACCACCCCCCCTATGTTGGTCGGCCAACAAAAAGACAGCCAAACAGCCCTACCGGGAAGCTCAAGTCCAATCTGGTGTTCAGCAACCAAATCAATGAACCAAACCGCTTACGAAACAAAGAGGCATCAACATGCTCACAAGGATCATCAACTGTAACTTTGGTATGCCAAGTCCTGGGAACCTGCTGAAGACCATACAAGGCCTTCGGAAACCTGTAAACCACCCCCTCTGAACCTGGAACCTCAAAGCCTAGAGGCTACTCAACATTCACCTCCACCTGCAAGTCACCATCTGCCACTTGCTTGGCTTTCCTACAAGTCCCATGGGAAAGAGCTTCCTCAACTGCAAGAGGCTCTTCGTCCCGATTGATACAAGACGTTAGAGCATAGTTCACCTGTAAAGGCTCCTCTGACTGATGAACGCAAGAACTGGAATGTTCCTACCTACTGCTGCAAACATCTGGCAAGCCATCCACCATCTGGTGCCGGAAAGCCTAGTGGTCATGACGAAACTGCCACACATCACCAAACTGAGAACCTGTAAGAGAGAGTGTTGAGAGTTTGCAAATCCCATTCTCCACTCCGCCTTCCCATACAACCTGGCCTGTCGCTTTGTCTCGGAGAGCAACAAAATGCTTCTCAAACTCCGCCCGTACACCAGTCTTGCAAACCTCATGTGTGCCTCACTGTGAATAGGGATAGTGGACTCGTCACCAATCAAGGTGTGACCTGTGTGTCTCCTGTAATAACTCTCGAGAAGGAGTCATGTGCCTGGAAGCACCACTGTCTAGAATCCAATCCCGAGTGTCCCTAGTGGTGAGTCCAACCGCCTCCCTGCTTGAAGAAGATGAAACGCCGGTGTCCATAGTCTCCAACTGCACAAAAGCCGAAGTCTTCACGGTTACTGCTGAGGAATCTGCACCATTCTCAGTGCTCCGCTTAGGACATTTCCTCCAATAATAGCCTTTCTCGCCACAATTGTTACTCTTTGTCTTCAAGGCATCACGATCCACGTCGGGCTCCTTCTCGAAAGACTTCTCCTGTGAACACTTCCCTTTGCCCTTATTGCGGCCTTGCGACCACTGGCTAGTCGTGGCCTCAGAACCTCCACCCTGTGGAGGGTTCGTAAAACGCTCTTCCTCATCCAAGACCATAGGCACAAGCTCCTCCCATGTGATGGTGCTGAGCTTGCCACTAGTGATCAAAGAGGAGTAGAAAGCTGAGTACTAAGAGGGCAGATGAGACAGCAAAGTGATGGCCATGTCCTCTAAAGATATCTCCTTCCTAGCCTGAAGAACCTCCTGCTGAAGAGCCTGCAACTTGTTGATGTGCTCCCACATCGTCAACGACTTTGCAGGATTCATCACCCGCATCTGAACTTCCAAGGAGATCCTCTTCATGGGTGATACCCTGTTGTACGGAGAAGCCAAATCCCTCTAGCCAGCGTCATATGCTTTATATGGTTGATCACCTATGGTGTGCAATTTAGAAAGATGAAAGAACGGACGCGGGTATTGACACGATCCCATAACTGTGCTTTAGCCTCCCGTTCCTTCCATATAGAGGGCAAACTCTCCGTCTTCCAACTCCGACCGTGGAACACCAACAACAATGAAATCAGCCAAGTCATAAGACTCCAAAACAGACTCCATCATTACCTTCCATATGCCATAGTTGTTCCCGTCCAACTGTCGGTCCACCGGGAACGTGGGGAGTGTTGGGATCTTGACGTGCTTCTTAGCCATCTCAAGCTCGGGGGGGTTACTTTGGTCTTGTGAAGGGAGGGTGGGTGGGAGAAAAAAAAGAAGAAGAGGCTGCGACTAATATGCAAGGTGGCTATCCAATGGTGATAGCTGCCTTCTACCCAATCTCCAAGTCCCGAACAGCCCAAGAAATCTCCAATCAGCACCAAAAAACTAGCAGTCCCGCAAGCTCCAAGGTCTTTAAGTAACAGTCCCGCAAACTCTCCAAAGTCTCGAACCTTCAAGCCACCTGGGGCTTTGATACCATGTCAGATTGCACAGCAGAAATGAAGACAACTGCTATAGAGAGCAAAACACAGATGAGAGAGAGAGAGAGTGTCACATGCACTCTGCACTCAGTGCATGGTGACAAGATGGCTCATCATCAGAAGTGCAACAGTTGTACAGTTTTAGAACCCAATAGGATGATAATTGTCGTACGCCGTGACCCCATTGTACATCCTCAGTCCAGGATAAGTCAGGCACGAGCTACGTAGGTCATTCCTCAGCCTTAGTGGGTCAGTCAGTCACTCAAGTCCCTTAACCCACTTGGAGAGAATCATTCATGCATGTAGAGTCGATAGAAGCCTTAGGGTTTGCATCAGAAAGCACTCTGCATCCTGCATAATATGCATTCATATGCCTGTGCATCATTCAGAACCTCCCCGAAGCCTTAGGGAATTTACTGGGATTTATCTGGTATTTTTTCCATATTTAATAGTATTTATTTAGCATTATTTGCATTATTGGGCATTTATAAATATAAAACTTTATTAAATGACCAACCTCCAGTTAGTATAAACAGGCTTGCATAGAGCTTAGTTTCTCATTCAGTCTTCATTGTGCTAAGAGCTCTCCTCCTCAGCCCTAGGAGCATTCTTGCCTTCAGCCCTAGACTAATCCAGCCCTTGGAGCTCATAAGCTTGCTTCTCCAGCCCTTGAGAACCCCTTGCTTCATACAACCCTAGGCACCTGCTATCAGCCTCCAATCAGCCTGTTTTCAGCATCAAAGCAGCCCTGATTCAGTCCTCTACAGTCTCTAATTCAGCATACTGTCAAGCCTCAGATCAACGCCAGCATTCAGCCTGCAGTACCCTGCGTTTTTCTGTCCAGCAGCAGAATACCTCTGCGTTTCTGTCCAGCAGCCTTAGTACCCTGCAGTTTCTGCCCAGCAGCCCCAAAAACCTCTGCGTTTCAGTCCATCAGCAACCCTACAGGTCTGCGTTTCTGTCCACAGCAGTTTCCAGCCCTGGATCAACAGTCTACAGCAGTTTCCAGCCCTGAATCTGCAGTTTGCATCAGTATCCAGCCTTCTGTGCATCATCCATGCATGCAGCAGTCATCTGGTGAAGGTGACACAGCATTCATAAGTGTTTTCAGCATTCTAACATAGTGTAGAACAGTCCACCTTCTTCTTCTCTCAGCCTCAGGTGTGCAGCCCTTCCTCATGCCCTTGGGAAGAGTGCATAGGCTCGAGATCAGGTCATCGAGGTGTTTCTACAGCAGTGTACAGATCAGCCACTCTCCGATCCTCCGAGATCTTGCGTTTGGCTTATCTACAGTCCACAGTCATTCTCTCTAAAGAAATAAAGCAAATACTATCTCGTTATCGGGATAGGGGGCCCTTCAGTGGGTAATTCGGGACCCAATCTGGTGTACAGTTCTCATATATCTCTCTCTCATCTCTTTAAAGTTTGAAGTATTGAAATGGATTGCTAAACTCACGAAACTCAGGATACAGAAGACGGTGTGAGCATTTGTGTGACAGGATCTTCCAATACAAAGACTTCCGTTGCATATCACAGAGAGAGAGAGAGAGAGAGAGAGAGAGAGAGAGAGAGAGAGAAGCTGTGTAACTCTACTATATACACACAAGAAAAATCCCAGAATACACAATGGAGTGGGCAGCAAAAAGGCAGCCGACTGGCTGCTGGACAAGCTCAGAACTGCATCAAGCAGTCGACCAACAATCGGCCAGGTACAAGGCTCAAGTCGGCCAACACAGCTCCACGCGGCCAGCAAATAACAGCCCCACAACCATGAAAAAACAGGGGAAAAAATACGGAAAGTGGGGGAAAATGGAGGAACATTGAGCAATGCTCCTGGGCGGGCACACCCACAACAAAGGCCCCTGTGAGATAATGTACAGACAGGAGATGACTGCTAACACCCCCCCCTTGCCGCTTCAGTTCTAGCACGGACGGCAGGGATGCCCTCTCCGCATGTATGCATAGCCTCTCCGAAGTCGGTCCCCCATGTCATAACGCTTCCTTGCCTCCGGCAAGCTCCTATTTTACAGAGAGCGGAGTACTCTAGCCTACCCGACCAATGCTTCATTTGCTGGCAGATGGGACATCTTGCTAGAGCTTGTCCATGGCTCTAGCACGATGGCGTAGAGCTGACTACGGAGAAGGTTAGGCAAACGTGATCAGCCCCCAAGGGTTTGGGTTGGATGTGAAAGGTGAGGATATCTGGAATCAAACCTAGTGTGTCCATGAAATAATCAACGGTACTCGATCCGCCGTTGTGGGGAAAGCAAGTTAGTCCCCCGGAGGATGGCCATCTAGTGAGACCGTTCTAAATGATGAGGCCATGTGCTGCTTTCCCCCAGCTCCAAAAAGAATCTACCATAAGCTTTAATGGCCCCCTCATCCATACAACACCTCTAATACCCCATCTCCTCTGTGTCCAAGTCCTATAAGATGATGTGGTCCTGCTCAAGTCAAAGACTGAGCTGTGCATTCCATCATGGCATTAAAGTCCCCCACAAGTAGTACCTCCCCTTGAGTTGCAAACTCCAAGATCTCTGTGTACAATGCTAAGTATGGTGATTGGCCATCTGTAGGAGCAAACCTCGAAATGTCTGGGGGAAAATAACACACTGCTACATAGACCACATGTATCTAGCCTTCTCATCTCTTTGGATCACAAAAAGTATGGTCCGAAGGTGTGATCGGAATAATACTGCTACTCCCCTAGATCCTCTAATTCCCCCACATGTCCGCGTCTCTCCTCTGTAGGTGGACTCCCATACATACCTTGCTACATCTTGTAGTTCCCTCCCCGGGCTCTGGTGTGCCTCTGTGTAGAAGATGACATCCGTGTCTGCAAAAGACTCTGAGAAGCTTCCTGGATCAGACCATACGGTGCCGTTGAAATTCCATACTACCATGTCCAAGATTCCTTTGGTCCCACAGACCCTGCACTCCTATTTGGGGTGTAGGTCTCGGATAATCACTCTCCCATCTCTATAGGCTGCCCATTTACCTTCATCCCGAGCTTTCTTCACCTCTATCATGCCTATCTTCTTTTATGTTGCCTTGATTGGTGTAAGGTCATCTTCAAGATACACCTTGTGTTTGGTGACCTTCTTGACTCTTGAGCTCCCTCCTTTTCTGCATGAAATCCCTCTTTTTTGTGCATCCCCAAACTTCACGATAAGAGGATTTTCTTTGGATGTCTCCTTGCCCACCCTCCAAGCATCTATGTATGTATGTTGGAACCTCACTTATCCCCATCATTCCACATAGTTTTCCCATGTCTTTTTGAGGTGATGCTCCCACTGGGAGACCCGTGCAGTGTGACCCCAACATTCAGGGCCTTGCACTGCCTTCTTTGGTCTTCTTCAAGAGTGTCCACCATGATCTCGCTTGCATCCATTGGTTTATGTTTGCTGCGAGCCTTTCTTTTAGTGCCTCCTTCTCGGCTGCCACTACTTCCTTGGTGGCTTGTACTTCTTCCACCCCTTTGTCAAGTGCCTTCTTTGCTTCAGCCAGCTCGGCTTGGAGCTTGGCATTCGCCTCCTTCAGCCATGCAATCTCTAGGGAGAAAGCCTCGGGCATAGACCACTCCCCATCTTCCTTCTCCTTGGTCACCTTGAGGGCCAAGAGTTCCTCTCTGTAACCCTGCATTTCCAGCTCCATGGCTTTCATCTCACCATCCTTTGCTTCCCTAAGAGTTGTGTGCTCTTCCTTACACCCCTGTAATTCCAGTTACATGGCCTTCACTTTGATATCTTGCTCTTGCAACTCCTTGATGGTGTGAAGCTCCTTTGTCAGTTCATTCCACGTGTTGTCTAACTTCTTGTTTAGCTTCTGTACCTCTTTTATCGGCAGCATTGTTCTCCAGATGGGACAGCCTGAAGAGATGCGAGTCTGTGGATCATCCCCTCACATAAAAAATGACTTGCATGAAGGTATATGAAGAAGAAAGTTTTACGTTGAGAATGTAAGTTTAACTCTGACTGTTTTGGAAATGTTCTCTTCTTACACCATCATTCTCACATGCTTTGCTGCTGTTGAAGTGAATTCAGGCTTGCAATAGCAAAAGCGCATGCACAAAAAAAGATGCAAGACTGCTAGCAAAGGAAGCCTGATGCTTTTTCTAGCAAGCCAGAGAGGAAGAATTTACCTTGCACTCTGTGCGACCATGCCAACTAATACTGCAGGCCATGCAAAACCCCTAATCTGCAGGAAGAAGCAAATTCACATCATGAAGTATTCACACGTGCATCAATAACAATAAATACCAAACGTAAAAATGACCATCTCAATCAAAGCATAGGAAGCCATGATTACCCAAAAAAATTAATAATACGGTACAAAATCATTGATTGTAACTGAACCCTTCGCTTATGCTCTTGCTACAAAAACCATGCCTTTATTTTAATGTCCATAAACACTTTTGACATAATGACACATAAATACATCTTTTAATGCTTCAAGCCAAAAAAATCAAAACACAAAGATAATCAAGTGGGGCAAGGTCTAAGATAAGAAGGAAGAAGATCAAGAACAACATTACAGTGAGTTTTGCCATTTTGTTAGCCTATTGAGCTTATCAGCCTGCCCCATCTCCTGGAGTAGTTTTCATGGTTGGACATGTATCCATGTCCTCTAATACGTGACTTTTGTGAATGTGCCCGAGAGCTTTATTGAAATAATAAGTCTCACCTGTTTACACTGTGCATGCTAATCCGACATCAGACTATCGAAGTAGACCGAACACAGGCTAAATGAGGGATAACTCTTCAATGACCACTATGCAAACCCAGAATGGAGGGATGCACATATGCTGGCTGAATGTTGCTTCGGGGAGCCTTGGGGCTGTAGCACAATAAAATGCTGCTTTGCTGAATGTATGCACAAGGCCAAAGGCTCTAGGCACACATCACTTCTTGAGAACTACTTGTAATTTGATTTGATAAGAATCATTTATGCTATTCCTGAAGCGTTTGCTTATATATGATTTTATGCTGCTGGTCGGTTATCTTCATGCTGTCGGCCTGTTTTGATGGGACAAAAAAAGCTATTTTTACAGCATTAAATGCTGCGCACAACATCCCTTTTGCCTTTTTAATGCTGGCCGAATGGAGCACTTCACAACCAGCTGCTGTTCCAGACTTAGGCTGGCCAACTGCACGACTTCCCCAACTACATGCTGAGCAACACTTGATGTTGGCCGACTAATGCTTCTAAGCATTGTTGATGCTGTTGGCCTGCTGCTGGGTGCTGCTGATTGGACCTTCGCCACTTCTATGGGCTGGTTATGCTGCCTACTATGCCCCATGGGCATGGGCTGGCCTTTGGTTGGTTGCTAATGCAAAAGGCTAAAGATGAGGTTGACCTCTACATGAACCTATCTGATGAATTCTCCAAGCGGCTAAGAGGACTGACACATGCAGACTCTCTATGGTTATGGAGACTGACCTATGTAGCTCGTGTCTGACATGTCCCAGACTAGGGCTCACTATGGAGCCCCGGCATACGACAAAATATTCCTAAAAAAGGTATTCCTACTGTAAATGTAAACATGTTGCTCTGAGATGCAAAGCCAGTGTGTCACATAGCATTCCAATGCAAGGTGCATGTGACAAGTCACCCCAAAAATAAACAAAAGGCAAAGCCAAGAGGGAGGCTTTTGATACGACTACCTAAGCAAATAATTAATCCCCCATGTGAGGAATCATTTTCAGACATCTAAGGGAAGCGTAAGCTTTGATACCATTGTAACAAGACCATAACCTCCAAGACAACAATTTATTCGCTACTTCTAAGTTCTGATATTTCCATCATACAATATCTGATTGTGCCCTTACTCATGACATCTTTTGCATCTGTGAAATTGACAGATTTTTTGCAGTGGCTTTTTCATTGCAATATTAACATCTCCTATTTCCCATTGCTGTTAAACAACTCTCAATTGTGCAAGCTAAGGTACCATTCTCCACACTTGTTCTCCTGCTCTGAAGCCACAATCCTATCGGCATCAGAGCACGTTAGCTTGGTGGTAGGTTCATGGCTTCCAAGTAGTCCGCCAGGAATTGAGGGTACTCTTGAAAGAACACTTCATCGAGCTATACGCCTTCATGGGTTCCATGGTCCTTGAACTTTGTGTAGAATTGTCTGTCTTCGATCGGATCCATTCTTCCACCTTTGGAGGAGAATCTATTCAGGCTCAATAACTTCGGCTTCGTCAACCACGCCTAGTTGTTGCTCAACTGCAATATCCTGCAAAGCTGGACCAATGTAGGGCTTCAACCAAGAAACATGGAAAGCATTATGCATAGTCCAACTATCTCGAAGCTTAAGCTTCATGGAGACATCATTGATCTTTTTGATGATAGGAAAGGGTTTGAAGCTATGAAAGGAGAGTTTGAGACAATGTTTGCACACTTGCTTCAATCTCTGCTTCATTATCTGGAGATATACCCAATCCCCTTCTTTAAAGTTAACATCTCGTCTTGACTTGTTGGCTTGCCTAGTGTATGTTTCCTGTGCTTTGGCAAGGCACTCCTTGACACTCAATGATATCTCAAAAATTTCGGTGGTCTTGACCTCCAAGGAAGGTGACACCATTCTCATAAGAAGCGACAAGCAACGGCGGCCAAATGCTACCTCATACGGAGTCCGACCAATGCTAGATGAATGAGTGTCGTTGACGATGGCCTCAACCAAAGGAAAATAATGCTCCCACTTTGACTGCCTATCAAGGCAATACGATTTGAGAACATCAAATGCCAGCTGATTATAGATTTCTGTCTAGCCATCTGTCTGCAAATGAAATGCACTCGACAAGTGCAACATGGTTCCAAAAATTTGAAGTAACCTTTGGGATCTCAGTCTAATGTTACACCTATGGGGTACCAATGGCGGATGAACACGCGAGCGATGTCTTCAGCTATAGCCGTTTACTTGCACGAGATCTAAATGCAAAATTTACTGAATTGAAGGGCCTTCGGAAACCGGCAAAGGTTAAAGCAACCCTGACTATTTCGTATGAGGAACTTTCTCTTTCTGGCATATCTGGCATGCTTGGACATGTTGATAGACATCCCGTCTCTTCTTAGGCCAATAGAATGCTTCTCCAGTGTACTGTTGATACCTCGATGACCTCCGACGAGTCACGGGCATCATGAAGAAGTGTCTCGCTTTTTCCTGAGCATGCATAGCCGATTCTTGTAAAATAACCATCCATCATGGATGGTATGTGACCCGGTTCTAAATGCACAGCCAATCTATACTGAGTCCCGAATTCCAAAGAATCCTCGTATTGTGCCTTCATACTGTCGAGATCTTTCCCCTATATTTCAAGCACACTGGACTCTTGCAAATTTTGAATTGTGCCTTTACGACTTTAAACAACAGCAACAAGGTTATTCTTGCTAGGAATGTATTCAATCATACTTCCAAACTGTTGGAAGATCTAACTCCATGTAGCTTGTCTATCACTCCATTCGGCACTAGGCCTGGTTTGCAACCATTTAAGTGCCTGATGATCTCTCTTAACTGTGAGCTCTCTCCCGTAAAGGAAAGGTTTCCAATGCTTAAGCATTGTCATCACCCCCTTGCCTAGTGGATGTGGTGCACGCGAGCAGGCTTTCATGATGGATAAGAAATAGTAGAGAACTCTTAGATCTAGCTATTATTGCAAGAAGGAGCACGTGATTAAAGATTGTCTCAAAAGGAAGAAAGATGAAGGGGAGAAAGACAGAGGAAAAGACAAGGACAAAGAGGAGAAGCCTCTGCAGGCTAACTTCTTTGAGGACCATCTTTTTTAAACATTTGTTGTTGTAACCTATCTTTGTGACTTATAGCCAGTGGGCTTTTTTTCTATGCAAGTCATCGTAGATGTCCCTAATGGATAGTCACCTCCAATAAATGCTACACAAACTCTCAGCAAAATCTGAATAGTAGGCTCACACGGCAGGACCTTCCAATTTGAGGCATTATTGAGTCCAAGGACAAGACCCTAAACCTTCCCTAATTTACTTTTGCACACAAATAATATGCTTATCCCTCTCCGAGGAAACCTAGCAGAATGTGATCAGAAAAGGCTATTATGTTTTTATCCTATCCCCCTTGAAAATGTTGTTTAGTGCATTCTCATATTCAAACATTGTCTCTTACATCTCTAATAAGAAGAATTTTGAAGTAATGCCAATCAGTCTCCTGTAAGTACAGTTGTTCTAACGCTGCTATGAAGAGAATCTTATTTTTCCTGCCAACTCATGTTGTTACGATGCTTTCCAAGACAAACGTGTATTAGTAGAGCAGAATTAAAGACTGAAATAACTTGCTTCTTACCGTCAAAAAATCAAGCGTATTTAAACCTTACAAGAAACTGACTAAATGTTGAAGAGATCAGATTATCAGACAGTAGAAAAGATGAAAGCTACTTTGGAGCCAGTGCTAATAAAATAGACCATTCGTGTACCTTCACATACGAACAAGCAGCAGAAACTAAACCCACATTTTGAGGCCCGGTAAATCCTGTACACAAACCACACAACAACAGGTTGATAATCATATGTAAAGTGAGCAGAGCTACGATTGGCAATAATCATTCTTGTTACCTTTGAGAAGTGGCTCAGTAAATGCTCCTGTAAGAAAGAACATTCCAATTCCGCAGGTCAAAGCCACGAAAAGAAGTCTAGACAAATGATGTGCTGCTCCAGTCTCATCCTGCAGCAACATATGAGAAGGGTTACAACCACTCTCGATGGTGGGCTCATTCTGAACTCATAAGGTGGCACTTAAGGCCACATCACCATGGAAGGCCAAAGCTCATCGCAAAAGCACACCATAACAAGGTGGGACTTTGGAAATACTGGAAGAGTGTCCTCTTGAAGATACACTACCAGCTACAAAGGTTTCCCAAGGAAAAAAAAAATAGGGAGTGGTCCAAGCCAGCACAACTGTCTCAAGAAATCTTTCCGTAACATCCTTCGATACAGGCACATATAAAAACAAGAGGTGGGATGTGAATAAGGGTGTGATTGGAAAATCAAGGTTTCAGGGAGAAGAAAGACAAGGCTTACATATCACTACACCTATAAGATCTCCACTGACCACACCCAAGGATTATTTGACCTAGAACCGAAACCCTGACAAGGTTTCATAGACCCTACATTATCCTACGCATCGCATGACCGTGATGGATTGTGACTAGCAACTCACCACCCAACTGAGGGTTCAAGAAAGGTTTCCCGAGGAATTAAAAAAATAGGGAGTGGTCCAAGCCAGCACAATTGTCTCAAGAAATCTTTCCGTAACATCCTTCGATACAGGCGCACATATAAAAACAAGAGGTGGGATGTGAATAAGGGTGTGATTGCAAAATCAAGGTTTCAGGGAGAAGAAAGACAAGGCTTACATATCACTACACCTGTAAGATCTCCACTGACCACACCCAAGGATTATTTGACCTAGAACCGAAACCCTGACAAGGTTTCATAGACCCTACATTATCCTACGCATCGCATGACCGTGGTGGATTGTGACTAGCAACTCACCACCCAACTGAAGATTCAATGCCCCCGAGCTTGAGGTCTAATTGCCACGATCCTGCTTGGTATTAATGGCCCCAACCTGCTTGCAGCTCCATGGCCACAAGAGCTTACATACTTCAGCTCCATGGCCACAAGATCTTGCATACTTCCTTGGAAGCCCCAAGCCACTGTGTGACTACTTCACCTCTTATGTCTAATAAGTGACTCCAAGGTCACTTCTATAGTAGTAACCGGGCTATTATTAGCCCTGGTTTTATTTATAAGCTTTCATGCTTTATTTATAAGCTTTTAGCCAATAAATTATTAACCCTAAGCTATTAAACATAAGTTCTAGCCAATTTAGACCTCTTCTTGTTAGAACCCTTAGCCCACGTGTGAACCCTCCAAGTCCTCATGCCCCAGATGCTAAGCACTTAAGCCTAATCATGGGTTAACCCTTACCTTAATCCTAAGTTAGCACATGCCCCTAGCCCTAATCCTAGGCTTGTCAAGACATAACAACACCAAAGCTTTCGACGACAGAAAGAGACACAAAGAGAATCAAACTACAATTGGAAGAGGAGAATAAGGTCAGAGAAGAAGTGTGCATTAAGTGAGAGTAGCATGGACCAGCCATGAAACAGGTTAGGGTGTAACATGGGTAAGCAGTTGGCTTAGGAGAGTGGATTAATGATCCCATAAAGCTATTAAAAATTGGGTTATTAATAGAGGCCTGGGGCCGATATAAGCAAGTAGGGTGATGTGTGGGTCTGGATCCAGTCCAGCCCTGCGGCAGGCTGTGGATCACCGAACGTCCGGATGGATGCCTGGTGTGGCATGGAGAGCATCTGTCGGTCATCGTGGGCAAGGTGGTCTCTACGCCGTACGGGTTGGGATGCCTCGCATTCAGGAGCATCCCCAATTTATATCTCCGTACTCGCAGGATATCTGGTGCAGTTAAGCCTATGGTTGGGTTGTTGGTCCGCCGCCTACTGCTTCCTGTGTGTTATCTGTGCATGTGCTTTGGTGCTCTGGATGAAGGAAGATCTTTCGAAAACGATGTGGTGCTGTCTCAGAGTCTGGAAGAGAACTGCAGAAACTGTCAAAGTTGAATCCGAAAAATGTGCACCCATTCATATCGTAGCTCTCATGGCCATTCATCTCTATTGGTAGACCTTGCACCTTTCAATTTACACTCTTCCATGCAACATGTTACTTATATTCCATAATTCCATACACAATGAATATGCCTAGGCTTACTAAGACAAGAGGGGTGAAATAAAATGCCTAAAATTATTGAGAAATATGCTACACACGAACTCATTCGAACCTGCTTTGCAAGAGAAGTAGCAATCAGATTGGAAGTTGCCACGGAGAGAAACATGAACACGTAGCACAATTGGTCACAGAACACTGTCCCTGGACCTGAAATTGCATGTAATAACGAGCTTGTTAACAGCTGCATTGTTAAGGCTTTAAACCCCCTCTACCCGTGTCGCTCAAGTTTGACTGCAGGCATCTGTACGAAGGCATGCTCACCCTAGTAATGGCATTTTCACACATAAATCACTAAATCGAGTTTCAATTCTTATAAATTTATAAGAAAATGAACGACTCCAATCGAGTTGTCATAATGTATGTATAGAACGCACCTAGAGCTGCAAGCTCAAGTGAACTGTTGTTGCCAACGACCGCTGTGTCGATTAAGCTCATCAATGGCCCAGACAGCCAGATTCCCAGGGCAGGGCCAGCAAACCTGACAATATCCCACATTTGTTGCAGGAGGCCCTTGTCTTCATCTCCCAGGAACTGCAAAGCTTCCTCATTGGTGGCATTCTGTACAGATGCCTCTTCGACGATGGTGGGTGTGCTTCCATGCCTTCTCTTATGTAGAACGTGGACTCTTTTGGAAGGCTTTTCTTCTGTAGAAGATGGCTCCATGGCGACTTCTGTGACAGCAGCAGACGACGAAGGCTCAGGACGAGCTATGGTCTTCAGAAGCTCCTTCTCCGCTTCTTGAAGAGATTGTACAACCTCGATCTCTCTGAGATCAAAAGGGACTCGTAATGCTGGCCCTGAAGATGAGACTGCGGCAGTGGTTGCAGAGTCTTCTGATCTGATGACCTCAACAGATGAAGAAGACGGAGAAGCCTCTGCTGCACCTGTTTCACAGCACCTCAATTGCAGCTTCGTATGAAGATTTCTCTGCACAGGCCTGTTTCTAAGCCTCTCTGATAGAAGTGGCGAGCTCAAACCTTGTCTTTTAAAGAGAGCGAAAGGGCCCGTGCTCTGAAAAGACACATTTGCACCCAAACCTCTAACGGATTTATCAACAAAGAACCTCTGCCGTTTCTGAGAAAGGCTTCCTGTGAGATAATTGATATGGAACTGGCCGACAAGCTGCTGGAAGGCGCTTCCCATAACAGGCTATGGCGGGATTAAGAAAATTTTGACAAAAGAAAGTATGCAGAGATAGGAGAGAGAGAGAGAGAGAGGGGGGGTATTAACAAAAGAAAGTATGCAGAGATAGGAGAGAGAGAGAAGTATTAACGTCCGTAGAATGCAACACGAAGGCAACGACCAACGGTGGGACTTCAACTCGGGTGGAAAGTGTTAAAGATTCGAAACGCGGGGGCAGAGAAAGCCTCCTGCGCTCCGATCCAAAACCCTGAACCTTCTGATCAGACTCTGATACGAAACACTGCAAAAGCAGATCTACAGAAAATGTGTGTTCTTTGAGATATGAAATGCTGGGAAGAAAGCGAAGCAGGGGGGAAGTCTGCTGCGAAGCCCTAAGAAAACAGACAGAAAAAGGCAGAAAGCTCAAGACCAGGGCGGAGATGAAAGCGAGAGGAAGAAGGTACGGTTTGAAGCAAACGCGTGTCTTGGTGATGGTGGAGAAACTGCAGCAGCTTCGTCTTCAAGACTGCTGCTGCAGAAATGCTCCAAATTTCTGGGGGGGAGTGAAAATGCAAAATCAAAAGAAAAAAATACCCCCAAAAATTACTTTTTTTAAAAGCCGATTGAGGAAGGGCAGAGTGGTTACCCTTTAGGGCCTTCACACACATGCATTGACCCTTTTTATTATTACAGGTAAAAGTAATATGTATAAAATCACCCTTCCTTTCCGTTACAGCTACACACATCACGTTACATAAAAACACGTATAAAGATGTATGTATGTGTGTTCGTATGTATGTACATGTACGTATGTGTCCATGTACGTGTAATCCATTGAAACCATACATGCTACAACAACTGGAAGATATGTGTATGTGTGTGTGTGCCTATGACGCATGTGTACGGCGAGTCATGCGTGTTGCATCCAAAATTCGAAGCTGACGAACTTGGTTTGAACTCAAGTATGTATACCTCCTAGCCATCTTCAATCTCCTTCGAAACACAAAATAACGAATACTATTTTTTTTAACTTCAAACAACATAATACTTAAGATAGACAAAGAGACAGACAATGACATAGAAAGAGAGAGAGAGAGAGAGAGAGAGAGAGAGAGGAAGGTAGAGTTGAAACATGTTGAGAGATGGAAAATAAGAGTGCGAAGACATAATAGAAGAGAAGTATTAAACTTGAGAAAACAGGAATTTCATATATATCACCGAGATAAAGAGCCAAATATAAAAGTTGGAACACAATTTGACCCTTGATTAAAAAACATCATCCCTCTCACAAAATCTCTAAGCAACTACCCTGGTTTCTAAAACACAGCACATCTTTTTCATAATTGCATTAAGTCAATTAACAGATATCTTTAGGCTTAATACTTCCACGCCTAATGTACGCACTTGATCTTTTAGAGAATCTACATGTTCTTTACATTGCCCATTACATTAACAGATATCTTTAGGCTTAATACTTCCACGCCTAATGTACGCACTTGATCTTTTAGAGAATCTACATGTTCTTTACATTGCCCATTACATCCACGTAGACATTCCCCGATTTGAACATGCACTTGATCTTTTAGAGAATCTACATGTTCTTTACATTGCCCATTACATCCACGTAGACATTCCCCGATTTGAACATGCATGTTCTCCATGAAAGAAATCATCTCTAGTCGGTTTGCCTCCATGCAACCACTACAGTCATGGATGCGATGGAGATGATGAGTCAACTCATTTCTTAACGTATCTCCACTTTGGCTGCCACTTCCACGATTCTCATCCCAAAGGGCCTCTAAGTACTCCTTGCAAGCAACTGAATTTTTCTCAGTGCGGTCGTATACATCCACCATAGTTTGTAGACGTTTAGAGCTTGTTTGTCCAGATGGAGACCTTGACCGAGCAAGGTGTTTTGCAACTCAAACATTCATCAACTCAAGCGACGTAGACAAAGCTATTTCTTCATTGGAAGAATCATCCACAGCCACTACATCTTTGGAGCAGTTGTTATCATTTTGAAGCTCCATTGGCTGAAATCCAAAATTAATATCTTAAAGCTCTACAATTATCTATATGTATCTTTGCCAACATATACCTAACCCTAGCAACCTACATGTATACCACAACAAAAAGAAGAACACAGTGATAAATATAATTGTCTATGAAAGGTTTTTTTTTTTGTTTTTTCAAGAATGTTTATCAATTAATATAAATGCATATATTCTCCAAGGCTACTACAATTCGTATATTCTATATCTATATATTCTGAACAATCTCAAAGACAGAAGTCAAAAAAATGAAAGATTTCTAACATATCAATATTACACTAATATTTGCAATATTACACTAATATCAACAAAAACACTCATAAGATAGAAAGAGATATAAAATGTATCCTGACACACATAATCCTCTCTCTCTCTCTCTCTCTCTCTCTCTCTCTCTCTCTCTAGGTAGTCCTCACTCTATGCATCCCTTTTTAACACAAAAATTGAGAGATACAATGACGGTATCCAAAGAACTAACTTGAAGTTGAAGAGAGAATTATACTTGAAAGCACCAACTTTGATTCAATTGTCCTTATGCTTGCTTCTACACATTCACACACAAAGACACATAAAATAACAAACTTATGATCTCTCTATTTCTTTCACCCTCTCCTAACTATATTTGACACCAAATACAAAATAAAGCGCATATTTTTGTGAGTATGTCAGAGAGAGAGAGAGAGAGAGAGAGAGAGAGAGGACCCATCCATCAATAATCTTAAATCTTATTACATTATCTTCACCAACTTTTTCAATGGAATGCATTTCAATACTTCCCTAAAAATGAACCGCTTTTCCTCGGAGCTCTTACATCTACTACCCACAATGTAAAAGCCATCTAATAAGCCTCTTTGATTAAAAGGAGCTTGAGATTATTATCTAGCCTATAAGGATCTAAGACTATATAAATATATATAGAATTAAGATCATCCCACCCATCAAAGCCAATAACTTTCCATTTTGGGCTACAATGATATCCAAAAAAGCCCGATTGGGGCGTCTCTTCAAAGAACATCGTATCCAACAATTTGTTATTGTTATAGGTCAACTTCAAGATATTTAAGGACATGTCTCTGCATGAAACATAATCAAGCTATATATTAATAACAATTTGTTATTGTCATAGGTCAACTTCAAGATATTTAAGGACATGTCTCTGCATGAAACATAATCAAGCTATATATTAATAACAATCATGATCTTTTTTATACTTAGAGACAATAAAAAAGAATAAAAAATACTTATACAATCTATCACCAATGGTTACTGAATAATAACAAAACCATATTTATTTTCGAAAGAGCTTATGCTTTGGGATACATTTGATAACCGCATCGAATACTTGTCGTGCTTGATATTTATCACCATGGACATTATAGTCTATTTCATAACAATCAATCAAGCCCAAGCTTTCATGAATAATCATGAGCGTAATATTTTCATTTAATTTATCTGAATCTAATCGTATACCAATAATTTGATAAACATCGTTCCATTCAAGAGCATAAACCGGCCAGACCACCTTGGACATGAAAATAACGATGCTCAAACTTGGCAACCAATTTCACCCTTTCCACAAAGGAAAGATTGCTTCTCATGTGCTAAAAAAAATGCAAGTCACCTCTTCCCCACAGATCTCTCTCTCTCTCTCTCTCTCTCTCTCTCTCTCTCTCTCTCTCTCTCTCTCTCTCTCAGAGCAAAGGCGCGCTCGAAGAAGGTGGGCTCGAAGAGCAAAGGCGCTCTCTCTCTCTCTCTCTCTCTCTCTCTCTCGTGTGCACTAAGAGCAAAGGCGTGCTCTCTCTCTCTCTCTCTCTCTCTCTCTCTCTCTCTCTCTCTCTCTCTCTCTCTCTCTCTCTCTCTCTCTCTCGTGCATGTTTTGCTAATCATCATGCTACATGATTAGCATGATTATACTATTCTCTCTCTCTCTCTCTCTCTCTCTCTCTCTCTCTCTCTCTCTCTCTCTCTCTCTCTCTCTCTCTCTCTCTCTCTCTCTCTCTCTCTCTCGCGTGCATGTTTTGCTAATCATCATGCTAATTGATTATTGATTAATTGCTAATCATCATGCTAATTGTTTTGCAAGTTAAGAGACTTACCTCTGCAGACGAAGAAGGAGCGAGAGGCAGATGCGAGGTTGATCGAGAGAGAAGAGACGGAGTAGAACGAAATACACACCTCCTTCAATTGGCTGTCGCCTCCTCCACCTCTTGCATTAGAATTTGGTGGCGGCATGTACCATGGCCATTTTTTCACAACACGTGTCATTAGAATTTTAGCCCTGTAAAGATATAGTAGATGTGTACCCTAGTTTACTTTATCTGATGGTCTAAAAAGGTGTCGCAATTTTGATCAATGCCATCCATTGATGTCATCTGACAAGGGTCTTTAAGACCCTGTGGCACTTATAGTCCTGAGGCCCTCCCTCCTTTCCTCCACATGCGTGATTTTTGGCGAGCACCCTCTCCCTTCAAAATTTACAAGTTCGGTGAATACAGCAAGTTTTTTGGTATTTCACAGTAAATTTTTACCGCCATTCTAAAATTTTGCATGTATTTTACACCCACAATGCTAAAAAACGGGCATGACAATGCCCCGTCTGAAAAAGCAACTGTGTTGCTCCATCTCTTCTTTCACATTTGCAACAATTTCTTCTTTCTCTTGGGTTCTTTTTTTTTGGAAAGTAAATATATATAGTAATAACAAAGGTAAACCTTTACAAAAAGTTAACTTCTCTAAGATACAACAGATTCATCATCCCACATTACAATTAAGAAGCTTGCATAAGAAATCCCACATGTCTTCTTCCCAAATAAAAGAAGATTGACACCAAGAAATATGTTAACCTAACTGCATACATGCTATCATTATAGCTTCAAAGGTGCACCCTTTGGGAGGTAACTTCTCCAAAATTTGCCCACCTACCCATACCTTCACCACTAGTCTTGTTCCCAGGGGATTCTCTATGAAGCCATAAAGGTGTAAATGAGGGTGTTTCTCCTTTAGGTACCATCTTCTTGTCCTTGGCCAAACTTGGGCAGCCTTGCTTTCACATCATAACCTAAATATCCCTACATATTATTAGCAGTTAGGAAACCTTGTATGTACAAGGGTCAGCTAATCAGCAAATGAACTAATCCTAGCCTGCAGAGAGTTTATTAACTAAAATATATCAACATCATTCATCTTATTAACAACCCTCCTACGAGTCTGCCATTCAAGAGCAGTTTAGAGTATCCCCCCCAAGAGTGAGAGTGTAGATGCAGAAGGCTATCTTAAAGCCAAAACCCAATTTTTCCATTACCCTTGCCGCCCGCAAAGGACCAATGAATCCTATCATTACCCTTGTCGCCCGCAAAGGACCAATGAATCCTATCATCTGCTTTCTCCAATTCTAGCTGAAGCATAATGCACTTCTGATCAGTCTTTTGAGCTACATCTCTCCCTATCATTGTAGAAATATGTTTTCATAAATGAACCTACCCAAGCATAATGCACTTCTGATTAGTCCTTTGAGCTACATCTCTCCCTATCATTGCAGAAATATGTTATCATAAATGGACCTACCCTTAATAAATCCATATTGTTTTCTTGACACTACCTCTTGTAGAACATGGGAGATCCTTAAGGCAATAACTTTGGCCAAGATTTTATGGATAACAGTTAACAAGGTTATGGGTCTCCAGTGATTAAATCTGCTACATGCAGCTTGCTTAGGGATGAGCTTCACCACTCCCTCCTTTAGATCCTTATCCAGGGAACCATAATTAAACGCCTCTCTGCAAATGTTCCATACTAATTCCTTTAAGGAAGGCCAAAAGGAGATGAAGAATTCCACAGAGAGCCCATCCTAGCCAAGGGACTTTTCCTTTTCTAGCTTAAGGAGGGCTGTCCAACGTTCATCCAGTTCTACTTCTCTCTCCAGCCACTTAGCCTTATCTACATCAATTCTTTGATTAATCAAACTTACGAGATTATTCTCAGCTAGGAACCTTCTTTTGGAATATCCTCTTTTAAGCTTAAGGTAGTACCCAATTTCTTTGCCACCTGGTCAATCTCCCCCAACTCCTACCCATTCTTATCAATGATTTATCCCACCAGTTCCCCATTACCTTTTTCTGCTACTAATTTGAATAGATGTCTATTAGGTTTCTTAGGCCAGCCCTCGATCCAAGGAACCATGACCCTCCATCCAATAGAGATAGATCTAGGAGATTCTCCACCATTATTAGTTGATTATGATATGTCTCGCTCAACATCATAGGATCATCCTAATTACATGTACGTACGCTCATGTTAGATGTTACCCTTTCTTTTTAGTTTTTCAGGGCTTGGTATAATATGTATGGTACCATTGTATCACTTTGGTCTCATAAACACTTGGGGTCTTTTATAGATGTTAATCTCTCTCTCTCTCTCTCTCTCTCTCGATTATTAATATCTTCTTATTTAAATACCAATACTTCTTATACTTCTCTAACTACATGTTCTCCTCCCTCCTCCCATGCCTCTCTCTCTCTCTCTCTCTCTCTCTCTCTCTCTCTCTCTCTCTCTCTCTCTCTAGTATCCAATTTAGCAATGTTTTCCATGTGATGATTATTAAAGAGCTAAAGTAATGTTAGTAAGATCTATTTGTAGAGTATACAATTAGCAATGTTTGCCACATAATAACATTTTAAAGACTAAACAAAAGAAATATTTGTCACAAAACTATCTTTTGAAGTGTTGCATTAGTAAATATTAATTGATGTAGACATAAAAATAATTTTCTCTTACATGATTATCAAGAATGACTATCTTTTGAAGTGTTGCAATCAGCAAATATTAATTGATGTAGACATAAAGATCATCTTCTCTTACACGTACTTGTTAGAGATAATTTTTCACGTGCTTTGTCTTATCTTTCTCTTGTTTACCATGTGAAATAATTGATAGAACTAGAATAGCAAACCCACAATTTTTTTCTCATTCATATGGCCTATTAAATAGGCAAGATACATGGCTACACTTTTACAATGATTGGTGCCTTTTGTTCATTGGCTTGTGCTATTGAGCCCTTTTCTAGTTGGACCACCTTGACTTTGCTCTAATGCAATTGGACCACCCTTTCTACCATTCCCTTTTATTTCTAAAGGTGCCATTGGCTTTATGTAATGTGAGATTGTGTGCTCATAAGCACATAGCTAGCATCACTATTTTAACAATAATCCTTAAAGCATATTCACACACACACACACACACACCCCCACACACACACACACACACACACATACATAATATAAAATTTAACAATTTAACAACATTGCAACTCATGCCATTATATATATGTTATAAAATTCAACAATGCAACTTATTCCATTAATTTAACAACATTGTATCATTTGAAGTGATATCATTGTATCATTTGAAGTGATATATACTTTAAAAAGATAAAAAATAACATCATTTGAATTACTTTAAGTGACATCTACTTTAGTGGTATACCATTAGAAGCAACATGTATGCAAACATAGAAAGAAATTGTAGCATAGACTCAATAAACTTAAAATGTGCAGATTAAATTAGGAAAATAAGATAATATTATATTGTCTAGAAGGTTTATTCATACAACTCAAAAATTACAAGCAAAATGGCGCACCCTACTTGAAGGGTAGGTTTGCACCTTAAAGAGTGCAAACATGACCTCTGTCTTTAAATGTGTAGGTTACTGCCTAAACATGTCTTCAGATGGTGTAACACCAAGATATGCAAGTACACATAGTCTATGTGCTTACATGCAAGAAATGGTATGCTTGAATTCACTGATGGATAGGTTTGCACCTTATAGACTGTGTGCAAACATGACCTTTGTATTTAAAAGCAGATATTGATGCTTAAACATGTTTTTATTATGATGGAACCCCACAATATGCAAGTACACGTAGTTCATTTGCTTGCATGTAAGAAATTGTCTATGCATTCACCTAACCTTGGAAATCCAAATAGTCACAAGAGGGCTTCTTCAATATGCATATTGCATACAATTTACCCCTTGCTATCGATCCAAATAGTCACAAGAGGGCTTCTTCAATATGCATATTGCATACAATTTACCCCTTGCTATCGATCCTTTTATTTGTAATAAGAAGACTTCACAACACCTTACAAGAGATGCCCAGTCAATATTTCCTACCTAGTGATATGGAGTAGTTGCATGTTTATTATGATGCCACCCACTAGCTTGTCTAATCGATGCATACGCATGTACATGCACAATTTTGAGAATCTTTGTCTTCATCCCAAAACCACCTCTTGTAATATGAATCTATGGTTAGGTTTGTGTTTACTGTAATGGGCCACATTAGTCATAAATGTATTATTCAAAAAATTTCATTGCATACACTCATTTAAAAGGTTAATTACATGCACTCATTATTATTCATCAATGCATATTTTTTAAGAAGATTCATTGCATGCACTTATTCAAAAAGTTATAATGCATGTAATTACCTTTAATACGTGGCAAGTAGAAATGAGGAGGCTTTTTTGGGGGTCCCTTAAACAATTGAACTTTTTGCTAAAAGTTTCTTCATCATTGCACACCAACTCAGAAGCAATACACTTCTTTCCCTATTGACAACAGTGCTATATACACATAGTTTTTGCTAACTTTCATGTGCTAGTCATTTGTAGTCTTCCATTCTTTTAGAAATAATAATTAGTTGTTGTCATCTCTCCCATGAGATCTTTTTACTTTTTAGCATTTATATGAGGTTTTCCAACAGAGTCTTTACCTCCCACTAACATGTTACTATTTGTGCTTTCTCACTTTAATTTGTTTACTTTTCCATGCATTCATGGTGCATTAAACATATAGAAAGTAGAAGTGATGGTTTCAACCTCTCATATAGAAAGTAGAAGTGATGGTTTCAACCTCTCATACAAGTTTTCCACACTAGTGCATAGTGCTATACTCAGATGTAAAAGAAAGCAACAAGGATAATATCAGTATATAAAAGAGAAGTGAATAAAAGAAAAATTACTCATCAAATAGTTTAGTTTAGTTTTTTTTTTGGGAATAATTAGTTTAGTTTAGTTCTATATTGAAATTGTTTAATTTCTTCCCTTTTTTTTCTCAAGTAATGTACGATCCCTAATGTCTTCCTCTTTTGGGGGGTGTTTGTGCTACAAGAAATGTACATTCATTTAAGTGCACATGTGCTAGTTTTTTAAAGAAGGTTTATTTACATTTTTTTGCATGTGTGTTGTCTATTAGATTCTTAAGTATTTTTATGGATATAAAATCTCATCTTCCAAGTATGTCTATCTCTGCCATGAATCCTTTTTACTTTTTGGATTTTTTGTGAGGTTGTCCAATACTAGTCTCTTTAGCTCCCAACTTGTACAACATCTTACTATTTGTACTTTCCCACGTTGATTTGTTTGATTTTATATGTATGCATCGACCATATAGAAAATAGAAGTTATCGTTTCAACTACTTGTACAAGCTTTCCGCTGTGGTGGTTGGATAGAGCTTTTATTATTTGAGTATCATAATTAACTAGGGGGAGTGTTTGCTACATAAAATGTACATTCATTTGAGTTCACATAATCACTTGTTGACATCTCTTTTTGGATTTTTTGTGAGGTTGTCCAATACTAGTCTCTTTAGCTCCCAACTTGTGCAACATCTTATTGTACTTTCCCACGTTGATTTGTTTGATTTTATATGTATGCATCGACCATATAGAAAATATAAGTTATCGTTTCAACTACTTGTACAAGCTTTCCACTATGGTGGTTGGGTAGAGCTTTTATTATTTGAGTATCATAATTAACTAGGGGGAGTGTTTGTTACGTAAAATGTACATTCATTTGAGTTCACATGTGCTTGTTTTTTTAGAACGTTTATTTACATTCTTTACATTTTTGCATGTGAGTTATCTATTAGATTCTAAAGTATTTTTAGGGATATAAAATCTCATCTTACAAGTATGTATATATGTATAAGATGATATATATCTATATCCACAAAATTTTTTTTATTGCCCTCCAGTTGTAAAAAGCGTTAGGGAGGTTTTTGTATAAGTAAGACAAGATTAATGAGTAGAGAACTTGTGACTACTTAGTATAGAATTAAGAATCATTTGTTGACATCTCTACCATGAAACCTTTTTACTTTTTGGCTTTTTTATAAGGTTGTCCAATACTAGTCTCTTTAGCTCCCAACGTGTGCAACATCTTACTATTTGTACTTTCTCACATTGATTTGTTTGCTTTTTATGTGTATGCATCGAACATATAGAAAATAGAAGTGATGGTTTCAACCACTCATACAAGCTTTCCACAATGGTGGGATAGGCTTTTATTACTTGAAGTATCATAATTAATTAATGTCTTATGTAAAATCTTTTTTCTTTTTAATTTTTTTATTATAAGGTTGTTCAATATCACTAGTCTTTAACTCCCAGCTCATCCAACATCTTACTATATATAATTTTTCACATTGATTTGTTTGCTTTTATATATATGCATTCATTTCTAATATGAAAATCTTTGGTTGCATTTTTTCAATAACGACATCAGGAAGAAGACGGACATAAAATTATTTAAGGAAATATTCTTGGGTTATTTAGAGGAGTTTAAGGATATAACAAGGAATTCACTTCACATGATATTATCTATAAGATTCCTCCCCCAGCCCTTCAAGATGTCCAGTTTCTCTCCCTGTAATCAATCCCTTTTTCAGAATAATAACAGATCTTGTTTCTATCTGTTTTGGCCTAGAGAGAGAAAATATTCTAGAGAGAGGTAATTCAGTTTCTAGATATCTTTGGATGGAAAAATATTCTTCTTATTAAAACGATTTTCCTTGAAACAGAAATTCAAAAAGAACTTTCCAGTGTGCAATTGGAATAAATTGAAAATAGGTAAAAAGGACCTTAGCCTGAGTGTCCAGATTTTTTGAAAATTTTGGATTAAGGTTTCTATGGACCAATAAGATTAATCCAAATTTAGGGAGGAGATAAATTGAAGAATAAAAGAAAAATCTCCCAAAAATGAGTAAATACTCACATAAGATGAAGAGTTGACTAAGGACAAGGTTTATTAGTTAAAAAAGAAGAGATATTTAGAGGAAATGATGCATTTTTGACACCTCAGTGTGGGGAATTCCCCTCACGAAGGAGGCACATATTTCACATGTGTGGATGAGTTTTAAACTCACAACAAATAATGAGATATTTTTATCTCTCCTCTCTCCTGTTTCAACTAGATGCAAAAAGTAAGCTAAACTGACCTAAAAATGGTCAAAAAGTGACCAAACTGATCTGGAAAATTCTAGAATCAATTTGCTTGGTTAGAGGCTCATTTTTTCCTATAAATAGAAGCCTCTTTCCTTGTAAAAGGTTAATAGTGCTTATGCACTGTTACTCTACTCCTCCCCAGAGTCAAATACATTGAATTTACTTGATAATTCAATTGTTTTTGACTAAATCCTCTCCAAAAGAACTGGTGGCCACTCTTGCTGCAAACAAGAGTAGAACCCTCAATCCCTCAAGCCAAAGGAAAGCTTACAAACTCCATGTAAGCTTAATTCTTACTTATTGTGAATTTTAAATCTATGGTTTTCTTAAATTTTATGCTTTGAAAATGTTTGAATTAAATTTTAAATTTTATGCTTTGAAATTTTATGCTTTGAAAATGTTTGAATTAAAATCTGATGCTATGCCTTGATGGAAAGGCCACCCCCTTCTCTTCTTTACAATTCAGTCCTTCTTAATCCTAGAAAGTTTAATTAAATGATTGATTAAATTCTTTTCATTGTTTACTGTCTTAATTTTTAAAAAATAAAGTAGATTAGAGATATTAGAATTCAAATTGGATTAATTCAAGTCATAAATTGAATGTTAAAATTGAGAAATGGTCAGTCATATAAAGGAGGTTATGGCAAAATTTTCTTAAATTTTGTGGAACTAAAGTTTATCATTAGGTTATTCTAAAAGAGTAATTCCTTCCGTTTGTGTATTCTAAAAGAATTATTTTTATTTCAAAAGTGTTATTCCCATTAAAATTGAATTTATGCATAGAAAGATGCATAAAAGAATTATTTTTATTTCAAAAGTGTTATTCCCATTAAAATTAAATTTATGCATAGAAAGATGCATAAAGGAATTTATTTTTATTTCAAAAGAGTTATTCTCATTAATTTTGATTTTATGCATAGAAAGATGCATAAAGGAATTTATTTTTATATCAAAAGTTTTATTCTCATTAATGTTGCCATATATATAGGCAGTGATGTGTGTGAACACACTTAGGACCACCGGGGCACTTTTTCCCTCTTTAGGAGGTTTTTTTCCCCCGACTTGTATATACGTCCATTATTCTAAGGCTAACTTATCTTTTGTACATTGACACAATCTAATACTTTGTGTTGTGTGCATTCTTGCTTCTTCTTCTCCAAGCTTGGTGTGCTTTCCTGCAACCCTAATTCCAACAATTGGTATCAGAGCAGGCATCGGCTCCTAGGGCTACACCGCCAGTACCCTCCGACTCACGTTCTCCGATTGAGGTGAGCTTTCACGAGCGCTTGTAGGTCCCTATACTTTGTAGACAAGCCCGTAGGGCTTGGCGTTCTCAGAAATTACATATGAGGTCGTTTCGGGCTCCGTTTTTGCATTTCAAGTTCTGCATAGGTGTTTTCGTCATCTTGTGCAGAAATTTTGACTGTGCAGTTTTCTGCAAAACAGGCATACGTATTCTATTGTGGACCGTGCTACATAGCATGAGTTGTTTTCTGTTCAGTCTTTGCTTCATTACAGGTAGCTTTTGCATTAGTTTCAGTCACTGGCCATGGTTGATAACAGTAATGATGTATTTCGCATGTTATCTGCTGATGACAAATTGGATGGAGACAGCAACTACCCACTTTGGGCATACATGATACAACATGTTTTGGTTGCAAAAGGAGTGTGAAACATTGTGCAGGGTATGGATGTACGTCCAGGTTTTGTGGATGTAGGATCTATTGAGGATGTTGCAGGTTCTAGCAGCTCTACTGTTGCTGCTGTTTTATCCACTGCTGATGAACAAGCTCGTTGGGATGGTAAAGATGTGCAGGCTCGTGCCTTGATTGCACTTTCTGTCAAACGTAACATCACCCCACATATTCGTTCAGCTAAAATAGCAAAACAGGCTTGGGATATTCTAGCTGGTTTGTATGCAGGTCGTAGCGAGGCAAAAATCTCTTACTTGCGTAAAGAGCTAGAATCGAAGATTATGCAGGAAGATGATGACATGAATGCTTTTCTTGCTGAGATTAAAGATCTCAAGGAACAGTTGATTTCTGCAGGTGAGATTATTCCTGATCATTCTCTTGTGCAGACTGTTCTTGATGCTTTACTTGAGTCATATCAGACTTTTGCTTCCACGTGGAGACTTGTTTACTGAGGACAGACCTGATGTTGTCAAGTATGATACTTTAGTCAACAAGCTCTTGCAAGAAGCGCAGTCCAGACAAAACAGGGCTAGGCAGCGTGCAATTGATCAAGCATTTATTGCTGCCCAGTAGTAAAGAAGTGGTAAGGCAGTCCCTTCCACTGTTTCTTCCCCTATTAGTAGGTCTACAACTTCTTCTCCTTCCACAAGTAGCAACAATAGGTCTGAGAAGGCTCTTGATAAAGGCAAGAAAAAGATCAGGTGCAACCATTGTAAGGCAACTGATCATGTCATTAAGAGTTGCCCTAAGCTAAAGACTAAAGAGGCAAAGAAGAAAGAGTCAAATGCAGCCACAATAGCGGATGCTTCTACAAATGCAGATTCTGCAAATGTGTGCAGGATACAGAATGGGCATTTAGCATGTATTGCCAGTATGACCCATCTATACATGATGCATGTTTGGCAATTTCTGTTGACTCTGATATTTGGTATTTTGACAGTGGTGCTACAAAGCACATTACCTCGCATCGTGATATGTTCACTTGTCTTGAGGCTGTCTCTAATGGGAATACTGTCACATGTGCCAATAATGCTTCTTACCCAGTGAAGGGTGTTGGTAAAATTATGCTTACTGTTACAAATGGCAGCGCTTTCACACTTTCAGATGCTTTGTATGTGCCAGGGATAAAGAAGAATCTATTGTCTGTCTTTGCGCTTGCTAGACTTGGATTTGTAGTCAAATTTGTGGATGACAAATGTACTGTTCATGATTTGACTTCTGGTGATACGATTATTGCATTTGGCACCTTATTTCGTGGGCTGTATAGGCTCAATTCGTATGACAAGTGTGTGGAAGATTTAGCAAATGCAGTTTCTGATGAAAAGGCAGTTTCAGATGCAAAACTATGCCATGCTCGTTTTGGTCATCTGAACTTTGCTAGTTTTCTGCGTTTGCAGAAATTTGATATGGTCGCTTCATTGCCCCCTCTTGAGGCACCATTAAAACATGTTTGTGAAGGCTGTATTTTGGGCAAAATGCAGCATTCTACGTTTCCAAAGGATGGTTCTGTGCGGGCCACTCGCAAATTGCAACTTGTACATAGTGATGTATGTGGGCCTATGCAAACTCCGTCATTTGGTAAACACTTGTACTTCGTGACTTTCATTGATGATTACTCAAGGCATGCATGGGTATATCCACTGAAGGCAAAGTCCGAAGTGTTTTTGTGCTTCAAACAGTTTATGCTTATGGTTGAAAATGTATCCAATTGTACTATGGGCACCCTCCATTCTGATCGAGGGGGGGAGTACATGTCTAAAGAGTTTGATGCATTTCTGGCTAGTCCTGGGATAAAACACCAATATACAGTGCCGTATACCCCTCAGCAAAATGATGTTGCTGAGACGAAAAAGAGGTCACTTATGGAGATGGCACGATGTCTGGTCAAGAGCCAAGCTTTGCCACATGCGTTTTGGCTTGAGGTTGTCATGTGTGCTGCATATGTACTCAACAGGTGTCCCACTAAGGCCTTGCAGTCTATTACTCCATATGAAGCTTGGCATGGCAGGAAGCCTTCTATTGGTCACTTGCGTGTCTTTGGTTGCTTGGCCTATGCTTTAGTGCCTGTGCAACAAGGTAGAAAATTGGATGATAAGGCTGTCAAATGTATTTTTGTTAGTTACAGTGCTAAGAGCAAGGGTTACAGATTGTATCATCCATAGTCAAAGCGTATCTTGATTAGTGGAGATGTTGTTTTTGTGGAAGATGCTGTGCAGCCTTTGTTATCATGTACCAAAGAGACAGGTGTGAGCTCACGGGATGTATTTGTGATACGTTGTTGCCTCTATTTACAGGTGGGAATTCAAATGTAAGTCCTAATGAGGCAAATATTCAGCCTATGCAGATTTCAAACGACATCATAGATCAGCCT
The DNA here is from genome assembly GCF_041138505.1 of Cibotium barometz. Lineage (NCBI taxonomy): Eukaryota > Viridiplantae > Streptophyta > Polypodiopsida > Cyatheales > Cibotiaceae > Cibotium > Cibotium barometz. Next base: position 43,383,241 of record NC_141067.1, on the reverse strand, counting down.
ATTTCTGATGCAGATTTACAGGATGTAATTCATGAGGATAGGGCTGAAAATGAGCAGGCTAGAGGTATGCCTAAATGGCTGGTGCAAACCTTGCGTGATAGTAAAATAGATGCACCTATGTCTAGTTGTACTCATTCAGGTTTTCAGCATGCCTCTTATGCATCAGATTGTTATGCTTTGGCTATGTCTAGTATGTGTGAAGAGGAAGAACCTCTTTCATTTGATGAGGCAGAAGAGGAAGAACCTCTTTCATTTGAGCCACAAAAATGAGAAAATTGGTTGGCTGTAATGCAAAGTGAATATGATGCTATAATGAAGAATGGTACATGGTCTTTGTGTGATTTGCCTATTGGTAAAAAGGCCATTGGATGTAAGTGGGTTTTTAAGTTGAAACGAAAGCCAGATGGCAGTGTTGATCGCTATAAAGCTAGACTTGGTGCAAAGGGTTATGCTCAAGAAAAGGGCATTGATTTTGATGAGACCTTTGCTCCCACTTGTCATATGACTACCATTCGTAGCATTTGTGCATTGGCAGCTCATAATGGTTGGAATGTACATCAGTTGGACATAAAGACTGCGTTCTTAAATGGAGATTTGCATGAGGAGGTGTATGTAACGCAGCCTCGTGGTTTTGTTCAAAGAGGGCAGGAAAACAAAGTGTGCAGGTTGAAAAAGGCTTTATATGTTTTAAAGCAAGCTCCACGAGCTTGGTATGAAAAGATACATGCATATTTGACTGCACATGGATTGTTGTGGCTCCGGATTGGTATGATGAAATGCTCATTTTCTTGACAGAAGGAAATTTTCCAGTAGACATGACTAGAGATCATCAGAAGCATTTAACTCTCCATAGTAAAACCTTTTTGGTGATTGCAGGCCAATTGTACAAAATGGGCATTGACCAAATAATTCGCCAATGTATACAGTCACATGAGCAACGGAAGCTTATCAAGGTTTCAGTGGTGGTGGCCATTTTTTTGGAGAAGTAACAGGCGAAATTTTTTTTAAAGATGGATTATGGTGGCCTATAGTGATCAAAGATGCATGGAAATTTGCTCAGGAGTGTGATGTTTGTCAATGGCTTGGCCAGCCGAGTGCAATGGATCGGATGCTACATAATCCAGTGCTCTCGATGGAACCTTTTCAAAAATGGGATCTAGATTTTATTGGACCATTTAAGCCTCCAGCTTAGCAAACTAGCAATAAGTATATCCTGGTAACCACGGATTATTGTGCCAAATGGGTGGAAGCCAATGCATTAAGAGATAATACAGCCAATTCAATAGAGAAAAGTTTCTTTATGAAATGATCATGACCAGGTTTGGTTGTCCAATCGAATTAGTTATCAGGATGATGGACATTTTCTAAATGAAGTGATTAAGAGATTAACTCAACAGTACATGATCATTCATAAGAAATCTATAGTGTATCCACAGGCTAATGGTCATGCTGAATCTTCCAATAAGATATTAGAGAAAATTTTGAAGAAAGTGGTCAATGAGAACCAGATAGAATGGTATAGAAGCTTGACTCCACATTATGGGCGTTTTGGACTACTTACAAGTTAGCAATAGGGCAAATGCCATTTTCCATGGTTTACATGCTCAAAGCAGTGGTTCCAATGGAGTTTATTACTGTACCCAGTTTAAGAGTGGTGGTGACTGCCCGATTATCTTTGAGAGTCCAAAGCAAACTGACCAGAACAGTTATTGGCTTTGAAGGAGAAGAGGTTGCAGAGCATTGGATATCCGATATCATCCAGCATCAGAGGAATCTGTGGATTGATCGAAATTTTTTATGTTAATGATTTATTGTTCAATTCTAGAATGGGTCCTCATTCGGATAAACTTAAATTGTAGTGGACGGGCCCATATCGGATATTTTCCAAACTTAGCACTGGCACATTTGAAATAATGACATTGGATGGTGTGAAACTGCCAAAGCCCGTGAATGGTTTTCAATTAAAGCCTTATTTTAGATGATTACCATAACCGGTGTATGTTCTAGTGTACACTATTTATGTCATACACATACATACCATGTATCTTGGCCCACATTGTCATCATATATTGGCTTGTGTATATCCAAATTGGGTTATTATTATCACATTATGGGTCAGCCTTTCTTTAATTTTCCTTCACTCACTTCATCGCCCCATCCTTTTGAATGTTGTGCGCCTTCATTATTATCGTCGTCATGAAATCGTGTGTAGATCTTTTGGCCATTTGGAATATCACTACCACATTTTAATGTTCTCATCACACCTACTTTTCATCTTTCGTTTTGTGCTCTTTTACCCTCATCTGTTTTGCTGTTCTCGCTATTTTTGCTCCCATTTCTTTCTTTGCTCTCTCACTACTCTCTTTGCTCACAGAATTCATTCGCAGCAGCCATGGTTGAGTTTGAGAAACTCACAGCAGTTCTCGACATCAATCTCAACCTCAACCATGTTTGGTTGGAGAAGGTGGGTCTCCTGCAATTCGCTTCACTATCGTGGAGTCCTCAGGTGCTCAGCACATGTTTTGGAGCAGTACTGGAGGTGTAGAAGAACAACATTGTCCAAAACAGCTCATGGCAATACCACATTCACTGCAGAATACGTCTCTCAAGTCTTTGGGTTACTTTTGGAAGGGGCCATGGAGGTGCCACCAACTTTTGGAAGGGGCCATGGAGGTGCAGCAAAAGAATACAAGTTGAACAATCACAAAGAGGCATAGAATAGATTGCATTTCAAATTCTTAATTGAGATGATTATTTTAACACATAAAGTTACATAAATGTCCAAAAGGGCCATGGGCCTATATCTATGTGCTTCTGCAAGCAAACCAATTGCTTGGGCACGTGTATTATTTCAGCAGAAGTTGAAGGCAGAAGTCTAGAATATTGGGCCAAATTCAAAGACCAGGATTGGTCTGTATATTCAGTTCATGCATCAGGGAGTTCTAGAGGATGTTCAAAGTCCTAATACTGTTGCCTGTAGGTGCCTTTGGATTTTTCCACAAAGTTAAAAAGAATAAGAAGAATCAAGTGCACGAGGAAATTATAGAAGGAGCCCAATAAGAACAACCTCATAAATAAGGAATCCAGTGAAGGAAGTGCCCTTGCGGATTCAGTTGCTATACAAAGAGGAGCTCCGGCCAAATTTCTTCTTTTCCGGATACTATGGAGGAAGTGGATCTAGTCATGCTGTAAACTACTTGTAAGTATATTTCTCAGTGTGCTAAAAAGACAATAGTCCTTCACACTAGCATATAATCAACAAAGGAGGAACTACAAAAAGCTAAATAAGACCTGCAAAACCTCTCCGTCAAGGTACATACTCTGGAGGCGGAGTAGGTTCATTTTTGTAGCATCATTGAGTTCCAGGCCAAAGAGCTATCACAAGCAAAGCAAGACAAAGTGCAACTGCAACAGTGGATTTGGGATCTACAGCAAAAATACACAAATGTTGAGCTGCAAAGTCAACATCTCTTAAGCCAGCATATGTTTGTTATATGCAACAACATGAGGCCCAAGCCAAATCAGATCGGGAAAACTTGCAAGTCCTACAAAGCAGAGTCAGTGCTCTTGAAACTGATGATAATCAAGAAGTGTATGAACTATCCACAAGCGAGGTGGATACTTATGAAGCTCACATTTGGGAGCTCATATGGACAACTTATATGCAGGATACATTGAAGAATTCAAAAAATTTATTGAAATGACATGCCACTCGGATGAGCTCTGATACCGACATGATGGTGAATCTAGCGCATGTGGATCCAGTGGAGGTGGTGGAGCAAATGAACCCCTTGGTCCTATTCAGTAGTTGGTAGGCCATGATACTCAAAAGGACCAAGCCCAAACATCAAATGATCCTAAAGGCAAGGGTGAGTAGGTATGCTCATCTATAGATATTGATTTAGTCCAACTTTGTATACAATATATTGTAATTCAAGAGCAAGCTTAGGCATTTCATCACAATTCCAAGCAGTATAAGAATGAAATGGAAGTATTGAAATTGGCCAATCAGCAACTGGAGGAGCGTAACATGGAGCTCGAAGGTGAAAAAGTGCATGATTTGGCTAGGATAACAAAGCTACGTGAAAAAGTTACTGCTTCTACAGCATTGAAGGATACAATCAAAAAGTTGGAATAAGATGAAGAAGAACTTCAGCGCCTACAATGAATATACAGAATATGTAAATGAAAGTAAATGCAAGGCAAGAGTTTTGGAAGTGCAGGTAGGACAGCTTAAAAATTCAATTCAGGTTCTGAAGAGGGAGATGGAGATGGAGTGATGTGCAATATGTATACAAGAAGTAGTGCACACATTGCGCTCTTAGAATCTTTCCCTTCCCTCCAGCTGGTGCACAGTGCAGAATATTGTGGCTCATTTCAACAACAGGATGTGCCGCCTTTTGAACCAACAATTACCTTTGGAGGATCATCGTCAAGTAACTCTTGACAGACCACAATGTGTGGAGCACCCTACCCGATATAAAGAACTTACACACAAAGGCCAATCATCTAAGGGTTTGACTCGAGCACACAAAAAAGGTGCCGTTATCGGATTATATGGTTAGAGTAACCAGCCTCGTAGGAGGCTGCAGAGAGTAGCATGAAGATCATCCAAAAATCGGCAATCCAAAAGCCCATTCTCGTTCTTTTTCTAATTATTTAAATTATTAGGAGAAATGTGGACTCAATTTTGGGCCCTGTAAGAAGTGCCAACTCAGCTTAGAGAGAGAAAATAAAAAAAGGTTTAAAACATATCCAAATTTGCAATTTGGCTCATTTTTTACTATTATAATAGTAGGTTTAAATATATTAAAATATACATATTCTTTCAATGAGGTCTCATCACATGAGGCGGCATTCTTTGTTGGATGCACATAAAACTTGTCAGAACCAATATTTCACATATTTGAGGTAGTTATGCATTTAATAGATTCGAGGAAAGCTTTAATCATCATCTCGACTGTGGGGGTTTTCCTACTGAAACTTGAAAAAAACATCCTTACTAATCGAGTTAGTTCTTGTTTCAATTCTTTAATATGTTTTATGATGACATAAAATACTAGCTTTGCAAATGAGAATATTAATCCAAATTTGGGGATTCCAATTAATCCACCTTTAACTACACATGGAGACACTCAAATTCTCAGTAACAGTAGTAGAAATGGTGCATGTAAAAGAACATATGATACTTACCATCTTCATGTGGACATACAATTTGAGTACCAGCCTTTGAAGAAACAAAATAAGAGTTTTTTTTAATGTTATGAGCAAAAAGAACAAAGGAGGAATAATGGAGAGCATCATTTGGACTTGTGGACAGATGGGTCAATGTATCCCAAGGATCCATTTACAAATGCACCACCTCTATTTTACAACATTACAAACCTACTACATTTCACTGGTGATGGTAGACAAGGTTTGCTGGGTTATGCCCAACACTTGGAAATAAAAGCAATGGTTGCAGAACAACAGAGGGATTTTCTACAGATAGAGAACACTGAAATAAAAAAACTAAATGGGTTGTATGCAGAGAAGCTTATGGCAAACAAAGAAATAATTCAAGACTCGGAGAAAAAGATTAATGCTTTAAGGACAAAGGACATAGCATTAGGGCCACGTAAAAGAAGAAGGCAACTTTGTAACATAGAGAAAATGAAAGTTGGAAGTGGAGGGATGAAGAAGCAAGTACAGGCTATAAGGCAATGTTAACTCTTGTTTCATATATATTTCTCTTTTTAGATTAGGTTCTTTGTTTGAAACTAGACATATGTAATCAGATTTGATGTTATTCTATTTTTAGATCTTTACTTCATCCAGAGTCCAAGGTATATTCCGAAGCTGGAGTGCATTACAGTCATTTGGTACCAAAAGGAACAGAGGAAGAGATGATGTATCAAAAGAAGTGTCAAAAAATCAATGAGAAACATGTGTCTTCTTTTATAAACAAGAACCAGCTCGATGCAACTTAGGTGCAAGCAATGCTAGATGAGACTGGCATCTCTCAAAAAACATATAGTATACTGTTTAAGGCACTGGTAAAGAAATGTCAAAGTAAGAAGCATAAAGGTTCGTTACTTCCAAAACCAATGCAAGTGAAGTCTGCACGCCAATATGTGAACTCAGAGGTGTTTGAAAGCTTGGTTCACCATTACATATTGAAGCAACATTCGTTGTGCTAAAGACAGAGAGGTACTCTTTAACTAGCACAATAATATTTTCTTTGATCTTGAAGCTTTGCTTAGGTACAGAGTTCAATTCTTTGAGATTAGTCAAGAAGAATGTGAAGGAGTTCTAAAATTTGTTTTGAAATTGGATGAGTGTGAGATTTTAAAGAACAAAAAAATGGAGAGGATTACTATCACTCTAATGAATAGGGCCTTAGACACACCAATTACAAAAGATGATGCAAGATATTTCAGTGTTCAATTAGAGAATAACATATTGCCGCTTGGATCTTTTGAGAGGTATCTTCTTTACTCATTGAATATGACTGTGTATTACGTTGAAATAATTTAAACACAAAACTTGTATTAAACATGAGCTTCTTCCTAATGACACAGGTGGATAAAGAAGACTTTGAAATTTTACATTGGGTGTTTCATCAAACTACAATTCCATCACTGATTAGTGAGCAAAGAAATGGAAGGGCCCTTCATGTGCCTAGGTTCGGTGACTATAAAGTGGAATGGCACATGGTAGGTGATTTGAAGACTCTAAAATGCATGTATAATATAAGCAAAGGTGCAAATGCAAAGAGTCCATGTCTATATCGCATGTCAAGTGCCAAGACTTTAGATTGTGTACTATGGAACAAAGCTCCTGATGGGCATTTATAAAAGATAAAGATTTCAAAGCAGTGCTTGATATTCCTCTATCCAGAGTGCACATATGCACATTGCATGCACTATATAGAATTGTAGAGAAGCTGGTGTATTTGTACATATGCTTTGCATGGACGTTAAAGCCTACTAAAAAATAATCTCTAAAAGCAATCAAAGAAATAGAAAAAGTGCTATCAGACATTGGCTTGCATGGAGGGCATGTTAAAATTGAGGAGGACGACAAGCGGTCACAAGGGGGCAGCAAAGTACCAAAAAAACCATCAATAGGTGGTGTGAAAGCTAAAAGATTTTTGTCATACTGCCTCAAATATTGTCGAGATAAAAACAAGAAAAAGATGTTTAATCGATGGAAAGATCTACATAATACAGTCAAGGACATTAGAAATGAAGGTTCAATTCAAAATCGGAAGGCAGATGTGTGGATTTCACTTGACAAGATCTTTGCATTCATGGAGAAAAAGAGCTGGAGCAATAGTGAGATAAAATTATTTGAAAACATATTAGAGACTTGGAGGAAGGCATTCATTGCAGGATGGAGTGATCAACATGTAACTCATTACATGGTAAGAACTTTAAAAACTACTGCAATCTCAATACTGTGAGACCAATTACTACATACATCTGATTTTTTTATGTTTTATCATTGATTGCAGCATATACTATATAATCATACACCATATTGTGCAGACACATATGGTTCATTGTCAATATGGTCAACTCAAGGCATGGAGAAGTCACAATACATGGCAAGAACAGGTTACTTTAAGCACACTAGACATGGTGGAGGCAAGAATCGAGCCAATAGTCTTTTAGAGTTACATCAATGGACTTACAGGAATATGATTCACAAAGCAAAACAAAAAGACACATTCAAGTCCTCATCATTAACATGTGCAATACAATTGATTAATAAAGAAAAGCGACAATGTGCTTGGAATCAGTCAACTACGAGAGAGCGCCATCAGTTGTGGCGTCGCTCAAGAGTCAGGGTTGGGAGAAGGTGGTTTAGATGAGGTGGGAGAAAGTGGTCTAGATGAGGTGGGCTTGATCTTCTTCAGTGGTCTTCCTTCTTCGTCTTGAAGGTAGTGATAACTCCCCCTGTTCATTCTGATTAGAAGGTGCTGCATCGAAGGGGATAAGGGATGCATTAGCCTCAAAGGTTTCCTTTTCGCTGGGTCTATAGCCACCTCTTCCTCAACACCATCATCCTCGATTGGCACTTGAGTGCTTGCCAAAGTCACTGTCTCGGGCTTTGAGTCCTCGTAAGAAGATGCAGAAAACAAAGAAAACCATAACTAAATTGGAGCAAGCGACACTTCTTTGAGTGTTTTGGGCATTCTCCTCTACTCTATTGCTGTAGCTGGGAATCTTTTCAAGACAATGACTAAGCCTCCTCTTCATGACTTTGTCTGTTTTGCAAAATCAGATGGATAAACATATCATTCACCATCGCACATAACAATATTGGCAGAAATAGTGTCTTCATACTCCTGCTGCTCACGGTCACTGAGAACAATCCTACAAGAATTAATGACATTCTCAAGAGAAAGTTCCTTGTTGAACATTGAAGACAACTCCTGCAAACGCTCGTGGTCTTGTGCATTGTACAAGAACATAAACAGCTTTTATGCACAAGACTCTTCTGCCTTATCATCCGATTCGTAGACAATGTCCAACTCTTTCGAAGACATGCCTAAAAAAAACATTTCAGTCAATTAGATCATGCACGCTTATTGTACATGGGGTCAGTACCTGGCGATAAGGAGATTTAGATACACATGCAAGCCCCCTGTCGCTTGGTACTAGCACCAAAAAAGAGGGGCCAAAGCGGTAGAGGGCTCATGCGGAATTCACGAGCCCACACCGCTTGGTACTGACCCCTAAATTTAAAGAGACTCAAAGGGGTCAATAAGTTTTATTGTTTTTTTTTAGATGAACCCTTTATATATTAAATAAAAAACATACAAGCGACATATTTTGTATTTTAGTTGTATTTTGTAAGCTGAAATAGTATGTCTTCCAGGCCTAAAAATTTAAGGCCTGCCCTAAGCTTCAACTTGAAGGCCTATAAACTTACTTGGTCTTCATGTTTACACATTTGCAACCCACTACTACTCTAGAAAATTTGATTTCAATTGAAACCTTAGTTTCCATGGTGGCGGAGGGAGGGACTAAGGGAGGGAGGGAGAGAGAGAGAGATGGGCATACCTGCAGAAAAAATTGAAAGCTTTGGCGATGGCGTTGGCAATGCAGAGGGATGGCGTCGTAGAGGGATGTGGCAACGTAGGTAACTCAACGCAAATGGGTGTCTCAGCTTATCACAGAGTCGGTTAGCTTTGAGGATTTCCTATTAGACTTAAACCTAGAAATATTTTAGCATGCAAAGAAAATTTATGAAATAGTGTAAATTTCTAAAAATATATGTCCCAAATTGCTTGATTTGTTGGTTTGAGAGGAGTCCAATGGGAATTTGGGTATGTTTCTAAAAAATATCCTCCCCGAAAACTTCTCCCAAGGGAGATTTGGGACTTAAAAAACTCGTACCACACGAGGAGTTTTGGGACGTTATCGACTCATACCACTCGTGCGGACATTTAAAAGGTCAAACGCATTAACGACACATGAATATGGTATGTACTATGTGCTCACTCCTCGACTTTCTTGCATGTGTTTATTTTTTTGACCTCTGAGTCTCTGACAAAATAGCAAGAGCCAAACACCATCGCTGTTACATCCATCGTCTTCCGAGTCTCTGACTACATCAACCTCCTCAATGCCCCCCAAATTGAGCCAAATGCCATCGGCCTCTACATCCATTTACAGGTATTTCAGAGTTCTTTCAGACCCTCTATTAATGTTTTGCTATCTGTTTTGTGAATGTTGATAATAGTGTCTGTACAAAGCACTTAGGGTTTCATTAGGATCCTTCTGGTCCAATATCGCTTAATACTGACCCCCTTGGCTCACGTTGCCCACGGGTCTAGTACCAAGCGATATTGGTATCTCTGGACTCCTGTTTGTATCATATCGCTTGGTGTACCAACCCCACTCTGTGATAACATTGGTCAGTACCAAGAGATTCAAAGGGCTCCAGAATCCTATTTGCTTTATATCGCTTGGTACCGACTCCACTGTGAGTCATGGGGTCAGTACCAAGAGATTCAAAGGGCTTCGGAATCATGTTTGCTTTATATTGCTTAGTACCGACTCCACTATGAGTTATGGGGTCAGTAGTACCAACAAGCGATACAAAGGCCTCCGGAATCTTGTCTGCTTTATATCGCTTGTACCAACCCCACTATGATAACGTTGGTCATGGGGTCAGTACCAAGCGATTCAAAGGCCTCCGAAATCCTGTTTACTTTATATCGCTTGGTACCGACCCCACTGTGATAACATTGGTCATGGGGTCAGTACCAAGCGATTCAAAGGCCTCCGGAATCCTGTTTGCTTCATATCGCTTGGTACCGACCCCATTGTGATAACGTTGGTCATGGGGTCAATACCAAGTAATTCAAAGGCCTCCAGAATCCTGTTTGCTTTATATCGCTTGGTACCGACCCCATTGTGATAACGTTGGTCATGGGGTCAGTAGTACCAAGCGATACAAAGGCCTCCGGAATCCTGTGTGCTTTATATCGGTTGGTACGGATACAAAGGCCTCCGGACTCCTGTGTGCTTTATATCGGTTGGTGCGGATACAAAGGCCTCCGGCTCCTGTGTGCTTTATATCGGTTGGTACCGACCCCACTGTGATAACGTTGGTCATTGGGTCAGTACCAAGCGATTCAAAGGCCTCCAGAATCCTATCTAGTTTATATCGCTTGGTACCGACCCCACTGTGATAACGTTGGTCATGGGGTCAGTACCAAGCGATTCAAAGGCCTTTGGAATCCTGTTTGCTTTATATCGCTTGTTGGTACCAAACCCACTGTGATAACGTTGGTCATGGGGTCAGTACCAATTCAAAGGTCTTCGGAATCCTGTTTGCTTTATATCGCTTGGTACCGACCCCACTATGATAACGTTGGTCATGGGGTTAGTACCAAGTGATTCAAAGGCCTCTGGAATCTTGTCTGCTTTATATCGTTTGGTATTGACTCCACTCTGAGTCATGGGGTCAGTACCAAAGCGATACAAAGGCCTCCGGAATCCTGTCCTTTATATCGCTTGGTACCCCACTGTGATAACTTTGGTCTCATGGGGTCAGTACCAAGGGATTCAAAGGCCTCCGAAATCCTATTTGCTTTATATCGCTTGGTACTGACCCCACTGTGATAATGTTGGTCATGGGGTCAGTACCAAGCGATTCAAAGGCCTCTGGAATCTTGTCTACTTTATATCACTTGGTACCGACTCCACTGTGAGTGATGGGGTCAATACTAAGCGATACAAAGGCCTCCGAAATCTTGTCCTTTATATCGCTTGGTACCGACCCCACTATGATAACGTTGGTCATGGAATCAGTACCAAGCGATTCAAAGGCCTCCAGAATCCTGTATGCTTTATATCGCTTGGTACTGACCCCACTGTGATAACGTTGGTCATGGGGTCAGTGTACCAAGCGATTCAAAGTCTGGAATCCTGTCTGCTTCTTTATATCGCTTGGTACCGACTCCACTGTGAGTCATGGGGTCAGTACCAAGCAATACAAAGGCCTCGAGAATCCTTTTCGCTTTATATCACTTGGTATCGACCCACCCCACTGTGATAACATTGGTCATGGGCCCACTGTGATAATGTTGGTCATGGGGTCAGTACCAAGCGATTCAAAGGCCTCCGGAATCCTATTTGCTTTATATCGCTTGGTACAGATCCCACTATGATAACATTGGTCATGGGGTCAGTACTTACTAAGCGATTCAAAGGCCTCCAGAATCCTGTTTGCTTTATATTGCTTGGTATTGACCCCACTGTGATAATGTTGGTCATGGAGTCGGTACTAAGAGATTCAAAGGCCTCCGGAATCCCGTATGCTTTATATCGCTTGGTACCGATCCCACTGTGATGATAACGTTGGTCATGGGGTCAGTACCAAGCAATACAATGTACTCTGGAATCCTATTTTTGTTATATCACTTGGTACTGACTTTTTTAAATGCGTTTCTCATCACACTTTGTTTATTTGTTTAGATGGCTTGTACCAAGACAACTGCTCGAAGGCTTGAAAGACCTACCGAGTCACTCCTACAGGCGCAAGGCAAAACAAGGAGGTATCAAGCTCACAGGGTAGTTTTGCGGGAGCTTCATCGCATTGAGCAACACATGCAGCCTACGATAACCAGGCTTCCTTTCCAAAGGATTGTGCGTGAAATTTGTGAGCAATGGAGTATTGGCATGTGGTGGCAATCATCTGCATTATTGTGTCTTCAAGAAATCACTGAGGAGGACTGGATCATCGAGTTTTTTGAAGATGCTTACTTTCTCGCCGCTCATGCAGCCCATAGGCTGACAATAATGCCAAGGGCTTTTGATACCCTTCGTTGATTGCAGTACAGATACAACCAAATGCTTGTTCCTATTTCTATAAACAATCCTTGAATGTAGAATATCCTTATAGTTTCCCCCCTCCATCCTCATACAAGGCCATCTGAGAGCTCCTGTGCTCCTCACAACAGGGACACCCGTTTGCAAAGTAGGTTAAGACTTGAACACCCTAGTGATGATGCCTCTCAAGCAAAACCTCACAAACACCTAGAACCGGAGGCACAACCACAACCGCAGGCTACTGTAGCACAGCCACAGCCTTCCGCTGAAGTTGAAATTATTGCAGAAGAAGAAGATGCAGACAAGATAGAGAGGGAATTAAGTCTGATTGAAGCATACAATATCAGAGAATTGAGAGTTTTGGAGGCTGCTGCGCCAGTTAGAGCAACATTTTCACTTCGGGGGCCAAAGAGTTATCAAGCGTCTAGATGGATACGATTTAAATGTTTTGAGGAATGACACAATGGAAATCACAGATAACATTGTCAATATTTTATTATGGTATGTATAGTATATATAATGCATGATGTATATAGTATGATGTATGACTGAGCTGTGAGTACCAGTGGACTAATTCTTTGTTCTTTTCATTGTTGCCTTTAGGTATTGTATATTACTACTACCAAAAGAGGTCCAAAACTGTACATATACTGTGGATCCTCTCATTTCTGTGGCATTACAAAATGATAGCTCATCATTTTTGAACCTTATGTCTTGGTTTGAACCAATGAACCTCGATTTGGCAAGACTTGTTTTCACGGCTTACCATGAGTGAGTCTAAGTTATGTTTAAAATTAACATCAAATATTTAGTAATCTATATGTGTTTTCTTTAATAACACCTATGTCCTCTTTAATTTTTTCAACCGACACTGGAGTTTGCTTTTGTATGACATTGAGCAAAACACATGTTATTTTACAAACTCTGTTTAGCAATATCATGGACGCGTTAGAGAGTAAGTCCCTATTGACATTTCCCTCTTCCACAAGCATGTAGATTTATTTAAGCAGGATAAGCTGATCCTTGTTTTTCGACCTCTCAGATGTGCTCAAAATTTTGTATATGCATTGGAACATCTCCTGATGGAGCCGAACCTTGTACAACACATGACATATCATAGGATAAGGGTGCCAGTCCAGCCAAATGATGTCAGCTGTGGATGGAGGACGGCCCTAAACACCTACCTTTTAATAAAGAAATTTTTTGATATTCCTGATGTAAGTGATGTTTGTAACGTAGACTTGCATAATCAAACGTAGCTATAATGTTCCTAACAAAGCTTTTCTCTGTGTACAGGAAATAATTATGAACAAATATGCTCCCTTGCACGTAAAACAGGACCAAAGCTGTACAAAGAATTATTTTGGCTATCCATGATCGTGTAGAAGAAGAGATCAGGAGGGCATACGAATTTACAAGGGAAGCTGTTGTGCAAAGAGAATACGTTAGTGAGATGAGGAGCCGCAAAGACAATTCGAAGAACATGTTATTTCCAAAAAAAAATGTGGTATATTTCTTTTGTATGTCAAAACCTTAAGGTAAAAATGCATGACTTTTAGTCTCTTCAAACATATTTTCACTGAGGAAACTAGCTTTGTAAAATTTTCAAAGTATCTATAACTCCTACATCTAGTGTCCAAATATAACAATTCAGGTACTCAAATCAAAGGGAAAAGGCCATTTGAAAACTTTTAAGAGATTAAATTTTATAAATCTCATCATTTATAATATATTTTTTTAAAATTAAAATTAAAATATTTCATGTAAAGGCATAAACCTTATATTATTTATAATTTATGTAAATTTCACGATAGATTTTTAAAAATTTTATATTAATTTCTTGAAAGGCATAAACCTTATATTACTTTATGAAAAATGTATATCACAAATCACTACTATAATCATAATTTCTCTCTTCATTAGATATTCATGTAGTCTTTTAATAAAAAAATATTTGTGTTTTATTCTTTATTTTTGAATGAAATTTCCTTTGAGAATTATTTCACACCAAAAAACCATATAAAATTTGCTTAATCTACCTGAATAAGATGTACTTTCTTTTTTATATCTTCTTTAGAATAAGGTATGTATTTAAATAATATTAATTTACTTAGAATACTCTACCACTTCTTTTATTCGTTACTCTAATATCAATAGGTTAACATTTTTTGTTAGGTCATATATTTACTTAAATCTCATGAAGAAATATAGGTTAGATTTATTATTTTATCATCATGAAGGTATAAATTAGACACATGTTTAATATAAATTAGGTAACTTATAATGTTAGATTTATTCATAAAGGTATAAAATAGACACATGCCTAATATAAATTAGGTAACTTATGATGTTAGATTTATCCATGAATATAACTTAAACATTAGTAATATTTTAAGAAATTGAGCTTTGAAATTTTCTTTATATTAACCACTCAAAATTATTATGAGTAAAATATGTGTCATTACTCCTTGCTTTAGAGACTATGCACTAGAATTATATTTCTTTGAGAAAATAGTTTTTAAATAAGTCAAGACATAGCCGCTCGAAAAACCCTCCTCAGATATTTTTGCTCAGACTATGTACACATACCATACTAAGAGGATAGATAAATCTGACACAATCAAAAGAGTAGCTTAACGAGAAGATGACAAGGGGGTAGAGTCTAGAGAACCTACTCTGATAAGGATTGTGTTGGAGTGGAGATCAAGGTAGTAATACACACACAAATATAGCAAGCAAGGAGAAGATGACAAGGGGGTTAGAGTCTAGAGAACCTACTCTGATAATGATTGTGTTGGAGTGGAGATCAAGGTAGTAATACACACACAAATATAGCAAGCAAGGAGAGATAGATCAAAGCATGACACTTAAAGTAGATTGATGAGGATGTGTGAAGTACGAGTGAAGTGACATGAGAAGGTCACTAGCACACACTCATAAGAGTGCATACATACGCTTAGAGGAAAAAACCTCCTAAAGAGGGCCCAGCCCATTATTAGCCTATGTTCACACATCATTACCATATATATGGCTACATAATCACTCATTGAATTGATTTCATGGTCAGTATAAAGAGTAAGAGGCTCCACAACCATCTCTACATGTCTATAAGCTACTTAATGAGTGTTAACACGAGGCACTACAGCTTTAATGTGTTAACATGAGGCACTATAGCTTTGATGAGTGTTGACATGAGGCACTACATCTTTTATATCTTTGATGGGTACTAACACAAAAGGTACTACATTTTTGATGGTGGGTGTTAACACGAGGAAATTAATCCTATAGGCAATTTCCAAGATAGGGATTATAGAATCATCAACCCACCAAACCAAGAGATAGGGGATACATCATCGAAAGCCTCTTGCACACGAGGAAATTAATCCTATAGACAATTTCCAAGATAGGGATTATAGAATCATCAACCCACCAAACCAAGAGATAGGGGATACATCATCGAAAGCCTCTTGCACATGGGCAACCAAATTTCAATCCCAATTGCAATGTAGCAATATATATCACCAAATTCAACCAAACCTCAATCACAATTTGGCATTCAATGCCCCAATGCAAACACAAGTCAATTCTCACTACAATATGCCAATTTGCATCAGTTCCATTATATTTTATTATTATATCTTGGCTTGCTTTTTGATCATTTGGCTTCCATAGCCATGACATCCAATGTAGTGCTTGTCGATGTAGCACTTTTACCCTCGCCGATCTCTTGACCAAGCCTTCCCACCCCTATAACAAGTTTGAAATTATGAGGCAAAGGTTAGGGCCATGTCTTTACCACCAAGACCTAAGACCCCCCTCATGCCAGGGCACCATGATCCCAACTGGCATAAAGTTCATGACAGTTCAAAAGCACTCTTCCCTATCTTCTCCACCAATGTGCCAAGGGTGCCCTCACGCATTCTCCTAGTAATAACACAATGGCCAAACCTTGGGACTATGAACCCTCTCTTACGCTCCATGAAGTAGGCACCATTTTTTTAAATTTTCACACTATTTTGAAGACGGAAAAGATGTGGAAGCTTCAAATCTTGAGTATAGTGTGTTGTTTGTCTTTAATAGGATCCATATTAGTCAAGAAAGCTCAACCAAGTCCTCTCCAAGCTTCAATGGCATCCTTGCAAGAGGCCATATGAAGGAGGTGCCACTTTTTTGTGAAAATGAAAGAAGAGGGCAAAAAACATGGTCACCTAGGATTTAAGCTTGAAAGGGGTATAGATCTACTCTATACTAGGCCTAATGACCCCCTAATGCTCCCTATAATGGAAGTATCTCAAGCTATGGAAGCTTGGTGAACAAGAAGAAGATTAGGTTTTGCGAAAACTCAAGAAAATGCAAAAAATAAATATAAAAATAGAAATTATGCTTCATGGATCAAAGATCAAGCTTTGATACCACTAAAAGAAAGATAATCACTTAATGACCAAAGTATGCACAATTTAGGATCAAGAGGAGTCTACAACCTAGCTCTCATGTGGGAGAGAAACACCATGGCCAAGAAAGCTTCAAAACTTGATTATGATTAGCAAAGTAATTAACCTTTGAGTAGTGTCCATAACTGATATTTATACCTCCTACCTTTGCACACTACTACTTATTAATTTCCCCCATAGTTGGGCAACCTCCCAAACCTCCCATAGTTGGGCAACCTCCCAAACCCATGGCCTTGGTCCCATTATTGTAGATAGCCCAAAGATAATGTAAGATCCCTGTCCCCACCGCGCAACGAATTCATGGGTGCTAGCAGTGGAAGTAGCACTTCTTACGCGGGGCAGGGTCCCACACTTGGGGCCTCGCCCACGGATATTCGGACAAGAGACTAATCCATCGGTTCTTCCAAAACCAAACCCGAAAAAACTTCCCTTGCCTGGAAAGCATGGGCGATTCCTCCAGAATAACTTTTCTCTAACGTAGTCAAAAGCCTTATCTAACAAAACTGATTTGACCAAACCCATAAGTCCCATAGTCACATCAGGAAAAAGATTACACTTGGATCATAGAGACCAACGCTTTTTTCCTCATTGAGAGGCACAACTGTTGATTCTTTTCCATAGAACATTTTTTGTCCGGGATTTACTTCATCTATCGTACCATAACAGAATTGAGTCTCAATTTAGGGATCCATTAGTCCAGCCTAACCCCATCCAGTCCCATGGGTTAGCCAACCACCCTATAGTGGTGGGATCCAATTAGGAATTTGGTTAGGTTTTGTCCCGGGTACCAGGGAAAAGAGTTCCCAAGCCTCCTAACTGGATATTCATGCAAACTTAAAACTAGTCACACTACTTACACACCCAATATGAAATTGCCTTTTTCATAGAATCAGCCATCTTTAAAAACAATCATTTAATGAAACCATTGAGTCACTGATCCTAATCCTCAAAATCTCTAGTTAAATCCTTATTTCCAATCATTCCTTCATCGGTGTACCTATGGCATCATTGGCAACCAGAACGCTCACCACCTGTCCACTCATCAGGGGCCTTTTTTATAGTTCCTAGCTCATAGTAACCGGCAATATAATCACATATCAAAATGGAAACTCCATTGAAGATCAGCAAGATCAACCAACGAATCCATATTAAAGGGCCATGGACTCAACCGTTCAGGACCAGCAAGGTCAATCAACCAGATCCATGCCCAAATTCAAAAAACAACTCTTACTCCTTGTTCTAATATCTTCCACGACGCACGTGTGGGTATCGTCGGCGATCCAGAACCCAAGCACCGTATAGTCAAAACCCTCTAGGATCCTTCTAGCACTTCACTCATAGGCCGCTTCCTTGGTCCCTCATCCACTATACCGGAAGCTCACCATTTTAACCGAGGCTGGTCAAGACCTTGACCGACCTTGCTACGCGAGACGTCCTCCATTGACTCTCCGTCAGCTATTGCAACTTATTAGATTAGGTCTCCACGACCTCATTCACAAGACGGTCAAAATGCTTCCCCAGCATTCTTGACATAAAACATTCATTAAAAAATAGGTCATAAATACAGTTATCATATCTCATTCATCCACATCCATCCAATCGTTCACATGTACGACTACTCATATCTATCCATACATTCATATCTATCACTTCACATCCACATATATTCATATCACATCACATCACATTATTTCACATACACATCTATATCCATTCTTTCACATACATCCACATCCATTCTTCACATACTCATTCACATCCATTCTTCACATACACATTCACATTCATTATCATCACATACATTCACTCACATCCCATATCATTCATTTACATTCTGATTCACATGACATCACATCTCATCCATTCATTCACATTTATCTGATTCACATCGCATCTCATCACATCTATCCACCCCACATTCTCATCACCTCTATTCACATCACATCCATCCATCTATCTGATTCACATCACATCTATCCACATCACATTCTCATCACTTCTATTCATATCACATCCATCCATCCATTCATTCACACATCTATCTGATTCTCATCACATTCGTTTAAACGTAGAATTTAAAAGAATTCTAATTTTTGATATAAAGATTCTTTACGCATCTATTTGTGCATAAAATCAACTTCAGTGGGAATAACACTTTTAACAAAATGCTTTTATGTATCTATTTATGCATAAATTCAATTTTAAGAAAAATAACACTTTTAAAATAAAAATAAATTCTTTATGCATCTTTCTATGCATGAAATCAATTTTAATGAAAATAACACTTTTGGAATAAAATAAATCTTTTATGCATCTTTCTATGCATAAATTTAATTTTAATTGTTGAAATTAGGGTTGGAGGAAAGCACACCAAGCTTGGAGAAGAAGAAGCAAGAATACATACAACACAAAGTATTAGATTGTGTCAATGTACAAAAGATAAGTTAGCCCTAGAATGATGGGCATATATACAAGCCGGGGGAAAAAACCTCCTGAAGAGGGAAAAAGTGCCCCGGTGGTCCTAAGTGTGTCCACACACATCACTGCCTATATATATGGCAACAAATCCCCCCTGGGAGTGATGGTGTGAACGAGAGCTGGCACTCATGTATAGGGGAGTGCCATGCCCGAAGTAGATCAATCCACAAAGGGGAGCAAGCCCAAAGCTTTGCGGAAAGCTTTGAACTTCTCACGAGGAAGCGCCTTTGTGAAAAGATCGGCGAGGTTGTCCTATGTTGGCACATAGGCCAAGCTGATCTCTCCTACTGAGAGTCTCTCCCTGACATAGTGATAATGCACCTCAATGTGCTTTGTGCGAGCATAAAAAACTGGGTTTCTCACAACTGCCAATGCGCTCTGACTGTCAGTGAAGATAGAGGTGGCAGACTCCTGTCCAACACCCAAGTCAGCCATAAGCCGTCTGAGCCACACACACTCAACCGTAGCCGTGAAAGCTGCCCTGTACTCAGCTTCACAACTAGAAGTGGCCACAATAGGTTGCTTCTTGCTCAACCAAGATATGCATGAGCTACCGAGCATGAAACAAAAACCACTTGTGGACACTCTTGTGTCATAGCAACCAGCCCAATTTGAGTCCGAAAAAGCATGTAAATCTCCTATATATATAGCAACAAATCCCCCCTGGGAGTGATGGTGTGAACGAGAGCTGGCACTCATGTATAGGGGAGTGCCATGCCCGAAGTAGATCAATCCACAAAGGGGAGCAAGCCCAAAGCTTTGCGGAAAGCTTCGATTTTCTCACATGAGGAAGCGCCTTTGTGAAAAGATCGGCTGAAAAGATCGGCGAGGTTGTCCTGTGTTAGCACATAGGCCAAGCTGATCTCTCATGCTGAGAGTCTCTCCCTGACATAGTGATAATGTACCTCAATGTGCTTTGTGCGAGCATAAAAAACTGGGTTTCTCGCAACTGCCAATGTGCTCTGACTGTCAGTGAAGATAGAGGTGGCAGACTCCTGTCCAACACCCAAGTCAGCCATAAGCCGTCTGAGCCACACACACTCAACCATAGCTGTGAAAGCTGCCCTGTACTCAACTTCACAACTAGAAGTGGCCACAGTAGGTTGCTTCTTGCTCAACTAAGATATGCATGAGCTATCGAGCATGAAACAAAAACCACTTGTGGACACTCTTGTGTCATAGCAACCAGCCCAATCTGAGTCCGAAAAAGCATGTAAATCTGGCGGCAACGATCCCCCCTTGGGATAAAACAACCCAAGATGAATGGTGCCACTCAAGTAGCAAAAGATACGTTTAACTGCCTTCCAATGCTCAGACCCTGGGCTATGCATAAACTTGCTCACCTGTGAGACTGCAAACTGAATGTCCGGCCTCGGAATGCATACATAAATGAGGCAACCAACAGCTGTCTAATAAAGTATGACGTCAAAGTGATCTCCAACATCATGAAGACTCAACTTCAAACCTGTCTCCATTGGAGTAGCAATAGGCTTGCAGTCTTCAAGGCCAAATCTCCGCAACAATGTCTCAATATACTTTGTCTGACACAAAGCAATACCTCCATCACACTGCTTAAATTGTATCCCCAAATAATGACGCAAATGCCCCAAATCTGACATCTCAAAAGAGGCATTCAAATCAACCTTAAAATCAGCAATATGACTCTCATTTGGTCCTGTGAACAGCATGTCATGGTTTTCAGAATAGTCCAACAGAAAGCACTTTGTATGTTAAACGTGTGGATGATGTACATTTAATCATTGCTCTATAAATCTACACCCAACAACTGATCTAATACACCTTTTGAGGGTTCTCTAGTGTCAATCCAAGATAAAAAATTAGCTACACTATGTGTTGATTGCTAGGTGTACGACGAACAATGAATTCAAACTCTTGTATTATCAGCATCAAGCTGGCTAATTTTCCTGATAAATTAGGTTTATTGACCAAAAATACCAAAGCTTGATGATCCACATGAAAAGTAAACCTTGTTGCCCAAAAGATAATGCTGAAACTTCTTCACTGAATAAATAATTCTAAGTGCTTCTCGCTTTGTAGTAGAATAATTCTTTTTTTCTCTCTAGACAGCATCCGGCTGGCATACTAAACTCGTCACATCTGATGCATCAACAAACATGGAATGGTCTTGACCGGTGGTGGTTGAACAATTGGAGCAACTACCAACATCAATTGTAAATACCAAAAAGCTTGTTTGACAAGCATTCGACCATTCATACGGAACATCCTTCTTCGTGAGAAGATACATCGGCCACATCCTCCAGATACCGCAAGAATTTGTTAAACCATTTGATCTGACCTAGAAATCTCCCTAATTCCTTGATGTTACGAGGTGCCATTAAAGCTTTGATTACTTCCACCTTCTTGGAATCTACCGCAATTTCGGCATTGAGCTTTCGATAATCTACACATACTCGGAGCTTTCCATTCTTCTTTGGTACAATGACTATCGTGAGAAAGCCAGGTCACCTTATCTACTAGATAAATGAACCCCACTTTCAAAAGTTTATCAAATTTTTCCTCAACATGCTTTGCATAATTAGGGTTCATTCTGTACCGCTATTTCTTAACTGGATGTTAATCCAATTCTAGGATTAACAAGAGCTACCGCCATTATCTTATATCAAGGAGTCATGGTAGATACACCAAAGGGTCATACATTCAAGATACAAAGCAATAGTGTCCAAAGCTATAGCTTGGACGGGCGCCCGTAATGGTGTGATGGAGTATTTATGGTAATTCTTGCTTTAAGAGCGTGTGGTAGCAAGTTAGGATGAAGTCCTAAGTGATGTACTTCATGGATGTATTATGAGAGAATAGCATTAGGCTTCTTATGAGTCTAAAGTGCCCGGCCAACCCATAGTTTAAGTGAGTGTGAACACTTATGGCCATGTATATAAGTGAATTTCTCTCATAATACAACATACTCTCCCATTGTGCAATTGAGTCTTGCTCTTGCTAATATCTCTCCCTATTGCATGCTAGTGAGTGTGTGTGAGTGAAGTGAGGTGAGAGGAAGGACGAGGACCTGTAGTGCAACGCGGTGGTGTGACAACGCTTGGGAGACGCGGTGGAATTGCTTCTCAAGGAGTTGTAGATCTTGGAGACCTCAAGGGTTACGAGCTCGGCCATTGGAAAGATCCTCATGATAGTTGCGGTTCACTAGGTAAGCTCTTTTTGGATATGTTTCAAGGAGGGTTAGGGTGGGCCATAACATTTTTGGCGTCGCTACCGGGAGCCATTCCTTCGCTTTTTCCATTATTTTGTCTCTAATCTATGCATAACCCATTGTCTATTATCTTGATTAGTGGTTTCCCATGAGAAAGATATGGATTTGATGGTGATTTGTGTGAGATTTGGTGTAGAATAGCTCTCTTTTTTGTTTTTTTTAAAAGAATGCTTTTTACTTAATTTTTAGATTAATTTGTGATTTTGTTATTGTTTTTGTAGTTTTTCATGTTCTTAGGGCTTGCACATAGTTTGTATTAGGCTTAGTTTACATCCATTGTATCAAACAATGCAAGAGAATGCATTTCTTAGTGATTGTTACCTCTCTTTAGTTTAAACATAGATCTAAGATCATTAATTTTAGTTTAATTGTATGCTTTTTGTTGAAATTATTTGGATTATAGTGTTAGCAAGCATTAGGAGTAGCTTAATCTTTCAAAAAATTTCTTAAAACCAAAAAAAAATCCTTGAATTTGACTAATTTCTCTTAATGGACTGGTTTTTGTCATTAAGGGTGATTAATCTTGTTCAAGAGGTTAAAAAATTAGAAAATGTGTTAATTGGAGTCTAAATTGATCATATGAGTAGTTGAAGTTGGGATTTTTGAGTGTTTTGAGAGCATCTAGATGCATCAAAACACCTAATCACATCAATTTTTTGATCAATTGGAGAAATTTGACTCTCTTTGCTTAATTTTACCTTAAAGAGGAGACTATAATTAAGAGTCTAATTAATCTCCTAATTTAGATTAATTTACACAATGATTGATGCACAAAGATTAGTTTTTCCTTGCTCTATCCAATGATGTGCTCAATTGTGTGAATTAATTAGGGATTAATGGTTAATTAGAGTCTTTGATTAGTGTAAAAGAGGAAAAGATTAGTGAAAGAATTAATCTTGGATTAATACTTAATCACTTTTTTACATAACTCATTAAGGCTAATGAACATTCAATGAGAAGATGCTCATGAGTTGTCAATTTGTCCATTTTGGGGGTCATTTATGAAGGGTGTAAGGGGTGTCATTAAAAGGTTAACTTTTTTGATTCCACTTACCTTTTTTAGGAAAATGCCCATATCCCTTTCATTTTAAATTCAAAAAATACCCCCCCAAAAGAAAAATTCATATTTCTCACTAGATTCCAAAATAATAATAATAATCAAAATTTAATTTCCACGTGAAGTCCGGTTCACGGCGTGAAACACCAGTTCACGTGGTAAAAAAAAAGCAAAATTTAATTTCCACGTGAAGTCCGATTCACGTGTGAAAATTGTTTCACGACGTGAAACACTGGTTCACGTGGCAAAAAAAATAAATAAAAATCAAAATTTAATTTCCACGTGAAGTCCGGTTCACGTGTGAAAACCGTTTCACGACATGAAACACCAGTTTAGCGACGACAAAAAAATGAAAAATAAAAAATAAAAAATAAATTCCAGGTGAAGTCCAGTTCGTGCGTGAAAACCGTTTCACGGCGTGAAACACCAGCTCATGCGGCCCAAAAAAAAGGACTCTGGAAAACACTCCTGTTTGGAGGCCCGTATCTCCTAAACCGTATATCCGATGAAGGCGCTATAGGGCTCATCGGATAGCTGACATCGATCTCTTTGACTTTGGACATCGTTTGAAGTTAAAATTGATCATTTTGGCCTTCGACTAGTAGCCTCAAAGTCTGACCTGGAAATCGAGGCAAAAAAGCTCAAAAACGACGAAAAATCACAAAAAACAGCGCGAAAACGATGACGAGCCATATTCGGGCTACTTTTTGAGGGTCTAAATGACAAAATCACGGACGACTCAAGGAAACAAAGTTGTAGTACTCCAAAAATACTACAACTCCCTCATATAGAGTTTTTCAAAATTCCTTTTGGAACACCCTCAAAAACATGCTACAAAACAGGGAAAAAATTCTCAGAATTTTTTTCCATCTAGAGACAGTGATGTGGAGAATAGGTTTTAGGACATCCTCTTCCAGTTGGGAAGCTCCTAGAATATGATTTTTCTAGAAAAATATCTAAGGTCGTTCACGTGCATATCGCGCCTAGGCTAATTACGGCAAACGAACACCCGTTTGATCCAACGAAGAGTACGCCAAGCCTCTTAATGCTGTAACGGGCTGTGGGAAAGTATAAAAAGAAAAAAAAAACAAAACAAAAAAAACTGTGATTGCTCATTAAGGAGCATTTAGGCACTCTGACATGGCCACAATAGAGAGATTGCCAGGAATTACACACAAGGATTGAACCCAATGGCTGACATCTTCGAGCCATTGAGATCTATGCCACAAATTCACCTCCCAATGCCATTGGCCATGCCTAAAACAAGCGTGTCATCGAGTTTTACACCCCCTATGACTTCGATCCCACCGGGCTTTGGTCCCTTGCCTAACATTCTTGCAAATCCTACAAGTACTAACTCTTTCCTAGATGCCCACACCTTGGACATACTGACTAGTCTAGGAAGGGGGGTGGCCCAAGGACTCACTGAGTCTCTTCCAACAAGAGCACTCACATACGGTCTCAATGATTCATACAGAAATACGGCCGTACAAATTTTCAAAATTATGGGCAAATATAATGGAACAACAGACCCTGTTCAATTTATTCAAATGTTTGAACAGAGATGTGAAGCCTTTGGAAATCCCAACTGCCCCCACTAAGGTACATGCGTTGAACTTATGCTTAGAGGAAAAAGCTAGTCGATGGTTCATCGCATTAATGCCGGTGATCAAGACCAACTTCAAAACCTTGAAATCAGCCTTTATACATGGCTTTTCCAGACAAGGTGATCGGTGGAGTGCAACAACACAACTCTATTCAATTCAGCGCCAACCTAATGAATCCATTAGAGATTTTATCCTTTGGATAAAAATCTTAGACTCACGTTGTGAGTCATGGGAAAAATTAAACGATGTTCAATTGAGGAGATGTTTCATGATAGGCTTGAAGAATAACAGCTTACACAACTTGATCATTGTATCCAATCCGAAAACATTTGATCAATGTTGTAAAGAAGCAATACGTTTAGATGACAACATGATAGAAGATGATCATGCTATGCGATGTTCCTCATCTAAACTAAGTGAAGCAATGGCAAAAGAAAGATCGATCTTAGAATTGACATTTCCAGAATTTTATACAGCCTTGCTTAAAACCTTACAGCCAACATCTCTAAGAGAGGATGAAAACCTTCAAAACTAGACATCCTTAGTGCCTCTAAAAGTGAGGAGCAAAATGCCTTGTGTTGAATGCAATCACTATAACCATCCCAATCCTCATTGTGCATACAAGGCACCTGTTCTTCTATACTGCATATATTGTAAAACCTTTGACCATGATACTAAAAAGTGTCCCGCTTCATCCACAATAATGGACTCAAAATCTCCATCTCCCGTGCACCAAACAGAAATAGTCCAAAGGGTAGAAACTGCTCAAGAAGCAGTTAATCAGACACTTTAGTGTTTCTATTATCATGGACCTTACAAGGTGGCAGATTGCACAGTTTGGAATGCTTCCATGCCCATAGTCACTGACACCTTGTGACCCATGTGTGAACGATGTGGCATTGATCACATGTTCCAACATTGTCCAAGACGAGTTGCTTCAATGCAACTTGTCTCACAAAACACAACTCTTAACATCTTAAGTGTACAAAATGGGTAATTGTCCGCGATGCCCTTGAATGTGCTGCTTATATGCTTACAAGCCAAGGTACGACAAACAGTCAAAAAGAACGTAAAATACAATACCTCAACATGGGTAGAAGAACATGTTTTAAAACAAAACCCAAAAGAGAAAACAAAACCTTATAAACCCAAGAAAAACAAGGGACTATAGAAAATTATCGAGACCAAGGTCGAGTTAAAACATAGGAAAAAGAAGCCTGTAGGAGGACAAAGACCCAAAAGGGGACATAAACACGATAGTGCCAAAAGCTATACATGATGCAGAAGCACCCACCTCAAAGAACACAAGACAAACCACAACACCCATATGTGTGACATAGGATACAAAAACCCAAAAGAAAATTCGATCTCGTCGCGTAGGTAAACATAATGAAAATCTGACAAATCAAAGAAAGTCAGAAAATGAAACAAGTTCATCACTAAGTGATGATAAAACAAGTTCTTACTCTTCGCTCAATGCACTACATAGACCAATCAAGAAACTAGAACCTACCCAACCACCCCAAATGGATAATAATGATCACATGACATATGCAGAACGCAAAAAGCAAGCTTAGGAGATCATGCTTAGCTTGGCTGAATGTCTTACAGGGTCACTAGTTGTGATTGAACCTCACAATGCCAAATCTAAAACAGCCAACCAAAATACAAAGCCTAGAAGAGTATCGCTTTCCCTTTCAAGAGGAAGACATACTCTCTACTACAGAAGAGTCATTTGAAATAGACTATACAAACTATAAGCTTGAGAAAGCACGTGAGGAATTCGATAATTCCCTTACAATATTAAAACAGTCTCTCAAAACCTCATTTGGAGGAATGCTCTTCTCTCATGATAAAGCTAGCATCACATCAACACTTGTACCTTTAATGGCTCAACCTGAGTTATACAAGGACATAACGAACTACATAAAACAGGAATGTCAGGATTCACAAGTTTCCAAACAGCCCTCATTAAGAATTGTCAGAGGGCCAAGTGTGCCATTGTATGCATTGGGTGCTCTTGAAAAAGCTGAGACCCAAACAGAGGATGAAAGTAAATGGGAATATGAAACAGACATAGGATCTGAAGCTGAAACAATAATCAAAACACCCATGGTTCCTTTGGAAGATTCTATCATGGTATGGTTGGATTTCCCTACAGGCAATGATGTTCAGTGCAAGCGCGCATTGAGATTAGCCCTCAAGCAAGTCATAACATCACGACAATAGACACTTGGGTGTCATTGGGACAACCTAAACTCACCCCGACAAGAAATAGTCTTACAAAAGGAACCAATGAACAAAACATTGAAGTTCCAGGTTACTTTAGATACACTACTCAAACAATCGATGGTGATATGGAATTTACATTTCATGTCACCCTAGATTTCCTTGAGTATGATGTCATCATTGGCGGACCTTGGATAAGTGAATCGTTGTATTCACTAGATGAATCCATGCAAACAGTCACCTTGAACACTCTTGTATGCAATGTATAATTGCTATTTATAGGAGGAAAAAACCTTGTAGGAGCTAGAACTTCCAACATATCTTACTGAAAAAACACCTAGGATTTTGGTTGGATTGGAAATTTCAAATAAAATCACCACAACTCAAGCATAGCTTTATCCAACATGAGAATACAATCTTATGACTCTCGAGCTATGGGATTTATTAGGTCAACTAATACTCACGGCACATCCTAAAAAGGATTACCTTTACACAAGACTTGAACATGCCATGTTTGGGGTACTTTGAACATACAATGTATATTGAAACTAACCCCCTCACTTGCAAGTTTTTTGTGGTTGAGTATGTGTTGGAAGCAGATTTGATCTTGGGGCATAAATGGACAGTTGCTGCCCAAGCACCACTATGCTTTGCCTAGTGATAGAGTCATCATGTCGATCAATGACAAAAAGTTGACAATACCATACTGCCAGAAGAGGATCTAACTTTAATGGATATCTATGATGCTGAACGCAAAAGGATACAAGCCTCTTCTACAAAATCCCCTCTACACAATGACCTACAATCTGCGTTAACAAACCAACTCCAATAAAGCCTCTACTCCTTCAACCCCATCCTCACCTATGAAGTTTCCAGAGCCCAACCATCTAACTTTAATAGGGTACTCAAAGGAAAGGCCCCAACTCCTATGCATCTTCATCAACAAACCTCACCAAAGGAGACAACCACATGCTCAAAGGCCTCATCATTGACAGTGCGAGTTCCTCAAAGAACTCCACCAATGCAACAAGTGTGGGTACCAATAACATTGCTGCAAGCACAAGGGTACTACTAAAGAAATACCAAAGCTTGGGTCCCCAAGCGCATCACAAAGTCCCCTAAGCTTGCACAAAGAAGAAAGCTCAACACCAAGCACATCGACAACCAAATTATAGTGTTCATCAAAGATTGGTGCCTGTGCATGTACTTCAACAACAAGGACTATGATGGTAATTCCATCATATGGTTGCCAAAATCAAACAATGTGAAGAAAACCTCACCACCAACTTCAGCCCCAACAACTTCACCTAAAATTCGATAAAAATGGAGACCCAAGTAACAGCAAGCAAATCACTCAACCACTCTCGTGCATTTAGCACCAACACAAGAGCTTGTCTGTTCAAGCAAACAATCAGCAGTTTTCCCTACTGCCTCGACATCATTTCAACAACAAATGCAATATCAAATATGGAGACTCTAGATCAAGAACAAAATAACAATGCTCTTGTCACTCCTCTCTGGGAATGAGAAATGAGCGCACAAGAAGCTATTGTTTGCAAATCATGACCTTAAAAAAAAGAAAAAAGAAAAGAAAAGAAAAGAGAGTCAAATCTGCAAAATCAAGGAGTTCCATCTCACGACTTAAGAGCCTGCACTTTCATGATTTAAGCCCCATCACAGATTAAGCCATATCACGCAATAGCCACTATATATTTATTTCTTATTTCTTACTATTCTTTTGGCTAAATTAATGTAGCAGTTACTCCATGAGTACATATCCATACGCATGCACTGGAGAACAATGCATGAGTACATATCCATACTCATGCACTGGAGAATAGTTGCACCAAAGCTTCACCATCGACAACTTCTAGGTACATCTCTGGATGGGAGGCCCATGGTGGGCGAAAGCTTGGTCAATGGTACAACCCATCGCGTGGAATTTTCCTTTAAATTATAAACCTCTCCAAACAATGCCACCATCTTCACAAATCAATGATCTTCAATGCTTAGTGAAGATATCTATATTAGCCTTGCAAGTCGACGTAATCCTATATTACCCTCGCAAGCCTCGCCAATTACTTCAAATGATGAATGTCGCTTGAATGAATCAAATGAGGAACTGAGAATCATCATCTTATTCTGATGATTAAGTCTATGTTCCTCCAGATCCTTCTCTCTCTTCTCTCCCATTATTAACATCTATTAGTGTCCCCATTAACAAAAATCACATGTAACCTTGCCGATGATTGCCAACAACAAATTGAGCAAAAAAAAAAAGGCTCACACAAATATAAAAAATGCAATCATTCGTAAAAGCCTCCCACCCCGTTAGGAATTCCCAATACACCACTAACCTCTTCATTCATTAACTAGCTTTTCTTATTCCTTCCGGAGGAACAAAGACCATTGAACGTCATTCAACATCAAAGTCATCGACAAAGCTTGTTCATTCTCCCCACACAAAGGTCTTCAACGCGATCACGTGCGGACGCGATTGTCATCAAAGGAAGGGGGAATGTTAATCCAATTCTAGGATTAACAAGAGCTACCACCATTATCTTATATCAAGGAGTCATGGTAGATACACCAAAGGGTCATACATTCAAGATATAAAGCAATAGTGTCCAAAGATACAACTTGGACGGGCGCCCGTTAATGGTGTGACGGAGTATTTATGACAATAGTCGCTTCAAGAGAGCGTGTGGTAGCAAGTTAGGATGAAGTCCTAAGTGATGTACTTCATGGTGGATATATTATGAGAGTAGTCATTGTAATAACATTAGGCCTCTTATGAGCCTAAAGTGCCCGGCCAGCCATAGTTTAAGTGAGTGTGAACATTTATGGCCATGTATATAAGTGAATTTCTCTCATAATACAACATACTCTCCCATTGTGCAATTGAGTCTTGCTCTTACTAATCCTCTTGCTAATCTCTCTCCCTATTGCATGCTAGTGAGTGTGTGTGAGTGAAGTGAGGTGAGAGGAGGGACGAGGACCCGTAGTGTAACGCGACAGTGTGACAACGCTCCACGGGAGATGTGGTGGAATTGCTTCTCAAGGAGTTATAGATCTTGGAGACATCAAGGGTTTACGAGCTTGGCCATTGGAAAGATCCTCACGACAGTTACGGTTCACCAAGTACGCTCTTTTTGGATGTGTTTCAAGGAGGGTTAGGGTGAGCCATAACACTGGAACAACATCCTCCTTGAGATTGATATGATGCTGATAAAACTGAGGATCAACTCCCTTCATATCCTTGTAACTCCAAGAAAATACATACACATGATTTTAATAATTGCTGGAGATTTTGTTTAAATTCTGCATTAAGCTTACTACTACTGACTTGGACCATCTTTGGATCCTATGCATCTCCCAGATTCATATCTTCCAGTTCATTTGCTATGACCTAATGGATATGCTTTCCTCTCATGATTTTCTTCCATCACGAGAGAGCTTGAACTTCCTCCGGTATACCCGTGTTATCCAAGAGAGTGTTTTGGGATGCCGGGGACTTGGCCGTATCAAGAGTTGGACTATAATGGGAAACAATTTTATCTCGTCCACTTCAAAGAGTGATACTAAATCTTGATTTTGGTTAAGAATTTCTTCCTCCTCATCCGGATCTACTCCTTCTAGCTAATTCAACACTTTAGCACAAATTGGGCAGACGGATTGTTGCAACATTTCACGGGATGCCACCTGTACCTAGACTTTCTTCTTCCGGTTCCAGATTGTAATCTGATTGGTTGCCCAGTTGTGTTTAACTTTTCTTGTCTTAGCCCCATGGCCTTCCCAAATGGCATGCAGTAAGATCTGACCGATTGGTGCTACTGTGAGAGCTGAGAAGGAAACCTTTCTTACTCAAACAAGCCATGCATATAGATCTTAGAGAGCATGTTCAGATGGTGGTAAGTGCAACAAAACACACAATGCATGTAGATCTTGGAAGACATGTTTGGATGGCAATGGTAAGCACATAATCTAAGAGGGTTGATGAGAAAAAGGAGAAGTTGGAGAAGATGATTGTCCCTATATGGGTTGCACCATGGCTTCGAAAAGAGAGGTGTAGTTTATCGGTGTAGTCTATTGGTGAATCCTGTTTAGGATACCCATAAGGATCATACTATTGCTGTTCATATGGGTTTTGTTGGTCATAAGACTCAAAGTTCTCTTATTTTTGGTTTTCTATTTTTGTTGGGGTAGGATCACCGATGAGTAGGTTTTGAGGGGCCAATCAGATTAATCCAAATGTAGGGAGGAGATAAATGGAATAAATAAAGAAAACCCCCCCAAAAATGAGTAAATACTCACATAAGATGAAGAGTGGACTAAGGACCAAAGGAAATACTAAAAAAATAAAATTTTGACACCTCAGAGTGGGGCTTCCCCCTCATGAAGGAGACGCCTATTTCACATGTGTGGAGGAGTTCTAAACTCTCAAATAATGAGATATTTCATCTCTCCTCTCTCCTAATTTAAGTCTAGTTCAAAAAGTAAGCTGAACTGACCTAAAAATGGTCAAAAATTGACCAAACTGATCTGGAAAATTCTAGAATCAGTTTGCTTGGTTAGAGGCTCACTTTTTTCTATAAATAGAAGCCTCCCCCTTTGTAAAAGCTTAATAGTGTTTATGCACTGTTACTCTACTCCTCCCCAGAGCCAAAAACATTGAATTCACTTGTTTTTGACTAATTTCCTCTACAAAGAATTGGTGTGGCCACTCTCCAAACAAGAGTAGAACCCTCAATCCCTCAAGCCAAAGGAAAGCTCACAAAACTCCATGTAAGTTATTAATTCTACTTTTTTTTAAATTCTAATCTATGGTTTTCTGAATTCTTTGCATTTTAATGTGATTATGGATTATAAGCCTTGATGAAAAGGCTTCCCCCTTCTCTTCATTAAGAATTTCAGCTTTTCTTTATCCTAAAATGAGAAACAAATAAATTAAGTTAAACTTTTCCTATTGATTACTCTTTAGAAGTGAAAATTGATTATATTAGAGTGCTTTATTTCATCTTGGGATTTTTAAAGTAAATTTAGAGTGCTTTATTTCATCTTGGGATTTTTAGAATGTAAAAATTGAGAAATGGTTAGCCATACAAAGGAGGTTATGGCAAAATTTTCTTAAATTTTGTGAAAAAAAGTTTTATCTTTATGTTATTCAAAAAGAATAATCCCCACCGTTTGTGCATTCTAAAAGAAATTCTTTTTATTTTTGTTATTACTATTTTATGCATAAATAGATGCATAAAAGGATTTTCTTTTATATAAAAGTGTTATTTTCATTAGATTCAATTTCTATGCATAGAAAGATGCATATTGGATATTTTTTTATTATAAAAGTGTTATTTTCATTAGATTTAAATTCTATGCATAGAAAGATGCATATTGGATATTTTTTTTATTATAAAAGTGTTA
Organism: Cibotium barometz; assembly: GCF_041138505.1. Taxonomy (NCBI): domain Eukaryota; kingdom Viridiplantae; phylum Streptophyta; class Polypodiopsida; order Cyatheales; family Cibotiaceae; genus Cibotium; species Cibotium barometz. The sequence continues at coordinate 43,350,422 of NC_141067.1, read as the reverse complement.
CTTTCATTAGATTTAAATTCTATGCATGGAAAGATGCATAAAAGAAAAATTGTTATTATAAAAGTGTTACTTTCATTAGATTTAAATTCTATGCATGGAAAGATGCAGAAATTTGTTTATTATAAAAGCGTTACTTTCATTAGATTTAAATTCTATGCATGGAAAGATGCATAAAAGAATTTTTTTTATTAAAAGTTTTATTCCTATTAAATTGATTTTATGCATAAATAGATGCATAAAAGGATTTTCTTTTATATAATAGTATTGTTTCCATTGAATTTGGATTTTATGCATAAATAGATGCATAATGAATTTTTATATTAAAATTAGAGTTCTCTTTAATTCTATGTTTAATTTCTACGAGTATTTGATAAATAAGTAAGTAAATACTCTAAGAGAGAAATTTCTATCATTTTTATTCACTTGGATTGTAATGAGAAAATTTAAAAATTCTATCGAAGTCAAAAATTCAGATAAATGATTAATTTATTCCTCATCAGAATTCGTGATTAGTTTAGAAATCAGTTAAGTGAATATTCTATAAATGAAATTCAGTAAAATAGTAATTGAAATATCACTCCCCTTTTTTTTGAGAATGATAGTTCAGGAAAAACCTTATCAAACTCAAAACCTGAATCAGACTATGACTAAGACCAAACTCTTTCATCAATTTCAAGGAAAGATGATGTGACCAGTTCAGGAAAAATTCACTCAAATCTGCCACCCAAAACTGAAACTAAGTTGAGACCCTTTGAATTGATATGAGGATCAAGGTTATAGAATTCGAGGAATTCTGTTTTGGAATTCAGACCTATGATCAAGAAGTTTTGGGGACGCGGATTTAAGATATACTCATTATATTCAAAAGAAAATCAAAACTAAAAACTTGCATAGAAACCCTGTTTTCTTAAAGGACTGTCTTACGCTGCTAGAGGGAGCATTTGATATATGTATTTTTCTAAGGGAAGTTCGGTTGTAACAGCTGACGGGGAGTGTTCAAAGGACAGTTCACGCGGCAAAGCCTGTTGACCAGCCTCAGTATGGTTAAAACGGTGCGCTTTTGGTACGATGTAGACGAGGGCTGACGAAGTGGCCCTCCCTGAGTGAAGTGCCATTACACCTAAGGAGGATCCTGGAGGGTTCTGACCAGGCGATGCACAGGCTTGCGGTGGCGAGGGCACCCATGCGTATGTCGAGGAGGAAGATATTGTATGATGGACCAATGTTTATTGAAATCTGTTTTTACTGGATCTCGTTTGCTGACCAGCTGGTCTCAACGGAGAGTTCAGGGTGATATTGTTTTTGTTGAGAAACAAGGATTGGATGGAAATTTTGAGTTATGACATCTGTAACCAATAATTATTTTTCAATGGATTATTTTATAAGTTAAAGTTTAAAGAGGAGTGTGTGCATATCTGTATTCTAAAGCAAAAGTTAAGAAAGGCATTCAATTATGGGTGGGTGAGTACTTGTCTGGTTCTACCAATTCCAGTGGTTGGGCGGTGGCTAACCCATGGGCCGGATGGGGTTAGTAGGCTGGAATCAGTAGAGTTGTAATAATAAAATTGATTAATAGGAATACGCTTAGAACTCGGGTAGTTAAATAAAAGCCTGAAGACTTCTCAAATGAATAGATCAATGGCTGTGCCTGATTCAATTAGGAAAAAAGCGTTGATTTCGTCAAGTTAAGTCTGTAATAGTTTTTCTTCTATCTGGTTTAATCAGATGAAGGTTAGTTTAGTCTTTTGACCCCGTTAGAAAATTTATTAAGAAATTCAAAAAGGTGGAATCGTCCCCGTTTTTCGGGCAAGGGAAGTTTTCCTGATTTCGGTTTTGGAATGACCACCAGTTTAGTCTCGTGTCCTCGGACATTCGAGGGCGAGGCCTCGAGTGGGAACCCGGCCCCGCGTAAGAGGAAGCTACTTCTGCTGCTTCTAATCGGGAATCCGCCGGTGTGCAGAGGGGGCAGTGGGATCCCACAGCTGGTATCAGAGCGCTATTGTAAACTTATGAAACAGCAGCAGAAATTGCTTAAATTTTTAAAGTAAATCTGGGAAAAAAATGTTTTCACTTGCTAAGATTATGTTTGAAATGAATTCATAAATTGAAAACTCATAAATTGAATTGGATTTTTAGATGGATACCCCAAATCTGTCTAGCATTCCTGGACTTTCCCAGAGTCAGGATATGATCGCCTTTGCTTTCGATCATCTCATCAACTTTGCTACAACCCAAGAAAGCAGAGTGAGGCTCGCTCGTCACTTTGAGGATCTATACTTCCCTGATCCTGTAGAGCGACGTCAGCACATGTGGTTCTCTGGAGGGCAATGTATTAACGTCAAATACCAATCAACTTCAAAGACTCAGGTAGAATATCTCCCTAGCCATGATCTTGATAAGGCTAGGAGTTGTTCATTATGTTCAACTCTTTAATCATTCGCCCCGAAATTTTAGAAATTCTTATCGAATTTTTAGACTTTTGAGTCGCTTTATCCCTAGAAGTAGAATTACAGCACCCTTATTAGTGATGGATTGTGTATATAATAGCATGTCTCCATTGCAGTATTGCCTTTTTATGCGTACGCGATTGAGGCAGTGACTTTTGGAGCTGAGATGCGCTATGTATATATCAAAAACTTTTGATAATAAATGACGTTTTGTAAAAGATTCCAAAATGTTTTCATGGTTGTGAATTTTGGTTAATAAAATTATCAGAGTGAATCTTGTTTTTAAGAATTATGATGGAATAATTATTGTTTAAGAAATAAATCTCAAAAAAAGTAAAATAAAATAAATAATCATAAATCTGATGCCAAAGTTAAGTTGACAAAAATCCTTGTTTTGTCTCAGAATCATGAGGCGCGCGGCCCGTGCTAGGCAACCGGTCCTCTTACCGATGATGAAGAGTTAGATCCGGATGTTCGTAAAGCCCTGCACCGATCCCAACCTGGTCCATTTAAGGGTGAAGGAGAATAGTTAGGAGAAACAGTGGAAAAATGGATTGAGGCCATGGAAGAGTACTTTGATGTAACCGGTTACATCAAAGTACTCTTCTATTTAAGGGTGAAGGAGAACAGTTAGGAGAAACAATGAAAAAATGGATTGAGGCCATGGAAGAGTACTTTGATGTAACCGGTTACAATGAGAGGAGCAAGATGGCTCTCGCCAGATTAAAGATTGTGGAAACAGCCAAGGTCGCATGGAGGAACCATTGCGAGACAAACCGTCTCGACAGAAATACCCAGACCTGGATAGATCTTAAAGCGTACCTCAAGAAAAGGTTCTATTCTCTAGGCTTCCTAGAAACCAAAATGAATGAGTTCTTGGAATTGAAGCAGGATAGCTAGACAATTGAAGAGTACCATTAAGCATTTGCCCTTCTCCTCAAATATTCTCCACTTTTGGATGAAGAGCAGATTCATTCGAGGAATGAACGAGCCATTGGATACTTTAGTGAAAAATGCCAAACCAGTCTCAATGGCGGAAGCTGTCAGAATGGCAAAGAACTTTGCCAAGGCATTTATTGTCAAGGTCCCGCCAAGGCTTGCACCCTCAAGCTTTAAAAGGTTCCAAACCCCAATGGCAAGTGCTTCAAACTTTCCACCCCCAAAGAGGCAGCAAGGCCCAAGTCAGAATCAAGATGCTGGCAGATTCAGAAGTGAAGGAAGACCCTTCCCTCAGAACACTTTTTCAGGAGCCCCACCTTTTTCAAGGACTCAGAGGGAGGAGCTTAGAAGTGAGAATAGATGTTTTGGATGTCAGGGTTTTGGACACCAGCTTAAAGACTGTGCCCGACTCTTGCCATGTCAAGAGGGCAGGGAAGTCAGGGTTTTGGACACCAGCTTAAAGACTGCCCGACTCTTGCTATGTCAGGGTTTTGGACACCAACTTAAAGACTGCCCGTCTCTTGCCATGTCAAGAGGGCAGGGAAGTCAAGGACCTAGAATGTAGAGACCAGCCCCTTCCTTTCAGTCAACCGTCTCGTCAAAATCACGGCAATCCTAGGAGGAATCCAGCTCAGCCATCTGCCTCTGTACAGAGTAATCTCAGAACTCCCTCCCATAATTGGGGTAACCAAACAGAAAGAGTTCCGCCCCAGTCTGCAGCAGTTAGAGTGGTTACAATAGCAGAAGTAGTGGAAGAGGAAGCTGAGTATAAGGGTAAGTCATTCAAACTTTTGATTGATTCAGGAAGTACTCATTCATTTATTTTTCCGTGGATGCTTGCATAAGCTAGTCTTAGATCAGAAATCAGGGAAACCTATGCAAGTTGAATTGGCTAGTGGGAAGATCCTTTTCACTCACCATGAGACAGATCGTATTCAGTTCAATCTAGATGGGAATATAATTGACTGTCAATTCAAAGTCCTACCTTTGGGAGTTTTTGACGGGATCCTTGGAATGGATTGGCTCCACAAAAATCAAGCTGACATTCACTGTTATAATGGAACCATTTCCTTTCGTGACCTTCACAGAAACAAAGTTCAAGGAACCGGAATTTCAGGATCCCCAAGTCTGCAATTAGGAAAAGCTTCTAAGCTACTGAAAGGACTTAGAAAGAAGCAGCTCATTTATATTGTCAAAATGAATCCAGTAGACACAAAGTTAAAGGCTAAAGAACCAGAATGGTTAAGTGAATATGATGATTTATTCCCAGCAGAGTTAACAGAGATGCCTCCAATTCGAGAAGTAGATAGTGTGATAGAATGATCCCTGGAGCTCAGCCAGTAGCATAGCGCACGTACAGGATGCCAGTCCCTGAAGCCATTGAACTTAAGGAACAGCTTAGGCAGCTGTTAGAACAAGGGTTTGTAAGACCCAGTGTTTCACCTTGGGGAGCACCAGTTCTCTTTCAGAAAAAGAAAGATGGAACGCTAAGACTCTGTGTGGATTACAGAGGTCTCAATCAACTGATAGTTAAGAATAAGTATTTTATCCCCAGAATTGATGAGCTTCTGGAGGACAGGCTAAGTGGAGCCCAGATCTTCACAAAGATAGATCTCAAATCAGGGTATTATCAGATCAGGATTAATGAGCAAGATATCCCAAAAGGCAGCCATCATTACTCGTTATGGACACTATGAATTTATAGTCATTCCGTTTGGTTTGACAAATTCCCTAGCTACATTCAATCGCCTAATGCAGGACATTCTCAAAGAATACTTAGATGATTTTGTTCTTGTTTTCTTTGATGATATTCTGATTTACTCAAAGAATACAGTTGACCATGAAGCTCACGTCCGAAAAGTTCTTAAGATTCTAAGGAAGCACCAACTCTTTGCTAAAAAGAGCAAATGCACTTTCTCTGTCGACCATGTTGAATACTTGGGCTTTTTGGTATCCAAAGACGGGATTTCTCCAGATTCCACAAAAGTCCAAGCAGTCATAGATTGGCCTGAACCAAAGACAGTGAAAGAAGTCAGAGGATTCTTGGGACTAACTGGTTGGTATAGAATTTTTATACCTAAGTATGCTCTCATAGCTTTCCCCCTGACTAATCTTCTCAAAAAGAATATCCCTTTCCATTGGTTTGCTAGGTGTCAGAGCGCTTTTGATAAGCTGAAGACCGCCTTGGTATAACCAATCCCGTTCTGAAATTTCCAGATTTCTCTCTACCCTTTGAGGTAGTAACTGATGCCAGTGGTTTTGCCCTGGGAGGTGCACTCATGCAGGAAGGTCATGCAGTGGCCTATGAATCCCGAAAACTCAGAACGCATGAGAGAAATTATACTGTTCATGACCTGGAGCTACTTTCGGTAGTCTATGCATTGAAGTTGTGGAGACATTACCTACTGGGTTAAAGATTCACTTTGATGTCAGATCATCAGAGCTTAAAGTGGATCTTCACTCAGAAGGATCTCAATATGCGCCAAAGAAGGTGGATGCAGACCCAGCAGGAATTTGATTTTGAAATCAAGTATCGCCTAGGCAAAGAAAATGTGGTAGCAGATGCCCTCAGCAGAAAAGCCTCCTTGCTTGCAATCACAGTGGTGTCAAATCCATCGATTAATGAAGCAAGAGAGAAGATCATGTAGGATAGATTCTTTGGCCCTATTGCTACCCTACCTAAACTCCTCAGGAGTTGAACCGAGTTCAAGGGTACAGCATGGATGATGGGATTATGTATTATAATAGCAGGCTATGCATTCCCAAATGATGAGGGAACTAAAGGTCAAATTTTAAATGAAGCCCATGACAGCCTTATTGCACAGGACATCCAGGTTTCATCAAGACCTACATGTCTGTGAAGAAAAGCTTCTTTTGGCCTGGACTAAAAAAGGATGTACTTAATCATGTACGTCAATGCCTGATTTGTCAGAAAGTCAAAGCCGAGAGAGTAAAAATGCATGGGAAGTTACATCCATTAGACATCCCCCAGATGAAGTGGGAATGTATCAGTATGGATTTTATTACTACTGGACTACCTTCAGTGCAATCAGGTTACAACTCCATCTTCGTGGTAGTTGATAGACTAACCAAAGTTGCCCATCTAATTCCAGTAAAAGAAATCTACACTACAGTGGATGTGGCCAGATTGTTCCTCAAGGAAATATTCAGATTGCATGGCCTACCCAACCAGGAGAATAGTAAGTGTTCGAGATCCCAAGTTCACGTCAAGATTCTGGACTACATTTTTCGAAGTAGTAGGAACTTTCTTGGATCTCAGCACAGCTTACCACCCCAAGATCGATGGTCAAACAGAAAGGGTGAACCAAGTAATCAAAGATATACTTCGGTCATGCTGCGGGGGTAGGGAACCCAAAAAGTGGCTAAGCTATCTGTACCTAGTCGAGTTCGCCTACAATGCCTCTTATCACCGAAGCATCGGGATGAGGCCTTTCAAAGCTCTGTATGGACAAGACTGCCTAACACCATTAACTTGGTCCGACCCATTGATTAGGGTTGAGATGTCTAGATAGATGCTTGACGACATGGAGCAGCAGATGCATTCAACCTGCAAAGATTTAAGAGCTGTCCCACCAGGATAGACAGAAGCAGTATGCAGATAAGAAAAGGTCAGACAGAAAATTCGAAGAAGTAGATATGGTCTTCATTTGAGTGCCCCAAGAAAGTAGGTGACTTAGCCTATGAACTTCTTCTACCTCCTCATCTCAAAGTACATAATGTATTTTATGTCAGCCTACTTAAGAAGTATGTACCGAGCCCGAATCATATGCTTAATGATATGAACTCTTAACTTCTTCAACCCAAGGGCTGATGGAACTCCAACTTGAAGAAATCCTTGATAATCAAGAGAAGGTTCTCAGGAATAGAATTCTGAGAGAATTCTTAGTCAAATAGAAGTTCTATCCTTTTGAAGATGCCACCTGGAGAAAGAAGCTGAACTGATGCGGTATTTTGCGAGATGAGGACATCTCGTATTTTTTAAGTGGGAGAGAATGTAAGATTCCTCCCCAGCCCCTCAAGATGTCCAGTATCTTCCCCTTTAATCAATCCCTTTTTCAGAATAATAAAAAATCTTGTTTCTACCTGTTTTGGCCTAGAGAGAGAAAATGTTCTAGAGAGAGGTAACTCAGTTTTTAGATATCTTTGTTATAATCTGCTAAAAAGACCTTAGGCCTAAGGGTCCAGATTTTTTTTTAAAATTTAGATTAAGGTTCTGAGGGGCCAATCAGATTAATCCAAATGTAGGGAGGAGATAAATGGAAGAAATAAAGAACAACTCCCCAAAAATGAGTAACTACTCACATAAGATGAAGAGTGGACTAAGGACAAAAGGAAATACTAAAAAAATAAAATTTTGACACCTCAAAGTGGGGATTCCCCCTCATGAAGGAGGTGCCTATTTCACATGTGTGGAGGAGTTTTAAACTCTCAAATAATGAGATATTTCATCTCTCCTCTCTCCTAATTCAAGTCTAGTTCGAAAAAGTAAGCTGAACTGACCCAAAAATGGTCAAAATTTGACCAAATTGATCTGGAAAGTTCTAGAATCAGTTTGTTTGGTTAGAGGCTCACTTTTTCCTATAAATAGAAGCCTCCCCCTTTGTAAAAGCTTAATAGTGTTTATGCACTGTTACTCTACTCCTCCCCAGAGCCAAAAACATTGAATTCACTTGTTTTTGACTAATTTCCTCTACAAAGAATTGGTGGCCACTCTTGATCCAAACAAGAGTAGAACCCTTAATCCCTCAAGCCAAAGGAAAGCTCAAAACTCCATGTAAGTTATTGATTCTACTTTTTTTTAATTCTAATCTATGGTTTTCTGAATTCTTTGCTTTTTAATGTGATTATGGATTATAAGCCTTGATGAAAAGGCTTCCCCCTTCTCTTCATTAAGAATTTCAGCCTTTCTTTATCCTAAAATGAGAAACAAATAAATTAAGTTAAACTTTTACTATTGATTAGATTAGAGTGCTTTATTTCATCTTGGGATAAATTTTAAAATAAATTTAGAATGTAAAAATTGAGAAATGGTCAGCCATACAAAGAAGGTTTTTGACTAATTTCCTCTACAAAGAATTGGTGGCCACTCTTGATCCAAACAAGAGTAGAACCCTCAATCCCTCGAGCCAAAGGAAAGCTCAAAAAACTCCATGTAAGTTATTGATTCTACTTTTTTTTAAAATTCTAATCTATGGTTTTCTGAATTCTTTGCTTTTTAATGTGATTATGGATTATAAGCCTTGATGAAAATGCTTCCCCCTTCTCTTCATTAAGAATTTCAGCCTTTCTTTATCCTAAAATGAGAAACAAATAAATTAAGTTAAACTTTTACTATTGATTACTCTTTAGAAGTGAAAATTGATTAGATTAGAGTGCTTTATTTCATCTTGGGATAAATTTTAAAGTAATTTAGAATGTAAAAATTGAGAAATGGTGGAGGTTATGGCAAAATTTTCTTAAATTTTGTAAAAATAAGTTTTATCTTTATGTTATTCAAAAAGAATAATCCCTACCGTTTGTGCATTCTAAACGCTAAATTCTATGCATGGAAAGAATTTTTTTAGTTAAAAGTGTTATTTCTATTAAATTAATTTTATGCATAAATAGATGCTTAAAAGGATTTTCTTTTATATAATAGTGTTATTTCCATTGAAGTTGGATTTTATGCATAAATAGATGCATAATGAATTTTATATCAAAATTAGAGTTCTCTTTAATTCTATGTTTAATTTCTACAAGTATTTGATAAATAAATAAGTAAATACTATCATTTTTATTCACTTAGATTATAATGAGAAAATTCAGAAATTCTATCGAAGTCAAAAATTCAGATAAATGATTAATTTATTCCTCATCAGAATTCGTGATTAGTTTAAAAATCAGTTAAGCGAATATTCTATAAATGAAATTCAGTAAAATAGTAATTGAAATATCACTCTCTTCTTTTTGAGAATGATAGTTCAGGAAGAACCTTATCAAACTCAAAACCTGAATCAGACTATGACCAAGACCAAACTCTTTCGTCAATTTCAAGGAAAGATGATGTGACCAGTTCAGGAAAAATTCACTCAAACCTCCCACCAAAATTGAAACTAAGTTGAGACCCTTTGAATTGATCTGAGGATCAAGGTTACAGAATTCGAGGAATTCTGTTTTGGAATTCCGACCTACGATCAAGAAGTTTTGGGGATGCGGAATTAAGATACACTCATTGTATTTAAAAGAAAATCAAAACTGAAAACTTGCATAGAAACCCTGTTTTCTTAAAGGACTGTCTTACGCCAGAATGCTGGAGGGAGCATTTGGTATATGTATTTTTCTAAGGGAAGTTCGGTTGCAACAGTTAGCGGGGAGTGTTCAAAGGACAACTCACGCGGCAAAGCCTACCTAGGTCTTGACCAGCCTCGGTATGGTTAAAATGGTGCGCTTCCGGTATACGATGGATGAGGGCCGACAAAGCAGTCCCTAAGTGAAGTGCCAGGACACCTAAGGAGGATCCTGGAGGGTTCTGACCAGGCAATGCACGGGCTCACGGTGCCGAGGACACCCATGCGTATGTCGAGGAAGATATTGTATGATGGACCAATGTTTATTGAAATCTGTTTTACTGGATTTCGTTGGCTGATCAGCTGGTCTCAACGGCGGAGAGTCCAGGGTGATACTGTTTTTGTTGAGAAACAAGGATTGGATGGAAATTTTGAGTTATGACATCTGTAACCAATAATTGGTGAATGGATTGTTTTATAAGTTAAAGTTTAAAGAGGATTATGTGCGTATCTGTATTCTAAAGCAAAAGTTAAGAAAGGCATTCAATCATGGGTGGGTGAGTACTTGTCTGGTTCTACCAATTCTAGTGGGGTGGTGGTGGCTAACCCATGGACCGGATGGGGTTAGGCTGGAATCAGTAGAGTTTTAATAATAAAATTGATTAATAGGAATACGCTGTGTGATAGTCTATTAAGTGCTATCGAAGACTCCGTTGAAGACTTCTATGACACCGCGCGGTTGGCTACCACATATTTTGACATTCATTGGCCTAGGTACTAGTGAATTCATATTTCTCTTGTAATAGACTATTTTACATGTGCGATCATTGCTTGTATATGAAAGGCGCACCATGGGATACTAAGGTTAGAGTTACTAGCTAGCAGAAGGTGTTTGCACTAGTGTAGGCAGCAGTCTTGGATGCACTAGGACCTCATTTTTAACATTGGCTAGCCAAGTGTGAACACTATGAGCCAATTGTAAAGGTAAAATTGTAACTCTAAATCCTCATTCTTGTATGCACTCTTGTATGCTCTCAAGTGAAGATAGTGCTCTATTCTTCTCTCAAACCTTATTTGTCTCTTGCCTTCAATGCTTGTGTGAGTGTGTGTGTGAGGGAGGGAGTGAGAGAGAGCAGTGGCCACACTTGAGGCGTGGTGGTGGCGGCTTTGTTAAACTACTTTAGTGTGCTTTTATTGATGTAGCTACCACGAGGAGTCCCCGATTCAAGCAAACGAGATAGAGGTAAGTGAGAGTTGCCTCACTAATGCATTGCATGTTTCCCATGGCATATTGGGTTTGGGTTGGAGTTTAGGCTCAAATTATAAGGCTCATCCGCGTCATCATTGAAAAGAAGGAAGTCTTGTTGCCACCATCACCCGTCGTCAATGGTCATGATTGCCGCGTTACCAAAAAAAAAACCAAAAAGAAAACAAAATCTGGCATTTAAAAAAATGCAAGAACAAAAAAAAAAACCAACAACAACAACAACAACAAAACAACCCCCGCCCCCCCCCCCCAAAAAAAAAAAACAAAAAAAACACAAAAGCCATAAAACGTCTTCTCTCGGCAGCATATATATATATATATATATATATATATATATATATATATATATATATATATATATATATATATATATATAAAGCAATTGCATATCCCCCAACATTCATAGGCTTCTCGCGTATCGACGTAAAAACGGTGACACTTTAATTAGTGCGTTCGTGCAGTGCACCATATGACCTGAAGGCCGTTGATAATAAGGGGGGCATCAGATGCATACAGACATGTGTGAGCTTTGAGCAGCAACCAATAGCAGCTCCAATGTTGTCTTCAAACACGAGTCGCACGGATACCTCCACAATCCGAGATGGCCTACCATCATGACATGGAGCCCATAGGGGCCTTGTGTGTGTAAAATACAAAGCACGTGTCTATAATACAAAGGTGCTAACCGGAACCACCCCACAATTAGTGAGATCTTCATCCCCATAATCATGGGCTTCATGGGATAGAACCTCCATCAACCATGTTATCAAATTCGGAATTGTCATGTGACCCTTGTAATTAGATTTTCATTTTTCACTCATTGTCGAGCCAGTCACACTAGAAAGAGGTTGTGCATGACAATAGCTGACCTTCTGCGTGTAGGCCTACACAGCGGATTGGTGTTGGCACTTTGTAACACTGAGAGTCGGTTGGCTCCATGATATTTTTTTAAAAAGAAAACAAAATAAACAAAATAAACGACAATGCTCCAACTGCGCTCCTTGCAATAGTTACCAGCACCCATCTTCAAACAGGCAAGAGAGTTATTAGCTGCATCCTTCCTATTCGCTCGTTAGACGGTGGAACTTTTTGTAATACACCAATTGTGTGATAGGCCACTAATAACCAGGTACAAGCCAATTGCTCCACAATCTTGAATGGTTTGATAGAAACTTTGTGGAAACTGATCTGAGAGCATTGTGTTGTTAATGACTCGACAATCCACATCACATCATGGGAGCATCTGCCGCTTAAGGAAATCACTTTAGCTAAAAGAGGGAAGATTAAAAAATTCATCCTCTGTTGCATAAGAGCTCTATACCCACATAACAAACCACCACCACATCTAAACACCAGTGGAGGCCGACTTGGTTTTCATCCTGATCATTAATGCAATGGTATTGGGTAGCCTTTCTTTAATCTGATCAATGTCTTGTTATGGTGGAAACTTGAGTTCATGGATGCTTGGTTTTGTGACCTTGTCACACAATTATATAAGTGGTCCTAGCTGGTTTCACGACCCTTCGACTCTTGATACCACCTAGCTTAAGGTTGAATCATCCACTTGATCTTGTTTTACTAGGTCATTCTATGCTTAGAGATAAATGCTCTAAGGGAAGTGCATTTGTGGCTTAACCCCGTCACTCTCGGGCACCCAGAAAAGCCTAGAATTGATTCCAATAACCATTAGAATATACTCAATGTTTGTCCACACCTGTGTATAAGTAATTTCCACATCCTTGACATATTCATCGATGGAAAAGCTCTCATCCTTTTTGTATGAAGGATGGGTGGCAATACCTGTTTGCCATATAGGATCTCAATTGGGGCGTTCCCTATTATAGAAGCATGCATTATGTTTTTATATACAAACTCCATAAGTGGGCAGGCACTTCTAGGAAGTCTTTTTCCCAAAGAGTCTTTTAATTTGCCACATACCATTTACGCAAAGCATTTAAGACAACTAAAATTTTAGCTTCACTTTACCCACCATCTATTTGAGGATGATAAGCTAGTGAAACAAGCTTATCATGTTGTTAGTTACATGGATCCTCTGTGTGTTGACATATACCAAATTCACATCAGGAGTTTATAATTTGTCAAAGATTCCTATGAAGGAAAGTAAGGTAAGCTAACTTGCATGTACTTGTATCTTTGCCACCTCCTAGAATTCAATGATAATACAACTTAATGTGCTTTGTCCTAGCATAATACATTGGGTTACTAGCCAACTATATGATGATCATCTTGTCACAATGTGCTTTGTCCTAGCATAATACATTGGCTTATTAGCCAACCATATGATGATCATCTTGTCACAAATAAATGGTAGGTACTCTATCCATGGGCTCACCCATATCTATAAGTAGATTTTGCAACCAAGCTATATCACATGTTGCCATATAGGAGCACCCATATACTAGTCAATCATATGGTGATCATGTTTTCATAATAAATGAAAAATGACCTATCCATGGGCTCACTTGTATCTATAAGTAGCTTTTACAAACTAGCTACCTCACATGCTACCATATAGTAGCACCCATCCCTCTATACTCGACAAAGCACCATGGGCCTGTGTATATCCCTTGACTACTAATCTTGCCTTGTACTTGCTCATAGATCCATCTAAATTATTCTTTACTTTGTAGACCCACTTGCATCTAATTGCCTTCTTCTCCTTAGGCAAGGGCACTAAATCCCATTTCTCATTTATATCTAATGCAGCCATCTCTTCATCCATGGCATCTTCCCAATTCTTATGCCCAAATGTCTCCTTAAAACATGTGGGCTCTACTCTTATATTTCTTTGACCATATATGCATAATGATGAGTTGTATACCCATCATATCTTAACCTATCCACCACTAGATAATTAACCCTCGTAGATCTGTATACATGTGGATCACTGCTAGGTGTTCTCAACACTACTTTGGCTCTTTGTACATTATGTGTAATCAAGGCTCTCTTCTAAGCCACTATCCCCATCATGGCTTGCTAAAACACTAGCAATTATGAAAAGATCCACCTTCTCTTTTCCATTTCATGATACATGTAAATTTGCTAAATTTGTAGCACTTGTAGTATCACCAAATGATGTATCAAAATTCATGGCATTTTGCCTCGGCCTTCCTGAATAAGATCTAACAATAGACCCATGAGTGTGTTTTTTGAGGGGGCTTGATGGAGGGAGCTTTTACTGGAAACTCTTCTCTTAAAAATGTGGACATTCTCTCTCGAGTCCCTCCACCACTACCTCCAACCCAGCCCATCACTACCTCCTACAACCTCCACCACCACCTCTCAACCCAGCCCACTTTCTCCCCTCTAGCCCAACTTAGCTCCTCCCTTCTCTCCCTTCTCTCTCTCTCTCTCTCTCTCTCTCTCTCTCAATCTCCCACCTCTTCCCTCTCCCTCTCCCACCCTCTTCCCCCTCTCACTCGTTCTCCCTTATTCACCCTCCCTCTCACTCTCTCTCTCCTTCCCTCTATCTCTCCTTCCCCCAACCTCGTCCCTTTTTCTCTCCCTCTCCCTGTCTTTCTCCCTCTCTCCTTCTCTCTCAACCTTGTCCTTTATTTTGGGTATTCACATGTGCACAAAATATTACAAACCCTCTCTCTCTCCTTCTCCCAACCTCGTCCTTTCAACCCTCTCTCTCTCCTTCTCCCAACCTCGTCCTTTCTTTCTCCTACTCCCTATGTCTCCCCTTCTCCCTCTCCCATCTTGCTCCCTCTCTCTCCCCTTTTCCCTCTCCTATACTCTCCCTCTCCCTCTCCCTCTCTCACCCTTCCTATACATAATCTCTCCTTCCCTCTCTCTCACTCTTTCTCCCTTTTCCACCCACCCTTCTCTCTCTCTCTCTCTCTCGCTCTTTCTTCCTTTTCCACCAACCCTCCCTCTCTCTTACTCTTTCTCCCTTTTCCACCCACCCTCCCTCTCTTATACTCTTTCTCCCTTTTCCACCCACCCTCCCTCTCTCTCTCCCCCTCTCCCACTCTCTTCTCTTTCTCTCTCCCTCTCTCACCCTCTTCCTCTTCACTTTCTCTCTCCCTCTCCCACCCTCTTCCCCCTCACTCCTTCCTTGCCCTCTCCCTCTTGCACCCTCCCTATGCATTATCTCTCATTAACCAAATCAACATGCTACCTTGTACAAGAGAGGGAGAGAAGAAGAGAAAGATGACATGCAAGGGTCGGTTTCGAAGACTAGCACTTAGCCAACCCTAACGAGGGTTAACTCCCCGATGTGAGGTTGCTAGGGGCTCACTCCACCTCCACTTGTGTCACTCAAATGGAGCTTCCACAAGCTAGAAAGAGAGAAAAGAGGAAGGAAGCTATGGAAAGCTCTACCTCTACTTCATGCCTTCTTATATACATGAGCTCTCTTCTTATAATGGCTGGCTGCCCATTTACAATTGGGGGCCCAAAACTAACTTCCTATCTCTATTTACATCTAGGCTCATTCTTGTTGACTGGCATTACAGAAGTTGTAAGCTCGATCACCCCATATATCTTTTTTATTAAGCACTTAGAGTGGTTATGTAACAATGGATTACAAGAAGCGTAACCATGCTTGAAAAATGTTGTTAACCAATGTTATTAACATACCCCCCTCCCTAATTCACATCCATCCTTGAAGTTGGCAAGGGTGCTTAGCAGTAAGTAGATGGAGTAGGTGCGCGGTTGAAGTCGCGAACCACGACTTGGGATGTGGGCGGGGGATCGATGCAGCTCGTCCAAAAAGTGGTCTCCATCATGTCTTCAAAGATCTAAACACGCTAGGCAGGCATCCATTGGATGCGCTCGTTAGCCAACTAACTGCTTCAAAGTGGGGCCTTTGTTGAGGTCAAAGGTGAGGCCTTGGCTACCCTCGTGGTAGTGGTTCCAATCTGGGAAGGCTTCCAAAAGCGTAATAATGAGGTTGAAGAAGAGGATAGTAGCCATAATTTCTAGATTAGGCACCTGCTCATATCTATCGAGATGAAGGCGTGGATCTTTCTGAACATGGTGGTCTTGGTGTAGGGGCTTTGGGACATTGGTGGGGCAAACCATGGAAAGTTGCAAAGTTTAGGGTTTGCTATCTGCTCCTTATGGAAGAGGTCCCAAGCCTAGTGTCAGTGGATGGGCAAGTAGGTGGGGTCGATGCGTAGATGACAGGGCATCTTGCAATATTGCTCCCAGATAAAAGATTTGAGAAGAAAGGGATTATGCCAGGCAAGCTACTTGCCCATAATCTCGAAAGTGACGGGCGAGTAGTGGAGGGGGATCAGTTGTAACCTCCTTGTTGTTGCCAATGGGGGTGTTGGCACTTCCATGCACTGTTCTTGGCATCCAAGTAGGGTCGAAGGACATGGATGTCTATACAGTCGGTCACCCTATTGATGGGGGCTTCTTGGAGTTATCGACCAAGCAATATGTTGATAGCCTGCTTGAACTCCATGCTATCCAAGGGATTGCGCCAGTTGAGGGGGGGGTCTAGCTCTTTAGTCTCCTATGGTGGGGGTGGGGGGATTTCACCTTCCTCCAGAGGTGTGGGGGAAGGGAAGTCGGGGTGGTGTGATTGTGACGAGGGTGGAGGGGCTGTCGATGTGGAGAGGGTACCATGGCAAGGGCTGCAGGTAAGGAGAGGTGGGGGCCTTGCCCGACATCAAGGGAATGTCTTTGAGGTTGAGGGGGAGGCCCAAATGGAGATGGAGGGTGTTGAAATATACAAGTGAATAGGGTGTGTGCGGGAACAAGCCCTTGGCAAGAGGCTGTAAAAGAGAATATTTAAATGTGAGAGAACCTGTGAAAAGGTGAGAAGAATCTACTGGGAGAGAATAAAGGGTAGCATGAGAAGATTTAGGAAGTGTGGAGATATTCTGGGAGATATTCTAGGAAAAGTGAAGAGGTGGAGAGAATCAAGCAAAAGAGGTGGAGTGAATCAAGGAGAAATCAGTGGGATTAGATGCTTGGATGTAAACTTTATAAATTGAGGCATTGGCCTAATGAGAATTTGTTCGTTTTTGATTATCCATGCCTACATTAAGCTATTAGTTAATTTCTCACTAATCACATCTTGATTATCATCTAATCACTTTGTTAATGATGTTGATTCTAGCATTTGATCCACCATAGCTCATCACATTGCTCTAATTTCAATATGGTATCAGAGCCTAGCCTAGAATCCATCAATTTGTGAGCCCATTATCTTGCTAATTATTTTGCTAATTAGGATTAGTAGAAAATTATAATTTTTCCCTCTTTTTCAACTAGTCTCTGCACCCCCAGCCAGTGGTGGAGGAGCTCCCTCTCCTTACACACTTCAAATTAGGCCGAACCCTTCTAGCCATAGATAGCCACTTCAATGGGGCTCTAGCCAAGCCAATCACAAGCGCAAACCGCCGGCGCATCAAGAAGAAATCACGTTTTTTTCCAGCACAGGTTTTTCTGAGAAATCTGCAAATCTTGTCTTCATCCAATCAAATGGGTCTAATTCCTCTTAGCCCTGGGGGTTTTCAAGCATGCTCTACAAGCTGGTGAAGTTAGAATTCAATTTGATGAAGTCTACAGTGAGATCCAAGCCCTTCATCAAATCTACACGTGACTTTGATAAAACAGAGATTTAGCTTTCAATGTTTGGTCAAATCTTGTGTTTCTTGGCTTAATCCTCTACTAGACTCATTGCTATTGATGGCCTTGAAAGCATTTGAGCTCATTTGAAGTCTAAGGCACCAGATCTGGACTCCTCGCATACTCTGTTTTCTGCACACAAAACAGTGGATTAATTTGCTAAATCAGTGCTAATCACTGTATTTTGGTGCAATTGAGGGTTCAAATTAACCATTAGGTATCTGATACAGATCCCTATAACTTCAGATTGCAATTTGGAGTTGGTTTGATGCTCCAACCATTCCGTACAAATTGGTTACCCTTGATTTAATGTAATTTCTGGTGATTTTATGCTGATAAATTTGTTGTAATCATCTCTTAAACACCAGATTGAGTTGTAAAAGGGTAGACACTACCCTTGAATCTTGAAATTGGATCAAGAGGTAAGATCCCCTTCACATCATCATGAGTACAGTACAAGAAATAGCCAAATTTAATGGGGAGCAGTTTTACACATGGCAGACAAAAACCATGTATTTGCTCATGAGGAAAAATCTATGGAAGAGATGAATGCCCAGAGGTGAGGGGAAAATGAGTGGAAGAGCAGGAATGAAAAAGCATTGGGACTTATTGCACTCAGTTTAAATGATGAAATCATTCATCACATCACAGGGATACAATGGGCAAAAGATGCATGGGATGAACTCAATAAATTATTTGGCACACAAACTAAAAATTCAAAGATAAATCTGTTAATGCAATTCTACAAATTGGACATGAAGGAAAGTGAACCTTTAATCACACACTTGAACAAATATAAAAGCATTAAGCAAAAACTGGCAACTATTGTCAAAAAGGTAGAAGATGATGAGGCACTAGCAGTGCTGCTGAAGAGTGTGGACAAAGGTGAATATGAAAAGATTGTAGCAACACTAAAGAATGTACCTGAATTGAAGCTACACGAGATAGAAGGAGCTCTACTAGAGCAAGAGAGCAGAGGCAAAGAGAAGAAATGGCTCAACTCAACAGCAGGAGAAGAAGGCATTCTTCACCCGAGGAGGATTCTCTCGAGGACGAGGACGAGGAAGAGGCAGAGTAGGAGGAAGGACCTTCACTTGCCACAACTGTGGAAAGCCAGGACACATGGCAAGAGACTGCTACAGCAAACCCAGTGGAGAAGGAACGACATCGGCAAACTTCATGGTGGCTCCAAAGGAAGTGGAGTCGGATCATCTTTTCTGAGAGAGAGAGAGAGAGAGAGAGAGAGAGAGAGAGACCCCACAACCCAATGTAACCTGCCCCAACAAAGTAAAACCACCTCTGAGCCACCGATGATGTAGGCCACGTGGTAGATGTATGTGTGAGCACTTTAGTCAAGGTCGCGGGCACTTGTAGTAGCCTTGGACACATAGAGAGAGAGAGAGTGTCAAGGACTATGAGTTTAGGGACTTGAGGCACTGGTCGCGGACTATCAAGTAAGAGAGAAACTTGGTACAGGGTCCAGGTGTGCTAAGTTAACTTGAGGGGAGGTGTGCTAGACACTAGTCGCGGACTATCAAGTAAGAGGGAAACTTGGTATAGGGGCTAGGTGTTCTAGGAGTATTCACTTGAGGAGGGGAGGTGTTGAAATATACAAGTGAATAGGGTGTGTGAAGGAACAAGCCCTTGGCAAGAGGCTGTAAAAGAGAATATGTAAATGTGAGAGAACCTGTGAAAAGGTGAGAAGAATCTACTGGGAGAGAATAAAGGGTAGCATGAGAAGATTTAGGAAGTGTGGAGAGAATAAAGGGTAGCATGAGAAGATTTAGGAAGTGTGGAGATATTCTGGGAAAAGTGAAGAGGTGCAGAGAATCAAGCAAAAGAGGTGGAGTGAATCAAGGAGAAATCAGTGGGATTAGATGCTTGGATGTAAACTCTATAAATTGAGGCATTGGCCTAATGAGAATTTGCTGGTTTTGATTATCCATGCCTATATTAAGCTATTAGTTAATTTCTCACTAATCACATCTTAATTATCATCTAATCACTTTGTTAATGATGTTGATTCTAGCATTTGATCCACCATAGCTCATCACATTGCTCTAATTTCAACAGAGGGTGGGGGGTGAGGAGGGTGTTGGTGATGGAGACAGAGTGGGTATGTGAGGGGATGTAGAGGATTATGAGGGAAAGAGAGAAAGGGTAGTTCCTGGGGGTGGTGGTGGTTGGGAGCTAGTACTGGGTTAGGATGAGTGAGCTAGGGGAGGTTGATGAGGAGGAGACAAGGGTGGGGGTGGCTTAGTGGGGGGGTTTCCAGGAGCCGCTCCTCCATCTGGATCATCATCTTAATCGTTTTTATCTCAGAGGAGTTATTATGCGGGCCATTGGAGTAGAAGAATTGACGGGCATCTTTAGCGTCTTAGAGGGGGAGAAGTCCAGGGGAAAGGCCACATGGGAGTCATTGAATTGCATGATCCTAGTGGCATGGATAATTTGGAGTTGGAGGCGGCACCTATGGTGGAGGATGAGAAGTCCTTTGGGGGCGTAAGGGGGGAGCTCACAAAACAACGACGGAGGGACTTATAGGCCGCATAGATGATTTCTCTGTCGACCATGTTGAATACTTGGGCTTTTTGGTATCCAAAGACGGGATTTCTCCAGATTCCGCAAAAGTCCAAGCAATCTCATAGATTGGCTTGAACCAAAGACAGTGAAAGAAGTCAGAGGATTCTTGGGACTAACTGGTTGGTATAGAATTTTTATACCTAAGTATGCTCTCATAGCTTCCCCCTGACTAATCTTCTCAAAAAGAATATCCCGTTCCATTGGTCTGCTAGGTGTCAAAGTGCTGTTGATAAGCTGAAGACTGCCTTGGTATAACCAATCCCATTCTGAAATTTTCAGATTTCTCTCTACCCTTTGAGGTAGTAACTGATGCCAGTGGTTTTGCCCTGGGAGGTGCACTCATGCGGGCAGGTCATGCAGTGGCCTATGAATCCCGAAAACTCAGAACGCATGAGAGAAATTATGCTGTCCATGACCTAGAGAGCTACTTTCGGTAGTCTGAAGTTGTGGAGACATTACCTACTGGGTCAAAGATTCACTTTGATGTCAGATCATCAGAGCTTAAAGTGGATCTTCACTCAGAAGGATCTCAACATGCGCCAAACAAGGTGGATGCAGACCCTGCAGGAATTTGATTTTGAAATCAAGTACCGCCCAGGCAAAGAAAATGTGGTAGCAGATGCCCTCAGTAGAAAACCCTCCTTGCTTGCAATCACAGTGGTGTCAAATCCATTGATTAATGAAGCAAGAGAAGATCATGTAGGATAGATTCTTTGGCCCTATTGCTACCCTACTTATGCGGGAAAGCAAAACTCCTCAAGAGTTGAACCGAGTTCAAGGGTACAGCGTGGATGATGGGATTATGTATTATAATAGCAGGCTATGCATTCCCAAATGATGAGGGAACTAAAGGTCAAATTTTGAATGAAGCCCATGATAGCCTTATTGCAGGACATCCAGGTTTCATCAAGACCTACATGTCTGTGAAGAAAAGCTTCTTTTGGCCTGGACTAAAAAAGGATGTACTTAATCATGTACGTCAATGCTTGATTTGTCAGAAAGTCAAAGCCGAGAGAGTAAAAATGCCTGGGAAGTTACATCCAGTAGACATCCCCCAGATGAAGTGGGAATGTATCAGTATGGATTTTATTACTACTACTGGACTACCTTTAGTGCAATCAGGTTACAACTCCATCTTCGTGGTAGTTGATAGACTAACCAAAGTTGCCCATCTGATTCCAGTAAAAGAAACCTACACTACAGTGGATGTGGCTAGATTGTTCCTCAAGGAAATATTCAGATTGCATGGCCTACCCAGGAGAATAGTAAGTGTTCGAGATCCCAAGTTCACGTCAAGATTCTGGACTACATTTTTCGAAGTAGTAGGAACTTTCTTGGATCTCAGCACAGCTTACCACCCTAAGACCGATGGTCAAACAGAAAGGGTGAACCAAGTAATCGAAGATATACTTCGGTCATGCTGCGGGGGTACGGAACCCAAAAAGTGGCTAAGCTATCTGCACCTAGTCGAGTTCGCCTACAATGCCTCTTATCACCGAAGCATCGGGATGAGGCCTTTCAAAGCTCTGTATGGACAAGACTGCCTAACACCATTAACTTGGTCCGACCCATTGATTAGGGTTGAGATGTCCAGACAGATGCTTGACAACATGGAGCAGCAGATGCAGTCAATCCGCAAAGATTTAAGAGTTGCCTACCAGGATAGACAGAAGCAGTATGCAGATAAGAAAAGGTCAGACAGAAAATTCGAAGAAGTAGTTATGGTCTTCATTTGAGTGCCCCAAGAAAGTAGGTGACTTAGCCTATGAACTTCTTCTGCCTCCTCATCTCAAAGTACATAATGTATTTCATGTCAGCCTACTTAAGAAGTATGTACCGAGCCCGAATCATATGCTTAATGAACTCTTAACTTCTTCAACACCCAAGGGGGGCTGATGGAACTCCAACCTGAAGAAATCCTTGATAATCAAGAGAAGGTTCTCAGGAATAGAATTCTGAGAGAATTCTTAGTCAAATGGAAGTTCTATCCTTTTGAAGATGCCACCTGGGAGAAAGAAGCTGAACTGATACGATATTACCCCCAGTTTGCGAGATGAGGACATCTCGCATTTTTCAAGTGGGAGAAAATGTAAGACTCCTCCCCAACCCCTCAAGATGTCCAGTATCTTCCCCTTTAATCAATCCCTTTTTCAGAATAATAAAAAATCTTGTTTCTACTTGTTTTGGCCTAGAGAGAGAAAATATTCTAGAGAGAGATAACTCGGTTTTTAGATATCTTTGGATGGAAAAATATCCTTTCTTATTAGAATAAATTCCCTTGAAATAGAAGTTTAAAAAGAATTTCCTAAGGTGCATTATAAATAAATTATAATCTGCTAAAAAGAGACAGGCCCAAGGGTCCAGATTTTTTGATAATTTAGATTAAGGTTTTGAGGGGCCAATTAGATTAATCCAAATGTAGGGAGGAGATAAATGGAAGAAATAAAGAAAAACCCCCCAAAAATGAGTAAATACTCACATAAGATGAAGAGTGGACTAAGGACCAAAGGAAATACTAAAAAAATAAATTTTTGACACCTCAAAGTGGGGATGCCCCCTCATGAAAGAGGCGCCTATTTCACATGTGTGGAGGAGTTTTAAACCCTCAAATAATGAGATATTCCATCTCTCCTCTCTCCTAATTCAACTCTAGATCGAAAAAGTAAGCTAAACTAACCCAAAAATGGTCAAAAATTGACCAAACTAATCTGGAAAGTTCTAGAATCAGTTTGCTTAGTTAGAGGCTCAATTTTTCCTATAAATAGAAGCCTCCCCCTTTGTAAAAGCTTAATAGTGTTTATGCACTGTTACTCTACTCCTCCCCAAAGCCAAAAACATTGAATTCACTTGATGATTCACTTGTTTTTGACTAATTTCCTCTACAAAGAATTGGTGGCCACTCTTGATCCAAACAAGAGTAGAACCCTCAATCCCTCAAGCAAAAGGAAAGCTCAAAAAACTCCATGTAAGTTATTAATTCTACTTTTTTTTAATTCTAATCTATGGTTTTCTGAATTCTTTGCTTTTTAATGTGATTATGGATTATAAGCCTTGATGAAAAGGCTTCCCCCTTCTCTTCATTAAGAATTTCAGCCTTTCTTTATCCTAAAATGAGAAACAAATAAATTAAGTTAAACTTTTACTATTGATTACTCTTTAGAAGTGAAAATTGATTAGATTAGAGTGCTTTACTTCATCTTGGGATAAATTTTAAAGTAAATTTAGAATGTAAAAATTGAGAAATGGTCAGCCATACAAAGGAGGTTATGGCAAAATTTTCTTAAATTTTGTGGAAATAAGTTTTATCTTTATGTTATTCAAAAAGTAGACCTACGATCAAGAAGTTTTGGGGATGCGGATTTAAGATATACTCATTGTATTCAAAAGAAAGTCAAAACTGAAAACTTGCATACAAACCCTATTTTCTTAAAGGACTGTCTTACGCTAGAATGCTGGAGGGAGCATTTGGTATATGTATTTTTCTAAGGAAAGTTCGGTTGCAAGAGTTGGCGGGGAGTATTCATCAAAGGACAATTCACGCGGCAAAGCCTACCCAGGTCTTGTGACCAGCCTCAGTATGGTTAAAATGGTGCGCTTCCGGTACGATGGACGAGGGCCGACAAAGCGGTCCCTAAGTGAAGTGCCAGGACACCTAAGGAGGATCCTAGAGGGTTCTGACCAGGAAATGCACAGGCTCGCGGTGCCGAGGACACCCATGCGTATGTCGAGGAAGATATTGTATGATGTACCAATGTTTATTGAAATCTGTTTTACTGGACATCTATAACCAATAATTGTTTGTCGATGGATTGTTTTATAAGTTAAAGTTTAAAGAGGATTATGTGCATATCTGTATACTAAAGCAAAAGTTAAGAAAGGCATTCAATTATGGGTAGGTAAGTACTTGTCTGGTTCTACCAATTCTAGTGGGCGGGCGGTGGCTAACCCATGGACCGGATGGGGTTAGGCTGGAATCAGTAGAGTTTTAATAATAAAATTGATTAATAAGAATACGCTTTGAACTCGAGTGGTTAAATAAAAGCCCGAAGACTTCTCAAATGAATAGATCAACAGCTGTGCCTGATTCAATTAGGAAAAAAGCGTTGATTTCTTCAAGTTAAGTCTGTAATAGTTTTCCTTATATCTGGTTTAATCAGATGAAGGTTAGTTAGTCTCTTGACCCCGTTAGAAAATTCGTTAAGAAATGAAAAAAGGTGGAATCGTCCCTATTTTTCGGGCAAGGAAAATTTTCCCAGTTTTGGTTTTGGAATGACCAACAATTTAGTCTCGTGCCCGGACATTCGAGGGCAAGGCCCCGAGTGGGAAACCCTGCCCCGCACAAGAGGAAGCTACTTCCGCTGCTACCAACCGGGAATCCGGTGCACAGAGGGGGTAGTGGGATCCCACAGTATTGACTAAAGCACCCATTGGCGCAGATTATGTTTTTCCCTTGAAGAAAACAAAATACTGTACAAGAGTTTGATCCCTTTAAGATTCTTAGCAAAAGATCATCTGAAGGCAAACGCACACTATGATGATGATGTAATTGGTTTGCATTTGGATGATGCTTAAAATAAACATGATGTTGATGTTAGAGAAGGCTACCAAAGAACATGGGAAAGGAACACTTATGGGTTAAAAAACAAGAGGTACAATTGTAGTCCAAAAAACGCAACACTTCTATGAAGGTAGCAAGAAAAAATGCCACCTTAACTGTGCAGGTGCCATAGAAGATAAGTAGTAGCTAGAGACAAGCAGTAGCCCAACCAAAGGAAAGTAGCGTGTTGATAGACGTGGTGCCATGGAGAGGTTGCCAAAGGGTGCCTTAGCTACGTTTGGCTGACAAATTGTAGAGGTGGTAGGTGGAGTAGCTAGGAGTTGAGGGCTCAGATAGTGGTACACTCAAAGAGTGGCAGAGCAACCAGGTAACTTGCTTTCGATCATGGTGGATAGTGAGCTAGCTCTAGACGACGGCTCCACTAAGGGTGCATTTTTGAGAGGTTGTCATGAGATGGGGTTGGAGATTGAAAAACAACTAGGTTATGGCCATGGCTCTGATACCATGAAGAAAATAGGAGTGCCCAACTCTATGAAGGTTGGAACAGCTGCATGTTCAAGACGTGTGCGAGTAGGAGATAAGGCTTGAAGGGAAGAGGAGATGGACCTCAAGCGATGATAATGAAGGACAAGGGTTAGAGGGACAGAGAGAGAGAGAGAGAGAGAGAGAGAGAGAGAGAGAGAGAGAGAGAGAGAGAGAGAGAGAGAGAGAGAGAGAGAGAGAGAGAATTCCTAGTCACCCACAAAAAATCTTCCCTTTATTATCCCCAAGCCAATGGCTAACCGGAGAGCACAAATAAAGTCCTTTGTGCCATCCTGACCAAAACAGTTGGGAACAAAAATTTCCCGGTGCACTCTAGGCATATCGTGCATCCTACAGAACAACCACAAATGCAACACCCTTCAATTTAACCTATGGTGCTGAAGCGGTCATGCCTATAGAGTTCCTAGTACCCAGCTTGAAAATTGCAATAGAGGAAAAACTCATTGGCAATGTCCTCAAATATCACCTATTCGAGCTAGAAAAGCTCGACGAAACATGCCTCCTCGCTGTATATGGTATGATTGTGGAAAAACTGAGGCGTAAACAGTGGTTTGGCAGCCAACTCAAAGATGAAACATGCCTCCTCATTGTATACAGTATGATTGTGGAAAAACTGAGGCATAAACAATGGTTTAATGACTAACTCAAAGACAAACAAATGAACGAGGGCGACATGGTCCTGCTCTACAGCACAAAAAACCACAAAAAGAAACTCAAATTTAGAAGCTTAGGACCTTTCCTAGTCACTGAGATAACCCCGAAAGGCGCAATGCGCATAGAAACACTCAACGGCATTGAGATGGCGGGATACTTCAATGGAACGCTACTATGGCCCACTCACTGAAACCATGCTAAGGGCCATTCATGCCAAAAAACAATGAAAAAATAGCATGAAGAGATGATAGAAACAACCCAACAAGAAGCCAAAGAGCGGCAAGAAAAACTTCGGGGCAAAAACATCATGGTCAACATGGCCCAAGTAGTAGACCTCGAAGAAGAAGATTGGGAAGTGAAACCCGCTCGGTTGTGGTTAGGAATGACCAGCCTGACAACTTTCACCCAAAATTTGGCTCTTGTTGATAGAGGAGCTAATCAAAACTTAATGTCCTATGACACATGGCTCTCCCTTGGGAGGCCCTCATTAAAAAACACCCCAGCCACATGATCACTACAATGCCTCACAATCAGTTCAATGTTTAGGCACCATCACAACCTTGTTGCACATTGCCAATAACCCCCTGGAAGGGAAGTTTTATGTGATGCCTGCAGGAACCACGAGTGAAGAAATTCTTCTAGGGCGTGGATGGATGGGACACAACCGTTGCCAATTTAATTTCTTCTAGGGCGTGGATGGATGGGACACAACCATTGCCAATTTGATTGGGACACAAGGACTGCCACCCTGCAAAACTAGCCTCCAACCAGGTTATTGTCCTAATGACAGATGAAGAACCCTTGCCCTCTAATAATCCACCCCAAGTCGATAACCCCACTCCCCTAACCACTATCACTCCACTCTTTGACCAATATAGAACCATGCCACTTAAAAAGAGGCCTCTCCCCACTGTGAATACACCCAATTGCCTCGCACACCCTCATCAACACCCAACTCTACAGTTGCCCGAACCTACCTCAAAGATGCCACCATGGCTGCTAACCGCACTAAAAAGCCTAACCCACCCCAAGTACACCTTTGGCCTTGAGGCACACAAGGCAGGAACTCTCGCCCTTAGGTACCCAAGAAGCTCTAGCCCAATGATATTATGAAGGTACTACAACTCTATGGATCCCCTGCTGATCCACTTCCCAAACTCATGCACCAAAAAAACCAACTTACCTCTGGACGGCACTCAATTTGACAACCACAAGCCCCCAAGGTACAGGAAAACCGCTGGCAAAATGCTGCCCAAGGTTGAACCATCATCAACCACAACCTCAGCCTTTCTTTCCCACTACTTCAGGTGGATCTCGAATCCTCTACTCCAAGCTCAAAACTTCTATAAAGGCAATCGGAAAATTTGGGTCCCCCAACAACTGATATGGTACACCATTCCTACCCATGTCATCCCAAAGTTACCAAAATTTCAATGGAAGCCCAAGATGGCTCCCACCACTACCACCACTGCTATTGCACGGGACAAAGGGAAGGAAAAACTTTCAGTAGACACCTTGACCATCTAACCGCAATCCATTGTCCCTAACAATGATATACCCTCGACTTCGGCTACTCACCCATCTGACTCCCTTGGTATACTCCCACTCAACCCCTTGCATCTCTAACCCCAGCTGCTCCCTCCATGGAAGCCTCCAAACTTTCGATGGAGATACCCACCTCCCCAAAACCAAATTGGAGCCGCCTTCTCACTCTAGCAAAGTGGGCAAGGAGTCAGTACAAAACCTGCAATGGGGTATTGGCTACATAGCCTTAGGGTACAAAACCTGTTTACAGGGTTCCCAAAAAAAATGATGCAAGAAGCCATAGCCATACCTTCTTCGTGTGCCTAAGACACGGTCGTTTCCTTGTCAAAAATTGAAGGCACACATGTACGCTTCTGAAGCCATGGCCATACCCTTCGCCCACACTAAGCCACGGCCATACCCTTCTCAATAGCTCAAGCCAACGCAAAGGCTAAAGCCACGACCGTACCCTTCTTTAGCCATAGCCGTACCTTTCTTTAGCCATGGCTATACCCTTCTCAACAGCTCACGCCATGGCCGTACCTTTCTTTAGCCACGGTCGTACCCTTATGAAGACACGGACATACCCTTCCTAGAAATCTATAAAAAGGTGCCCACAACTTCCATTTCCCTCACTCTTTTCTCTCTCTCTAGTTGAACTCTTGCAGTTTTTTCCCTTGAGCTCCCACCCTTCCAACTAGCCTCCTACTCTTATTACAGCATGGCCAAGCACTCCAACTCCTCCTATGAGGTCCTCACTCATACACCCCAGAAGAAGAAGCACCTAGTTGAACTCTTGCAGTTTTTTCCCTTGAGCTCTCACCCTTCCAACTAGCCTCCTACTCTTATTAGCAGCATGGCCAAGCACTCCAACTCCTCCTATGAGGTCCTCACTCATACACCCCAGAAGAAGAAGCACCTAGCGGGGGGCCATTTTGAGGAGTATGGCAAGGACTCCACCCAACTATCGCACCACCTGGGCAAGCCTCTTATGCGCTAGGTCAATGGCCACACCATCCATAGCCTTATGAAGGACAATCATAAGGTGGAGCACAAGCTCCTCTATTACACAAGGCCATTACAAATCCGGAAATTGTGGCCCACCTGGAGCAAATCAGCAGGCTTGATGGCCTACCCACCTTGGAACCCTCCTGGGGCCCGGACCTGTTGAATTGCATGTACTTTACAGAGGCCTATGACACCAAAACGAGGCTACAGGACAACGAGGGTGACCCCCAGATGATCCACCTCAATCTGGACCTAGGCGCTCCATCTCTCGCACTTGGAGCAACCATATGTCTACCTCGCCAACATGATGCGCCACGTTCATGGCACTTACCATGGATCCACCACCAAGGATGGGATCGAGTGGCAAAATATCTCCTAGATCAGGAGCTAGTTATGCCCACCCATGCCCTCGCTTTCTTCTCACCACCCGTTGGACTGATCGTTTCAATCAGTACCATCTCCCTACCCTCACTCGTGTCCAGCAAGGAGTGCCAATGAACTGGGCTAAGTACCTCCACAAAGATCTCCACGCGGTCTACGCGAACCCATAGGGGAAGCTCACGGATGGCAGCCTCACTCCTCACCAAGGTCCTTTATCATACTGCAGGCTAGACCAACCTCCCTCGAGCTGTCCAATTGGAGGGCCCCACCACCATTCCCACCCCTCTCCCTCCGCCTTGCCCCTATCCAACCTCTCCATCCCCCAAGCGCCATCACCCTGACACCTAGAAACACAACAGGAGCCTGCTCCCCACCACACCACGGCTAGAATAGACAGAGCGGCACAAGATGCTGAAGCCCACTGCTCAAGGCCATTGAAGAGGAGGAGCTGCACCACACAACACAATTTTTTGACCAAAATCTCTACGAGACACCCCTACCTCATGGGTCCTCTCTGCCCCCTTCTTTTGACTTCTCTAAAGTTAGCAATTCTTCCCTTGCCTCCTCCCAGTGCAACAACACCATGGATACCCTACGCTAGGCACATGCAAGCAACTTCCACTCCTAGGAAGCGGTATCCATTCCACTCATGACATGATACTTGATTTTGCCCAGGGCTTCTCTAGCTTAGCCTACAAATTCATGAATTAAATGGCCGACTACATGCACAGGCATCAGGAGTAGGTCAAAATTGTGTAGCAACAGATCGTCGCAAAGGCCAACCAGCAAACCCATGAGGCCCTCCACAAGGCCACGTTAGCTAACCACCTTGGAGGAAAGCTCAATGTCAGCTTTTCGATGAGCCCTAGAGCGCCTTCATCGGGTATACGGTTTAGGAGATACGGGCCTCCAAACAGGGGTGTTTTTTTTTTTTGCCGACGGACCCCTGTTCTCACGCTGTGAAGCGGACTTCATGGGTTTTATAATTTTTGATTGATTTTTTTTTGACACGGTTCTCGAGGGCGTGAACCCTTTGGCCGTGAAGTTGTAGAAAATGGTTCATGCCGTAAACTCCGCGGACTTCACGGAAATATTAAATTCATTTTTTTTGGAGTCTAGTGGGAAATACGAATTTTCCTTTTTGGGAAAAATATTTTAGAATTTAAAATGAAAGGGATATGGGCATTTTCCCAAAAAGGTAAGTGGAATAAAAAAAGTCAACCTTTTAATGACACCCCTTACACCCTTCATAAATGACTCCCAAAATGGACAATTTGATAACTCATGAGCATCTACTCATTGAATGCTCCTTAGCCTTACTAAGTTATATAAAAAAGTGATTAAGAATTAATCTAAGATTAATTATTTCACTAATCTTTTCTTCTTTTACATTAATCAAGGACTCTAATTAACCACTAATCTCTAATTAATTCACACAATTGAGAACATCATTGGATAGAGCAAGGGAATGCTAATCTTTGTGCATCAACAAATGTGTAAATTAATCTAAAATAAGAGATTAATTAGACTCTTAATTATGGTCTCCTCTTTTAAGGCAAAATTAAGCAAGGAGAGTCAAATTTCTCCAATTGATGTGATTAGGTGTTTTGATGCACCATGCTCTCAAAACACTCAAAAACACCAATTTCAACTACTCATATGATCAATTTAGACCCCAATTAACATATTTTCTAATTTTTTACCTCTTGAGCAAGATTAATCACCCTCAATGACAAAAACCAGTTCATTAAGAGAAATTAGTCAAATTCAAGGATGGTTTTAATAATTTAAAAAAAAGATTAAGCTACTCCTAATGCTTGCTAACACTCTAATCCAAACAATTTCAACAACAAACACATAGTTAAACTAAAATTAATGATCTTAGTTCTATGTTTAACATTAAAAAGAGCTAACATTCACTAAAAATTGCATTCTATTGCATTGTTTGATGCAATGGATGCAAACTAGGCATAATACTAACTATGTGCAAGCCCTAAGAACATGAAAAACCACAATAATAATAACAACAAAAATAACAAATTAAGCAAAAGGCATTCTTTTCAAAAATAAAAAATTGAGCTATTCTACACTAAATCTCACACAAATCACCATCAAATCCATATCTTTTGCATGGAAAACCATTAATCAAGATAATGGGTAATGGGTTATGCTTAGATTAGAGGAAAAACGATGGAAAAACCAAGGGATGGCTCCCCGGTAGAGCGGGTGCCAAAAATATTAAGGCTCACCCTAACCCTCCTTGAAACACATCCAAAAAGAGATTACCTGGTGAACTACAACTGTCGTGAGGATCTTTCCAATGGCCGAGCTCGTAACCCTTGAGGTCTCCAAACTCTACAACTCCTTGAGATGCAATTCCACCGCGCCTCTTACGAGCGTTGTCACACTTGCAACGTTACACTATGGGTACTCGTCCCTCCTCTCACCTCACTTCACTCACACACACTCACTAGCATGCATTAAGGAGAGAGATTAGCAAGAGGATTAGCAAGAGCAAGACTCAATTGCACAATGGGAGAGTATGTTGTATTATGAGAGATATTCACTTATATACATGGCCATAAGTGTTCACACTCACTTAAACTGTGGCCGACCGGGCACTTTATGCTCATAAGAGGCCTAATGCTATTACAATGACTACTCTCATAATATATCCATAAGTTTTCACACTCACTTAAACTGTGGCCGACCGGCACTTTAGGCTCATAAGAGGCCTAATGCTATTACAATGACTACTCTCATAATATATCCATGAAGTACATCACTTAAGACTTCATCCTAGCTTGCTACTACACACTTTTGAAGCGGGAATCGCCATAAATACTCCGTCACACCATTACGAGTGCTCGTCCAAGTTGTAGCTGACACTATAGTCAATGGAGGACGTCTCGCGTAGCAAGGTTCGCCGAGGTCTTGACCAGTCTCGGTTCGATTTAAATGGTGAGCTTCCGATATGGTGGATGAGGGACCAAGGAAGTGGCCTATGAGTGAAGTGCTAGGTGACCTAATGAAGGATCCTAGAGGGTGCTAACCATACGGTGCTCGGGCTCTGGGTTGCCAAAGATACCCACATGTGCGTCAGGGAAGATATTTGGATCAAGGAGTAAGAGTTGTTTTTTGAATTCGGGCATGGATCTGGTTGAGTCCATGGCTCTTTTATATAGATCTGTTGGTTGATCTTGCTGATCTTCAACGGAGATTCCATTTTGATTCTTATAAGTGAATATATTGCCGGGTACTATGAGCTAGGAACTATCGAAAAGGCCCCTGAGTGGACAGGTGGTGAGCGTTCTGGTTGCCAATGATGCCATAGGTACACCGATGAAGGAAAAATTAGAAATTTAGGATTCAACCGGATATTTTGGAGGATTATGATAAGTGATACTATAGTTTCATTAAAAGATTGTTTTAAAGATAGCTAAATGTGTGAGAAAGGTAATTTCATATTGGGCGTGTAAGTGGTGTGACTAGTTTTAAGTTGCATGAATATCCGGCTAGGGGGCCTAGGAACTCTTTTCCCTGGTACCTGGGACAAAACCTAACCAAATTCTTAAATGGATCCCATCACTACAGTGGTTGGGCGGTTGGCTAACCCACGGGGCTGGATGGGGTTTAGCTGGACTGATGGGTCCCTAAAAAGAGACTTATTTCTGTTATGGTACGATAGATGAAGTAAATCCCGGATAAAAATTGTTCTATGGAAAAGAATCAATGGCTGTGCCTCTCAATGAGGAAAAAAGCGTTGGTCTCTGATCCAAGTGCAAGTCTTTTCCTTGATCTGACTATGGGTCTTACGGGTTCGGTCAGATTAGTTCAGTTAGTTAAGGCTCTTGACTACGTTAGAGTAAAAATATCCTGGAGGAATCGCCCGTGTTTTCTAGGCGAGGGAAGTTTTTGCGGGCTCGATTTTGGAAGAACTGAGGGATTAGTCTCTTGTCCGAATATACATGGGCGAGGCCCCGAGAGGGACCTTGCCCTACGCAAGAAGTGCTACTTCCACTGCTAGCACCCTAGAATTCGTTACGCTGAGGGGACAGGGATCTTTTAGCTGGTATCAGAGCGAATTGGCTAAAGTGGATCAACCGAGAAGCCAAAAATGTCAAAAGTTTATGAAGTAGCAGTAAAAGGTGATAATTGTGTGATGAAATTCATACAAATTGATATTAAGAATGAAGATTCATAAATAGGTAATTGGGTCTTCAAATGGAAGTACCGCAATTGTATGGAATCCCTGACTTGCTTGAGGCATAGACATGATGGTATTTACCTTATAATTCCAAGGACCGTGACTACTCGTATATACCGTGACTACCCATATATACCGAGGGTATAACTGCAGCTCTTTACTGGCAGTATATACGAGTAAATCTAAGACCTTGAAATTATAAGCAAAAATGCTATCCAGATGATGAATTCGAATGTGGTTGATATGACTTTGATGAAAAGGCCACCCCCTTCTCTTCTTTACATTCCAACCTTTCTTGTGGCTATGGTGGTAGGCTTGTATTGTTTGATGCATGCTTGCTTGATTGTGGTGTGTGCATGTAGGAGATGATTCTTACCTTGTCTTCTCTCCCCCCTCTTTTTCTTGTCTCTTTCTCAAGATCCCTCTTACATACATAAAGGCATGGAGCAGAGGTGGAGCTTTCCATAGCTCCCTTCCTCTTTGCTGTCTACCTAGCTTGTGTAAGCTCTATTTGAGTGACACAAGTGGAGGTGGAGTGAGCCCCTAGTGGCCTCACATTGGGGAGTTAACCCTCATTAGGGTTGGCTAAGTGCTAGTCTCCGAACCACCCCTAGTGGCCTCACATTGGGGAGTTAACCCTCATTAGGGTTGGCTAAGTGCTAGTCTCCGAACCACCCCTTGCATGACATCTTTCTCTTCTTCTCTCCCTCTCTTGTGCAAGGTAGCATGTTGATTTGATTAACATCTTTGGCACCACTGCCGAGGATGGGAATTTAGCTTAGGGTCCTCCACACTCTATCACTTGCTAGAGTCATTACATAGCCCGGTTGGAGTGAAAATCCAGTGATGGTTGTATGTTTGTTTGTTGTTTGATCTTGTCTACTTCAACCATGGAGTTCAATGGAGCATAAGGAGCTTGGGAGTCTTCATCGGAAGTGGGAGACACAAGTAAGTGCCTAAACTTTGCACTTGAAGTTCATGAATTTTTGTTTTCTTCAACGTTTGTCAGAAACTTTGCACAAATAGATTAATCCCTTAATTAGTCTTAGGTAATTAGGTTTTATTAAGCATTCTAGGTATCATTAGGTAGCTAGAGACACCCACAAAAAGAAAAACACAAAATCATCAAGGAAGGACCCAAAACCTTAGAAATCAGGGGAGGAGGATAGGTGCATTTTTTACTGTGTCTGTCTTCTAAGAAGAGTACGGCCGTATGCTTCTTAGAGCCACAGTCGTGTCTTCCTTTGCCACACCCATACCTTCCTTCTGGGTAAATCTTTCAGAATCTATTTCATTAATATGAGTAGGGGGCAATTAAGGGGAATATATTGCATTTACAAGGTATAAAGGGCATTAAAAAGGGGTACGAATAGGGTACTGATGTACTGTCAAGGGAATATCATAGGGTGACTGTTAGAAGCCACGGCTACCTGCACAATTAAGAGATCTACCTGACCTGACAAGCGTACGGCCATACCTTTAGAAGAGTACGCCGTATCCTTCTCAGAGTATGCCCATGTCCTTCTCAAGCCATGCTCGTGTCTTTCTCAAGACACACCAGTAACTTTCCTCAAGTACGCTTGTTCCTTATGAAGAGTACGCCCGTTCCTTTTGTCCCACCACATCCATGTCTTTCACAAGCGCACGCCTGTGTCTTCCTCGACCAACGTATGCTCGTTCCCTCCGCCAAGCGCACGTCTGTGTCTTTCAAGAAGCGTACATCCGTACCCTTCTATCAGCCACATCTGTGTCTTTGAGGAAGTATATGTGCATACTGTCTTTCAAGTGTATGCTCATACCTTAACCAGCATACGATTGTACCTTCACACACACAAAAAAAAAACTAGAAAAATAGAAGCTGTCCAAAGGGAGATCCAGCACTACCACTAGAAGCTGTCCAAAGGGAGATCCAGCACTACCAATAGAAGCTGTCCAAAGGGAGATCCAGCACTACCACTTCCCACCTTCATGCACATACGCTCGAGGAAATTGGTGAAAGAGTACACCCATTCCTTCTATCCCACCATGGCCATGTCTTTCACAAGTGCATGCCCGTGTCTTCCTCGACCAACGTACGCTCGTTCCCTCCGCCAAGCGCACGTCCATGTCTTTCAAGAAGCATATACCCTTCTATCAGCCACGTCCGTGTCTTTTAGGAAGCATATGTGCATACCGTCTTTCAAGCATACGCCCGTACCTTAACCAGAGTATGATTGTACCTTGACATCCATCACTACCACTTCCCACCTTCATGCACGTATGCTTGAGGAAATTGGTGCAAAACAACCCTCTGTTCGATGACATAGATCTTCCTGACGCTCCCTCACGTGTAAGATTAGACCCTTCGGTCAACACAGCGTGGAGCCAAACGGTGTTGTTCTTTGACAACACTAGGGAGAGTGAAGAGCATCCTACCACCACGAGGCATGCTACCCCCGACTTAGAGATAGGAGAACTAGTGGCTCAATGCATGGACATACCACCTACCTTGGAGCAAGAACCAGAGTCCCCTACACATTCACAAAGAAGTCTTGCTTCGAGACTCCAAAACTTTATCCTGGGAAATGCGCAATCAGACAATTCGCAACCCAGGGATAGTGGCATGGAAAGCCAGCCCAAAAGAGAGCCCACACCGCCTCTAGACCATAGATCAAAAATGGGGTAAAGAGAAAGTAACCCCAACCTCCACCAGTCTGGGGGGGCATGCCCACCACTGGGATGGCCAACTCATATTAAGATCATAGGCCACCACTGGGATGGCCAACTCATATTAAGATCATAGGCCACCACTGGGATGGCCAACTCATATTAAGATCATAGGCCACCAATGGGATGGCCAACTCATATTAAGATCATAGGCCATTGCTAAACCTAGGGTAGAAACCAGCTCTCCAGGGGCCTGAAACGTCCTATCAAAGAGAGACAGCCTACCTAGCCCAATCATATCAACCTGCTGCACCAATGTACCAACAGTTCTAGCCTCGTAAGGCATACCATATGGGACCTTACAAAGAAAAAACCAGTCCTCCCTTCTTGAGATAAGGATCCCCGATGGTATATTATTCCACCTGGCCCAGCCCCCCACCTATCTTACCCCAACCAACACCCGCTCCACCCACGGAAGGACTAACTCCTAAAATGTTGAGGATAGTCATGGAAATAGGGAGTGGATAGCTGCCAAAATTGCACTGCCAACACTAGTTCAATTGGCCCAAGGGCCAAGACAAGAGTGAAACTAACCAGCCAACATCTCTAAATCGATCACCAAGTTTGATGGAACTAGAGATCCCATACCACAGTTAGAAATGTTTAATTAGATCTGTGAGGCATTTGACCACGTGGATGATCAAGTCAAAGTGAGTGCCTTCGGCCTCACCCTAGATGGCAAAGCTAGCCAGTGGTTTAGATCCCTAAAGGTAGAGGACAAGGCTACCTTTAAAGCCTTGAAAGAGGCCTTCAAGGTTGGATACTCTTGCCAAGGAACCCGATGGAGTCCAATTGGGCAACTCCATAACGTAAAACAGAAGGATGGGGAAACCATCCGGGACTACATTAAC
This sequence comes from Cibotium barometz, assembly GCF_041138505.1. Taxonomy (NCBI): domain Eukaryota; kingdom Viridiplantae; phylum Streptophyta; class Polypodiopsida; order Cyatheales; family Cibotiaceae; genus Cibotium; species Cibotium barometz. The sequence goes on along the minus strand of NC_141067.1, from coordinate 43,313,858 downwards.
AACCGGGTGAGGTATCTCCATTCCCGATAGTGACAGAGACAAGTTCTCTGATGAAAGGCTGATCGAGAGATTCCTTGAAGGCCTCGATGATGTACCCTTGCATAATTCCTTATATGCTCTAGCCCACACTTCCTTTAAGTAATGCTATAGGAGTGCTATGGACTTTGAGTATAATTTCAAGGGAAAGGGAATGCATTCCTGAGAACTATATGAGGGCACGTTCGAGGGCTCCTTCAAAACGACCATCACAAGATCTGATTGGAAAGGCAAGGAGTCCACCTCAGGACAACAAGTTGAACAGTTGGTCGTGACCTTATGCAATAAATGACCCAAAATTGGAGAACCGGGATCGAGTTGGCCAACCCCATCTTTACCCTAAGAGAGGGAACTAGTGTGGTGCCTGATTTGTTGAGCTAACCATACTAGCACAGAGTGTCCACATTTGAGATCCCATCCCACTCTCTACTGCCCTTATTGCACAAGATGGGGCAATCATGAAATTGCAAATTGCTACCAGCAAAGAGCTTCTCATCAACCCGAGCCCTACCTCAAGCCTTGCCTGCTGCAAAACCTAGGCAATAGTTGGCCTTGACAACACCTGTACTGCATAACGCACCTCAACCAAGCCATGAAGTGGCCCAGAGAGAAATTCTTAAGGTACCAGAAATGCTCCACAAACCCCATTACCTCAAATCACCCCTATTCTCGTTAGTTAATCCTAACTGAAATCTTCAAAGAAGGTGATGAGGAGGAAGATGTTAAGGGGACCACCTTCAAGCCCCTTGAATCAAACAGTCCACCCTCCCAGATTCTAAGTCATTATGTGATGGAGGGAGACCAGATGTACCTGGTATACCTAGCCACCCCAAATCCACAGGGAAGGGACTTGAACAACGTAAACGACCACCAATGCAATGTTATCATTGTGTAAGACCTCACAGAGTAGCTAAGTGTCCGATCAAAAAAGGAATGACAAGTACTCCAGTGAGTGCTTCCACCTCAACCCCTTTATAGGGTGTGGAATTGACCATATGTACAAGGACTATCCCCGCTGAGAGCAAACATAGCAGGAAAAGTCCATGAAACTAATCCTAGCACCAGCATTAATTTGCTAAGTGTAAGAGATGGCTTCATCTACATGGTCCCTCTTAATGTAGTAAAAACCAGCTTCCAAAATAAAAGAAGGGCCACATCTCATGCTACTATAGCCAAGGCATCGACCTTGCAAAATCAAGGACACCCTAGACACGCAAAGTTTATCTCCCAGAGAAATGTCCCAGAACAAGCACGCGCAACAAGGCACTCATGAAAGAAGGCCATAAAGATAGGAAAAGGGGATAGTCGTGTAAAAAGCGGGTCTGAAGATGGAACGACCAACCAATGCATCAACCTCTTCATTTGAAGAGGAGCAACTACTACCTTCAGCCCCCCTAGCTAGAGAGCCGATTGATCCTAACCAACTACCCAGGAAGTTAGCCAAATACCCTAACCCCATTGAAGAAAAGGAAAGGCTAAAGGTAGCTCAAGAGCTGGTGAGGGACTGTCAAGCTCAACTAGAGGATGAGCCTTTGCGAGATGGCATACCTCAAACCATGCCCTTTGATTTTTGACATAAACTGATTGAGGAAGCCCAAAAACAAAACAGATGATTCCAAGACCAGCACCCTCCCTCCTCGAGTGATAGCACCAACTGTTGTAGATACCCCCCACCAGGGAAACCCAATAGCAAAGTATTCAAGCAGGGTTAGCAACCATCTAGTGATCCTACCGAGTGTACAAGGTTCATTCACAAGATAAAAAAGAGCTTGATGGTCTAAGAAGATGAATTGAGTTGCTAGAAGGTAACGGCGAAAGGTTTTAACTATGTAGACCATTTCTAATCTCTCTCTTTCAATGGTGGTATAGTTGCATTTTGCCTTATTGAGTTGGTGGAAAAGCTAATAGGTAAATCCCTATTGTGTTTTCCAAGTTGAGCTAGTACACACCCAATTGCAAAGGCATCTATGTGGACATAATTGCAATAGGTAAATCCCTATTGTGTTTTCCAAGTTGAGCCAGTACACACCCAATTGCAAAGGCAAAGGCATCTATGTGGACGTGAAATATGATGTCCCAATTGGGGGATCTCAAGATGGGAGCGCTTGCCAAGGATTTCTTTAGGGTGTTATATGCTTGGCATTTGTCTGCCCACTCAAAGATGATTAGAAGTCCATAAAAGGAGGCGAGAAATGTCGACGTACATGAAGATGAGACGCCGATAGTACCCCATATGTCCCATATGTCCCATGAAGTGCTGGACTCCTTTGAAGTTGGTTGGTGGCAGCTCAAGGATGAGTTGCACCTTGATCTGTCGTCTATGGATATTCCTTGTTTTGAGATAATATGTCCCAAGATGACTCTATGCTGAACCCAAAATTGGCATTTGAGAGGGTTTAGGGAGATTCATTATAGCCGACATCTCTCTAGCACTTTTTGTAAACACTCTAGGTTTACTTTCCAAGTGGAATTGACACAGAGGTCATCCATGAAGACTTCAAGAAGGAATTTCCATAGATACTCCTTGTAGGTTGTGCATATTAGGTGTTGAAAGTTCCCTTGGGTATTCGTTAGCCCAAAGGGCATGCCACAATATGCATATGTGCCCCATTTAGTTTTGTAAAGGCTCTCTTGTGTTGATCCTTTGGATCGATCAACACTTGGTTATATCTAGAGAATCCATCGAGGAAGCTGTAGGCTTTCTTCCCTGCAACTCTCTTGAGCACATGCTCCGTGAAGGGCAAAGGATAGTGATCTCGTATTGTGGCGGCATTGACCTTTTTGAGGTCTACGCACATTCGCACTTTTTCGTTCTTCTTGGGCACTATCACTATGGGTAAAACCCATTTTGTGTGCTCTATCTCATAGATGAATTCGGCGTCTATGAGTTTGTTAATTTCCTCCTAAACCATCTTGGAGTATTTAGGATTCTTGGGGTACACTCTCTGCTTTACTGGTCTTGCTTCCTCTACTAGAGGGATGGTATGTTTGATCACTGGAGAGCGACCAGATATTTTTCTTCTTCAGCTGAGAGGTTATCCTCGATGTAGATAGGCCTCCGATCTTTGCCCGAGCCTACCAAGTTAACTTCTTTAACCTTGGCTGGATCATCATAAGAAGTCCCTGGCTCTCCATTGTGGGTTCTTTGGGTCAAAACAATCGGCCATCTTGAAGGTTCTTGTAAGGTTTCCCCCTTCCAAAATAGGGGAAACACTTAAGATAGTCTACTAAATCTTAACTTAGAGAAAATTTCCTACTCTTCGACACCTTGACCATGCAGAGATTCAAGGATATAATTTGTAGGTAAGACCTAGTCCTATCTCGCAGGAGAAGTGTGGTCTTCTAAAAATCAAATCACCCATAGGGTAATTGATCATAATTTGGGCAGCTACTAATCTTAATTCCTAGAGACAATGCTTTTTTCCTCATCCATGCAAGGCACAGCCGCCGCCGCTAGCGTAGTCTTCTAGAATAGAGTTGTTCGAGAGTCTATTTATCTAGCATAGGGCTTTCACTTAATCTGTTGGAAAACTACCTGACTAATCGGGTCCACCCGTTCATAGGATGGTGCCATCAGGGCATTCCATCCTCCCACTTTCTACCCTACTCACGCGTCAATTTATTTTCTAATTAATCCTACCACGTTGTTTGACATAAATAAACATGTTTCTTAATTAAGACCCTTTTATAAGATTCATTAAAACAGCCTCTTTTCACAATATAATAATGCCAAAGACAAGATTTATAGAAAAAAGTTTATACAAGAATCAATTCCATACAAGCCAAACCGGCTCTCTTATTCTTTTCCTTTATATTGCCGATGATCTAGAATTCGGCCTTCCAGCCTCTACATGCTATGCAAGACCCTATGGGACCATACACCTCATCGTCGGCCATTGGGCGAGGACTCAAGCCGACCTGTCACCCCCTTAGGCTCCGTTGCTCGATCCTCTCGCCCCTCAGAGGGATGTCTATGCACTAGGGTGGGCTAATTCACCGCACTAGCCTGGGCCCTCAGAACTAGGCATCATCACAATTACTCGCCTCAATCGACGAACCTCATTCTCCCAATGGTATGAGGGTATGAGGGATACCATGGGTGGACTCTGGGCCTTACTAACGTCTCCGCCGTCCGGCTACACAAGCACAAGAACGGGGCAGCCTCAAGGTAGGGAGAAGTTGTATCTGTACCTTAATTTAACCAAGATAAAATCCATTTACTCAACTAAACCATAGGACTAGAATCCATGTTACCTTCTTAAGAAAACAATCCATTTACTCAACTAAACCATAGGACTAGAATCCATGTTACCTTCTTAAGAAAACAATCCTTTTCACAAAGATTTTAGCATTTCAACTTGAGATTGCGATAAAACATTCTTTAGCATTTCAACTTGAGATTGCGATAAAACATTCTTTATTAAGGCATATGTTGTTGTTTAAAAGAATACAAACTTTAACTAGTAAATCAATTAAATAGATCACTATTAACAATTAATAGAGAAGTTGGGGCCATATCTCAACCCCTAAGAATGATATATAATTGAAAAAAGGACATTGATGACTTGCCTGGGTGATAGCTTCCACACTTATGTTACTGGCATGGTTGAGTTCGAGGGGGAGTGTTGAGATATCAAGATCAACTAGTGTTAAGGACATTGACGACTTGCCTGGGTGATAGCTTCCACACTTATGTTACTGGCATGGTTGAGCTCTAGGGGGAATGTTGAGATATCAAGATCAACTAGTGTTAAGGACATTGATAACTTGCCTGGGTGATAGCTTCCACACTTATGTTACTGGCATGGTTGGTGAGATTATGGTTTATATGCTGCCAGTGTGATGAGACAGGCTGTGTGATAGTCACTTTGGAGTACTAGAGTTATGACATAGTTATATCCCCAGCTCATATAGTCAAGTTCACACTATGGACTGACCATTATTTTGTGTGGAGAGTAATTTTCCTTATAGTATGTACTCTTATCTTTTAGTTATATGGTTGTAGAGAAGAGAAGAAGATAGAAGAAACTTTAGCCATCCATCTCTCTTGTGTGTCTTGCTCTCTCTTGTGTGTGTGTTTACTTGCAAGGAACTCAAGCTCTCCCTCTCCCTCTCCCCCGCATTCTCTTTATGTTTCACACACCATATAAAGCTTTATTAAGCTTGCATACCTTCTATTCTTGACTAGGTTGGGCAAAACCAGCTGGCTGACTACTCACAAAACTTCGTGTAACAAGTCACCATTTAAGAACACTGTTTTGATCTCTAATTGGTGTACTTTCCATCCATGATGGGCTGCCAAAGCAGAATAGTGGTCATATGGGAAGTGGGAGCTAAAGTTTCATCATGGTTGATCCCTTTCTATTTTGGCATAAAATTTTGCAATAAGTTTTTCCTTGAATTTGTTAATGGATCCATATGTCTTTCTCTTGACTTTAAAAACCCACTTAGTACCATTAGCTTTCTTGCCAAGTGGTAGATTCACTAAATCCCAAGCACCATTTCTTTTAATGGCATAAGTTTCATCCTGCATGGCTTTCGCCCAATTTGGATCTTCTTGCCCCTCTTTAAGAGACTCAGATTCATCTACATCATGTAGAGAACTAAGAAATGCAAACTCAACAATATCTATTGAAGAAGTGGTTTTAGCACTGGACTTTGCAAAGGAGTAGACAATTTTCTACATCTATTGAAGAAGTGGTTTTAGCACTGGATCCGAATCTACTTCGCCCAATTTGGATCTTCTTGCTCCTCTTTAAGAGACTCAGATTCATCTACATCCATCATGTAGAGAACTAAGAAATGCAAACTCAACAATATCTATTGAAGAAGTGGTTTTAGCACTGGATCCGAATCTACTTTGCAAAGGAGTAGACAATTTTCTACATCTAGGTATAAGCCTAGACTCATTGATTGCTAGTGGATTAAATCCTTGAGCATTATCCCCTTTCAAACAAAGAAGGATTAATAGGTAAAATGTGATGAGAATCAATAGATAGTGCAACCATCAAACATGGCATGCTTCTTGAATTCCATCATTGGATAGATAAAATCCTCTACAACAAGGACATCCCTACTGACAATAATCTTCTTTATAAAAAAGATATAATAATCTTTATTAGATAGACATAATCCTTTGTAAAAGAACACATCCCCTACTGACAAAAATCTTCATTGGATAGAAAGAATCGACATTTCTATTGATAATAATCTTCTTTGTGAGAGGATTATAGAGATAATAGCATTTGCTTTCAACACTATGACTAATGAAAATGCATTTCATTGCCTTATGTCATTAATTTTAGTTCTACTTTTTTGTGCTAGCACATGTGCATATGCCAAACAACCACCAAAAACACATATGTGTTCAACCTTAGGTTTTTTATTGAGCCAAGTCTCATAAGCAGTGATAGACTTTAAAGCTTTAGTGGGACACTTGTTCAACACATAGGTAGTATAAAGAACTGCTTTTATCCAAAACTTGTGTGGAAGCTGCTGACCTTTAGCCATGTATCTAACCATCTCTATGAGAGTCATGTTTTGTCTCTTAGCAATACCATTTTGGTGTGTTATAAGGAGTTGTACGATGATGCTTAATGCCTTATTGTGCCAAAAAATCTTTGAATGCATTAGATCTATATCCCCCCTCTCTATCTCAATGGAGAGTTCAACTTTTAAGCTAGTTTCATTTTCAACCATAGCAATAAAGTGTTAAAAATAAGAAAATACCTCTGATTTTTCTTTCATAGGGTAAGACCAATCATACTTGTTGTAGTTATCTATGAATATAACAAAGTATAAGTTTCCTCCCAAAGAAGTAGTCTTCATTAGAACACAACATCACTATGCATGAGCTACAATTTATGATCAACTCTATTTGTTGCATTCTTTCGAGAAAGTTTGTCAACAATGCATTCTTCACAAACGTGCCTTGGTGGTGAATCAAGTTGAGGAAGATCCTTTAACATTGTATGTTTCTTTAAAAGCATCAAACCACCAATAAAAGTATGGCCAAACCTAGTATGCCACAATTGGGCATCTTTCATTTCATTAGAAGACAAGCAACATCACACTTGCCATACATGTCCAATTTATACAAACCATTGGTGGTTAAAGATCCAATAAGAACAATATATTTGTTCTGTTCTCTATTATAGACAATGCATTTATCATTTATAAATTTAACATTAAGACCCCTCCTTGCTAGAGTGGACATCATAGAAAGCAGATTCTTATGAATTCCTAGAACAAAGAGTACATTTTGAAGACAAAGATCCTAACCACTTACAGTAGTCAGAACTATCTCACCAATACCTTTGATGGGGTAAGAGGCATTATTGGCACACATAATAGTGTGACCACCTTGCGCAATTTCCATATGTTTGACCAAACTTCTTTGAGAAGTTATGTGCTTATAAGCACCACTATAAAGAAACCAATTTTCAAAGACAGTTGCACTGAGACATGTATCTTGTTTATGATTTTAACTGCAAATAGCCCCATTAGTGAAAAGTCTTGATGGAAAACTATATTAACAGAGTCCTCTTTCTTTGAACTTTGATTGTGAAACGAAGAACTATTGGAACCTTTGTTGGATTACTTTTTCTTCTTTTCCTTATTTCAAAGTTTGAAGCAATTTTCAACTACATGACCGGGTTTCTTCTTGCAATACCGGCACGTCGCCTTCTTTGGATTTTCAGAATCACCCCTTAGCCTTAGAAGTTCTATTTAAATTTATCTTATGTTGAAATTTATTGCCCCTATCTATTAATTGCTAGAGCCTGATCACTACTTTGGAACTCTCAGAGACATTCTTTATGGACTGTTCTCTTGCAATAGTAAGCTAACAAGCTCCTGATATGTAAGAAGGCCTGCCTCTCAAAGAAAGCTGGAGGGAAGTATTGAAACCAAGATAAGATTAAGGCACTAGTTGAGGGTGATGTTGATCATATGCTTTTTAGAAATGACTTCATTAATATTAAGAAGTTTCTCTCTTAAGTCCTGTAATTTTGTTAAATTTTCATTCATGGATCCCTTATCCTACATAGTTTCATTATCAAGTTGCCTTCTAAGACATGCAATCTTTACATCATTTTTAGCTTGATACATAATTTATAAAGTATTTCAAGTAAGCGTGGATGTTTTATAAGAGCGAATGTGTGGAATAATAGACCTTTTAACTTATAAGTCAATCAATGCTAATGCTTGAGCATCATATGAATCCCATGTTCTTTTGTCAGTAGTAATTTGAAGAACTTGGTGCTAGATCTGTTGGCCCTGACCCCTTTGAGGAGTAGCAAGAGCAATTGCACCAGGGGGTGAGGCTCATCCCACTAACATGACATGATAATCCTTGGCAACAAGGACATTTCTAACCATAAAAATCCATACCAACAAATCATTTACAGAGTTGTTGACCATACCTGACTACTGGTGAAGGAAAGATGGAAAAAGTAAGCTTGAATTGAAATCAACCTACTACTACTGATGAACAATCTAAAAACTGCTAAAAATTAGCAACAGAAGCGAATGATCCTTGAAAGTGGGATTGGACGATCCAAAAAGTGGAAACAGATGATCCTTGAAAGTAGAGTCCGTCAATTTAAGAAAGTAGAATCGAGGACCATTAGAGTAGGATTGTGATGGAGGGTAGGATTGTTGAAGTTAGATCACTAAGGTTGGATCGCTGAACAATTCAACTTTTGGAATCCTGATCAGGTAAAGTGGAATCGACCAAAAGTGGAATCGATTAAAAAGTGGAATCAATCGAAAAGTAGAATCGATAAAAAAGAAGAATCGATCGATTCGACCAGCTAGATCGGTCAATTATAAACCTAAAAATGATGTTAAATAGGGGCGATTACACCTAAAAATGATTTTAAATACGGGCGATTACACCTAAAAACGATCGTAGAGTCAAGCAATTCTAGAATCAGGCAATTTTGTCCGCCCCACATGTCGTTATTCAAGCGGTGGAAAAGTGGAGTTGGATCGTTTGGCGACTATGCTGCTGAAAGTGGAGTTAGATTGTTTGGCGATTGCGCTGTAGAAAGTGGAGTTGGATCGTTTGGTGACTACGATGGTGAAACAATCAGACTGTGAGCAAAATGATTTAGTTATGAAAATGAGCTTTCCATTTGAAGCTTTCTTTCTCTATGAACAATGAAGGAGGCTAGCTCTTCTTGAATCAACTCTTCTACTTCAAACAAGAGTGTGGTGCAGTCGTTTTCAGCAACAGTTGGCTTCATTTTCATAGCCGAATCGTTTTGCTCACAGTCCGATCTTTTCAGTAGCGTAGTCACCAAACGATCCAACTCCACTTTCAGCAGCGTAGTCACCAAATGATCCAACTCCACTTTTCTCTGTAAACAATGAAGGAGGCTACCTCTTCTTGAATCAACTCTTCTACTTCAAACAAGAGTATGGTGCAGTCATTTTCAGCAACAGTCGGCTTCATAAACTAGAAACTAAGCTATGAAAAATCTTTGCTTTGATACCACTATTAGCTCACACAGAATGGAGAGATGGACTCACACACACACAATGCTTAAAGATAAGAGCACAAGGGTGTAGAGTGTTAAAGAGATTCACAGGCTCAAAGGATAGAGATGAAGGTCTCTACAAAGTACAAAGAGAAAGTACAAATGAGAAAGAAACCCTAAATTATGAATGTGGTTGCAGCTAACCCTAAGGTGCACTTGTTCACACCTAGATGGCCATGGGGAAAAATCGGGTGGGATAAAAGTGCCCATGGTATAAGTGCATGACCCATAGTGTAAGAGGCCTTGGAAGGACTTTGATTTTTTGAAGGCTTTAAATTATTAAAACCAAAACACACAACTAATCTTTCCATTAGAGATTTCTTTGTTGGAGTGTATGGGCTGCACTCTAAGGTCATGTTAGATCCTGGTTTGAAAAATAAAAAAACACGACAAAGTTATAAAGGTTGCTCCTTGACTCTCTCCACAGTCCTCTTTTATTTACCTCCAATGATCTCTCTACCTCCCCTTGATTTGCTCCACCTCCAAAATAAGGGAGGATTATTTTTGCACCAACCTTTTACCCTTTGCTTTTGACCACTCACATAAAGCTTAGATAAGTACCTAAAAAAATGTTTTTACATTTGATTACTAGCTTGCTTTGTATCCATTTTCAATTTTGTTGTAAAGACGCATGTCTCTTTATTCGAAAGAGGTAGCTACCATATTAAGAATATGTCTATGCCATTTAAATGGGCATGCATAGTGTCTTAAAGTTGGTTGATTAAGTTAATACTCTTATCATGTCTCATTACACAATTATGATGTAGCATGATTTTTTTAACTTGTTTGATTTTTGTTAGTAACAATTTGTGGAAAACATTTGCTAGGCTTAACACTCGTTTGATTTTTTGAAAAACATGTTATGTAATAATTTGTGGAATATATTTGGTAGGCTTAACACTCTCCGTTTCTCTCTCTCTCTCTCTCTCTCTCTCTCTCTCTCTCTCTCTCTCTCTCTTTGTGGTATGCTTATGATTGATAACACAATAATAAAACAAGATGCTTTTTTCCAGAATTTATAAATAGATATATTATTCATTAGATGTTATATGAATTTATCAAAATATTATAAATAATAATATTAATACAACATATACCAAATATAAAACTCATACTAAAATAGTATACATTTTAATTATTGTCTCATATTTATGAACACCTTCTATATAAAATCTACTCTTATAAATAATACCAATAATCAATTAATATTATATATGTGATGTGATGTTGTAGATCGTTAAATAATACATATTTCATGATTATAATGCGTTATAAAATACACATAACCCCCCACCAATGACTTCCAAAGAAAAGAGAAGGTAAATTTATGGTGAGCCCTTTACTTGTTCATTTTTAAAACTAGGTAATAAACATAATCTAAGAAAGCAAGCATTTAAGCTTTCTTTATTATATCTTAACCTTTTAATGATGGAAAGGATAAACTTTTAGGGCCATCCTTTGTTAGGCTATGTTTTCAATGATTAAAATAGATGGGTTAAAAACTATGTAAAGCTATAAAATATTAACGGCACTATCCTAGGGTAATCAATCGAGGTGTAGAGTGTGGGGATGATGAAATATATTAACTGTCTTTGTCTATATGTGTGAAGACTTGACACGAGCACAACTCAAGCAAAAGGGAGTAGAGCTAGAGAAGATGTGAGCGGCACGTAAAGCAAGGAAATGGGCAATCCTTTGAAACAACAAGGCCATCATTCAAGAGTTTCACACTCCTAATCGAAGGATGTGGATGCTTGATTGATGTTATTGTAGGTTTTTCTTTCTATTTCTTTTTGTAGGCCTTATGACTGCTTGATGGACTCTTGATGTGTTTTGCAATTGTATTGATGGACTCTCAATCCTTAATTGATGTGTATAGGTCATATATGGCCTCACCCCATTTGGACCCCATAGAGGACATTAATATCATCATCATAATCTCTCTCTCTCTCTCTCTCTCTCTCTCTCTCTCTCTCTCTCTCTCTCTGTCTCTCTCTCTCTTTTGTATACCAAAGAGAATGGCCTCATGCCACTTGGAACCCATGTAGAGAATCTCACCCCCGGTGGACTAAGAGGGCATGTCATTGAAGTATGAGGTGTGTTAAAAAAACAGACCTTCTAGGTGGAGAAGTGGGGTATCGATTCCATGGAGGATGTTAATATCATCATCATAATCTCTCTCTCTCTCTCTCTCTCTCTCTCTCTCTCTCTCTCTCTCTCTCTTTTGTATACCTAGCCTCACCCCACTTGGAACCCATGTACACCTTTGGACCAAGAGGGCATGTCATTGAAGTATGAGGTGTGTTAAAAAAAACAGACCTTCTAGGTGGAGAAGTGGGGTATCGATCCCATGGAGGACGTTAATATCATCATCATAATCTCTCTCTCTCTCTCTCTCTCTCTCTCTCTTTTGTATACCTAGCCTCACCCCACTTGGAACCCATGTACACCTTGGACCAAGAGGGCATACCCTTGAAGTATGACAAGGTTCTCTCTCTCTTTTGTATACCAAAGAGAATGGCCTCACCCCACTTGGAACCCATGTACACCTTGGACCAAGAGGGGATGCCTTTGATGTATGACAAGGTTCTCTCTCTCTTTTGTATACCAAGAGGGCATGCCATTGAAGTATGACAAGGTATACCAAAGAGAATGGCCTCACCCCACAGGTATACCAAAGAGAATGGCCTCACCCCACTTGGAACCCATGTACACCTTGGACCAAGAGGGCATGTCATTGAAGTGTGACTTTCGACATTCAAAAGAACACAATGCCCCTTGATGAAAACTATTTGTTCTTTCGTATTTTGTAATCTTGAATATACATAACCTTATGAGGGTATGCACACGGATGTGTCAGCATAGGATTTGCAGAGGCACTTCTGTCTGTGGACCTTTTGTGTCCCTTCAGATTACACGTTTTGATCACCTTCTTCTTCGGGGCTGCATCAACACAAGTCATCTGACGCCAAGCAAAGGCATGCATTGCCTTCTTAAAAGTGTTCCTGTTCAATTTACATGTTAGGATTGTGCAGGAGTTTGTTGGAATCAAGACAGATTTCAAGCAAGCTGCCAGCATCAAGCGCTTTCACGCGGGGTGTCAGTACTGCAAGGCATCTCAAAATTGGACATGATGAGCAAGCTATTAACTTACATCGTCAAATGCGACAGAGCAGTGTCAAACCGACTGCATATGCTTTTGTAGAGGTTCTGAAATCTTGTGCCTGCACAGCAGCTTTAGAACGAGGCAATCTGATCCATGCTGACATTATTGAAACTTGTTTGGGTTTAAATCTCTTTGTAAGCAACACCCTCATTAACCTGTATGTCAAATGCAGAAGTATGAATGATGCTCGGAGTGTATTTGACAGGATGCCACAGCGAGATGTGGTGACATGGAATGCCATGATCGCAGGGTATGCCAAAGATGGGCATGGCCACATCGCTTTCCATCTTTTTTGGCAAATGCAAATTGAGGGCTTGCAGCCAGACAAATTCACATTTGTTAGCATGCTGAAAGCTTGCTGCAGCATAGAATCTTTAGGTCAAGGCAAGCTGGTGCATGCTCTCATTCTTACAGGCCATTTCGAGCTTGATGTCTATGTTGGAAGCACCCTCGTCCATATGTATGTTAATTGCCGGAGCCTTGGGGAGGCATGCAAGGTGTTCCATAATTTGCCGAATCGTAATGTAGTAACATGGAATGCAATGATTTCCGGTTTTACTGAGCATGGCCAGGTTAAGGAGGCTATCCTAACTTTTGAGCAAATGCAGTGGGACAGGATTGAGCCAAACGATGTCACTTTTATCTCTATCCTGAAAGCAATCTCTAGTATAGATGCTTTACTATATGGCAAGCTAACACATGCGTTTATCATAGAAAGTAACTTCGAGCACAATGTGATGATTGGCACCACTCTTATCGACACGTACTCCAAGTGTGGGAGCCTTACGGATGCACAGGAGGTGTTTAAGAAACTATCAAAGGGTAATGTTGTGACCTGGAGCACAATGCTTGCAGGATATGTTGATCATGGGCACAACATTGAGGCTCTTTTATTGTTTGAGCAAATGCAAAGTTATGGTTCAGTATCAAATGATATTATGTATGTGGGTTTGTTGAAAGCATGCTCCAAATTAGCAGCAGTAAACCATGGAAAGCTGATTCATGGCCTTATTATCAAAAGTGGTTGCCTATTGGAGGACTTTGTTGGAGGCACCCTTATTAGCATGTATGTGAAGTGTGGGAGCATAGAGGATGCATGCTGTGTTTTTTATAAACTGCTAAAGAAAAGTGTTGTAACTTGGAGTGCAATGATTGAAGGGTATGCCGAGCATGGGCATGGTGGAATAGCCATTGCACTGTTTCATCAAATGCTGCAGGAGGGTGATATACCAAATAGTGTCTCATTTCTGAGTGTGTTGAAAGCTTGTTCTGACAAACAAGTCTTAAATCAAGGCAAGCTGTTCCATATGCAGGTGGTTGAAAGTGGTTGTGGATCAGATCTATTTGTTGGGAACACTCTCATAGATATGTATGCAAAATGTGGGAGCATCACAAAAGCTTTTGAAGTGTTTAATGAGTTGCCAAAGCAGAGTGTGTCGACATGGAATGCCATCATATCAGGGTATGTGCATCATGGCGATGCTCAGGGGGCTCTTCAGCTTTTTCAAAGCATGCAAGCAGAGGGTGTCGAACCTAACAATGTCACAATTGCATGCATCTTAAAAGCATGTTGCAGCATATCAGCTTTAGAAGAGGGCAAGATGATTCACACCAACCTCTTTAATCATGAGGGTGAGAGAGATATCTTTGTGCAAAGTGCCCTCATTGATTTGTATGCCAAACACGGGTGTATTGAAGATGCACATAGGCTATTTGACAATCTTGTGAAGCGAGATCTGGTGCCATGTAATGCAATCATGAGAGGGTATGCACAGCAGGGGCATTTCCAGGAAGCACTTGGATTGTTTTTGCAAATGAAAGGTGAAGGAATTAAGCCTGACAGTGTGACATTCGTCGGTCTTCTACAAGCATGTTCTGTTACGTCAGCCCTGGTTCAGGGCAAGTTGATTCACACCCACATTATGAAGAGTGCTTTTTCATCAAGCCTATTCATTGGAAATGCCCTAATTGATATGTATGCAAAGTGTGGAAGTGTGAATGATGCTCACAAGGTGTTTAATGAATTAGCAGATCGTGATATTATTTCATGGAGTTCCATGATTGCTGGATTTGCCCGGCATAGTGATTATAAAATGGCTTTCCAATATTTCAAGAGCATGCAACAAGAGGGTTTGAAGCCAAATGATGTGACATTTGTCAGCCTTCTTTCCGCGTGCAGTCATATGGGCCTTGTGAACCAAGCCTCTTACCACATGGAGTCCATGAGAGAAGTGCATGGTATCCTACCAGCAATTGATCACTATAATACCATGGTTGATGTCCTTGGGCGGGCAGGTTGCTTAATTGAGGCAAAAGACTTAATTCAAACTATACCATGTAGAATAAATATAGTGGGGTGGGCATCTTTGCTCAGTCACTGTAACACGCATGGCAATATAAAGCTAGGGAAACATAGTTTTGATCATTTTGTTACCTTTGATAGTAGACATGCTTCTGGATATATGCATATGGCAATCATTTTTATGCATGCTGGAATGTGGGAAGATGTGGACAAGATGGATGCCTCTAGGAAAAATGCAGGTGCATGGAAGAAACCTGGGAAGGCCCTTATAGAGGTGGACAACAAGGTACATAGTTTCAGTGCCGGAAACATGAACCATAAACAAACAACTGAAATTCAAGCAAAGTTAACTAGGTTACGTTTTCAAATGAAACTTGATGGATATGTGTCTCATTTGGACACGGTGTTATGCCCAGCTATAGATCAAAGTATTGGAGATGTCTTTTTAAATCAAGGCCACAATCTGGCCATGTCATTTGGACCTAGTAGTACAAATGAACAGTTTTCAAGTGCTGAATAGTGTGTCTAAGATGCTTGATGGATTAAAAAAAACTGAGTCATAAACAATGATTCTCACAAGAATTGAGCTGAACTTATTTCAACTAGAAATTCCTCAATCCACTGCCCCTTTGTAACTACAAATACACATGAACCCAAACATGATACATTGTGCTCTTTGTTCTAAATGGTTTTTTTAACAGCTTCTGTTATGGTATCTAAGCCTCAGCGGTTTTATAGCAGCCCTTAAATGGGTCTCCTTTAGGGACAAAAGTTGCCTCCTCTTTCCATTGTTATGGCTTCTTTAGCTCAAATCACCACCTTCTTGACCTTCCATGAGGGCACAACAGCTGAGACTTTGAATACTGGGCTTAGTGAGATCAGCATCATTTTACAGGAGGCAGCCCAGACCAGGTTGGACTTTAGAGAGCAGCAGAGGAGCCTCTGCCTGGAGCCTAGCCACAGCTTGCACTGAGATCAGCTCTCAAGAGGGGAGGAGAGTGGAGTAAAGATTCCATGCCCGAGCGTCCTAGACTCAAGTGGGAGATAGAAAGAAAGAAAGAAAGAAAGATATATTAACGTCTCCTAAAGGCTGAAATGGCCCATGAGACCAAAACAAGGTACAACTGATGATGATGATGTCTCATCATAACACATTTGAAAGAAAGAATGAAAATAGTAACATCCTAAGAGAGCTAAGAGCTGAAAGCTGAACTGTTGAATCGTTGCGGTAAACTCCTCCGGTGGTGGGCAATGATAGAGAAACGGGGGACTTCTTTGAATAGATAGGGCCACACCATAGGAGGGATGGCATCCGGAGGCTCCTTTAGGGACAAAAGTTGCCTCCTCTTTCCATTGTTATGGCTTCTTTAGCTCAAATCACCACCTTCTTGACCTTCCATGAGGGCACAACAGCTGAGACTTTGAATACTGGGCTTAGTGAGATCAGCATCATTTTACAGGAGGCAGCCCAGACCAGGTTGGACTTTAGAGAGCAGCAGAGGAGCCTCTGCCTGGAGCCTAGCCACAGCTTGCACTGAGATCAGCTCTCAAGAGGGGAGGAGAGTGGAGTAAAGATTCCATGCCCGAGCGTCCTAGACTCAAGTGGGAGATAGAAAGAAAGAAAGAAAGAAAGATATATTAACGTCTCCTAAAGGCTGAAATGGCCCATGAGACCAAAACAAGGTACAACTGATGATGATGATGTCTCATCATAACACATTTGAAAGAAAGAATGAAAATAGTAACATCCTAAGAGAGCTAAGAGCTGAAAGCTGAACTGTTGAATCGTTGCGGTAAACTCCTCCGGTGGTGGGCAATGATAGAGAAACGGGGGACTTTTTTGAATAGATAGGGCCACACCATAGGAGGGATGGCATCCGGAGGCTCAGAGGATCGGACGTGTAAGGTGATCCTCACTATCTCTGTCATCATTTGGTCTCTTCACCAGTCTGACCAGTGTTTCACACATTGGGCGGAACCAAGGTGTGAACGGGGATTTTCCACATAAGAAAGCTATAGCATTTTACTGGCATGGTTTGGCTTGAAAGATGGCCATACAGCATGAGCAGCATGGGATTTTATTCATCAAAGTGACTTATAATATTTATAAGTTGGTGTGTTCACATATCATTAATGATGGGCTAGACATACTTGTCACGTGCATCCCGCACTTGGATGCCACGTAGATATCTCTGTACAGAAGGTGCAGGACCTAGGATGGTAAATTGGTCCCATGTGAGCCCAGTCCGGGGACGAGTCAGCCAGGGTTCCATCCCAGTCGTCTGAGGTTAGGTGTGCATTGTCCTGCACATGAAACAGTGCTAGTCCGCGCTGTGAGTCTCCCTCTGGAATGATGTCAGTGACTCTGTGTATCTGGTATGATACCGGATGCCAAAACACTCTGTAGATAGTTAGGGTTTGCATTTAGGAAAGGGGGCCAGCCCATAGGGCTACCCCAGGAACTCTTGTGGGCATGGGGAAAAGATAAGACAATCCCCATAAGGGCCAGGAAGGCCCTGGCTGTACCCACCAGCCATGGGTAGGCCATGGGAGGGCCGTAAGACAGCCCTAATACCAAGGGTAGCTGACTGGTTATCCAGCCCTAGGAGGGTTGTAGGGCAACTATGGGGCAACCCATACAGGCTGCCCAGCCTCCATATGAGGGAGGCGCACAGTGCCCAGCCCCTTTTTCCATGCACCTAGGTGCCCAGCAGCCAGTGTGTAGTCATGCGCAGCATATAATTGAATTTATGCTGCATTTTATCGGTCGTGGAGCACATTTATGACAGCCGACTGCTTATTAGCCAGCCGACTGCTGTCCAGAAGGGGTATAAATACCCAGCCCATAAATCATTCAGATCATCTCATCATTTGCCAAGTGCTGAAGCTAAAGCAAGGGTTAGGACAGCCTAGATCAAGCTAACGCAGAAGGGGTGAAGGATTGCAGGTCAAGGGTAGAGATTCCTCTCAGCCAAGAAAGGTTCAGTCAGTCTTTTATTTCAGTATTTTACGTCATTCTAATAAAAGCAAATACACCATTCGTGGTGGAGGCCCTACAGAGGGTATTCGGGACCCAATACTATGTCCTCTTCTCCCTCTCTCTCTCTCTCTCTATTTTTATGCACATCTATATTCAGTTTTGTGAGTTATTTTCGTTGCGACAAGTGTGCTAATTTCTGAGCATTGAAGTCACCGATCTCCGCCGAAGCTTCCGCACGTTACAGTGGTATCAGAGCCTACTTCAAGTGTAAAGATTCAGCAAAGAAACCAGAATTTTTTCTCGCTTGTGTGGTTGGTTTTCAGACTCCGGTGGACTACCCCTTTTGGAGTGACTCCTGTCCCTCGAAGGACGGTTGGTTTTCAGCCTCTGGAAGACTCCGGAAGTCTCCCACACACAGTGGATGGCCAGATTGCGCTTCGGAAAGGAAGTGTGTTTTCCTGCTATGGCGAGCTTCGATGACGAGAGAGACCAAGAACCTTGGAACTAGAGTGCACGGGGCAGTCCAGCTAGGGCACTAGGCTTGAGTGTTATAGAGATGTTCCAACAGATGATGCGAGCAATCGCAGACCAAATGGCCAAGTTGGAAGAGCAGAAGGCGCAGATCCTAGCTCTGGAAGAGCGTACCCGTTCTCCAACGCCGCTTTTCCATCTCCTCCTCCCTCTCCTTCTGTATCCCAGATTCAAGATCCTCTACACAGGGACCCTCTCGTCGCAGGGTCATGACCGTAGCCGAGCTCTTTGCTTGAGTTGCAGATGCGTGCATTGGAGATCCGACAGCGTGAAGACGAAGCCATGCGATGCGTGGAACATGAGCGTTACCTTGTAGCTTTAGACGCTAGATTGACACCAGCGATGCTCTCGAATCATTTTCCCGAGAAAATGAACTTCAGTAAGTATAATGGTAAACTCGACCCCACAACTCTCTATTCATGGTTGCATAAGTTTGAGGCTTAATTTGCCGTAGTTAGAAAGACAGATACTGACAGAGTGATCTTAGTAGCCAGTTGGTACTTGGAAGGTGAGGCCATTCCTTGGTGGACTCAGTGGGCTCATGTCTACACTAGATTAGGTATGGCAACTTATGTGTGGGACGAGTTTGTCCGTGACTTTAAGCAGCGGTTTCTACCGCCCCATTACCTTGAGCGACTCGAAGACGAGTTCAGGGGAGCGCATCTTCGAGTGGGAGGTGCGTATGTATAGGCCAGCCACCTTCGAAGACGCACTCTCGCTTGCGCAGAGTGCAGAAATGAAGCATAATGGTGGCAAGCCTAAGACTTCCCAACCGGCTACTCCCAAGGCTACTACTAGATGGGGTCTTCCCCAAGAGAGAGCACGGGAGCCTCTGGCTCCAAGAACTCGAACAATGCGTCCAAGCTTACTCCAAACCAGAAAGCGGAGGCAGGCAAGACAGGTGGCAAGTTGAGTGCTGAGGAGATTTCTCAGTACAAGGAGGAGGATAGGTGTTTCTTTTGTCATACAAAAAGGCACACTTCTCGGGAGTGTCCTAAGAAGACTACCGCTCCAAAGACCGCCGCCGCAGCCGCCGCAGCCGTCGCAGCCTCCACAGCTTTCGTGGTGAGCCCAGCTCCCACACAGACCCCAGTGGTTGTCCCTAGTTCTTTAAATCCCAATGCTTCAGTTGGAGCAATTATTAGCCAGGAGCTCGAAGATAAGCAGAAGAGCGCCCATGACCAGGAGTATGAGCGCAACGAATTGCTTAATTCCTTTGGCTACATAGGTGGCCAGAGAGTTGTTGTCTTGTTTGACAGTGGCAGCACGGAGGACGTGGTCACGGAACAGGCCGCTCGGCGTGCCCATTTTGTCCTGACTTCGGTGGACAAACAATTTGTGGGTTTTAGCATAGGCATGACGACGAGCGTCAAGTATGAAGCTCTAGGTGCTAAATTAGTTATTCAAGGCATAGAATTTGTGCGTGATTTTATGGTTGCCTCTCTTGTAGGAGCAGGCATAATATTGGGCATTCAGTGGTTTCACAAGTTTCTTCCTGATGTCAAGTGGGACAAGCACACTTTCTAGATTAATCGGAATGTGTCAAACGCCCCAGTGACCATTAAGTGTGAGCCAGGGATTCCGAACTTTCCGCTCATAAGCCACTTGCAGGCTAAGCGAGCAGTCAGGTAGTCTATTTCAATTGAAAGAGGGTTGGAAGTGTGGCCAGGGAGGTCATGGGATTGTGTTAGTAAGGTCAACTGAGGATCGAGAAGGACAATATTCTAACTAGGGACAAGTGTCATAATTTTGCATCAAAATTCAGACGGAAGTGAGTAAGCTAGAGTGTATCCAAGTCAGAAGGTCAACAGGGAGTCAGCGCAGGAGAGAGCTGACAGGCTCAGTGGAGCTCTGAGCCAAGGTTTTGAGGCAAGCTGACAGTGGAGGACGTGTTGTGGGTCAAGTGGATGGTTTTCTGTCTGAGGACAAGTGGAGGCTTTTGGAAGTAGAATCAGTCACTTCTGTGTTAGGGTGAAGGTGGAGTTGTTCAGTTGGAGGTCAAGAGAGGCTAGTATGAAGGCGCACATTGTGCGATGATATACATCCAGACAGCCCAAACGGTGGCCAGTGCCTCCGAGAAGTATTTGGCTCTCCATGAAAAGTTCCAGAAGATTTTTCTTTGGGACAGTCTCCCTCCCCAGCTCCCCCCGTCCAGACCGGAGGACCACAAGATTGATCTCCTCCTAGGCTCGGAACCCCGAGCAAGTTTCCGTATCGCCTTTCCAAGGCAATGAAATCGGAGTTGAACCGCCAACTCCAACAATTGTTGCAATCTGGCTTCATCCGCCCCAGCGTGTCGCCATTTGCAGCACCGATCTTGTTTGTCAAGAAGAAAGATGGGTCTTCTCGTTTATGTGTCGATTATCGTGCACTCAATAAGCTGACTATCAAGAGTCGATTCCCGATGCCTCAAATAGATTATATTCTTGAGAGGTTGAATGGAGCGAAGGTGTTCTCGAAACTCAATTTAAAGAGTGGGTACCACCAGGTGAGGATTGTGGAGGGGGACATCCCCAAGATAGCCTTCCATGCGGAACAACCCACTTTGAATTTGTGGTCATGCCGTTTGGCTTGACGAACTGTAACACGCGGAAGCTCTGGGGGTCTTCTTTCAGCCCTAAACACCACTGGAAACAATCTAATGCAAAACGCAGACATGAAGAGAGAGTAGAGAGAGAGAGATATGCTGGAAATTCAGTATATTCATATAGTACAAAAAGGTACTCAGTCCACAGTCCTAGGCTGCCTTGTAAAGCATCACCAAAATCTGCCCTACTCTAAGGACCCTAAGGATCCAACTCATAAAGAATTGAATGAATTACACAATGAGCAATCTGGCCCTTTTATGGGCATGCTAGATCACTGAAACGCTGGCCGACTGCTGTCAGACCAGCCGACTGGGCTTGGACATCCATAAGTGCAACCTTTACTTATGGATGTCCAAGCCCAGTCGGCTGGTCTGACAGCAGTCGGCCACTTCTGTCTGTGGACCTTTTGTGTCCCTTCAGATTACACGTTTTGATCACCTTCTTCTTCAGGGGTGCATCAACACAAGTCATCTGACGCCAAGCAAAGGCATGCATTGCCCTCTTAAAAGTGTTCCTGTTCAATTTACATGTTAGGATTGTGCAGGAGTTTGTTGGAATCAAGACAGATTTCAAGCAAGCTGCCAGCATCAAGCGCTTTCACGCGGGGTGTCAGTACTGCAAGGCATCTCAAAATTGGACATGATGAGCAAGCTATTAACTTACATCGTCAAATGCGACAGAGCAGTGTCAAACCGACTGCATATGCTTTTGTAGAGGTTCTGAAATCTTGTGCCTGCACAGCAGCTTTAGAACGAGGCAATCTGATCAATGCTGACATTATTGAAACTTGTTTGGGTTTAAATCTCTTTGTAAGCAAATGTCAAATGTAGAAGTATGAATGATGCTCGGAGTGTATTTGACAGGATGCCACAGCGAGATGTGGTGACATGGAATGCCATGATCGCAGGGTATGCCAAGGATGGGCATGGCCACATCGCTTTCCATCTTTTTTGGCAAATGCAAATTGAGGGCTTGCAGCCAGACAAATTCACATTTGTGAGCATGCTGAAAGCTTGCTGCAGCATAGAATCTTTAGGTCAAGGCAAGCTGGTGCATGCTCTCATTCTTACAGGCCATTTCGAGCTTGATGTCTATGTTGGAAGCACCCTCGTCCATATGTATGTTAATTGCCGGAGCCTTGGGGAGGCATGCAAGGTGTTCCATAATTTGCCGAATCGTAATGTAGTAACATGGAATGCAATGATTTCCGGTTTTACTGAGCATGGCCAGGTTAAGGAGGCTATCCTAACTTTTGAGCAAATGCAGTGGGACAGGATTGAGCCAAACGATGTCACTTTTATCTCTATCCTGAAAGCAATCTCTAGTATAGATGCTTTACTATATGGCAAGCTCTAGCTCGCCAATCTGCGTGCCCCTAGCGTGCACATGACATACTCCCCTTCCTCAAAAGAGCTCACTCTTGAGCTCAAGAAAAAGAACTCAAGGAGAAGTTGCACATTTGAACACTAGAGAAACACCCTCTATTGGTCGAAACCAATAGTCTCAAGGACAATCCGACTAAGAGATCGACTTGCTCAAATAATATAACATGAGCGTCAATTCCTAGTCACAAAAGCCTAATCCGGAGCAAATGGATCATCTGGGTAACTCTAAGTTGACAATGCTACCAGTACTAGAAGTAAGCAACCACTGTCCTAAAGAGTTATCCCAAAACCAAAAGTATCTTCCATTTGACCACCATGCTTTCATCTTGATGTCCTCTATAAATCTGGTCTAGAAAAAACCACAAAACAAGGAAAACCCAGAACTTACTACTGAAGCCTGAACCAAGTGGAACACAACAGTAGTCTCTTCCCAAACAAGAGAAGAACCGATCTTCTAGAGAAGATCATCAATCTGTCCTTCGTCACCTTGAAAGTCTAACTTCCCAAACAAACCTCGGAAAGTCTATGAGTACCTTGGACATGAAAGAAACAAGTGTTCCAACAGACCTGGTTATGACTCAAGCTAGCATCTATCATAACTGTCTGAATCAAAAGTAAAGGATCTATCCCTCAAAAATATTGAGATAGCCTTGTGTTTGTAGGCACAGAGTCTGAATGAAGCCTTGACAATCTGGCGTAGCCCCGTAGCATGCGATGGATCATGGCGTCCCATACCACCATGATATACCCCATACCCGCGCTACGATTACTACAAAACACCAATTTGTGGATCTGTCGCGATCTATCAGAAACAATAAATGCCAATGGCTAACCATGTGCCACAAACTGAAACAAGTTCTCGAAAGGAAGAACTCCAAACGAGACTAGTGATCATAACTCGGTCCAGGGATTAGACAACATCTGTGTATACAAAGAAGAACAACCTTGACCAGCGTCCCAATCAAAGCATTTGTCTAAACCCAGAAAATCTTGGAAACCAAAACTTGCTTCCAAAAACTTATGCGCATAGCGCAAATTCTTGAATAACCATGATTCAATAGTCTTGGTATAAGAATAGGTGGGTATACTTGGACTAGCGTGAATATCTGTACACACTCCTGCTATGGACATAAAACTAGAGGACCATCAAAACCTTAAGGAATGTAAGACTGAAAAGATACATATTGGATATTATCGCATAACCATCTTGTCATGCAATCTGACAATGAATCCCAACAGGTAACTTATATCCGTGTAGCCACAGTGGCATTGTGTGGTCAACTATTCCTCAATCCTACATATGTAGATAAGTCTTACCTATCAAAGTCCGACAACGAAAACAATGGTCATTCCAATATCTATAGGGTATTAGGTCTCTGTCTTGCATGGTACAACTAACTCGTGTGTGTGTGTCCGTAAAGTTCTTGGAGTAAAAACTCCCATGTGTACTCCAGACCAAACATGTGTACTTGCATAACACGGTACAACACTGTGCTTTTATTGTTAAACTCTATCTTGCATGTGAAAAAACAAACACATACCTCATAACAGGCTGGTCCAAAACTGAAATAGAACGAAACACGTGCATCCGAACCTCGCAAGCACACAAAGTCCCGTACACAACCTAGACATCTTGGAGAGAAAAGAATCTAAAGAAAGATCGTAGAAAAACATGTCACCATCACTTGCTGCTGTAGGGCAGCCCACTGACGATAGTACGCCTCTCTCCAGACAACCTACATGTGGGCTGCTGTAGGGCAGCCCACTGACGATAGTACGCCTCTCTCCAGACAACCTACATGTGGCTCTCCACAACCTTTGGCTGCGTGTGGTAGACCTCGGGTAACACGGATGGCTGTGGCATGTGCGGCTCTGCTAGACTGCCCTGCATCTGCATGGGAAACAGCCCCAAAAACTTGGGCTTCCTCACCCCAAAGGGGTGCCATCAGCAAGGTACAGTCCCCATGTGGGCTGCCACAAACCCCATCGAGCCCCGACAATCCCTGCAACCGCTGACAGCCCTGGTCGACTCCAACAGCCCTTCACAAGTGCCATCGACAATCCTTCCCATGTCCATAGCAAATGCGACCAGGTAAGGGACCCCCACGGGTGCCATCGGCTTCTGGGAGGTAGGTACCTGTTTCTTTAAAAAAAAAACAGCGTGCTAATCTCGGCTCTTTTTTATGAAAAAAAATTGCAAACATCAATTTTTTTAAAAAATGAACCTTTAAAAAACGATGCTTTCTTTTCCCAGGCTTCCCTATTTTTTGTTTTCTTGGCGGCACTTATCCTAGCGGCTAGCTTTTTTCTGGCTGCCGCTTTTCTTGTCCCCCATGTGCTCTGGCTATTGCTTTTCTTGTGCTGCCGCCGCCTACCTCGCTTTCCTGTGGCTACCTGGTGGCCTGCACGTGGGCCTCTGCCTGCTCGTACAGCAGCAAGTATGTGATAGCATGCTTTTCTTCTCTCTATGCTGCGCTTCCTCGCCATGCTGGCCTTGCTTTGCTGAGGGTGACCCCTACTCAGCACCCCTGTGGCTACTGTCTGCAGACAGTAACCCCTACGGTTTCACTGCAGCCTCTCACTAGCCTTAGGGCTAGCCTGTACACAACAGCCCTACTTGGCTAGCCTGCACATGGCAACCAGGCAACCTTGGGCTAAGCCTATGGGAAATATTCAAAAGCACACATTCAACCACGCCTGCATGCCTCCGCCCTGCAGTCGTCATCAACACCTCTCTCACACACATCATAAAAAGACGGTTTTCCCTCCTTGATGCCCCAGATTACAGCCAACTTCACAAAGCTTAACAATGGAAAGCACACGCTAGGAACAAAAGAAACGATGAGAGTTTACCTCGTTTTCCGTGACAAACGATGCCAATAGCATACTTCTCTTTCTTGTGTGCTAGGGTTGGCTCTGATACCACTGTCAAACCTATAAATCTGAAAGCTGCAAAACAGCCATGAAAAGAAAGACAAAGCAACAAACCCTAACCCTAGAAGGCAAAGCGGAAGAAACATATTTGGGTGCAGGCATACTCGCCACCCAACCATGACAGCCGTGAGCGAGGCTCACAAACTTGGCCGTCCCCACCGAGCTAGAGCGTCATGCTCTCATGAGTGCTCTGCCATCGTCCTCATCCGGTGTACTCTACCACCCGGGGTTGTCCCCCAAGGACAACGGCCTTCTGCGCGATGGTGCTCCTCCTCCATGCGCTCTGCACTCCTGTGCTCCATCTGTCGGTGTGTGCCCAACTGGTACCCCTCTCCCCAATAAATAGGAAAGGCCCAAAAAGCACACGCTATCAATAGCGGACCAAAAAGCACATGTCTGCCCACAACATATTACACTCTAGCTCGCCAATCTGCCTGCCCCTACCGTGCACATGACAAAGTTGCTGGAAAAGAACGAGCTCTACGTCAATGAGAAGAAGTCAGAATTTCATTTGTTCTAGGTTCATCACCTTGGATATATAATTAGTGCAGAAGGCATTCGACTTGATCCGGCTAAAGTGGCCAAGATTGTCAATTGGCAAGTACCTCAGACAGCTTATGACATCAGATCCTTTGTGGGTATATGCCAGGCATACCCTACCCACATAGATAAGTTTTTTGAGCTCTTGGCAGATCTCGTCGATCTGCTAAAGGGTGTTAAGACAAGAAGGCAACGGATTCAAATGACTCCATGAGCGTTGGAGGCATTTAAGAACCTCAAGGTGGCTTTATCAGAAGCGCCTTGTTTAGCGCTTGCCTCGTGGGACGAGCCATTTCAGGTGATCACCGATGCGAGTAACATCACAATTGGTGGTGTTTTACAACAAAATGGTCATCCAATAGCGCCTTGTTTAGCACTTGCCTCGTGGGACGAGCCATTTCAGGTGATCACCGATGCGAGTAACATCACAATTGGTGGTGTTTTACAACAAAATGGTCATCCAACAGCTTACATGTCTCGTAAGTTACTGCCTGCAGAGAAAAATTACTCAGTCTACGATCGTGAACTCCTTGCAGTTATATAGGCCTTGAAACATTGGAAACATTTTCTTTATGGCCATGACTTTGAGGTTCACACTGACCATCCAGCATTACGCTGGATTCAGATGATGCCAAGTGTACAGTGGAGTGACTGACAACACCGCTGGAGCCAGATATTCCAGCAATTTGGTGGTATGATTGAGTATCTTCCAGGAAAGGCTAATCCAGTGGCCGATGCTTTGAGCAGGAAGGGACAAGTGACTTCAATTCAGACCACTAGGCTTGACCTTGTTGGTACGAGACTAGATGACATGAAGCAGACGTACGCAGATTCCAAGAAATTCGGTACACATTGGGAACAAGCATTGGATGCCACATGACCATGCCACTTTCTGATACGCGATGGTTGGCTTTTCTACAAAGGTCGACTATATGTCATGAAGTCGTTCAGGGCAGCTCTTCTCCATGACGCCCATGACGCCATTACTGGTGGTCATAGGGACATGACTTCGACTTTGGAGAAATTGGAACGGCAATATTATTGGCCAAAGATGAGGAGAGATGTGTTTACATATGTACAACGCTCTGATATTTATCAAAAGGTGAAAGCTCCTCGTTGGAAAGAAAATAGGGTTATTACAACCCTTGCCAATTCCCGAGGGACCTTTCCAAGATATTTCGATGGACTTTGTCAAAAATCTGCCTTCCAGCCCGAGTAAGCGGAATACTCAATGCTTAACTATTGTTGATAGATTTAGCAAATTTGTTATAAGGCCAATGTGACCGTCGAGGATGTTGCCCAGTTGTTCATTCGGCATTGGTACCCGATTGGCGGGATTCCTAGGACCATAGTGTCAGACCGCAATGCCCAAGTTTACGAGTCTTTTTTGGAGGGCATTGTTTGATAACTTTGGTACTAAATTGAATTTTTCCAGTGTATTTCACCCACAGATGGACGACCAGAGAGACATCTACAACCAGTTGGCCTTTGATGTGCTGAAGTGTTATATCCACGATCAGTAAGGTAAGTGGGAATCTTATTTGCCTTTAGTTCAAGCTATTTTGAATGATTCTTTTTCTTCAGCTATTGGCAGGACTCTATATGAGGCAGCGTTTGGAAGACCATTCCACTCGTTTTTGACCAGGACCTCGTCTTCAGTACCTGAAGCAAACGGAGTGACGGAGTCTTACCAGGAGATTTTAGAGTCAGTAAAGGACAGGTTGGCTAAAGCGCAAGAGGCCTACACTCTACATGCTAATCAAGACCGAAGGGATATGAAGTTTTCAGAAGGGGATTGGGTTTATCTTTGGATTATGAAGCAAAGGTTGACGCAGGTGGGCAAGCGATGCCCAAAGTTGTCTTTCAGGAGCTTCGGACCTTTTACCATCCAGAAAAAGATTAATGAGGTTTCAATGCAGTTGAAGCTACCTCCGAGTTGGACTATGCACGAGGTGTTTCACGTCAGTTGGTTAAAGCCATATGCAAGTCCGATCCCTTCAAAAGTTAAAGACGAGGTGGAACCAGATATTATTGATGAAGCAGAAGTTATGGTTCCAGAACAGATCTTTTTGCACCGTTTCAAGCATGGCTCAGGCCGAAGGCAAAGATAGTTCCTCACGAAGTTTCAGGACCAAGGGACCCACGAAGCGGTTTGGCTTGACAAAGAGTTTTTCGACGAATCCGGCGTTATTGATGGATTATTTGGAGGCTATGCAACTTCCGTCAAGTTAAGCAGAAGGGGGATGTCACGTGCATCCCGCACTTGGATGCCACGTAGACATCACTGTACAGAAGGTGCAGGACCTAGGACGTTAAACTGGTCACATGTGAGCCCAGTCCGGGACGAGTCAGCCAAGGTTTCATCCCAATCGTCTGAGGTCAGGTGTGCATTGTCCTGCACATGAGTCCAAGGTCAGGTGTGCACATGAAACAGTGCCAGTCCGCGCTGTGAGTCTCCCTCTGGAATGATGTTAGTGACTTTGTGTATTTGGTATGATACCGGATGCCAGAACACTGTGTAGAGAGTTAGGGTTTGCATTTAGGAAAGGGGGCCAGCCCATAGGGCTACCCCAAGAACTCTTGTGGGCATGGGGAAAAGATAAGACAATCCCCATAAGGGCCAGGAAGGCCCTGGCTGTACCCACCAGCCATGGGTAGGCCATGGGAGGGCTGTAGACAGCCCTAGGGGCATACCAAGGGTAGCTGACTGGTTATCCAGCCCTAGAAGGGTTGTAGGGCAAGTATGGGGCAGCCCATACAGGTTGCCCAGCCTCCATATGAGGCAGGCGCATAGTGCCTAGCCCCTTTTTCCATGCGCCTAGTTGCCCAGCAGCCAGTGTGTAGTCATGCGCAGCATATAAATGAATTTATGCTGTATTTTATCATTCGTGGAGCACATTTATGACAGTCGATTGCTTATTAGCCAGCCGACTGCTGTCCAGAAAGGGTATAAATACCCAGCCCACAAATCATTCAGATCATCTCATCATTTGCCAAGTGCTGAAGCTGAAGCAAGGGCCAGGACAGCCTAGATCAAGCTGGTGAAGGATTGCAGGTCAAGGGCAGAGATTCCTCTCAGCCAAGAAAGGTTCAGTCAGTCTTTTATTTCAGTATTTTACATCATTCTAATAAAAGCAAATACACCATTCGTGGTGTGGTGGGGGCCCTACAGAGGGTATTCGGGACCCAATACTGTGTCCTCTTCTCCCTCTCTCTCTATTTTCTGCACATCTATATTCAGTTTTGTGCGTTATTTTCGTCGCGACAAGTGTGCTGATTTGTGAGCATTGAAGTTACCGATCTCCCCCGAAGCTTCCGCATGCTACAATACTATTATTTTTGAGCATTGACAGGTGGACAAAAGAAGGCGCCTAGCTGAAACTTGGGTAGCAAGCCAAGAGAAAGCATAAAGTTGATATTTTTGGGCCAAAACTTGGAGTACAAGCCAAGGAAAGCATAAAGTGGATAAGGGTTGGTCGACTTGTTTTTGGAGCTGTTTATGGACTGTTTGAGGGGCTGATCTGAGAGCTCCTTTGGGGCTGATTTATGGCTCAGTTTTGGGGCTGATTTGGCATGGAATTCGGGGCTGTTTTGGGCTCCATACCGGGCTGTTTTATGGATAGTTAATGGGGTGATTATGAGCTGAGTATGGGACTGTTTTGAAACAGTCTCTACGGAAGGCTTTTGGGTGCTGTGTTTTGTCTTGGCTCTGGATAGATATCCGGGCAAGAAATTTGTGCTGATGCTTTGTGGAAAATCCAGTGCTGTATGCACCCGCACCTTGGTATCTTGTAAAAGCTTCTGTGTGAATAAAGAAGTTCCTATGGGGGGCCGGCCGTTCTGGCTCAGTGCGGTGTATTTGTATTATATATGGTTCTTCTGCTATGTCTTCATGCTCTGTACCTGGTATTTGAAGTGTTGGTCTATTGTATTATCGTTCCGGGTGTTCCCTTCCCTACTTGTGATAGTGGTATTAGCCGGTGTTGTATGCACTTGCACCTTGGTATCTTGTAAACGCTTCTATGTGAATAAAGTTCCTACGGGGGGCCGGCCATCCCGGCTCAATGCGGTGTATTTGTATTGTATATGGTTCTTCCGCTGTGTCTTTATGCTCTGTATCTGGTATTTGAAGTGTTGGTCTATTGTATTATCGTTCCAGGTGTCCCCTTTGTATCAGAGCATTGGCTTTCTCGGAAGCAAGAGGCTTCCTTCCAACAATGAGAAAGAGAAAAGATCAGAAGTAGGGACTACACTGACCAACAGTTTTGCTATTGAGCTTATGAAGTAGTCATGAGCATGAGCAGTAGAGAAGTTGGTCTAAGGATTTATGGATTCACAGATTTTATCCTCGGCATATGGAGGTGTTTTTATGTGCCCGTGTTCAGCACTTTTTTCATATGGATTATTGTGGATTATAAATCATGCTTATGAGCAAGCTATATGGAGCTATATCTCAAGATATCTTATGCGTATGTTGAGGAGATATCTCTTTTGGCTTCATGACGAACCTGGCAACAAAGAAAAGCTAAGTATACTTTGAGTTTTGCAAAGTTGCTGCTTTTGCAAATTTTTGTAAGTGTTTTTGGGTACTTAACCCTTGTATGCCCGTACAAGGAGAATTGTGTGTTGTTTGTTTACCTTGAATTGTTTCAGGTAAACATTATAGTTGAAAAGCCTGGTTTATATGGTTTTTCTTACAGATATGTCCAAGGACTATGGACTGAGTTTTTGGCTCCTTTTGCTAGGATGGAGTATGTTTTTGGCTCCTTTATTTGGGATGCAGTGGATTTCTGGAATTTATGGATATCTTATGGATCGAGGATTTATCTATAGATTTCTTTTATCAGCCGAAATGCCTGGAAAACTATTGACGGCTGAAATGCCTAGAAAACTCTCTCTCGCAGACATGTTTATGGAAAACCAGGATCTTTATGCTTGTGACTTATTCTCATCTTATGTTCTACACTTGAGCCCACCTCTCCTTCCAGGTCTGTGATCAGGATACCACTACGGAGTGCTCGTGGTAGAGTGAACTTGAGCCCACCTCTCCTCTAAGGTGTGTGGTCGGAGTACCAATACAGAGTGCATGTGGTAGAGTGAACTTGAGCCCATCTCTCCTCCAAAGTGTATGTTTTGGGTACCGACATGGAGTGCATGTGGTAGAGTAGACATGACACCTTGTTGGTTGGGGACTTATGTCTATGCCAAGGGTCATGTGATCTGGATTCACTCATGGAAGGGTCGTGACCCTGGTAAGTGATGACGTGAACTCATGGAAGGGCAGTTGACCTGGTGAGTAAAGCCTCGTGGAAGGGAAAACCCTGGCGAGCATGTTCATTCATGGAAGGGTGGTAACCCTGGTGAGTGAATTCTTTTTGTGAACTCATGGAAGGGTCATAACCCTGGTGAGTGATGATGTGAACTCATGGAAGGGCAGTTGCCCTGCTGAGTGAAGCCTCGTGGAAGGGGAAACCCTGGCGAGCATGTATGGTTTCATGGAAGGGTCGTTACCGTGGTGGACCATATGGCT
The DNA here is from genome assembly GCF_041138505.1 of Cibotium barometz. Lineage (NCBI taxonomy): Eukaryota > Viridiplantae > Streptophyta > Polypodiopsida > Cyatheales > Cibotiaceae > Cibotium > Cibotium barometz. The sequence goes on along the minus strand of NC_141067.1, from coordinate 43,282,324 downwards.
TGGGCATGCGTATGGATCATAGGAGTGGTATCCTTATGCAGTCCAATGGCATGGCAAGATGTTTTGTGGCTACGTATGCTACTTCTTTATTTTTGCAGGTACTTAAAGCTACTTCTGGGATTATGGATATTTGAGACACGGTTGGCTCTTGTGCCTGTGTCTAGTTATTATCTGGTTTATGGAATTATGGATATTTGGGACATAGTTGGCTCTTATGCCTGTGTCTATTGCTTATCTAGCTTATGGATTTATGGATATTTGAGACACAGTTGGCTCTTGTGCCAGTGTCTAGTTATTATCCGGCATATGGAATTATGGATATTTGAGACATAGTTGGCTCTTGTGCCTGTGTCTAGTTATTATCCGGTTTATGGAATTATGGATATTTGGGACACAGTTGGCTCTTGTGCCTGTGTCTATTGATTATCTGGTTTATGGATTTATGGATATTTGGGACACAATTGGCTCTTGTGCTTGTGTCTAGTTATTATTGGGCTTATGGAATTTTGGAACACAGTTGCTCTTGTGCCTATGTCTGGTTATTATCAAAGTAGTTGACTCCGTGTATGGATAAAGTTTCTTGATACGGTGGCTTAAATTCTGCAATTATGAAATATTCTGGATTGGCAGTGCATCTGCTATACTTGAAGGATATCTCAGTGGTATCAGGTTTATATAGTTGCAGACAACTGCTTTATAAGATGGAGGGATGTCATCATTTGGTCCCTTTCACCAGTCTTGACCAGTGTTTCACACACTGGTGGGTGGAACCAAGGTGTGAATGGGGATTTTTCACATAAGAAAGCTACAACATTTTACTGGCATGGTTTGGCCTGAAAGATGGCCATACATCATGAACAACATGGGATTTTATTCATCAAAGTGACTTATAATATTTGTAAGTCGGTGTGTTCACATATCATTAATGATGGGCTGGACATACTATTGTTTTTGGGCATGGCCAGGTGTACAAAAGAAGGCGCCTAGTTGAAACTTGGGTAGCAAGCCAAGAAAAAGCATAAAGTTGATATTTTTGGGCCAAAACTTGGAGTACAAGCCAAAGAAAGCATAAAGTGGATATTTTGGGCTAGTTCAGTCACTTTTAGCCAAAAAGGGAAAGCACTTCAATAATAGAGCTACTCGACTTCATTAAAGGAGGCCTTTTGTTTGGCAGCAGGAGCTACTATCAATTGGCATAAGTCGGTTGCTTTTTGGATCAGTGATTCTCCTCTTGCAGATTGGGGTACAGATGTTGGTTTTTGGATCAGTGATTCTCCTCTTGCAGATTGGGGTACAGATGTTGGATTGAGAGAGGATGCTCTGCCAGATACCTTGGTTGTCAGGTGGGCGTTGACATCTCCCCTGTACAACAGTTTGCTCCAGTGCTCTTAAGCATTAAAAGCAAACTTCATCATTGGAGTAGGAGGAAGCTCGACTTGGCCTCTAGAGCTTTGGTGGTTAACCAAGTTTTGCTAGCCACGACTTGGTTTATCGCTTCGTGCTGGATTTTTCATAAGGGCTGCATTGGCCAACTTCGTCGCCTTGTTCGGAACTTTCTTTGGTCAGGGGTTGATGGAAATGCTCACACCAAGGCTAGAGTTGCTTGGGAAACCATTATCAGGCCTAAGCACGAAGGGGGATTGAATATCATTGACCCTGCGGTGCAATGTAAGGCTTTGCTGTGTAAGCTGGTTGTTAGGGGCTTTCTTCCAGGCGCACTGAGCCGTGGAAGGACTTTCTCATGCAGCAGATCATAAAGTGTGTCCCTGTTCACGGAGGTGACTGGACTCTCAGCTCATGCTTTATTTTTTCGGATGCAGTTCACCGCTCCCCTTCATCCCCCCTGGTTAGGTCCCTCCTACGGAGTTTTTTGGTACACATCCCCCCGCGTTCAGCGGAGGAAGTTAACCGGCAGCCCATTCTGTGGAATGATTTGATCTTAGATGTGCATGGTAGGCCTCTTGGGGCAACTATGCATATTCTTTGGGCTGGTTGGGAGACGCTTTGCCCCATAGTGTTGGCTTGGAAGAGGTTTTAGAGCCTCACCGAGGTACAGAGATTGGATCTCACATAGCATTTGAGAGGCTCTAGTTGGAGGATTGCACACATTGATGCAGCCATTCCCAACCACTGGATTACTAGATCTTTCTTGGAAGACCGTCATCATTCTTGGTTTGGGGTTTTTTCTGGGACAGGTGTTCCTCTTCAGGTTATGGGTCTCCCCTTGCCTAGGGAGGATGATGTACTGGTCTTTTTTTCTGTACAGGATGGATGGCAGTTGGAGAGATGTGACGTGCAGGACCTTATTGAGGGCCCCCAGATTCGTCCAGTCAGAGTTGTTGGCAGGTTAGGGAAGCACGTCTTTGTTGACACCCCCCCCCCAGGGATGATCACAGAGAGTGTTAGCCTTTGGTTGTATGGTGGCTGCCCTATCAGACATTTGCATTGGGACCCCGGTGAGTGGGTGTGGAAGGATGCTTGTAACCCCTTGAAAACCATGCCTTTTCTCAGTTATACGGTGCGGAATGCCAGACATCTTATCTTGGGACACATTCAGAGTGTCCCTACTCTTAGACCCCATTGGGAATCTTATGTTAGAAGTCATCTCCTGTCTATATTCATACACCAGGGCCTCTGTTGTGGGTGTGCCCGCCCTGTATAAGGTGTTTTATCATTTTTCCACACTCCCCATATTTTTCCCTATTTTTTTCCATTTTTCCTAGTGGTGGGAGGGTTGCCAGAGGATGCCAGGAGCACTCCAGTGCTGGCCGACTGCATGTTTATCAGTCGTGGGCTACTGGGCTGCTGGTCGACTGGAGTTTCTCAGTCGTGGGCACCTGTCTGCTGGCCGACTGCATTTATGCAGTCGTGGGACCATTTTCAGCAGTCGTGGGCACTTCATATGCTGGCCGACTGCTCTTCCAGAGATGTATAAATAGGCCCCTTGCCCCCACCACTTCCTCATTCAGTTTTCTCGGGATCTTGTGTATAGAGAAGAGTTTACACACCTCTCTCTCTGTGTTTCTTGTGCTGTTTATTTTCTACAGTCTACTTGCTCTTGTCTACCCAAGTTTGGTTATCATTTCCGCTGCATATTCTGACATGGTATCAGAGCCCTAGGCTCTAGACAGATCTTGGGCGTTTTTCTGAGCAAGTGGGGGAGCGTTAGGCTGCTGATTGGTGGACTGTTTTGGGCTGAACGGGAAGAGAAGGTGCAAGAGGAAGGCGGGCTTAGGTGCTGGACAGCCACTTGCAAGTTTACAGATTTTTTTTTCCCGCCAACCCACCCTTTCAGGTTACTCTCCGCAATGGCAGATTTACTAGAGATGGCTGAGAAGCACGTGAAGATTCCGACTCTCCCCACGTTCCCAGTGGATCGTCAGTTGGACGGGTCCAATTACGGCATCTGGAAGGTCATGATGGAGTCGGTTCTGGAGTGATATGACCTTGTGATTTTATTATCATCGGGGTGCCACGGTCGGAAGCTGAGGAAGGGGAGTTATTATCGACGAGGAAGGACCGAGAGGCACATGCACACATGTGGGATCGTGTCAACGCCAGGGTCCGGTCGTTTATTTTCAATTGCACACCACAAGTGATCAATCATGTGAAGCACATGATGCTGGCGAGAGGCATATGGGAGCACTTGGCTTCTTTGTATAACAGGGTGTCACCCATGAAACAGATCTCCTTGGAAGTGCAAATGCGGGTTATGAACCCTGCAAAGTCTTCGACGATGCGGGAACACATTAACAAGCTGCAGGCCCTTCAGCAGGAAGTCCTACAAGCTGGGAAAGAGATATCATCTGAAGATATGGCCATCACTTTGCTTTCCCACTTGCCTGGTCAGTATTCTGCTTTCTATTCCTTGTTGATCACGAGTGGCAGGCTCAGCACCATTACTTGGGAGGAGCTTGTGCCAATGGTCTTGGACCAGGAGGAACGTTTCACGAACCCTCCTCATGGCGGAGGTTCGGAGGCCTTAACTGGCCAACGGTCGAAAGGCCGGAATACCAACAAGGGCAAAGGGAAGGCTTCACCGGAGAAGTCTTCTGAAGAAGAAGCCTGATCCAGAACGAGGGAAGCTGAAGGCCGAAAGATCTTGTAATGATTGTGGCGAGAAAGGCCACTACTGGAGGAAGTGGCCTAAGCGGACAGGGAAGAGTGCTGATTCCTTAGCCTCAGCTGTGCGAAGACTCCGGCATTTGTGCACTTAGAGATGGTGGACTCCGATGCTTCATCATCTTCGAGCGAGGAGGCAGTTGGCTTCACCGCGAAGGATACCTGGGAATGGATTCTCGACAGTGGTGCTTCTAGGCACATGACTCCATCCCGTGACTTCTTTCTGGATCTGAAACGGCAGTCAGGTCGTATCTTTATTGGCGATAACTCCACTATTCCGATACATGGTGAGGGCCGGATGGAGATTATTCCCGACGGCAAGGGGGACAAGCATGCTTCCCGTGTTCTTTATGTCCCTGCTCTGGGTTTTCATCTTCTGTCAGTGCATGAGGTATGCAAGACTGGCTTTCGGGTGGAATATTGATCTTCCTCGTCCACTTTGGGGTGAGGCTGTGGCAACGGCTGTCCATACCATTAACCGCTCTCCGACGACTTCTGTACCCCATATGACTCCATTTGAGGCATACTTTGGCAGGAAACCCGATGTCTCGCACTTCCGTGTCTTTGGGAGTGACGTGTATGTACATATTCCGAAGAAGCAGAGGGGGAAGCTTGACTCCAAGTCCCACAAGCTGGTATTTGTGGGGTAAGGGATACAGGTTGTATGATCCAGAGAGGAACGAGATTGTCGTCAGCAGCCGGGATGTGGTCTTTGACGAGCATGTTCCAGCATCCACTGTCGAGGAGCCGCCACTTCTTGGAGATCCAGAGGAGTCTGATGATGATTCCCAGTCTTACATTCCAGTTGATCCACCTCAGTCATCACAGGAGGTTGAGCCCGCAGCTGGAACTGAGCCCCCGCAACCACAGGAGGCTCCACGATCTGTTCGAGTACCTAGGTGGTTGTTAGACACCCTTCGGGAGTCAGGTGTCACGGAGCTACCCTCCGAGTGGACCATAGAGGACGGCCCTCGAAGATCACATCGAGTCCGAGATAAAAGCAACACGGCGGAGCTTCTTCAGGTGAACTATGCTTTGATGTCTCGTATCATGCGGGATAAAGAGCCCACTTCCGTAAAGGAAGCCCTTTCACAGGATACTTGGAGGAAAGCCATGCAGGTGGAACTTGATGCCATCGAGAAGAACAACACTTGGGAGTTGGTACCGAGGCCGTCGAAGCGGTCAGTCATTGGTGTCAAATGGGTCTTTAAGACCAAATACGCGTCTGATGGGTCGGTGGACAAACACAAAGCCAGGCTTGTGGCTAAAGGTTATGCTCAGTGGCCAGGCATCGACTACGAGGATACCTTTGCACCGACAGCGCGGATGTCCACGATTCGGACCGTTCTTGCCCTTGCTTCTTCTCAGAGGTGGCCCGTGTATCAAATGGATGTAAAATCTGCGTTCCTTAATGGTGACTTGCAGGAGGAGGTGTACGTTGAGCAGCCTCCAAGCTTTATTGTTCCAGGATCGGAAGGGATGGTTTACAGGTTTTGAAGGCCTTGTATGGTCTTAAGCAGGCTCCCAGGGCTTGGAATCAGAAGATTGATTCCTTCTTTATTCGGACTGGATTTCAGAGATCGGTTTGTAGATCCGAACCGGTATCTCTTTCGGGAACGCGGCATGGTCACGCTTATCATCCTTTATGTGGATGATTTCATTCTCACCCCCGGCGGTCATGTGGAGCACATTGGAGTGACGAAGGCTGCCTTGTCAAAAGAGTTTGAGATGACCGACTTAGGCTTACTCCACTTCTTTTTGGGATTGGAGATCTGCTAGACCCAGAGGGGGTTTTTCGTCTCTCAGCAGCGGTATGTTCATGAGTTGCTTGAGGCCTTTGGGATGGAGAACTGCAAGCCTATTACTTCACCGATGGACCCGAACACAAAGTTAACCGTTACAGATCCTTGTGAGCCAGTTGATGCCTCGCAGTACCGGAAGTTGGTTGGTTCATTGATCTGGTTGCTGAACACCAGATTGGACTTGAGCTTCTCCGTGGGGCTGTTGAGCTCTTTTATGCAGACGCCATTGAAGACTCATTGGGACGCAGGATTGCGGATCTTGCGGTATCTGCAGAGTACGAAGGATCTGGGACTCTTTTACACAGGAGGGAATGGAGTCAAGCTCCAAGGTTGGAGTGACTCAAATTGGGGAGGAGATCCAGACACGAGGAGATCTACTTCAGGATACAATTTTACCCTCGGCTCACGAGCAGTTTCTTGGAGCAGCAAGAGGCAGCCAACTATTGCCCTTTCTTCGACAAAGGCAGAGTATCGGGCTGCTTGTGGTGCTGCTTGTGAGGTTGTATGGCTGCGGAGGCTGCTAGAGGCGAGATTGGGTTTCCACAGAGGGAGCCCAGAGTCATCCAGTGCGATAACCAGAGTTGTATAGCTATTGCTCGGAACCTGGTTTTCCATGCCCGGACCAAGCATATAGAGATACAGTATCACTTTGTACGTGAGAAGATCTTGGCTGGTGACATCTTGCTACTTTATTGTTCGACGGAGGACAATGCGGCGGACCTCTTCATGAAGTCTCTACCTCAAGCTACGCTCAGGCGGCACTCCAGCTCCCTTGGGTTGGTTTCACAGCCAGGAGCTGAGAGGGGGTGTTAGAAGTCATCTCCTGTCTATATTCATACACCAGGGCCTCTGTTGTGGGTGTGCCCGCCCTGTATAAGGTGTTTTATCATTTTTCCACACTCCCCGTATTTTTTCCTATTTTTTCCCATTTTTCCTAGTGGTGGGAGGGTTGCCAGAGGATGCCAGGAGCACTCCAGTGGTGGCCGACTGCATGTTTATCAGTCGTGGGCTACTGGGCTGCTGGCCGTCTGGAGTTTCTCAGTCGTGGGTACCTGTCTGCTGGCCGATTGCATTTATGCAGTAGTGGGACCATTTTCAGCAGTCGTTGTGGGCACTTCATATGCTGGCCGACTGCTCTTCCAGAGATGTATAAATAGGCCCCTTGCCCCCACCACTTCCTCATTCAGTTTTCTCGGGATCTTGTGTATAGAGAAGAGTTTACACACCTATCTCTCTGTGTTTCTTGTGCTGTTTATTTTCTGTAGTCTACTTGCTCTTGTCTACCCAAGTTTGGTTATCATTTCCGCTGCATATTCTGACATCTTACGGCATTTCGATTGACATTCAGAGGGTTTTTTGGCAGAGATCGTGGCATTCTTATAGGAAGCCACAGATTTCCTCCTTTATCTGGGTTTCTCTTCATGGTGGTTTGGCCACCAATCAGCGGAGTTCAGTTTACTGTTGCTTGCCCAGCATGCCCTAGATGTGCAGGATTTTTGGAGTCAGTTTACCATTGTTTATGAGAATGCAGGGAAGCACACAGGGTTTGGTCTGCGATTGCACACCTCTTTGGTAGGATTAAGAGGGATGCTATCATTTCTTTTGGTTCTATCATTTGGTTGACACAGTCTGGGCCTCAGCTGAGATTCGAGGGGACTGACAGGATCTTGGCCATTATGGTTAGGCAAGGAGTTGCTCGGCAGTGTTGTCTTCAAGATTTGCCACTTTCACACTTTGTCCCTCCGGCACAGAGGTTAGACAGTTCTTGGGAGATTATTGCTAGCATCTCAGCCCGGAATATCTGGAAGGCTAGATACATCGAGGCTATTGAGGGTACTCCTGTTCTTGTTTCTCAGTGTCTTTGCAGGATTTGGAGTGATATTATTCACACCATCATGGCTACCTGGGCCAGAATCCAGGGATCTTCGAGGGCTGCGGAGAGGAAGCGCGGCCAGTTTATGAGAGAGTGGGACATTGGTATCTTTTTCACGCCCTCTCATTCGGGACCCTATTGGCAGCACAGGGCTCCTGATTGGTTGAGATCTCCACCTTTCTTGGTGTGAAATCTCCATTTTGTAAAATTTTTTCATACTTAATAGAAGTCTCCTTTCTGAAAAAAAGAAAGAAAGTAGGGATTTGGGCTGTTTTGAGCAGGGCGCATTCCTCTTGGAGTTCCCTCTCTCTCTCTCTTACTGGCCGACTGTAGATTTTCTCTCCTCTACTGGTCGACTACAGACTTTCTCTCTCCTCTCTCTAGCGTTGGCCATAAAACAGATTTCTGGGCTGCTTTCAGCTGGTCGACTACTTCCAAGGCAGCCATAGAGCTGGTCAACTTCTTCCAGGGTAGCCAGATGGTTGGTCGATTTCTCCTAGAGCCTGACAAGCCTGACAGGGCTGGTCGACCTGTTTTTGGAGCTGTTTATGGACTGTTTGAGGGGCTGATCTGAGAGCTCCTCTGGGGCTGATTTATGGCTCAGTTTTGGGGCTGATTTGGCACGGAATTTGGGGCTGTTTTGGGCTCCGTACCAGGCTGTTTTATGGACAGTTAATGGGCTGATTCTGAAACAGTCTACGGAAGGCTTTTGGGTGCTGTGTTTTGTCTTGGCTCTGGATAGATATCCGGGTAAGAGATTTGTGCTGCTTCGTGGAAAATCCGGTGCTGTATGCACCGGTATCTTGTAAAAGCTTCTGTGTGAATAAAGAAGTTCCTATGGGAGGCCAGCCGTTCCAGCTTAGTGCGGTGTATTTGTATTGTATATGGTTCTTCCGCTGTGTATTCATGCTCTGTATCTGGTATTTGAAGTGTTGGTCTATTGTATTATTGTTTCGGGTGTCCCCTTCCCTACTTGTGACAATCTCTACTATGCAATGACTGTATGAAGCTTTGATTTCTCCTAATGTAAGCTAGAGATTGTCAATTTTTGAGTACACAAAATCCTTGATTAAGTTATGTAATTTAAGTTGCTTGTGGATCAGGTTCTTTGGAAAGAAGTTGACCTTGATCGAGGCCTGATTTCTGGGTTGCTAGGGCAGAGTTACTCTTGTAAATAGACAAGTTGGGTTAGAGTTCGTTCATAATAAAGACTCTTTAATGTTTTGTAAAATGTGTGTACTCAGCTCTTGAGTAAAAAATCTGTTAAAAATCTTCCAGTTTGAGGATTGTGATAATCTGATATCAATACACTGTTACCTTAAACATGCCATAGTTCTAGTAAGACATAATCATGAATAATAGTAATAAAAATTACTTATAACTCTTACAAAATTGCAAACTTGCCTTATTTGATGGAAAAGTTTATGCTAAAAAAAAGAGAAAAAGAAGAATAATGTGTTTATGGTAACCATGGGAGGGTGGTGACCACCCTCACCTCTCCCATGTGAAGGAAGCTCACACATCCCCTTGCTAATTTTGAAGGCTTGAGCTTATTTCATACTACGTATGGAATTTTTGAATGGTTAGTTATAGGTGAAATAACTGTGTTCTTGTAATTTTGGATGGTTTTTGCATGAGAGCTTCTCTCTCTGTTTTAGAAGCTCCATTGCAGTGGGGGTTTTCTCTTGCATAAGGAATTGTTTGAGTTTAGTAACAAATTGAACTGTGGAATCTTTCTTGTCTAGAGGTTAAACTCATGAATGGGTAATTATTTGTCAGTTAGGTAATGTCATCTTTCTAGCCATGTTTATATTAAGTTGGGTATCATGTTTTGTATAAGAGCATGGGGGATAAATTGCTCCATGATTTCCCTTTTGAGTACAAATTGTATAGATGATGAGTGATGTGAGAGAGTGTAGCTTGAAGAGAGTAGCCATTTGCCATGTTTTTCAACCATATCAATGTTCTAATACATGCCTATGGTTTCATAGGTGATGTTATACATGTCTAAGCTCATGTTAATGATGTAGTGCATGTATGTAGATCCATAGGTGATGTATTACTTACATATGCCTACATAAGGGTGGTATTATGCATGCCTTTGATTCATATTAATGATGTGATGCATGCATATGGATTCATAAGTGATGTTATGCACATCTATGTCCATGTCAATGATGTATTACATGTATATGGTTTTATGAATAATGTAGTGTAAAGAGATACTTTTCGAGATACTAAAGATGCAAGCTTGTACTTATATGAATTATGGGATTCGGGCTTAGGCTTATGTGAATAAGCTTAATAAAGGCACATGTTTGTGTAAAAAATGTGATTAATCACTATGTTTTTGATGTTAGAGATTGTGCATACTTCTGTGATTGGTGCATCTCATGCTCATGGAGTTTACATTGATTCTTATATAAGGGCATAGGGATTTAGTCACCTTATGATTTTCCCTTCTTATATAAGGGCATAGGGATTTAGTCACCTTATGATTTTCCCTTCTTTTATATGAAATTATTAATAAAAGGGAGAGAGAAGAGATTTAGGTATCTCTTTGCTAGTCTAGATAGAGTAAGTTACTGTTTTTTACTAGCCTAGATTAATTATACCATAGTATTGTTTGCTAGTGTACGCTAGGATCTTGATAATCTATGAGATGTAGACCTAGTCTAGTCTATGTAATGATTTTGGTGTACATCATAGTATTCTTAGCTTTGAAAATATGATGCTGAAAGTGATAATGTTCGAGGTTGGCCCGCCGCCGCCGTCGGTGCTTTGTCCTAGGTGTGGACATGCTCAGGAGTCTTAGCATCATTGCCTTTGGGATTGGAGTCTCAGCATCATTGCCTTTGGGATTGTCTCAAGGCATGAAAGGTATGGTAGAGGATCCTTTGTATGTTCATTATGGATAAGGCATCTACCCCACCATTACCTTGGGGTGGTTGCCAGGGTCTCTGAGTTAGTACCAGCACCAACCCTTGCATATATGAGGAGACATGAGAGGGCCTTGCCCTTCTCCTCTCTCACTACTACAGGATCACGGTAGCTCTATTTTTAACAACTACCCCATAGGCACATGTCAGAGGAGGTGGAAGATCATTGGTAGCATTGCAACATGACACATTTGGCGTGCTTGCATTGCTACAGCGAGGCCATAGAGGGCACTAGCACACCTCACACTGAGTCCATCAAGAGCATATGGACAAACACTATTCACTGGCCAGTGAGAGAATTTGCAAGGTGGATCCAAGCACATGCAAAAACATCGAGAGGCTTTCTTGCGCATCTAGAGCATCAGTCCTTTCCTTAGGGTTGGAGACAATGAGGTCACTTGTCATTACAAGCCACCTATTTGGCTCCCCCCCCAAAAAAAAAGTGTTTGAGATAGCATTCCTCCCTTAGAGTGCCCAACTAGTTAGTGAGGAATTGGTGAAGCGTGTGTGTGTTTGGGGTAAGGTCTCGTGATCAAGTCTTACTTCCAGCTCTCATCCGCCGGTAAGGACACTGCTTGGTACAAATAAAAATCTTGCATTACAAAAAAAAAAACTAGTTAGTGAGGAAGAGCCTCTCTGCCCCTATCTATTTTTCTTGTCTTCGATGCTTGAGACTTGGTCATGTACTTAGCTATTTTCGGCTCCATTTTGGTTAACTAATGGAAGGATTTCTTCTTGGGAAAAAAACAAGATGGTAATTTACGTTGTCTCCATTACATGTGGTAGCTATAAGGGCTAGCACTACTCTCTACTTTTATCATATAAGTGTAATATACTCCTTGGGGTTACATAGTCCTACCACTTCTTCAAGCATGTCTTAGTATTGAACAACAATAGATCATGGTTTACTAGTGCCAGCCTATGTTGCTTGAGCTTGGCTTTGTTGGCTTTGTATATTGGAGATTATATCTTCCAACTGCTTGTTTAGGGTATATCAAATTTCTCTACACCCTTTGCACATCTATCACTTTTAGCTTTAAATCTTTTATATTCATATTTCTCTCCCTCTCCAATCATGACTTGGTTGCCTTTGTCTATCGGGTTTGCTCTCATTTTTGCTTCTAGCTTCTCAATCTAGAATAGTAGATGCTTGACCGCTATTAATCACACTTGTTAATTTAGCAGTTAACATCACTTTTTTTAACAACCAAATGCTTTGAGGTCTTAATTTGTTCCCGTGCTATGAGCTTACTAGCAATCTCATATCAATGGGTAGCCATGATTGAAGCAATTGTAATCAAAGCCAATACCCTAGATATACATACCCTAAATAAAAGAATAAGACACCCTCGACATGCCATGTGTGGCCAAATGTGAATAAAGAGGCCATGTACGTAAAACAATTTTGAGTAACAACAATCCCCATTGTTGTGGGATTGAGTTTGAGTCTCAACAAGCTTCCATGCTTGCTTCTTCTCTAGATGCATGTGAGTGTGGATTGAGCTTGCCCCTTGAAAGAGTTATATGCTTCCTTTTCTTCTCACCTCCATTCTCTTATTTCTTGCTCAAGAGAGAGGCTTGCATGGTAGCAAAGTAGAGGAGATATCCCTTCCTATACTCCTTTTTTTGCGTACACACGTAATGAATTTGGACTTTGGTGGAGTGACATTGCTAAAGACTGCAGTTGATGACTACATGGAGAATCAATCTTATAGGCCATACACAACTTGACAATAGAATTTGGAGTGCACTATTGAGGTAAATTCCTTTGATTTTTCACTATTTGAATTTCCATGCCTTTCTATTTTTACTGCACCCTTGAGGAGTAATTTATGTGACACGATAGGATCTTAGCTTTGTGCCATAGTTTTTCAACCATCAATCTTGTAAGCAGATCGTAATCTTTGCTCACTCAGCTCCTCTAAGGCAACTAACCTGCTGTGAGAGGGTTTCCCTTGCGATTATGTCTTACTATAATTCGGAGGCTTGGAACCCAATGTTCCATTGGAATGACTGCATCAAGCCTAAATGCAAGAAAGATATGATGTTGGTAGTCACCCTGCAGCAGCAGGCACAGTGTGGTAGGCCCATAGAGCAAAGTGCAACTTATGCTCCCAATCGCTTCTGGATGCCTCTACCATCTTGGTGAGAATGGTGCTCAATGTCTTGTTTGTGCTCTTGGCTTGGCCGTTTGCTTGTGGGTAGTAAGGCACCACAAGGAATTCTTTGAGCAAGAGCACCACTTTATTTATAAAATGTGTACCAATGTTTCTAGTGGGCAATCAAAATTGAAACAAGTAATCAAGTTTTCATAAAGAACTTGGCAGTAGATCTTGCATCAAATTTCTGTGTAGCCTTTTGGCCTCGGCCCACTTGTGCCCATTTGGTGAATTAGTTGATGGCGATTATGGTTAGTGGCTAGCTACAAGAGGACAAGTGCGATCTTCCTTGGCTGCTGATAACGCATGTAGGAGTATAAATCTTAGCATTGAATAATATAATAGCTTAACTTTTTCATTCTATAGCTCATTTGATAGTAGCATGTGTAGATTATTATATATAGGTTCAATCATCCATTGTATATGATATAAGGCCTTGATTAAGGGTAAAATCAACTCAAAATATGTGAAAAAACCTACAAACTAGTCTTAGGAAAGATTGAACCATTAACAAATATACCAATCTCACTAACAAAATTGACATGGTATTTAACACATTTATTCTTACCATTATCTCTTTTGGAGTGAAGATCAATGTTGCAACACACACATAAATGCAGCAACAACATAGTGAGGAGAGATATGTGGAAGCACAATGGTTCACTCAAGTAGATTGATGAGAATGAGTGAAGTACAAATGAGATAGGTGGAAGCACAACACTCACTCACGCACACTAGAGTGTGTACATATGCTTGGGTGAAAAAGCCTCCTTGAGAGGGAAACATTGCCCCAACCTATTATTAGCCTATGTCCACACATCACCACCATATAAATGGCTATAAATCTCCCTTTTAGTGATGATGTGAACATATATAGGGATCCTATGGGCTGATCAATCCCTAAATGGTACTAAGCTTAAAGCTTTGCGAAAAGCTTAAACTTCTCTCATGAGAGAGCCTTCGTGAACATATCTACCACATTGTCATGTATAGAGACATAAGTGAGGCTAATATCTCTTGCAATGAACCTCTCCTTGACATAATGATAATGCACCTCAATTTGCATTATGAGAGCATGACACACTTGTTTTATCGTAACACAAAGGGCTAATACACTCTGGCTATCAATGAAGGTAGAGGTGGGGGAGTATTGTCTAACACTAAGATCTGCCAAAAGGTGTCTGAGCCATACACACTCCATAGTTGTTGTAAGAGCTACCTTGTACTCAGCTTCGCAGTTTGAAGTGGCCAGTGTCGACTACTTCTTTTATTGAGCCATGATATACATGAATCACTAAGGTGAAAGCAAAAGCCTCGCTTATATGTCATAACATCTAGCCTAATCAGAATCATGAAAAGCATGCAATTGAACATCACCCCACTCAACATAGAATAAGCCAAGGGATTTGAGTGCCATATAAGTATTTGAATATTTGCTTGGTAGCCTATTGCCATTTCTTACTTCCAAGACTGTACATAAACCTGCTCAATTGGGAGATCCCAAACTGAATGTCTGGCCTTGTATTACATAGATAGATGAGGCATCCAACATCCTATTGATGAAGTGATGCATCAAATGGTTCTCCAGCATCCTCAAGACTAAGCCTAGCACCTGTCTCTACTAGTGTGGCAACATGCTTATATTCTTGAAGACCAAACCATCATGTAAGTAGCCTCTATATGTAATTTGACTACAACAACACAATATCATCATTATACTACATAAATTGTATGCCCAAATAATAATGCAACGAGTCCAAATCTATCATCTAAAATGAAACATGTAATTCAGCCTTGAAGGCTAAAATCTTCTCCTTCTTAAGGCGTGTGAGTAGCATGTCACTAACGTATAAAATAATAACCAAAAAATAATCTTAGTCAAACTATTATAAAAACCATTTGCAACCAAGTATACATTCATCTTCTCCTGCCCATGCTCTAGGAGCTTGCTTTTAAGACCATATAAATCTTTTCTTAACTCGCATACTTTAGATTCGTGTCCCTTCTCAACAAAACCATTAGGCTGAGATACATAAACCTCTTCATGCAAGTCACCATTTAAGAAGGCATTCTTGATATCTACCAAACTGATGTACATTCCAACCATGATGTGTTGCCAATTGATCGTAGTCATAGGAAACATGGGTGCAAAGGTCTCATCATAATCTATGCCTTTCTCTTAAGCATAACCCTTTGCAATAAGCCTTGCCTTGTAGTATTGAGGTAGTTATCAAGGCTACCATATCAGCTTTATGCTTAAGCTTATGAACCCACTTTGTACCAATTTTCTTTTTACTATAAGGCAAATCTGATAAATACTAAGTGTAATTTTTGAGGATTGAGTCATACTCATCCTACATGGCATGCATCCAATGATCATTTTCCTATGCTTCCTCAAAGAAAACATGTTCCTCTTCATTGCATATATTGGCAATGAGAGCATAATCCATAAAAGAATAAGATACATGATGAGAACTTGCATGTGTCCTGCTAGGAAATTTGGCATACTCATGGATGCCTATATGGCTACCCTCTCCTCATTCATTGCATCATCCACAATTACCTCATTAATCGGTTTTGATGTGGGCTGAATTTGAGCATATTTTCAGCTAGTATGGGCTGATTTGTATCACCTTTTTGAGCATTCATTTGCTTCATATATAGTTGCCCGACATTGTACACATGTAGGAGTGTATCAAAGATGTCCTCTGTGAGCTTACACTTGGTTGTTTTTACATAAAAGCATGGGATGAACTGAGTTCTCAACAAAGAAGACATCTCTACTTACCAAATTTTGCTTTGTGGCCAGATGGTAGACTCTATACCCTTTGCCTTTTGAGTTGTATCCCACAAAAATACATTTTACTACCTTATGATCCACCAACTTATTACATTATTTCTCAGGTAGTACAAGAGTATAAGGAAGATAACCAAAAACACATAAATGAGCCATAGAGGGCTTCCTACCATTCTAAGCTTCATAAAGGGCAAGGCCTTGGTGGGTCATCTATTAAGCACATAAGCTTCATAAAGGGCAAGGCCTTGGTGGGTCATCTATTAACTCGGGGGGGTCACTATATGTAAAATATCCCTATCGCGTGCGTTCAAGGCCTATATTTTAAATCCCTTATTTGTGAATTTTTTAATCTATATGATATCCCCTTTTCTTTATGAATCTGTAAATTTTTTTGAAAAAATTTTAAATCATATCCTTATGTAAATATATTTCTGTAAGTTTCATAAATTAAAATTATGCTTCTGTTGAACGCACGTGATATTCACATTTTTTTGTGAGTGACCCCCCCCCCCTCCCCCCCCCGAGTCTATTAAGCACATGAGTGGCACACATAACTCTCCAACCAAAAAACATGAGGCAAATCCTCAGCGTGCCATCTCCATGAGAGATCTATTCTTTCTCTCAACTACACAATTTTTCTAAGGTGTATAAGGCATTGTGCATTGATGTTTTATGGCTCTTTTAGCCATATATACATATAACTCCTTTGACATATACTCTCTCCCCCCCCATTTCGATCCATATGAAGGTGCCAACTCATATGCAGATACATTTTCAGCCATTAAAACAAAGTGTCTAAAGCATGTAAAAACCTTTGAATTTACCTTCACAAAAGATACCTCTGTGTGCCTGGAGTATCATCAATAAAAGTCACAAAGGAGAGATATCCGTTCTCATCGGACCATAATGTATATCACTATGTATAAGCTGTAATTTTTGGATAGCCCTAACTGATCCATATTTTAAGAATGATGCTTGCTGTATCTTTCCCAAAGTGTACACCTCATATCCATGTTTGACAGGGGTCTCAAGCTTTGGTAACTTTGACACCATCTCTTGCCTTTTAAGGTGTAACAAACTGCCAAAATTTAAGTGATGATGAGGACCAAAGCTGGCATGCCATAGCTCTATGTCACTCATAACACGTGTGGTGGTAATTGAATAAGCATTATGTGCCAATCTCTCATACCTCTCCAACCTATAAAGCCCATGGTTTAGAGTACAAGATATACCACACTGATGTCTCTATCACTCCAGTCATGAATTGTATACCTCTCATCAACAAATCTGACCACTAAGTGTGCCCGCCCTAGCAATGGCAAAGACTGACAACAAGCTCTTTTTAATGCATGGCACAAACAAGACTTTTGAGAGAGTGATTGTTTCACCACCATCAACAGAGTGAGAACAACCTTACCAACTCCTTTACTAGATACGAGGAGTTGTTTACACATGTGACTGTGCCTCCTTGAGGAGAAGGCACAAGTGAGGAAAATAAATCATGCCAAGAAGTAATGTGCTTGCTAGCACCACTATCAAACCTCATATACATACTAATATGTCACTAACATGCATACATCATGGATAGAAGGATCATAACTGTAGTGCACAATGAATGTACAATCATCTTCTAGTATAGTTCACTGATTCCTTCTTTCCAACACTTGGTGGTGTTGATGCATTAGCCATGGCCATGCCTGACTCTTTCTTTTTCTTCTTCTTCTCTAGCCTTTTTCTACACTCATTGATATAATAAATTGGCTTTTGATAGTTGTATTTTCCTTTCTTCTCAGGCTTATTACCCCCCTTCTCGTCGACATCCTTTCCAAAAGACTGGGTTTATTCTGCCTTTGGTTTATAGCCACCTGAGAAAAGGATTTGCCTTTACCTTTTTGACTGGCAAGCAAAAACCCGATCTCATGCAAAACCTTGCGCTATGAATCCTGTAGAGTTGTGAGAACAATAGACACCAAAGAACTGTCCAGGTTCGGATAGGCTTTATCAATACATGCCAGCTGCTCCCTAAGATCTTTAATCCTTATGAGGAACTCGTCCATTAAATCTCCATCATTCATATGCTTGGACTCTAATTTCTTATGCAAGTAGGCCACTCGTCCCATTAAATCTCCCTCATTCATATACTCAGACTCTAAGTTCCTACACAAGTAGGCCTCTCATGATTGGACTCTAACTGCTTGCATAAGTAGGCCACTCGTGCTCGGACTCTAATTGCTAACGCAACTAGGCCACTTGTGCTTTGTTACATGCCGGGTAAAGCACAACAAAGTGGATCCTATGCATGCTTCATAATTTTACATGAGCAAATATAAGGAATAATGCTCCTTTTCACTGAAAGTGCCACTATGCATGTGCCTATGCATCCCTACCATCCCACATGGCTTGTTCCACTATGGAAGATACAAAGACGAATGCCATAGTTACATCAAAACTCATATCACCAACCAATTTACTTGTACTATGCTATTGTGCTAGCGAGACAAGGTGTGCTAATAACAACATTCCAAAGCCCTTTGGTGACTCGTCAAGCTTATCCTCAAAGGATACATCACTCCCATCAATCCACACACATAATGCAAATATCCCAACTGCATGCAAAAACGTAAGAGAATGTGAACGAGTCCCAAAAAGTACCCGAAACATAAAAAAATATGATAACATAGGTAGCATCCCATTATATGGTATACTTTCTCCATCTAAGAGAATAGCTTAATTTGAGACAATCAAAAGAGCAACCTGGAGAAGATAACAAGGGGGGGAGAGCCAACAAAACTTGCTCTAATACCAATTGTTAGAGTGGAGATCAATGCACCAACACACATTTAGATGCAACAAGGAGAGATGGATGGAGGCACAACACTCAAAGTAGATTGATGAGAATGAGTGAAGTTCAAGTGAAGTGACATGATAAGATCACTTACACTCATAAGAGTGTGTGTAAGTGAAGTACAAGTGATGTGCCATGATAAGATCACTTATACGCTTGAGGAAAAAACCTCCTAAAGAGGGAAGAAGTGCCCTAGCCCATTATTAGTCTACGTCCACACATCACTACCATATAAATGGCTACAGTCTCCTCATAAGTCATGATTATATAACATATTATTTTTCTCAATATGTTATACAATCTCCTCATGAGTCATGATTGTATAACATAAATTTATTTTCTCAATAAATGACAGTCTCCTCATGAGTCATGATTGTATAACATATTGGTTTTCTCAACTGGCACACATGGAGGTGTACATTGATAGTAGTCACTTAGTCTATCCACATACTAGTTGACTGATGAGCACATATATACATACCGATGATTAGTATAGACACATTGATTACTTAAGGTACTAGTCTCGAGACCATGTATTGATTTTCTCAACTGCCACACATGGAGGTGGAGGTGTACATTGGTAATAGTTACTTAGTCTATCCACGTACTAGTTGACTGATGAGCACATATATACATACCGATGATTAATATAGGCACATTGATTACTCAAGGTACTAATCCCGAGACCATGTACTGATTCAAACATTTAAACATTGATTGATGAGCACATATATACATATCGATGATTAGTATAGATACATTGATTACTCGAGGTACTAGTCTCGACACCATGTACTGATTCAAACATTTACTCTTTTGGTCATTGATATGTGAATGTACCAATCATTGGAACGACATAAAGATCTTGACCACGTAATGCCTTTTCAATGTACCAATTATGTAAATGTACCCATATAGATCTCTCATGTGCTAATCATTAGTATGCTGACATACCAATTGTAGTTATTGCCATGGACATACCAAAAATACTTCCTTTTTTGATGCATTATGAAGTGCATGTGGGAGGGTATGCTT
Organism: Cibotium barometz; assembly: GCF_041138505.1. NCBI lineage: Eukaryota > Viridiplantae > Streptophyta > Polypodiopsida > Cyatheales > Cibotiaceae > Cibotium > Cibotium barometz. The sequence goes on along the minus strand of NC_141067.1, from coordinate 43,262,752 downwards.
AAGATGGTGTTCAAAATAGGGAGGAGGGTTTCTATACTATAAGTGACATAACTAGCTAGAGACGGGGATGGGCACGGAGCGGGTTTTTTTTTGACAACCACTCTCTCTCTCTCTCTCTCTCTCTCTCTCTATACCCATGTCTTCTCTTTCTTCTCCCCTCCTCTCTACTCCCAGCCCACCCAGCCCACCTCCTCTCCCCCCTCCCCAGCCCAGCCCAACCCCTCCCCCCCCTCATGCTCTGTCTCCCCCTCCAACCCATTACAACCAACACACTCTCTCTCTACACACTTTATCTCTATCCCTCTCTTTCTCTTCCTCCTTCAACATGCACCCTCATGCTCTGTCTCCCCCTCCAATCCACTGCAACCAACATGCTCTCCCTGTACACACTCTATCTCTCTCCGTGCCTTTCTCTTCCTCCTTCAACACTCCCCTCATGATCTCTCCACCTCTGTCTATCCATCTCCCTTTCTCTCTCTCATTGCAACCGTTTACTTTGCCCCCTAACTAGCCCTCTCCATCTCTCTCTTTCTCCCTCTACACACTCTATCTCTCTCTACACACTCTATCTCTCTCCCTCTCTTTCTCATCCTCCTTCAACACGCACCCTCATGCTATCTTCACCTCTGTCTATCCCTCTCCCTCCCTCTCTCCCTCTCTATTAAGACCATTTTGGATTAACAAAGATGCTCTTCCATTTGAGGACATTAATAAGTGTTATATGTAAAGGCACTATAAAGGTTGTACATTATGTGATACTGGCCAACCAAGGCTGTAGTTAGTAAGTTTGGGCACCCAAGTGTGAATAAGGGCCAGTTGTATATAAGGAAATTTCTCATAATGGAAACACACAGTCCCCCTTTGTGCTATGAGAGCTATTGTCTTGTCTTATGTATGAGAGAGAGAGAGAGAGAGAGAGAGAGAGAGAGGGAGAGAGAGAGAGAGAGAGTACTCTAGTGCATGTGCCTCTTCTATGATTGTGTATGGGAGAGTGAGAGGACAATTGCCTTGCATTGTGATGTGAGCGACTCCGCGGTGATGGAGTGGAGGTGGATATTGGAGGATTGGAGCTTCCAAAAGCGAGCTTGGAGAGCCTCAAGGGACGTGAGCTTGAAGCATTGGTGAGTACCCCACGTGGTTGTTGTCTATTTCTTCTTCTGATTGTAAATGTGTGGAATTCTCTTGGGAGGTGCAATAGGCCATAACATTTTTGATGAATAAGAACTATGATAAACTTCAAAAATCTTACAGCAGCCACTATCTCGGGATCTGGTATTTTGTGCCATGCTCGTATCCATGTTAGCATCTGATTTCTTTGACTGGTTAGCTTGAAATGTTGATGATAACTGAGGAAAGCTGTAGCATACGTGGGAATCCCATTGCTTTACCTTGTGAAACTGTAAAGGAGTGAGCTGCCTTTTGATTGGCATGTATAGTGGGTCCACTCTTTGTGATGGCGACGGGGAGCACTGGTACTAAAAGATGTACTCTGGCAATGTGAGATACTCCTTTCACCAGTCAGGCTGTATTCTAAAGTCCACCAGGAAGGTGTTGGTATGATTTGTTACTATTGTTGTATATCCACCTTGTGTATGGACTGGATGTTGCTTGCACCACCTGTGAAAACAATAATTGATCATACATGTGATTATGCGGATTTCCAGTAGGTCGCGGGTTTGCCAGTTTGGTGTGCTTTGCCACATTTTCCACAAAGTCCTCCCATTGGTACCATGTCCTTTATATCTGGCATTGGGGCGCAAAGAGGATATGGCACATATGGCTGCTGCCTCGACTCCATGGTAGAGTAGGCTTTTGGAAAGATTCTCCATGTTGGTTCAAAGGGTGTAATCTGCATCAACACCTTGAACATCATTTTGGGCTTTAAGAGGGGATTCCCTGCTCATATGAGGCCCTTGTATTCTATAGAGCTGATAAAGACTCAATGACATTTCCACCATCAGTAAAAGCTTGTAAATCATCACGAGGAGGTAGATTACGTACCTCATTGAGCTACCTTGTTGGAGATAGAGTAGTTTGCCACCAGCAACTCCTCGGGGTCGAGTTGCTTAGTGGGAAATTCAACTGGGGTAAAAGAGTAATGAGAAAATATATAGTTTGCCTCAGCTTGGTTAGTAGGAGCTACACTAGGATGGGGATTTAGTAGTTTACTTTAAAGGGAAGTAAACATAGGGTAAGTTTACAAAGGTTGAGGATACTGGATTATACTCTTGCCCTTCCCTTGAACTGGGTGGAGGTTGTGAGGGTTTCACAGTTTTCATAAACTCATGGAGGTCTTTGATCTCTTCTTGGGCTATAGTTGGATATTCAATGTGTTCACGAACGATTAAAATCATATATAACATTAGTTAGCATTGCCTCCAGATGTTTATGTATCTTTTTAAATAGTTTTATAATACCCAGGGGATGATATAAGGTTGATTCAGATAGATTTAGATATTGGTGTGTATCATAAACCTCAACCCACCCATGGCTAATGATCCACTAGTAGCTTTGAGCAACAACCTCATAATTGGCTGGTGTGGATATCATGTCATTTGGCATGAACAGGTCGAGTTTGTCGACACTGTCATTCAAAATGACAAACTGTTTTGTAACAACCTACACCAACTATCAAGGTTGAGCATGATGGGATGTAACTGGAAAAAGAAGATATCAATTGGGTTAGCAAGAAGTACGTCGCCCCTTGGTGTTCTCGTTGCCAGTGTAGGGTCAACATCTCTCCTATATTCTGATGTATAAGGGTTAGATCTCCTAAACTGACGTCTTCTATAAGATTAATTTCATATTGAAGGAGAGAGAGTGTTAGTGTAGATACAAACAAAGTGAGAGTTTGAGGAGGGGCCTGAGGAGTCACCGGCAAAGAGCCTATCTCCGATGAATTGACGAAGCTCGTCGGTTTGGTCACTCCTTTTAGGGCATTCTTGGATGGTGAGCCTTTGTTCTAGTTCCTTGATTCTAGAGTCCTTGTCATTGAGGAGTGTGGAGATTGTTGCTTCACGTGCATCTCGAGCTGGGTGGCTTAAGCTTGAGCCTCCTCTACCTATTGTAGTCGCTCCTATGCCAGGGTTTGGTTGATGTGGAGTTGTTGGTTTACATGCTCAAGAACCTTTTAGTAGCTTACCAGCATCTGATCCATTTCTTTTGTCTTGGCACTTATAGCCTCATTGAGGTCTCTTTGTCTTTCTGCATGTGCTTTGTTCAGCTGTTCTCATTCTGTTTGGAGGTTAGTTACCTTTGTCTTGGCACTTATAGCCTCATTGAGGTCTCTTAGTCTTTCTGCATGTGCTTTGTTCAGCTGTTCTCGTTCTGTTTAGAGGTTAGTTACCTTTTGTTCCAAGGCAAAAATTTCTTCCTTTAGCTTGTGGATTTGGCCAATGTACCCCTCTTCTTTGACTTCAAATGTGGCATGAGCGTCTTTCAACCTGTTGTGTGTGTTGCACCTCTTTCTCTTTGGTGTGCGCCACTTCCCTTTGAAGCTGTTTCTTGACTTGATCTAATTGAGATTTGGGCTCCTCAATCTCCTTGGTTGTTCTTACTATGGTCTTGCTCAACAGCCAATTGTGCCCTTCCATGGTTGTCAGCCTTGCTTCTTGTTCTTTGGCAGTCTTTAAACTTTTAATGATGATGTCCTTGTGTGTGGCGTTGTGAGGAATTTTTGGAAAACCCAAATCCGGCATGTAGGAGCTCTGAGCAAAGCAATGCTAACTAGTGTGTACAATGGTGCCATGGTGATTAAAAGGTGCAGATCCTTGATGGCCATGGGAATTGAATCTTGGATGGCATAAGTGGAGGATCCTTGTGTTCGGTGGGAATGGGGGGGCTGAGGCCCACTCAAATCAAACGTTTTGTTTCTAAGGCTTAATAGGCAAGTCAGGATAGGCATGCAAAAAACCGCGCGTGCACATAGAAACTGGATTTGGAAATGTATGAGATGCATGGGCAAGCCATGAAGGAAATATTGGCATGCCTCAGACTATAGAGCTGAGAATAGAAGGAAGGTGGGGGGCGAGCCGTCAGCTGTAATAGCTCCACTCTATATATGTGTGTGTTGTGAAAGGAGAGGTGGGGGAGATGCTGCCAGAATAACCCCAGGACTGCCAGAGCTGAGAAGAAGAAGAGAGGGAGGAAGGCAAGATAGTCGTCTCCTTGACCGTGAGGCAGAGATCCCAGGCGACCAGCTACAGTTCATGAGTTGTCACTCCATCTTGTATTACCGTGGTGTAAGTTGGGTATGTGCCATCATGCTTGATCTTTGTATTCGATGCCATATATGAGGTGTATATGAGAAGCTTCAATGAAACATTGATGTTAGGTCTATGCTCATTCGTATAGAAGCTATATTCATTGTATATGAGAAGCTTCAATGAAACATTGATGTTAGGTCTATGCTCCTTCATTGTATAGAAGCTATATTCATGATGTATATGAGGTGTTCTTATGTGACAAAGAAGATGGGTTAGTGGAATTTTGAGGTGTTTCTAAGGCAGTTTGTGCTTGCATAGTAGGTCGCTCTAGGGAAACCAATGGGATTGGGACTTGGATAGCCAACAATACTTTTTTAACCTTTTGTGATGTAGAAGCTTTACCATCACTAAGGAGACTAGGGAATTTGTAAGCGGTGCCAGTGAGGCTAGTGCTATACATTTATGTTTTGGCATCCAAATACGATGGTTACTCTTGTAATAGCCTTGAGCTTTCAATAAGCATTTAGATATCCATTTTGGGGTAACATATCATTTGGATTTCCTTTACCGATTATTATGTTGACGCCTTCTTTGCTTGGTTGGTTGAGGTGGTATAAATGGAGAAATCTTGGGAACCCATCTCAAGGTACATTTGGGTTACCCCTTTTTAGCCTGCCATATTTTTCGATCCTTCTAACATGGAGGTGTTTGTTGTGTGGAGGTAAAAGAATCGAGAGTGCTGTGAATAGTGAATGATGAAATGGAGGGGGTTTCCTTAGATTTTGTGGATGTTAAAGAGGTAAAAGAATCGAGAGTGCTGTGAATAGTGAATGATGAAGTGGAGGGGGTTTCCTTAGATTTTGTGGATGTTAAAGCTTTCTCCTTTGTGATCTTGACAAGAGTGAGAGGTGGCAGGGTTTTATGAGTAGAATGTTCAATCGTGGCTTCACCCATAGAAACATGCCCCGTTGACCACTCAATCATACATTCATTAGCCTTCATCCATGTGCGACACCAAGTATTATCAATTCATGTAATCTTCTTGTAAACATAACTAGGAAGTCTCCCACCAGGTCCTTGTTGCTATTATAATATGTTTCTAGTTGTAGTAGCCCAAGAATGGTATTTCTACCATGGATACCTTTCCCCTTTAAAGAGGTGTCTACAAGTTGAGGTTTTCCCAACTAGTTCCATGCATTGAAGAATTAAATTGTGGCTACTTCCCATATCAAGCAATATATTGTAGAGAACTTTACAATAAGGACTAGAAAATTGAATGGATGTTCGTAGAGGTGCTATGTGTTCCTCTATGTCTCGTTCAACTTCCCCTATAAAGGCTTGTGCAGATCCAAGGATTGCTTCTCATTGTTGTTGCTATCAAATCTACCTTTCTTTAGCTTCTTCTTGAGCTTGAGCTTTCTTTAATTTTGCTTTTTCCTTGGCTGCCTTTTTATCTTGTGTAAGGTTTCCTTGGTAAGAGGACCATAATAATTTTTGAATTTACTACCATTAAAGAAGTCTACGGTTTCAACTTCGTCAAGGGTTTCAACACGTATGGTACCTTGAGGTGTTATTTTGCAAACTTGAAATGGTCCTTTTTTTTATATACTTTCATTTCTCCATACATAAGTACAAGGTCCCCCTCATTGATTTCCTTATCCTTAAGATTATTATTAAACCACCTTTTTTTCGATCCTTTTTTGTTAACATATTATGTACACCAATTTGTCTTGCTTCCTTTAGTTATTCAAGAATGAACAACTGATCAACCAACATATTACCCTCAAGTCTCTCAGTCATATATTCTCAAGGCATTACAACCTCAATTCTGTATACCATCTTAAATGGTGTGCAACCAATCACAACTTTGTAAGAGGTTTGATAAGCCCATAGAGCTACTATGAGCTTGAATTCCCAATCATTGTGTCAAGCTTCATTAGATTTTGTTAATATGGAAATGAGGACTTTGTTGGTGCTCTGAGCTTGACCATTTGCTTGCAGTAGGGAGTGGACTTGCGGTGTGAGATTATGAATGTTGTGGTGAGATGTCAAATTTCATCATTTATAAAATGTTTTCCTTGGTCACTCACCAGCTCAAAAGGATAGCCAGGTTGGTGGTCAATCTAATAGGCAAGACAATCACCATTGATTATAGAAGCAAATCTATTAATGCCTAAGCCCAATGGGTTTAGAACTCACAAGCCCTTACCCTAATCAGAGAATGCACATAGAACCATAGAAGCTCAATCTCTCTCTCTCTCACTCACTTAGACAATACACTGTTGAAATTTGAGCATTATGATGAGCTATGGTGGATCAAACACTAGAATCAACATCATTAACAAAGTGATTAGCAAATAATTAAGATGTAATTAGTGGGTAATTAACAAATAGATTAATGTAGGCATGGATACTCAAAAACCAGCAAATTCTCATTAGGGCTATGCCTCAATTTATAGAGTTTACATCAAGCATCTAATCCCACTGATTTCTCCATGATTCACTCCACCTCTTTTCCCTGATTCTCTCCACCTCTTCACTTTTCCCAGAATATCTCCCAGAATATTTCCACACTTCCCAGAATATCTCCACACTTCCTAAATCTTCTCATGCTACCCTTTATTCTCTCCCAGTAGATTCTTCTCACCTTTTCACAGGTTCTTTCACATTTATATCTTCTCTTTTACAGCCTCTAACCAAGGGCTTGTTCCCGCACACACCCTATTCACTTGTATTTTCAACACCCTATTCACTTGTATTTTTAACACCTCCCCTCAAGTGAATACTCTCTAGCACACCTGGACCCTATACCAAGTTTCCCTCTTACTTGATAGCCCGCGACTAGTGCCTCAAGTCCCTAAACTCCATAGTCCTTGACACTCTCTCTCTCTATGTGTCCAAGGCTACTATAAGTGCCCGCAACCTTGACAAAGTGCTCACACATACATCTACCACGTGGCCTACATCATCGATGGCTCAGAGGTGGTTTTACTTTGTTAGGGCAGGTTACATTGGGTTGTGGGGTCTCTCTCTCTCTCTCTCTCTCTCTCTCTCTTAGAAAAGATGATCCGACTCCACTTCCTTTGGAGCCTCCATGAAGTTTGCCGATGTCGTTCCTTCTCCACTGGGTTCGCTGTAGCAGTCTCTCGCCATGTGTCCTGGCTTTCCACATTTGTGGCAAGTGAAGGTCCTTCCTCCTACTCTGCCTCTTCCTCGTCCTCGTCCTTGAGAGAATCCTCCTCGGGTTGTGAAGAATGCTTTTTCTTCTCCTGCTGTTGAGTCGAGCCATTTCTTCTCTTTGCCTCTGCTCTCTTGCTCTAGTAGAGCTGCTTCTATCTCGTGTAGCTTTAATTCAGGTACATTCTTTAGTGTTGCTACAATGTTTTCATATTCACCTTTGTCCACACTCTTCCACTCTTCAGAAGCACTCTTCAGAAGCACTGCTAGTGCCTCATCATCTTCTACCTTTTTGCCAATAGCTGCCAGCTATTGCTTAATGCTTTTATATTTGTTCAAGTGTGTGATTAAAGGTTCACTTTCCTTCATGTCCAATTTGTAGAATTGCATTAACAGATTTATCTTTGAATTTTTTGCTTGTGTGCCAAATAATTTATTGAGTTCATCCCATGCATCTTTTGCCCATTGTATCCCTGTGATGTGATGTGAATGATTTCATCATTTAAACTGAGTGCAATAAGTCCCAATGCTTTTTCATTCCTACTCTTCCACTCATTTTCTCCTCTCTCTGGGCATTCATCTCTTCCCTCAACTAATCCCCACAGATTTTTCCTCATGAGCAAATACATGGTTTTTGTCTGCCATGTATAAAACTGCTCCCCATTAAATTTGGCTATTTCTTGTGCTGAACTCATGGTTGTGAAGGGGGTCTTACCTCTTGATCCAATTTCAAGATTCAAGGGCAGTGTCTATCCTTTTACAACTCAATATGGTGTTTAAGAGATGATTACAACAAATTTATCAGCATAAAATCACCAAAAATTACATTAAATCAAGGATAACCAGTTTGTACGGAATGGTTGGAGTATCAAACCAACTCTGATTTGCAATCTGAAGTTATAGGGATTTGTATCAGATACCTAATAGTTAATTTGAACCCTCAATTGCACCAAAATACAGTGATTAGCACTGATTAATCACTGATTAGTAAATTAATGCTCTGTTTTGTGTGCAAAAAACAGAGTATGCGGGGAGTCCAAATTTGGTGCCTTAGACTTCAAATGAGCTCAAATGCTTTCAAAGGCATCAATAGCAATGAGTCTAGTAGAGGAAACACAAGATTTGACCAAATATTGAAAGCTTAATCTCTGTTTTACCAAAGTCACTTGCAGATTTGATGAAGAGCTTGGATCTCACTGTAGACTTGATGAAACTGAATTCTGTCTTCACCAGCTTGTAGAGCATTCTTGAAAACACCTTGGGCTAGGAGGAATTAGAAACATTTGATTTGTACAAGCTGCAATGTCACTTTTACTCAGAAAAAACGCACCAACGAAATCGTCGATTTCTCCTTCGTTGCTTGGCGGTTTGCTGCATCGATTTGATGAGCTTGAAGGAAAGTGGGTTGGCTACCATATGCTAGAAGGGTTTAAGCTAAATGTGAGTATGCAAGGTGAATGAGATCCTCCACTGGCTGGGGATGAAGGGGTGAAGTGAAAAATAACTAAAATTTGGATTATTTTCTAATTATCTACTAATCTTGATTAATTAAATAATGGGCTCATAAACCTGATGGATTCTAGGCATGGCTCTGATACCATGTTGAAATTTGAGCATTGTGATGAGCTATGGTGGATCAAACGCTAGAATCAACATCATTAACAAAGTGATTAATTAGCAAATAATTAAGATGTAATTAGTGGGTAATTAACAAATAGATTAATGTAGGCATGGATACTCAAAAACCAGCAAATTCTCATTAGGGCTATGCCTCAATTTATAGAGTTTACATCAAGCATCTAATCCCACTGATTTCTCCATGATTCACTCCACCTCTTTTCCCTGATTCTCTCCACCTCTTCACTTTTCCCAGAATATCTCCACACTTCCCAGAATATCTCCACACTTCCTAAATCTTCTCATGCTACCCTTTATTCTCTCCCAGTAGATTCTTCTCACCTTTTCACAGGTTCTTTCACATTTACATCTTCTCTTTTATAGCCTCTAACCAAGGGCTTGTTCCCGCACACACCCTATTCACTTGTATTTTCAACATACACAATGAACAAGCACTCTGTATTATTGTTCTCCTTAAACTTGTACAATGCTATTCTTCTCTAGACTAACTCTATTTTACTATTCTCTCTATTCCTCTATATTCTATCTCCTAACTGCTATTTGCTTCCTTCTTTACTATCTTGGAAGGACCTTCTTCTTGTGTCCTCCTGTCCAGGGGTTCACCTAAAAATATGTAAGTGTAGCACGAGAGTTAATAAAGAGAGGTATATTAATTTAATAAAGTTATAGAATTATATTTACAAGAGGGGTTTTTAAAACCAATTTTGAAAAGAAGTGTAAGTTTATGAAGAAAAAAGAGTCATTTTATTCATAAAAGTATGTAAGTTTTAGGGGTTTTTTAAATACCCCTTTAACACACGTGATACATAAAATTTCTTAGACATGAACCCCCCAAGCAGCTTTTTTCCTTACTATTCCAAGAATATTATGTTATCAAACCGTTACAGTAAAGTACATATGATTACAATAAGCACACATGAATGACGCTACTGCCTATCCATGGCTGTTGGAGTATTGCCTTTTTACTGTCAACCTGTGTTCTCTAGCTAGTTCCTCATGTCCTACCAGCCTACGACTTTTGTGAGATGTTCAACACCTGGTGGCTCTGCACTAGTAGCTGCCTCTCAGAGGTTGATCGGAAGGTTTGATGGATGGGTTGGGGTGGCTTGTGGTGGTTGGGAGACGACCCTTTATTTTTTTTTTTCAAGAAACAAATCCTTCTATTAGTTAATGAAAGACATCCACAAAGGGCTAGATACAACCACAAAGGGGGCTAGATACAAACTCACCTCATGTACGGGGCGAGAATCACATGATCATAAGGGGAATAGACACTTCTTCTTTGGCTGGCTGCTCTATTAGGAGAAGGCTATCTCATACAGGGGGAGGGGGGAAAAACCACACAGGTGGTCTGTAATGCCAAGTGGGATCACCACCTCTATCTATGAGAAAAGGGCCAGGCCTCCAGAGCCTCAAGAAAGCTTCCCGCCGCCACTTCCACATGTGGTCAGAATGCCCCTATAACTTTCCCCACTGACCACGGAGGGTTTGAATGATGTCGCCAAATTCTCATGATGGATGGAATCAACAGGCAGAGTATGGGTACCCTCTATGGCCATGCATCTAGCTCGCCAAATGTGCCAGACTGCAATGCTCTGCAAATCTTCCATCTATGGCATGAGCCTGGTTGCCAATGATCTGTAGGTGGGGCTGTGACTGAAGGGCTAGCCCTCCCCCATTCTCCTCATAAGCCCTGAACACCACAGCCTCTGTGGCCCAAGTGACAGTGCCCCATGTAATGATCCGGCGGGTTGAGACCCTATCTATACTGAAGATGCAGAGAATCCACAGCCAAATCTGTTGAGCCTTCGGGCAATCCCAAAGACAATATCACAAAGACTCTTGAGAGTGGCCACATAGTGGGCAAGCTATTGGCCTACCTTCAACTACCACAACCAAGTGCCAACTGCCAAGCTCCTAGTGTGCCATCATGTTAAAACCCTAAGATCTCTCTAGATAAATGTTATGCATAAACATGCATAAATCAGGCATAAACTCATCTACCCAACCACCCCCGAGCCCAAGGGATGCACACATGAATATAATGAAATACATCATACCTCTACCTTGATGTCCCATACCATCACGAGGTACAACTCCAATCCAATAGCATGTAGCTATAGTGTGAAATGGTAGGTGAGTAGATATGATCTTCTACACAAGAGAGCATAACATAGCCTTGGCCTCACAAGCCCTAAGCCTCCAAGCCCCTAGGCCTCCCTTGAGTGTGCCCCATGTCCCTATTATACAGGAGGGCCCTCAAGTGACTCTTGACTCTGTTTCCCATGTGTGACCCTTGGATGCCTGATCCTAACCTTAAGCCTTAAGGTTAGTCCTAACCCATGCTCCACTAGATCTTGTTCCCATGCTCCCATGCTCACAAGCCTAATGTGGGTTAGCCTCCTAGTATATGCACACATAATGTGCATATAAATAACATACTTCCCCTCTCTCAAAATATTGCACTCTTGCAATGAAAAAAAGGAGAACTGCATTGAACAATATCAACTGACTCCCAAGTTGAAACCTCTATTTCCCTATCTTTCCACCTAATTTTAACCTCAGGGATTAGTCAACTAGAAAGTTTCCTTTCCCTGAATTCAAGTACCTTATCAGGTTCATGTGGAACATAGGATAAATCTTCGACTTCAACGAGTTCTTGAGGAGTAACTGTGTTATCCTCTCCTCCTAGTTTCCCTTTCAATAATGAAAGACTGGATGAACTCTAACATGTGGAGGTAGTTTACATTCATATGCAACCGTGCCAATCCAATATAAATCAAAATGGACCACAATATCAGGAGATAAATTCAAGCATTTTCTTATTGACAAAGTTTGGGAATCTTTAGGAACATAAAAAATAAACCAACGCTCCTGGTTCAAAAAACCTAGATGAGCGTCACCTATCAGCATAAAATCGTACTCTATCCTGAGCACTCCTGATAGAATCCTGAGCTTCGGTCAGCATTTCCTACATATCACGCAAGAAATCCCTCGATACATCAAGCTCAATGTCCTTAAGGCTGACATCAATAGGTGCCGTGGGTTGATACCCATACATAAGTATGCACTGACTAAAACAAATAGCCGTATATTTAAAACTGTTATATAGGAAAATTCCATCATTGGAAGATATTTTTCCTAATTTGATGCTTTTCCAGAGACATATACATGAAGCATATCCTCTACAATCTGATTCATACGCTCTGTTTTCCTATCAGACTGAGGATGATCATAGGAATTCATACTCAAAGTAATTTCCTCATTATAAACCATTCAGAATAAAGTAGGAAAACATGGCATTATAACAGTAGAAACCAGGGATTCATCGGCGCCCTGACATACCCACATCTGCACATGGAATAATCGATGTCTCGAGTTACCCATATCAACATAGAGAGTCATCAGTGTCTCGATGAGTCACATATGTCCATCCGTAGACCATCAGGTTGACTGTATAAATCACCTAAAGTACGGAACTAGAGAAAGAAATGCCAATAAAGGAAAAATCCGAATTTCCTTAATCCGAACACAACAAGATAAACTCGTTGAACTCTAAAGAAAGAGATTTCAACAAGTGAAAATACCAATGAGATTACACTCATCAAAACATGCAGGCTATAGATAAAAGAAGTTTATCTAGAGAATGCCCACACTATAACTTCTAGTGAATTTAGAAAATGAGATTGTCTTTGAATGTTGAGGTCAACATGCTAAGTGATGTAAGCAAAGCAACAATCTTGAGCCCAAATTATCCCATAAGATAATATATGTGAGGGATCACTAGCATCCCATACTACCATGATACCACCCATACATACCTTAACAATTTGAAACTCCCTAGTATGCCGTCTAGGAAAATATGAATAAAATCCTGTATAAAAGGAATAAGATGGCCTTATCCCATACTTTCACATACTAAAACTTGTCTCTATATACCTGAGACTACATTAAGGAATAACACTTTCTGAGTACATCATTTAGAAAAGAATTTTAAATTATTGGCACCTTTCTAATGATAACTACCCAATAAACACAATAAAGTTGGGGTAGAAAAATAACTCACCTAGATACATAAACATCTAGGTATCCGAGTTGGAATATGTACAAGAGTACAAGAAATATACTCCAAAATTATGTGCAAAAAATAAAGGCAAATGCTACCTTCAAAGCACATAAAATTATCCAAAAGATCAAAAGATCCTTGTAAAACCATGGATAAAAGCATAGAAGCTCCTCGAATCCATGAAAACCATAGTTGATCATAAAAACAATGCATGCCATCTAATGATCATTAATCATACCAAAAGAAGCATTAAAATTGGTGGGCCAACTCATCAATCTGGAGTATATGAACGTGGTGTCGTTCAAGCAAAACTCCAAAGTAAGCAAGTGAAACACATGTGTGTAGCACTCAATAAAAAACCCCTAGACATAAGTGATCTAGGCAAAACCTGATGGGTCCATATAAAACCTCGAAAACATCCAATAAAATCCACCAAAATAAATTGATCTCAATAGACCCATGATAGAATTTGTCTTAGGCTTAAGAAAGGTCAAAACTTTTCGGAATCCGAAAGGTCAAAAGATTTTCCAAAATTCAGAAAGCAAAAAGTTTTCCGAAAAGCGAAAAGCCAAAAGGTTTCCCAGAAGATGAAAAGCCAAAAGGTTTTAAGAGAAAAAAATTTCAAAAATTTCCAGAGATTTTTTTTTCTCAAATCCCATATTTTCTCATAATTTTCATTCTTTTTTCTTCAAGCTTTTTTGAAAAAATTCCAAAAGCTCTTTTTTTTGTAATAAAAAACTCATTAAAAAAAACCAATATTAATAAGCTTTAGTTAAAAGCTTATAAAATTTTTTTAAAGGGGAGGGACGTTTTTTTTGCCGGCAGACTACTACACAGCCCCACCCCTCCCCACACCTATGCATAGAATAATTGAGAGAGAGGGAGAGATTATCTCTCCTCTCCATCTAAATATTATTTATGATTAATATTTAATTAAAAATCCCTTTAAAGAGAAATTCACACGGGCGGAGGAAAATAGACGAGAAAAATTAGATTTGAGAGATAGAGAGGGTCCCACGCACACGCGAGAGCATTTCATGCATCAACATGCTGTCCCCTACTGCATTTTAACATGAAATTGGTAGAAATTTGATTGCATACCCACGGAAAAACCCATAAAAATGTATAAAAAATACATTTTTAACCATAAAAATATTTAAAAATTTTCTAAAAATTTAGGAAAAATTTCCTAAAAATTTAGGGAATCCATTCTACCAAAATTATCCACAATAAAGTATGTGGTATTTTTGTAAAAATTTCCATCAATGCTTATTTTAAACCATAAAAATAGAGAAAAATAGCATTAAACTCACGAAATTCTTGCGCAACATCGATTCGTCCATTGAATTGTAGTAAAACGTGTTTCAATCGCCATATCAACAATCCACATGCAAATCATCAACACAAATCAATAAAATAACATTTTTATTATTAAATATTGAAATTTACTTCAAAAAATACCAAAAATTACAATAAAAGAAAAATCAACAATAATTAACTAGAGATTGCTTTGATACCACTGTTAAAACGTTAAGATCTCTCTAGATAAATGTTATGCATAAACATGCATAAATCAGGCATAAACTCATCCACCCCAACCACCCCCGAGCCCAAGGGATGCACACATGAATATAATGAAATACATCATACCTCTACCTTGATGTCCCATACCATCAAGAGGTATAACTCCAATCCAATACCATGTAGCTATAGTGTGAAATGGTAGGTGAGTAGATATGATCCTCTACACAAGAGAGCATAACATAGCCTTGGCCTCACAAGCCCTAAGCCTCCAGGCCCCCAAGTGTGCCCCATGCCCCTATTATATAGGAGGGTCCTCAAGTGACTCTTGACTCTCCATTTCCCATGTGTGACCCTTGGATGCCTGACCCTAACCTTAACCCTTAAGGTTAGTCCTAACCCATGCTCCCATGCTCACAAGCCTAATGTGGGTTAGCCTCCTAGTATATGCACACATAATGTGCATATAACACATCAGCCAAAGAAAGAGGGTGATCTTTCTACGCTGGAAACTGTCCCAAAGCCTCTTCCAAAAATCTGAAAGGAAATGTTGTGAGAGGCCCTCTGACTACCAATCTGCTACTTGCCAAGGTGCCATCAATCTTTGGCATCTAGATCCTGTGGCCTAGCCATGCAGTATATGCAAAGAAGGGGGCATGCAGAGTCTCCTCTTGATTAGCGGGGTCATGCTGCCAAGTCCACTCTCTCGGGTCCCATTGTAGGCGCGTGAGAGGTCAGCACTTCCATATCCATAGTTGCCAAAATCTCTCCTTGGCCACCTTGGCCAGCGGTGGGTCTATGTGCCACTCTCGTGCCTAAAAACCAATCACCCTCACCCTCTACAAGGTGTAGCCCTTGAAATCCTCTAAGGGGAGATTGGATCTCTCTAATCTTTCATGGGATCCAATAGAAAAATCGAGCAGACCACTACCCTCATCTTCTCCGTGTACCACCAAGAATATTATATTTAGTAAACACACCTAGCCACACTGGGCGGGTTGGGTCTGGGATAGGAGTCAGCCACTCCTGAAGGATAGCTGAGTCAATGTCAATGCTGAGCCTGTCTCTACCACCCGGACCCCTGTCAAGCCTCTCTCCTGCACCTTCGGGGGGGGGGGGGGGTAACTGCTTGTGTGCGATCCAATCTCTAAGGGACCGGACTAGTCCTATGATCAAGGCACCCCATGATACATGTGGTCGGGCCCCCAACATGTGGCCGTTGGGTAAACGGATGATGTGGTTCGAGACCAAAGGCTGTCGAAGCTGCTTGCTCGGTGATACCTGTCTAAGAGCTAGCTTGAGATGATCCCAAGCTTGAAGTAAGCTAGCTACAAATCTTTCCTCAAAAGCTAGACTAAAATTGTGGGCATGCATCCCTATGAAAATCCATTCGATACTCTACCGCCAAGGGCCCCCAAGGCTTAGGGTGTAGGCTGAAATCCGGGCCAAGAGGAAATCCTTCCAGGGCTGACCACAGGGAAGGAGTCCTCTAACAAATTAGCTTACCCAGTAGGGCATGGCTCTAAATAGCAGGGTCAATGAGGCCTAGCCCTCCTTTACAATGTGGCTGAATGATATCTCCATGCCACCTTAGCCCTAGCTGGCCTCCTGTCCGCCGGCCCATAAGAAGTTCTAGATCAATCGCTGTACCTGGCCAATACATGCCCGAGAGAAGGCCCAACACGAAGTGATGTACCACATGGTGGCAAGAAGTACCTAGTTGGCCACCACCACTCTACCTGCTAGGGAGAGCCTCACAGAACTCTAGTATAAAAGCTTCTTCTGAATACTCATAAGAAGAGGGGCGAGCTGCGTCGTCAAGGGAAAAAATAACTGGGGTGTGATTTGAAAAATTAGTGCCTAGCAAGATACCAATCATGCCCCATGGCTGCAAGCCCACTCATCAATGTAAAACCTATCAAGTCTAGAGAGGTTGGGACCAGTGCTCCTCCTATCTGATCACAAGAAGCTAAGTCTCCCACGGCTACGCCCAAACTCTGGAAGATGCCAAGGGTCCTGTCCCCTAAGTACCAATATCATCTCTTCCCAGGCAGAGTACTCTGCTTCTAAAAGTGTGGCCGTATCTCCTCAAGTCTATCCTATGCTGTCTCTATCATGTTAAAGTCACCACCCATCCACCAAAAGGTATCATGGGGAAGGGCTTGCTAGAGTGTGCTCCAAAAGAGGGCTCTACCAACAGCACCATTCAGGGCATAAACATTGAAGAAGCCAATGCTATCCTCTCCAATCAAAATGGTAACCCACTCTGCTCACCTCAGAACTATAACTCTTGAGCCTGTTCACTATTGGCAACAAAAGTTGCTCACTGACATAAATACAAACTCCTCTTTGTTTCCTTGAAGGGCCGAAGGATGGAGATAAGAAAGTATGACTCCTACCTGCATTGGTGAGTGTGCCCCTCCGAGAGGTGATGCTCCTAGAGGAAAAGAATGTCGATAGGTCCCTGGCTCTTTGAAACTCTCCTCTGAGGATGCATCATCTCTGAAAGCAATAAGTCCCCCCTAAACCCTGTATGTTCCATGAGACTATCCGCATATCAACCTCTGTGTGAGACAGAACTAGCGGAGCTGCCCTCCACTCGAAGAGTCTTGGGTGAGGGTTTAGATAGGGAATAATCACAATCTATCCTAGGGCAAAGGCACGCCGAATGGGCACAAATCCTGTCCTCCATGTGACACCACTCTGTCTGAGTGTGCAAGAGTATGCATACTCCAGAATTCATCGATCCAGTGGAGGTAACCTGTAAGAAGGGGGAAGAGGTATCGCGATAGAAGTATGCATGAACACAAAAAGTAGCACCTCTAGGCTCTGGAGGCCACCATCCCCCCATCCTGGTCTCTGTGGGCTGAGCCTCCAAGCTTCATCCTAGCCAATGGCCATAGATGGGTGAGTATGTCAGTATGAAAAGATTGTGAAGATGATGGGAAAGCTCAATTGCCTGACCCTGGATGGTGGTAGTCACGAACTTGGAGTCCCACTCCATCCCCCAAGGGCTGCACTCAAAGGGAAAGAGAAGATCATCATGCCATTCTCTGGTGTAGAGGGAGTGGTGATGAAAAACCACGCATATCCATATAGTGCTACTATTATCTATCCCTTATCAAAAGAAGCTATAATCCATAGGCTACCCCAAGATCCTAGAGGGCCCACCTGGGGACTCTGGCAAGAGATCCCTCACTGAGGAGGTGTGAATGGTCATGTCAACTGGCTCAGATAAACGGTGAATCAAGTGGCGAATGGAACTTGCCGGCTACCACCACTCCGGGTCAGGGGATGTTGGAGGCCTACGGGAGTGCTCTGGAGAGGCGGAGAGGAGGAAGAGGCTAAAGAAACTGTTTTGGGAAAAGTGAGGGAGAGGATGAGGCAAGGGAGGTAGTGGGGGGTCTGGGGGGGCGGAGAGGCGGGAGAGGTTGGAGAGGGTCGCTAGAATAGGAGATATCCGCCAAAGAGGGAGGCTGTTGGTGGGAGAGGTTCATCGGGCAACAGTGTGGTCTACCGGCCTCACTGGGCAGCACTGAGAGCTAGGAGAGAAGACTTGATGAGGAATCAACCACCAAATCGAGGGACCAAAGGGGCCCGCTTCATGTGACTAGAGGGGGACCATCGCCAAATGGGTGGGTGCTGCGATAAATATTCAAAATGGTTCTCTAACAAAACCGAATCTTGCTAAACACTGCTGGCCTTAACACCATGCACTCGTCTATTGTGTCTACTTTTATGTCCTCCTAACTGGTTGGTTTATGCCCTTCATCATTTCTTTCTCTGCAATGTTTGAGTCTGAATCCATTTACAAGCTTGGGCAATGTTTCACCACTTAGTGTTTGCAACCTGAATGTACTTGAGCTTAATTGTTCTACTATCTGATAGGGTCCCATCTAGTGTATTTTGAGCTTACCTGGGCATGGTCGGAGCTTTTAACTGAATAGCAATACCTTGTCATCCTCCTGAAAGATCTTGTGCTTACTGTTTCTATCCACCCATTTCTTTCTTCTTTTCTGAGTGATGTCTATCGCCCATGCATTGTGTAGCATGTTTTCTTCCAGTTGCATGAGGTGTTGCATTCGCTAGTTGACTGATTCCTCTAGGTTGAGCCTTTTGGTCAGGGCTATTCTAAGGCTTGGGACAACATACTCCATTGGAACTACTACCTCTAAGCCATAGGCCAAAGAGAATGGGGTGAACTCCTTATTACTACCTTGTATGTTGTGTAGAATGCCCATAGTGTGCAGAGTGTAGCTTTTCATCCCAATCTGTTCTCTTTTGGTTGACTATATTTAGGAGACCTGATTTGAAGATTCTACTTGACCATTTGCCTACGATGGATAGTAAATAGTTGATTTTTTGTGCAGTATCATGTGTTGCTGAGTCAGTTTTTCTAAATCACTTCATTGATGAAGTGTCCTCATTGATCACTTACTAGCTCCACTGGACATCCAAATCTTGTCATGATGTTCTCACACAAGAATTTGACTAGTGCTATAACTGAATTATCCTTGAGGGCTTTTGCCTCCACCCATTTTAGTATAGTAGCCAGTTGCCCCCACGAGGATGTATTTGTTTTACCAGTCTTCCTTGTTGGAGGTTTCAATGGTCCTACAAAATCCATTCCCCACTTCTGAAAGGGTTCAAGTGGTAAGACTAGTTGATAAGACATTTGATCAGCTGATGGCTATCTCTGCTGACACACATCACATTGCTTGACATGACCCCATGCATCTTTAAGTACCATGGGCCACCATAAGACTACTTGTTATACAAGACCTTTTTGCCCATTGTGTCTCTAGAGTAGTGCCCGCCTTGACACTCCTTGATGTGCTTCTATCTACAATTGTTTTGTTCATGGTCTGGCACACATCTGCAGGCACCTTAGTCAATGCCTTTTTTGTATACAAAGCTCCTGCAATCTCAAGGTAATACCTACCTCGGAGAGCCAATTTCTTGTGCTTTCCTCATGTCAGCGTTGTCAGCGCGACGGGGTAATGTCCCTTCTGTGTGATAAACTGCAACATGTCAAAGTACCAACTTCTTTGCATGGGTACAAACTGAATAGGAAACAAGTTTGCATCTAGAAAGTGATCACCCACCCCTTTAAGCTTCTCTCCCATGTCTATTCTACTGAAGAAGCCTGCTACTGCATTTTGATTGTCGAGAGTGTGCACGATTGTGAACTAAAATTCTTGCAATAGAAGCATCCACCTTGCCAACTTTCTAGTCAAATCTAGCTTATTCACGAGATACAGTTTGGCTTGATCTACATGAAACACAAAGCGATTACCTAGCAGCAGATAATGACAAAACTTATTGACTAAGTAAATCAGTCTCCCAGGGCTTCCCTTTTAGTGGTGCTATAATTTTTCTCAGCATTGGACTAGCATAATAAATAGGACTATACCACCCTTCTTCTATTTGCTGCATCAGCACACTTCCAATTGGTTGTGTCCGCTATATCCACGAATACATGGAACCTCTTGTTCCATTCTGGTGCTTGGATTATTAGTGCACTGGTAAGTATTTTTTTTAGACTCTGGAAGGCTCCCTTGCACTCTTCTAACCAGAGGAATTATGCCCCCTTCTTTGTGAGGTTGTATAGTGGTTGTGCCACATCAACAAGGTACTTGAGGAATCAGTTGTGCCATGTTTAATTTGGCCCAGGAATATTCTGGTCTCATTCAGGTTTTGCGGTTGGATTTAGCTTGCTTATCATCCTGACCTTGGTTGGATCGACAGCAATTCCGTCTTTGGACACTATGTATCCAAGGAGTGTTTCACGCTCTCACAGCAAACACACACTTCATTGGGTTTAGCTTTAGCTTAGTTTGCAGGGTGCATCTTTCCAAGCATAGGCATAGCTGATGCAAATTCTCCACACACTTCCTGAAGACACTGAAGTCATCTACAAACACATGCATGAAATCTGTTAAAATAATCATAGAAAATTTATTATATCCTATGTTGGAATGTTGCGAGTGCATTCTTAAGTCCAAAGGTCATGATGTTTGATGAGAATGCTCCCCATTCTCTGATAAATGTAGTCTTATCCATGTCTTTGAGTGTCATTTTGACCTAGTTGTATCCACTAAATCCATCCAAGAAGGAATACATTTTGTGGCCTTCCCACTACTACATCTAGCATCGAGTTTGTGAAAGGTAATGGAAATGGGTTCGATATGGTAGTTGCATTCAGCTTCCTATAATCCATACAAACTCTTAGCTTGCCATTCTTCTTGGTCATCACTATGAGGCTTAACCAAGTTGCTTTTTCTATTGGTTGGATGAATCCTATTGCCAACAATTTGTCAATTTCCTCCTTGACTTGCTTGGCATAGTTGGGATTCATCCTGCACCTTTGCTGCCTGATCTCAGAACTGCATCTTCTTTCAGGTTTATTTTGTGTCGGTAGAAGCTCAGATCAATGCCAGACATGTTTGTGTAGCTCCAGGCAAATACATCTTTATACTGGGTCAGCAATTCTTAGAGTTTATTTTGCATTGCTTCCTCCAATTTTACGTTGATTTTTATCGTCTACAGGTGCTTCTTTGTTTCGAGATTGAGCTCCATGAGCTCCTCTTCTTACACTTTGATGGATTACTACTACTCCTCCCTGTCTTTTTAGCGCATTGCCTTCTTTTAGTCCTTTGGCTTTGATAGGTCTTCTTCTGCATTCCTTCAGGATTCAACTTCTTCTGTCTACTCCTCTGACACTACTTCTATGTCAGTTGCATTTTCTTCCGTAGGTTGCATGTTCAATACTTTTGGTGAGTACTTGGACAAAATCTTTTCTATGTCCAGCTAGAATAAGGATATGAGATGTGGGTTTTCTCTAAGGATTCTTTCCTCCTCATCCTCTTTAATCCCTTCTAACATGTTCAGTTCTTTCGCATACAACGGCGTGACAAAGGGATTCACTTTCCTCTTGGGGTTTGTGGAGATTTTTACCTTATTTTTCCCTTTTCTAGTTGTGATTTTCTCCATGTGCCAGTCATGTTTGATCTTACCTTGCCCGATCCAGGGTCTTCTCAACTGCATCAGATATGATCCTTCATTTTCATTCGGAGAACAAGAAATATGATTGGAAACACAACGATCTGAATGTGTTCCCCTCCTCGGACTAATCCTAGGGCTTTGACTCTGCGCTAATTTGCCATCTTTATAGCAAAAGGAGCATGGTCAGATTTTGTGAGGCCGAGTTCTTTCATGCCGATTCTGATAGTATGTTTACTCCCAAGACTCCATCCACTATTTCTCCTTGGATCTGCTTCCCTTTTAACATTACTATTATCTAGGGTATATCATTGTCCATTACTATAATTTTTGTTATTTCAATTGACTTGCAGTCAGCTTCTACCTCACTGCTAGAGGAATCAAACAAGCTACTATGCTCTTCCTTGGGACCTAGCAGATCACTCAACAATTTTCTCTTGTAGATTTGGGCTAGGATTTGGTCAAGGGATATTTCCAGTTTTAAACCTTTCATATCCTCCCATATGTCATATTGTCTCACCTTTTCCTGTGTCCCGCTGTTTTGTTGCTTGTTACTGTCTCTTTTCTGCAACACTTGAGGATTTTGCCTCATTGTTGCTTCTTGCTTGTTGATTGAGCTCTTTCTATGGATTTTTCCATCCACACTCTATTCTGTTGCATTTGGGTTGGCTGCTTCTTGAGCACACTGTTTTCTACTAATTGTGGCTGCATGGGCTCCTCTACTTCCTTCGGTTTTTGGGTTGGCTGCTTCTTGAGCACACTGTTTCTACTAATTGTGGCTGCATGGGCTCCTCTACTTCCTTCGGTTTTTGTCAGAGCCGATTCTTGTACCATGCGAGGCTTACCTTCCCGCACCTTCCTCCCTTGGTTTGCCATCATGGCTATCATGCGGGGATTATCCTCCCATAACACTTCTTTATCTGACTCCTTTGCGAGGCTTATCTTCTCATAGCTTTTATTCTTTTGCCTCCTGTGGGCTTCCCTCTGTGTTCCCCTTGGATTTTGTCCGATCTGAAGGGTTTTCTTGCAATTTCCTTTCTGTGCTTCTTGCACCTCCTTTGTTACAAAGTCTCTGATTTGTTTTTGTTTTTTCCATTCCATATTGGTTTCCTTATAACTGATTGGTTCATCTGAGATAGCCAGCTTCTCTTTCCCCTTTTTGGGATCTGGTGATGATGGCCATAGTTAGATGTACATCTTACAATTCTTTGATCTAAATTACATTTATGGATGTTGCTGGTGCATCTGCCCCTCTTATCTTTTCCTGAAGCTCTTGTGGTGCTTCTGAAATAGCTAATAGTCATTCCACTGGTGATCAAGCTTTTGACAGTAATAACATTAAAACCCATGAGACTTCCCAACGTCCATAAATTACATTTATGGACATTGCTGGTGCATCTGCCCCTCTTATCTTTTCCTGAAGCTCTTGTGGGTGCTTCTAAAACAGCTAACAGTCATTCCACTAGTGGTCAAGCTTTCGACAGTAACATTAAAACCCATGAGACTTCCCAACGCCACCTCTGCCTTGCCCTTAGCCATAGTAAGGTCTATAAGGTGATGGTGTAGTAGTCTATGGGTGATGCTATTGACAACTGCACCCGGCCTATTTCTGACATTGTATCAAAAATTGGATGTTAGGTATGTGAAAGTTTGGCAGATGGCACAGGTTGCTGTATCTTGAATTCCTCTTTTAGATGTCCTTCATTCTTGCATATTGAGAAAAAGATGCCTGTTCAATAGTCAGAGGAGTTTGAGGTCTTAACAGATCTCACAACGAGCTTCTCTGCAACCTTCTTGGCCCCACCAGGACATCTACTTCATCCTAGCCAAGAAGGCCCTGTGGCGGCGGAGAAGCTCGTTGTGTTTTCTCTTCTTGTTGCATCTGGTTTTCTCCTTAGCGTGTCTGACTCAGATTCTGATTCTTCTGATTCCAACTCGCTTCCAGAGTCACTATATGAAGAGTTGTACTTCTTGCTTTTCTTTTTCTTGGAATTCTTTCGCAAGCGCATGTTCCATTCCACTTGTTTAGTTGCTTTTGTACGTTTTAGTTTCTTATTGAGACCATGTAGGAACCAATCCATAAGAATTGCTTCAGATGGTCTGTCGTTTGCGAGAGAAAGTCATGCGCACGTAGAGTGCAAAACTTGGTTGCATAATCTTCCACTAGCAGCATCTTTTGTTTCACAGTTCTCAGCTTGTCTTGTAGTTCAGAGTTAGTCTTCATAGTCCTAAATCTTTTGAGGAATGCCTCTTTCAGTGCATGGAAGGTGTGGAAGTGGTTCAAGTTATACTGGGACACCCATTCAGTTTTGATATATCCCCCCTGGAAGTGGTCTCGCTTCCTTTTATTGAGAACATTAGAGCATGAGTGTGACTCACCTTCCACACAGCCTCGAATTTCATGACATGGGTGTCAGGGTCTTCAGCCTTCTTACCCTTGTAGGTGCGGTATTTGTTGTTTCTGCCTTGGTGAGCCATTTGATGGTGATGAATTGTGGGGAGATGTGGAGCATTTGCCAAGCCAAGTGGGGTGTGCTGTTGCTTCTCCATTGATTGTGTAATAAGTTATCTTACTATTGCTTCTACAAGAAGTTCCTCTCCCCTTCTAGAGTGCTGTGCCAGAATTTTACCTTTGTGAGAGAAATGGTGAGAGTGAAACTAGCAAGATCACCAAAGCATCAATGGTCAATTCAATAGGCAAGACAATCACACTGATTAGTAAATCTATCAATGCCTAAGTCCAATGGGTTCAGAACTCACAAGCCCTCAGTCTGATCAGAGAATGCACACAGAACCACAAAAGCTCACTCTCTCACTCACTCACTTAGATAGTACAAAATGAATAATGCTCAAGCACTCTGTAGTATTACTGTACTCCTTAAACTTGTACAATGCTATTCCGCTCTAGACTAACTCTATTTTACTATTCTCTCTATGTCTCTATATCTCTATCTCCTAACTTCTTCCTTCTTTACTATCTTGGAAGAAGAACCTTCTTCTTGTCTCATCCAACTATTTTCCTTACTATTCCAAGAACATTCTGTTATCAAATTGTTACAATAAAGTACATATGAGTACAATAAGTGTGCATGTGCACTACCATCTGTGCGCACGACTGCTGCTGTCAATGTACTGAATTTTTTTACGGTCGGCCTGTGTTCTCCAACCAGCTCCTCAGGTCCCACTAATCTGCGGCTTCTATCCGACGCTCAATAAACCAAAGTGGGTAATGATATTCTCATAAAGAAACTTTGTTGTAGCCACACTATCTACTTTTCTTAAAGCTCTTGCTTCGGCCCATTTTGTGACATAATCTGTAGCTATTAAAATGTACCTTACTTGGGTGCTACATGTAGCTGGACTGATGAGTCCCATAAAATCAATGCCTCATTTCATAAAGGGTTCTAGAACTTTAATAGGGTGCAAGGGCATCATGTACTTCTTTTGTGGGTTAACACATTTTTGGCATTCGCCACCCTTTGATAAATAGCGCTCAATCTTTGAAGAGTATGGGCCACCAATACCTCGATTATAGTATTTTTCTTGGAGTAATATCTGTTGAAAAGTTCTTGTTGAATGATGTATAAGTATTCATCCTCCTTGGGGCACCGCCTTATTATGTCATCCTTACCTCTTCTACAAAGAGTTCCAAAAATCAATTGGTAAGGTTCTACTTCCTTAGGTAGCTTCCTTGCTACATCTTTCCTTAGCTTCTTTGCCACTAGAAAACCATTAGATAGAAAGTTAACAATTTTCTCACTCCACTCTAGTATAGCCTCAACTTTAAACAGTGTAGCGTTAGGTAGATTATCATCAATTCCAATTGGTGCTTCACCACATTAGATACATGAGATAGATGATTGACCATGACATGTTCCTTGCTAGGTCTTACAAAACCACTCTGAAATCAAATTCAAGAAGAATCAATAACCACCCACCACTGATTCTTCTTGTGAAGAAAGGTCTGTTGACAAGTTATATTAAGGCTTGATGATCAAAATAGAAAACAAATTTATCAGCTAGAAGGTAATATCAAAATTTCTTCATGGCATATACCATTCCTAAACCTTCATGCTCTATAGTGGTATAATTCATCTCAACCTCACATAACTCTTGACTAGTAAAACTTATAGGGTAGTCCAATTTATGTTTACCTAGCTAGGCTAGGACACATCCAATTGCAAAGCTAGAAGCATCAATATGCGTATGGAAGATAACATCCCAGTTTGGCACTCATAATATGGGAGCATTAGAGTCAAAGCTTGCTTTAATGTATCATAGGCTTGTTGGCATTCTTCTCTCCACTCAAATATGATAAGAAGCTTGTACAAGGGGGACGTGCAATCTTGGCATAGAAGTGGACGAATCACTTGTAGTAGCCTACATGTCCCATAAACCTTTGGGCTCCCTTATAGTTAGTTGGTGGGGGTAATTCCAAGATAAGTTTGATTTTACTTTCATCTGTGAAATCATTACCCCTTGCCATATTCATAACATATACTCGAACGAGTAAGACGATACATACTCGTGATTTCCCATTCTTTTTAGGCACAACCATGATGGGTGGCACCTAGTCCAAATGCTCAATCTCCTAGATGAATTTGCATTCGATAATAAGCTTGTTTATCTCTTCTTTAACAATTTTAGCATACTTTGGATTCATTGGATAAGGTCATTGATGGAAAAGTTTAGCATTTGGTACCATAGGAATTGTGTGCTGCACAACGTCAGCAAGTACTCCCTTTATATTATGGTAAGTCCATGTGAATCCATCCTTATATTCCTTGAGTAGATCAATGAGTTCAGCTTCCTGATTCGGAGTGAGGCATTTTGCTCTAAAAAGACTGGCTTAGGATCTTCCCCAAGTTCAACCAAGTCTACTTCCTTTACCTCAATCAGACCATCATAGACTCCTTTTTCCTCACTTGTTTTTTGTGTGGCATTATCAAACACTAACTTGCAGTCCCCAATTGTAAAAGATTTATAGTGCTCTGAGATAGGATGCAAGTTAGGTGTTGTCTTCTAATTTTCTTCAGCTGCCTTACCTACAGCTTTTGCTTCCCTCTCTTTCTGGGCCAACTCTTTGTTATTCTTCTGCCTCGCAAAATGAGTAAGCTTTGGTTCACCGGTGACATTGATTTTGGCTATCAACGCAATGGGAGGAGGGCTTCAATACATAACTTTTTGTAATTCCTCTCCCTAGTTTCAATAATAAACTTGCAATGTGCAATCGAATGCACCAACATATTACAGCCATTGGGTAAAAGTTGTCCCCTCTTGTAGCCTTCTATGATGATTGGCCATATAGAATTTCTGTCTCTACCATTTTTGGAGATGCTCATTGGTGTTTTGAAGAACTTCATCCCTTTCTTTAGATTGGGACTCAGTATCAGATTTACTCCTTGCATTTTCTATTTCACTTCTCATTGCTTCTCTTTAGGTTGTCAGCTTTGTAACTGAGGAGTTGGTGTCACTTTAGATCTCTGTTTCAGACTTCTCACCACCATTGGTGCTTATGTTAGAGTTATCCCATGTGGACTCAAGCTCACTATAACCAATTCCCTCCACATCAGAAGGTAGAATACAAATAATTCGTAATGGCACAACCTTGGGGAGATTCTCACCATCAAGTGTAACCCATGTAGATCCTCTGGTTCCCCAACTATTGATTATAGCCATTATATGTATCTAGTTTAGATTATCTTTAAGCTCAATAGTTTGTTTTTCAGCATCCTTGTAGGGTTAGTCCTTCCTTACATTGGTCTCTTATCTACAAGTATAACAATATTGTAACAGGGCTGAATGAGTGGTGGTGTCCGAACAATTTTCAAAAAGTCCTCCACTACCCATAGGATGTATGTGGCTAGTCACAAGATCATGGAATCATTGAATTGGAGGTAAACATGGTTCTTAGAATATTCATGTACCATCTTTGCCTCTCTTATGAAGGGGCACCTAAGATCATTTCATACAATTTGGGTTGTTTAGAAAATTCCATATTAATGAAAGTATGTTTAATCTTATGTTTAAGAACCTTAATTTTTATCATCACTTGAAACAATTCAAGATCTCCACTCATTTGAGTGGTTAACATTGTGCTTGTTTATGAGGCCATAAAATCCAACAATTTGGGGATATTCAGTGGGTGAACTTATGACCTCTTTTCCATAAAAAGGTGTCAGCACGGTGAGACTAGAAAATCCATCTCTAAGATGGGCTCAAGTTTTCCATATGGTAATTGTCCCTTGAACCAATCAAGGATCAATCTAGGGGTTTGTGAATCTCAGTAGTAGTAGTCATTAAGGTATTATGAAGTACAGTATTTGAGACTCTCACTTGGGTTTTGATTCAATATCCTCTTGTGTTTTTGTAACTAAATCACTAAATTCTTGGTCTTGCTCAATCTCCTTCTAAGGGTCATAATAAGAGCCAAGTTTTGCCTTGTGTGATCTAGTTTCAGAAATTATAGGTTCCCAAGAGGTCTCTTTTTCGGTGCTCTTGGTTTTGGTAGTATCTCCCTACCAAGTTCAGAATCGGTCCTTGTGTCCAAGGAGTCCGAGTCCGAGTCCAGGTCTCTAATGAAGACTTGTGCTTAAGGCATTCCTAGATTTATCTTTTTGGTCTCCTTTGTTTTTCCATTCTTAATTGAATTTTTTCTCGTATGGCCCTTCTTATTCTTAGACTCTAGTATTGCGGCCACAAATCATTGTTGCTTGAGAACATGTTGATTTTGAGCTTGTCTAGGTGATAGCATTCAAAGGTGTGGAATCTAGATTCTTCAAGATCCGCATCTGGGTTTGATTACTTATTCTAATCATGTTTAGGGGGTGATGATGGGTCTTGTCTATGGACTTTTCACCACAATATTGTTGGGGCGGAAATCCTTAATCCAATGATCTATGCCCATTAGTTACAAGAAGCTGGTGGCATCTTTGAGGCACCAACTTGGTTGAGTTAAGAAAAATTTACTTGATGGGGACCTTGACAATGGTAACATTGAAGAGGCATTCTTTGACCCGACTCCTTCCCTTTGTGGCAAGTTGGTAAACTGGCTTGACTCCCCCTCTCCCATCTACTATATAATAGTCATAATGAAGCTCTATAGGGTCCTCAACAAATAGGTGTGGAATGGGTTTGACATCCACCTCATATCCTTGGTAATCATTAGGCTCCTCAAAGCTTACTTGATTAAGAGGTGTCACCATTGATGGAGGTAGTTGTGGTCCTAAAACTTGTGGAGGTAATGGCTCATTAGATGCATTGTGCATGCCCTTTGATAAGATTACGTGGGATGCTCAACCATTGCTTGATTTGTTATTACAGGTTAAAATGATAATCTAATGCTATGCCTTGCTGGAAAGGCTTTCCCCCTCTCTCATTCTTAAAATCAGCCCTTCTTTATCCTAATTAAGTAATCAAATTGTTGAATTAAACTTTTCATATTGTTTCTCTTTTAAAAGAGGAATTTGATTAGTTTAGAATGATTTAATCAAATTGGGAATAATTTTTAAGTAAATTAAGAAAAGAAAAATTAAAAAAATGGTCAGCCATACAAAGGAGGTTATGGTAAAATTTTCTTAAATTTTGTGAAATAAGTATTACCTTTTATTATTCAAAAAGAGTAATCCCATCGTTTGTGTATTCTAAAAGTGTTATTTTCATTCTAGGCATAGAAAAATGCATAGTAGAATTTTTTTTTATAAAAGTGTTATTTTCATTAAAATTAAATTCTATGCATCTTTCAAAAGAGTTATTCTCATCAATTTTGATTTTATGCATAGAAAGAGGCATATAGAAATTTATTTTTATTTCAAAAGAGTTATTCTCATCAATTTTGATTTTATGCATAGAAAGATGCATAAAGAAATTTATTTTTATTTCAAAAGAGTTATTCTCATCAATTTTGATTTTATGCATAGAAAGATGCAAAAAGAATTTTTTTTTATTTTAAAAGAGTTATTCTAATCAATTTTTAGCATAGAAAGATGCATAAAGAAATTATTTTTATTTCAAAAGAGTTATTCTCATTAAAATTGAATTTATGCATAGAAGATGCATAAAGGATTTATTTTTATTTCGAAAGTGTTATTCTCCTTAAAATTGAATTTATGCATAATTAGATGCATAAACGGATTTTTATAAAAGTGTTATTTCCCACTGAAGTTGTTCTTATGCATAAATAGATATGTAAAGAATCTTTATATCAAAAATAAAAATTCTCTTACATTCTATAAATGGATGTGATGAGAATAGAAGTAATGAGAATGAGAGATAAGTAGGTGTGATGATATGTGATATGAATCAGATAGATGTGAATAAATGGATGGATGGATGTGGATGTATGTGAAGAATAGAAGTGGATGTATGTGATAGAATGAATGTGGATGTGTGTATGTGAAAGGATGGATGTGGATGTATGTGAAGAATAGAAGTGGATGTATGTGATAGAATGGATGTGGATGTGTGTATGTGAAAGGATGGATGTGGATGTTGTTAAAATTACAGCAATGTGATGAGCTATGGTGGATCAAATGCTAGAATCAACATCATTAATAAAGTGATTAGATGATAATTAAGATGTGATTAGTGAGTAATTAACTAATAGCTTAATGTAGGCATGGATAATAAAAAACTAGCAAATTCTCATTAGGCTAATGCCTCAATTTATAGAGTTTACATCCAAGCATCTAATCCTACTGATTTCTCCTTGATTCTCTCCACCTCTCCCAGAATATCTCCACACTTCCTAAATCTTCTCATGCTCTTCTTTATTCTCTCCCAGTAGATTCTTCTCACCTTTTCACAGGTTCTCTCACATTTACAGATTCTCTTTTACAGCCTCTAGCCAAGGGCTTGTTCCCGCACACACTCTAGCTTGTTCCCGCACACACTCTATTCACTTGTATATTTCAACACCTCCCCTCAAGTGAATATTCCTAGCACACCTGGACCCTATACCAAGTTTCCCTCTTACTTGATAGTCCGCGACCAGTGCCTCAAGTCCCTAAACTCATAGTCCTTGACACTCTCTCTCTCTCTCTCTATATGTCCAAGGCTACTACAAGTCCCCGCGACCTTGACTAAAGTGCTCACACATACATCTACCACGTGGCCTACATCATCGGTGGCTCAAAGGTGGTTTTACTTTGTTGGGGTAGGTTACATTGGGTTGTGGGGTCTCTCTCTCTCTCTCTCTCTCTCTCTCTCTCTCTCTCTCTCTCTTCTCTCAGAAAAGATGATCCGACCCCACTTCCTTAGGAGCCTCCATGAAGTTTGCTGATGTTGTTCCTTCTCCATTGGGTTTGTTGTAGCAGTCTCTTGCCATGTGTCCAGGCTTTCCATAGTTGTGGCAAAAGTGAATGTCCTTCCTCCTACTCTGTCTCTTCCTCGTCCTCGTCCTTGAGAGAATCCTCCTTGGGTGAAGAATGCTTTTTCTTCTCCTGCTGTTGTTGAGTCAAGCCATTTCTTCTCTTTGCCTCTGCTCTCTTGCTCTAGTAGAGCTCCTTCTATAATCGTGTAGCTTCAATTCAGGTACATTATTTAGTGTTGCTACAATATTTTCATATTCACCTTTGTCCACACTCTTCAGAAGCACTGCTAAATTATTCAGTTTCAATTCAGGTACATTATTTAGTATCAAGGGTAACCAATTTGTTCCCAGAAACCAATCAGTTTTGCTCCCAAAAACAAGCGCTTAAGAAAATCATGATTTCTCCTGAATGCGCCGGCGGTTTGCTGCGCTGATTCGATGGGCTGAGCAAAGTGATTAGCAAGATTATGGGCTCACAAATTGATGGATTCTAGGCTTGGCTCTGATACCATGTTAAAATTACATCAATGTGATGAGCTATGGTGGATCAAATGCTAGAATCAACATTATTAACAAAGTGATTAGACACGTGATTAGTGAGTAATTAACTAATAGCTTAATGTAGGCATGGATAATCAAAAACCAACAAATTCTCATTAGGCCAATGCCTCAATTTATAGAGTTTACATCCAAGCATCTAATCCCATTAATTTCTCCTTGATTCTCTCCACCTCTCCCAGAATATCTCCACACTTCCTAAATCTTCTCATGCTACCCTTTATTCTCTCTCAGTAGATTCTTCTCACCTTTTCACAGGTTCTCTCACATTTACAGATTCTCTTTTACAGCCTCTAGCCAAGGGCTTGTTCCCGCACACACCCTATTCACTTGTATATTTCAAACAGATGTATGTGAAGAATAGAAGTGGATGTATGTGATAGAATGGATGTGGATGTGGATGTGTGTATGGAAGAATAGAAGTGGATGTATGTGAAGAATAGAAGTGGATGTATGTGAAAGAATGAATGTGGATGTATGTGAAAGGATAGATGTGGATGTGTATGTGATAAGTATGGATGTGGATGTATGTGAAAGGATAGATGTGGATGTGTATGTGATAAGTATGGATGTGGATGTGTATGTGATAAGTATGGATGTGGATGTATGTGAAAGGATAGATGTGGATGTGTATGTGATAAGTATGGATGTGGATGTATGTGGGAGAATACATGTGGATGTAAATGTGATGGATATGAACGAGAATTGAGGAAATGAGATGTGATGAAAATTGGATAGATATGAATGATAAGGGATGTGAATGAATGATATAGGATGTGAATGAATGTGTTAGTATGTGAATCGGGATGTGAATGAATGATAAGGGATGTGAATGGATGTGATGTGATGTGAATCGGGATATGAATGAACGGTAAGTGGTGAACTGATAAGATGTATGGGTAGATGCAAGTGGATGAGACCTGATGAGGTTAAATGAGGAAGAAAGTGATGAGATAGAAAAAGATGTGATTAGATGAGAATGAAAATACTTATGAAATTAATGTAGATTGATGTGGTTGATGTGGATGGATGTATGGATGATGTGGATTGATGTGGATGATGTGAATGGTGTGTGGATAGTGTGGATTGAGGTAGATGGATGTATGGATAATGTGGATTGACATGTGGATTAATGTGGATGGATGTATGGAAGATGTGGATGGATGTGTAAATAATGTGGATTGATGTGGATGGATGTATGGATGATGTGGATTGATGTGGTTAATGTGGATGGATGTATGGATGATGTGGATTGATGTGTGGATGATGTGATTGGATGTGGGAATGATGCGATTGGATGATGCGATTGGATGTGATTTGATGTGGGAATGATGTGATGTGATAGGGATCGATGAAGAAAATAAAATTGTGGTAAAATGAGAAAATATGGGGACTAATGTGAAAGGATGCGGAGTAATGAGAAAAGATGGAAATATTGTTGGAACTGTAATTGTATGTGAAATCTGTTTTTAAATGACTGTTTTATGTCAAGAATGATGGGAAAGCATTTTGACCGTCTTGTGAATGAGGTCATGGAAACCTATATGTTAAAGTTGCAACTTCTAAAACGGAGAGTCAACGGAGGACGTCTCACGTAGCAAGGTCAGCCGAGGTCTTGACCAGCATCGGTATAATTTAAATGGTGAGCTTCCGGTACAGTGGATGAGGGACCAAGGAAGCGGCCTATGAGTGAAGCGCTAGGTGACCTGCGAAGGATCCTAAAGGGTGCTGACCATACGGTGCTCGGGCTCTGGGTCGCCGAAGATACCCACAAGTATATCGGGGAAGATATTGGAACAAGGAGTAAGAGTTGTATTCTGAATTCGGGCATGGATCTGGTCGATTTACCTTGCTGGTCCTCAAACGGATGAGTCCATGACTCTTTTATATGGATCTCTTGGTTGATCTTGGTGATCTTCAACGGAGATTCCATCTCGGTATTTTTTTATGTGATTATATTGTCGGGTACTTTGAGCTAGGAACTATTGAAAAGGCCCCTGATGATTGAACAGGTGGTGAGCGTTCTGGTTGCCAATGATACCATAGGTACACCGATGAAGGAGTGAATTGGAAATTAGGACTCAACTGGATAATTAGAGGATTATGATCAGTAACACTATGGTTTCATTAAATGATTATTTTAAAGATTGTTGAATCTGTGAAAAAGGCAAGTTCATATTGGGTGTGTAAGTGGTGTGACTAGTTTTATGTTTGCATGAATATCCGGCTAGGGGGCCTAGGAACTCTTTTCCCTAGTACCCGGGACAAAACCTAACCAAGCTCCTAATTGGATCCCATCACTACAATGGTTGGGCGGTTGGCTAACCCATGGGGACTGATGGATCCGTAAATCGAGATTCAATTTCTGTATAGCACAATATATGAGGTAAATCCTGGATAAAAATTGTTCTATGGAAAAGAATCAACGGCTTTGCCTCCTCTCTCTCTCAATGAGGAAAAAAGCGTTGGTCTCTATGATCCAAGTACAATCTTTTCCTCCCTGATCTAACTATGGGACTTACGGGTTTGGTCGTCAGAGCAGTTCATTTAGTTCAGGCTTTTAACTATGTTAGAGAAAAGTTATCCTGGAGGAATCGCCCGTGCTTTCCAGGCAAGGGAAGTTTTTCCGAGTTCGATTTTGGAAAAACCGATGGATTAGTCTCTTGTCTGGATATCCGTGGGGTGGTGGGTGAGGCCCTGAGTGTGGGACCCTGCCCCCCGCGCAAGAAGTGCTACTTCCGTTGCTACCTAGCACCCCCCAAATTCCTTGCACAGTGGGGTCGGGGATCTTACAGCTGGTATCAGAGCAAATTGGCTAATGAGGATCAACCGAGAAGCCAAAAATATCAAAAATTTACGAAGAAGCAGTAAAGGGTTGTAATTGTGTGATAAAAATCATACAAATTGATATTCAAACTGAAATTCGTAAATTGGTAATTGGGTCTCCAGATGGAAGTACCGCTATTGTATGGAATCCTTGACTTGCTTGAGGCCTAGACATGATGGTATTTACCTTATAGTTCCAAGGACCGTGTGACTACCCGTATATACCGAGGGTATAACTGCAGCTCTTTACTGGGCAGTATATACGAGTAAATCTAAGATCTTGAAATTATAAGCTAAAATGCTGTCCAGATGATGAATTCGAATGTGGTTGATATGATTTTAAAATTCTTGTTAAGAACTGATGACCTGAATTGGATTCTGATTGAAAAATAATGATTCCTGAATTTTGATTGAAATGTATTAAACTGAGCAAAACCACAATGAGGATGAATGGGACGAGTCCCTGTGATGATATTCGTAGTAGCTGGAATGACGTTAATGACTTCAGCAAATCACTATGAGATTAGTGGATTGTGCTGGCAGATTGCTGGTGTTAACACTTAACCTAGTGGATCAAGTTAAGGGGTGTCAAATTAAAAATCTGTAAAATTGAAAATTTTCATGAAGGGCTGTTCAGATAGAAATTTCGGTCTAATGGACCATTATTGTGATAAGGGTTTGAATGTTATGATCTGAGTGAATTGTTATCTAATGATGAGTTTTATATAAGGGATCTTTATCCTAGGATTCTGTTGGGTTCTCTAGACTATAAGGAATCCCAGAATCAGTTGGATCTTAAGGAAATGAATTATCCTCTAATGTTGCGAGATGAGGACATCTCACGTTTTTTAAGTGGGATAGGATATAAGATTCCTCCCTCCGGCTTTTGAGGTGTGCAGGTGTAAGAACCTCCCCTTTTGATCTTATAATTATTCCCCTCTCTGAAATAAAAGAAAGATCCTGTTTTACCATGTTTTGGCCTAGAGAGAGGTTATTCAATTTTTAGATATTTTTGGATGGGAAAATATCTCTTCTTATTAAAATAAATTCCCCCGAAACAGAAGTTCAAAAAGATTTTCAGAAGGTGCATTAGAAATCAATTATAATCTGTTCAAAAGACCTTTTTTCAAAAGACCTTATACTAAGGATCCAGATTTTTGAAAAATTTTAGATTAAGGTTCTGAGGGGCCAACTAGATTCATCCAAATGTAGGGAGGAGATAAATTGAAGAAATAAAGAAAATCTCCCCAAAAATGAGTAAATACTCACATAAGATGAAGAGTTGACTAAGGACAAGGATATTAGTTAAAAAAGAAGAGATATTTAGAGAAATGATGCATTTTTGACACCTCAGTGTGGGAAGATTTTCCTCATGAAGGAG
This sequence comes from Cibotium barometz, assembly GCF_041138505.1. Taxonomy (NCBI): domain Eukaryota; kingdom Viridiplantae; phylum Streptophyta; class Polypodiopsida; order Cyatheales; family Cibotiaceae; genus Cibotium; species Cibotium barometz. The sequence goes on along the minus strand of NC_141067.1, from coordinate 43,227,068 downwards.
GCACCTATTTCACATGTGTGGTTGAGTTTTAAACTCACAAATAATGAGATATTTTCATCTCTCCTCTCTCCTGCTTCAACTAGATCCAAAAAATAAGCTAAACTGACCTACAATTGGTCAAAAATTGACCAAACTGATGTGGAAAATTCTAGAATCAGTTTGCTTGGTTAGAGGCTCACTTTTTCCTATAAATGAAGCCTCCCCCTTTGTAAATGGATAATAGTGTTTTATGCACTATTACTCTAGAGTCAAAAACTATGAATTTCTTAATAACTCATTAGTTTTTTACCTTTCCCTCTTCTAAAGAACTGGTGGCCACTCTTGTTGCAAACAAGAGTAGATCCCTCAAACCATCAAGCCAAAGGAAAGCTCCCAGAATTTCATGTAAGTTAGAAATCCTACTTTTTCTTATTCTTTTAATGGTTTTCTTTTTTTTTAAATTATCTTTAAAATGATAATCTGATGCTATGCCTTACTGAAAAGGCTTTCCCCCTCTCTCATTCTTAAATTCAACCCTTCTTTATCCTAGTTAAGTAATCAAATTGTTGAATTAAACTTTTCATATTGTTTCTCTTTTAAAAGAGGAATTTGATTAGTTTAGAATGTTTTAATCAAATTGGGGATAATTTTTAAGTAAATTAAGAAAAGAAAAATTAAAAAATGGTCATCCATTCAAAGGAAGTTATAGCAAAATTTTCTTAAATTTTGTAAAATAAGTATTACCTTTTATTATTCAAAAAGAGTAATCCCCATCGTTTGTGTATTCTAAAAGTGTTATTTTCATTCTAGGCATAGAAAAATGCACAGTAGAAATATTTTTATTATAAAAGTGTTATTTCTATTAAAATTAAATTCTATGCATAGAAAGATGCATATTGATTATTTTTTATTATTATAAAAGAGTTATTTTTATTAGATTTAAATTCTATACATAGAAAGATGTATATTGGATAATTTTTATTATTATAAAAGTGTTACTTTATTTTTATTTCAAAAGAGTTATTCTCATCAATTTTGATTTTATGGATAGAAAGAGGCATAAAGAAATTTATTTTTATTTCAAAAGAGTTATTCTCATCAATTTTGATTTTATGCATAGAAAGATGCATAAAGAAATTTATTATTATTTCAACAGAGTTATTCTCATCAATTTTGATTTTATGCATAGAAAGATGCATAAAGAATTTATTTTTATTTCAAAAGAGTTATTCTTATCAATTTTAATTTTATGCATAGAAAGATGCATAAAGAAATTATTTTTATTTCAAAAGAGTTATTCTCATTAAAATTGAATCTATGCATAGAAGATGCATAAAAGATTTATTTTTATTTCGAACGTGTTATTCTCCTTAAAATTAAATTTATGCATAATTAGATGCATAAACGGATTTTTATAAAAGTGTTATTTTCCACTGAAGTTGTTCTTATGCATAAATAGACGTGTAAAGAATCTTTATATCAAAAATAAGAATTCTCTTACATTCTATAAATGGATGTGATGAGAGTAGAAGTAATGAGAATGAGAGGTAAATAGGTGTGATGATATGTGATATGAATCACATAGATGGATGTGGATGTATGTGATGATATGTGATATGAATCACATAGATGTGAATGAATAGATGGATGGATGTGGATGTATGTGATGATATGTGATATGAATCACATAGATGTGAATGAATAGATGGATGGATGTGGATGTATGTGAAGAATAGAAGTGGATGTATGTGATAGAATGGATGTGGATGTGTGTATGTGAAAGGATGGATGTGGATGTATGTGAAGAATAGAAGTGGATGTATGTGATAGAATGGATGTGGATGTGTGTATGTGAAAGGATGGATGTGGATGTATGTGAAGAATAGAAGTGGATGTATGTATGTGAAGAATAGAAGTGGATGTATGTGATAGAATGGAAGTGGATGTGTGTATGTGAAGAATAGAAGTGGATGTATGTGAAAGAATTAATGTGGATGTATGTGAAAGGATAGATGTAGTGTGTATGTGATAAGTACGGATGTGGATGTATGTGAAAGGATAGATGTGGATGTGTATGTGATAAGTATGGATGTGGATGTATGTGGGAGAATGCATGTGGATGTAAATGTGATGAGATATGAATGAGAATTGAGACAATGAGATGTGATGAAAATTGGATAGATATGAATGATAAGGGATGTGAATGAATGATATAGGATGTGAATGAATGTGTTAGTATGTGAATCGGGATGTGAATGAATGATAAGGGATGTCAGATGATGTGAATTGGGATGTGAATGAACGATAAGTGGTGAAGTGATGAGATGTATAGGTAGATGCAAGTGGATGAGACCTGATGAGGTTAAATGAGGAAGTAAGTTATGAGATAGAAAAAGATGAGATTAGATGAGAATGGGAATACTTATGAAATGAATGTGGATTGATGTGGATTGATGTGGTTGATGTGGATGGATGTATGGATGATGTGGATTGATGTGGATGATGTGAATGGTGTGTGGATAGTGTGGATTAAGGTAGATGGATGTACGGATAATGTGGATTGACGTGTGGATTGATGTGGATGGATGTATGGAAGATGTGGATGGATGTGTAAATAATGTGGATGGATGTATGGATGATGTGGTTAATGTGGATGGATGTATGGATGATGTGGATTGATGTGTGGATGTGATTTGATGTGAAAATGATGTGATGTGATAGGGATCGATGAAGAAAATAAAATTGTGGTAAAATGAGAAAAGATGGGGACTAATGTGAAAGAATGCGGAGTAATGAGAAAAGATGGAAATATTGTTGGAACTGTAATTGTATGTGAAATCTGTTTTTAAATGACTGTTTTATGTTAAGAATGTCGGGGAAGCATTTTGACCATCTTGTGAATGAGATCATGGAGACCTATATGTTAAAGTTGCAACTGCTAACGGAGAGTCAACGGAGGACGTCTCGCGTAGCAAGGTCGACTGAGGTCTTGACCAGCCTCAGTTTGATTTAAATGGTGAGCTTCCGGTACAGTGGATGAGGGACCAAGGAAGTGACCTATGAGTGAAGCACAGGTGACCTGCGAAGGATCCTAAAGGGTGCTGACCATACGGTGCTCGGGCTCTGGGTCGCCAAAGATACCCACAAGTACGTCAGGGAAGATATTGGAACAAGGAGTAAGAGTTGTTTTCTGAATTCGGGCATGGATCTGGTTGATTGACCTTGCTGGTCCTCAATGGATGAGTCCATGGCTCTTTTATATGGATCTGTTGGTTGATCTTGCTGATCTTCAACGGAGATTCCATCTGGATATTTTTTTATGTGATTATGTTGTCGGGTACTATGAGCTAGGAACTATTGAAAAGCCTCCCTGAGTGAACAGGTGGTGAGCATTCTGGTTGCCAATGATGCCATAGGTACACCGATGAAGGAATGAATTGGAAATTAGGACTCAACTGGATAATTAGAGGATTATGATCAGTAACACTATGGTTTCATTAAATGATTGTTTTAAAGATTGTTGAATCTGTGAAAAAGGCAAGTTCATATTGGGTGTATAAGTGGTATGACTAGTTTTATGTTTGCATGAATATCCGGCTAGGGGACCTGGGAACTCTTTTCCCTGGTACCCGGGACAAAACCTAACCAAACTCCTAATTGGATCCCATCACTATAGTGGTTGGGCGGTTGGCTAACCCATGGGACTGGATGGGGTTAGGCTGGACTGATGGATCTGTAAATCGAGATTCAATTTCTATATAGTACGATAGATGAGGTAAATCCTGGATAAAAATTATTCTATGGAAAAGAATCAACGGCTGTGCCTCTCAATGAGGGAAAAAGTGTTGGTCCTATGATCCAAGTACAATCTTTTCCCTGATCTGACTATGGGACTTACGGGTTCGGTCAGATTAGTTCAATTAGTTCAGGCTTTTGACTACGTTAGAGAAAAGTTATCCTAGAGGAATCGCCCGTGCTTTCCGGGCAAGGGAAGTTTTTTCGAGTTCGGTTTTGTAAAAACTGATGGATTAGTCTCTTGCCTGGATATCCGTGGTGGGTGAGGCCCCGAGTGTGGGACCCTGCCCTACGCAAGAAGTGCTACTTCCACTGCTAGCACCCCCCAAATTCGTTGCGCAGTGGGGTTGGGGATCTTACACTTTAACTCCCCTTATCATCAGGTTATCCTCAAGTTGGATGGCATTGGCTGTGACATCCTCCCAAGTGGTGATACCTCTAATGACCAAACGATTATGGATATCTACATGTTTAAGCTTGTGGATAAATCGATCAAGTAGTTGATTGTTGGAGAAGCACTCATATAGAGCATAATAAGAGTTTAAATGCTTGAGATGATTAATAAAATTTCCCACAGACTCATCTTCTTCTCTCTCAGCTTTGTGTAACTGTGAAGTCGCGCTCCAAAAGCTCCCCCACATACAACTTGCTTTAGGAATAACCATTGAAGACCGGTAAAGTTTATATGTTCTTTAACTCTCAGGGTCCGATACCAATCACTAGCCTTGCCAACTAGTGTAAGGCTAAAGGCGTTGGTCTTTGCAAGCTCATTCCTCTTACCTAAGGCCTTACAAACTTGATTGAAGACCTCGAGATGTCTTCTAGGATCACCCTCTTTGTTAAACTTATACGTAAGCTTTACGATTTGTGAAGCCTTTCCAGAGCTACTTTGTCCGTTATCTCTCATGACTGGTCCTATACTTTCGGCCACACTTCTCTCCTCCCCAATGTTTGTGCAAAAGGCTACTGGATCATTTGGGGGGACTACTCTACTGCTGAAAGTATAAGTACAATAAGGGCAACATGTTGTTGTACAAAGGGTGCTACCTGTGGGCGTAATGGCATGAATCTCAGAGTAATATGAGTCTGATAGGTGGGGGGCCATTCAAAAATTTCCATAAGTACTGATGACATATGAGCCAAGGGCACCACTGGTCTAGTAATTTATGAGGATGTGCCCGTTGGAAAATGCAAGGAATCGAGGATGTTGGGTGAAGGTTCCTCCTTTTGTGGCCCTAGTAGATGATATGGATGTGTTAACTAGGCTTGGAGCCATTGTTGTAGGGACTACTATAACTATGTTTGCCATAGTTATGACCAAAGGCATGAAACTAATGGGCAATGTTACGTGGTTGGTCATAGGTGGTGCTGTTATGAGTGGTGTAGTACCCATTACCACAAAGTCTAGAATTGTGATAACAACATCTTTAGTGGGTACCTCTCTCCTACAATCTTGAAATGTGAAGTCCATGCAAGTATACTCTTGGAGTCCTCTGTAACCTTGAGGAATAATAGCAGCAGTAGGGGCTTGGTCCATCGTGTAGCCACGTATCACCACATATGTGGGATCAATAGGGCTTATTGATGGTGTCATGGTGTCTCCATCTCACTCAAGAGAGGGCCTCGTACATTGCTTGTTCCAACTTAGATCACATGAAGTCACATGGGCATGGTAATTCCCTGTCTAAGCCTCTTGCTCTACAATAGCCTCCTGAATACATTCCCACGACCATCTAAAGTCTCTCTTCCTTGTGCGTGGAAGTAGAGACGGCTTGCTTAATTTTTCCTAGCTAACAACATAAATAAGGCCCATAGCTAGGTTTTTCAAGGTTTCTTGGGTGGCATTAAATTTCGAGCTCTTGCTTTGTAGTAATGTGTTTGAGAATCTTACACCTAGATCCACCTTGGATATAAATTCATGTGGTCTTGTGCTCTCTAGGCTATCCATCACTTAGGCAGTTGGTGAAGCTTGGGTGACTTGCCCAATTGGTGTGGTCTGGGCCGTTAATTGTTGTCACAACCTAAGGTCTCTTCCTCTTTCACCCTAGCAGCTTGGTTTAGGGCTTCTACTTCTTGCACCTCCTCCTTAGTCCTTCCATCTGGCAGTAAGGTTTAGGTGAGGTTTTGGTCTATAGGCATTGGGTTTCTATTAAAGATTGGTCCCATGTGGAAAGGGATCTCAATCCCATTTGGACAGGGATCTCCACATGCATAGGGATCATGTGTAAGGCAACACTAAGTATGGCCTTGGAGGTAACCTCAAATCCCTCATCCCCAAATTGATATGCCTTGGTTAGGTGTGGAGATTGCAATCGAAGCCGGACCCCTGAAGTAATTAGGCATGCGACCTATCAAGCTAGTAGAGCGAGTCTAGTGTTTATTGGTCGAGTGGGAATTTCTCCCCCACCATGGTTTGGCATCCCTTTCATCGATTCCAAATCGGAAGAAGTGTTGCTGCTTGATGAGAGTCTTAGGTGTTGTACAACACTAAATCTCGTTCCTAAAGAGGGTCTTAAAACAAAGGTGGGTTGATAAGAGCCTACTTGGGTCGATGCGGTTTCCTCTAAATTTTTCTCTAAAACGTGCCTAGATCACAAATGCATATAATGTACGTGGTTTTAGGACTAGGGAGATGTTTCAAACAATTTTTATTTTTTATTTTTATTTTTGTATAAGAGAAACTTAAAAAAAAGTAAATTTTAAAAACACCCCTTCTGTAACACTTTTTACAATAAAATTACCCCTATACATGAATAGAGATCTCTATCCTATGCATAGAGCTCATATAGAGCTGGATATATATAAGCTAGATCTTATGCCTATGCCTACTGCCTTAATTTATGCATATTTGTATAAGGGCTTGCATAGAGGTCTTTATGCCTATGCCTTACTCTATACATGTGTCTTTCCTTTATGCCTTCTTGTTATTGTAGATGTGGGGTGGCTCTTCTTCTAAAAACCTAGAAGGAGCTCATTATGATCCATATCTTTACATAGTCTTATCGTGCATGAGGTATATGACCGATATTTCCAAAGCCAAGCCATTATATCAATGAATGTAGAAAAAATCTAGAGAAGAAGAAGAAGAAAGAGTTGGGCATGGCTGTGGCTAATGCATTAGGACCAAGTGTTGAAAAGAAGGAGTTAGTGAACTATACATAAGATAATTGGGTATTGTGCATGCACTTTTTTGGGTCGACCAGAGATGGTTTTCTATAGTTGGGCTCCTTAACTATGAGAATTTGTAAAATTTTTGGGTTTTGTATCAACTACGCCAAAATGATCACAGGTAAGTTTGTGCATGCACTTTTCAATATATATATATACATATATATATATATATATATACATATATATATATATATATACATATATATATATATATATATATATGCATATATATATATATATACATACATACATACATACATACATACATACATATATATATATATATATATATGTATGTATGTATGTATGTATGTATATATATATGCATATGTATGTATGTATATATATATATATGTATGTATGTATGTATGTATGTATGTATGTATGTATATATATATATATATATATATATATATATATATATATATCTATATTTACATATCGATATAGATATACATGTATATATATATATATATATATACATATATATATACACACACACACACACACATATATATATATGTGTGTGTGTGTATACATACATACATACATACATATATATGTATGTGTGTGTGTGTGTGTTGTGTGTGTGTTGTGTTGTGTGTGTGTGTGTGTGTGTGTCTGTATATATGTTTGTATGTGTGTATATATATATCTATGTATGTATGTATGTATATATATATATATATATATATATATATATATATATCTTTATATATCTATGTACGTATGTATATGTATGTATGTATATATATATATATATATATATATATATATATATATATATGGTCCGTTGGCCTTCTGCCTTTTCTCTTTTTTTCTCGTTTTTTTTTTACTTTTTTACTTTTTGTTATGTGTATATATATACCTGTTGGCCTTTTGTCTTTTCTCTTTTTTTTTCTAGCTTTTTTTTTTTACTTTTTTACTTTTTGTTATGTGTGTGTGTGTGTGTGTGTGTGTGTGTGTGTGTGTGTGTGTGTGTGTATATATATATATATGTATGTATGTATGTATGTATGTATATGTGTGTGTGTGTGTGTGTGTATACTAGTACTCAGCCCGCGCGTTGCTGTGGTATGTAAAAGACATAAAGAAGTGAAATAGAGGAATGGAAGCCAGAATACAAAGGGTCAATTGGAATACAAAGGATCAATCAAATACAAAGGGTTAATTGGAATACAAAGGATCAATGGAAACGATTTTTTTCTCTCATTTTTTAGAAATCCAAGATTTCTTTTTTCTCTCCTCTCCTTGTGTCTTGGTTGTCCATGGTTAATATATAATAATAGATATGTATGTATGTATGTATATATGTGTGTGTGTGTATGTGTGTGTGTGTGTTATGCACATTATGTGTGCATATACTAGGAGGCTAACCCACATTAGGCTTGTGAGCATGGGAGCATGGGAACAAGCTCTAGTGGAGCATGGGTTAGGACTAACCTTAAGGGTTAAGGTTAGGGTCAGGCATCCAAGCATCACACATAGGAAATGGAGAGTCAAGAGTCACTTGAGGGCCCTCCTATATAATAGGGGCATGGGGCACACTCAAGGGAGGCTTGGAGGCTTAGGCTATGGTCTCTTGTGTAGAGGATTATATCTACTCGCCTACTATTTCACACTATAGCTACATGCTATTGGATTGGAGTTATACCTCTTGATGGTATGTGACATCAAGGTAAAGGTATGATGTATTTCATTATATTTTATGTGTGCATCCCTTAGGCTCGGGGGTGGTCGGGTGATGAGTTTATGTCCAATTTATGCATGTTTATGCATAATAATTATCTAGAGAGATATTAGGGTTTTAACAGTGGTATCAGAGCAATCTCTAGTTAATTGTTGTTGATTTTTCTTTCTTATTATAATTTTTGGCATTTTTTGAAGTAAATTTTAATATTTATTAAATAAAAATTAGTATTTTATTGGTTTGTGTTGATGATTTGCACACGTGGATCATCGATATGGCAATTGGAACGCGTGTTACTACTATTCAATGGAGGAATCAACGTTGTGGGGAAATTTTGTGAGTTTAATGCTATTTTTTTCTATTTTTTATGGTTTAAAATAAGCATTAATGGGATTTTTTACAAAAATACCACATATTTTATTGTGGATATTTTAGGTAGAATGGATTCCCTAAATTTCTAGAATTTTTAGAATTTTTTTTCTAATTCTAATTTTTTTTTAAAAAATTTGAGTATTTTTTTTGGTTAAAATATATTTTTTATACATTTTTGCGAGTTTTTCCACCTGTATGCTATCAAATTTCTGTCGATTTTCTGCTAAAATGCAGTAGGGGACAGCATGTTGATGCATGAAATGCTCTCCCGTGTGCGTGGGACCCTCTTCGCCTCTCAAATCTGTTTTTTCTCTTCTATTTTTCTCCCGCCCGTGTGAACTTCTCTTAATAGGGTTTCTAAATTAAACATTAATCATAATTAATATTTAATTATGATTAAACTTAGTTTAATTAAATCAAAGGATTAATTAAACTTAACCTCTCTGTTAACAGAGAGAGAAGGAGGGAGTGAAGAGTGAATTGAGTAGAGAAGATGGAGAGGAGAGAAGAGTGTGAAGAGGGGAGCATGCGCTGCTGTAGTCCGCCGGCAAAAATCCCCTCCCCCCCCTCAAAAAAGTTTATAAGCTTTTTAGTAAAGCTTAAAAAAGCTTTGTTTTTTTTAGCTTTAAAAAATATTAAAAAAGGGTTTCTTTTTCAAAATATTTTCAAAAATTAAGCTTGGAGAAAAAGCCTAAAAAGGGAAGAAAATTTGAAATCTGAGAAAAGAAAATTCTCTTAAATGTTTTGAAATTTTTTTCTTGGTGCCTTTTGGCTTTTCATCTTCCGGGAAACCTTTTGGCTTTCCGCTTTCTCGAAACCTTTTGGCTTTCCGAATTCCGAAAAATCTTTTGACCATTCGGATTCCGGAAACTTTTGACCTTCACATTCTGATTTTTTTTTTGTCTTTTCATTTTCCCGAAACTATTGTCTTTCCGTATTCCGGGAAAACCGTTGGGATTCCAAATTTTTTTGACCTTTTGTATTCTAAATGGGTTCGGGGTAAATTAATTTTTTTAAAAAATTCTTAAAAATTAGTAAAAAATTAGACAAAGATTATTTTTAATTTTTGGAAAATGTGGGGTTGGTGTATGGCATGTGGTGTGTCCATTCGGGCAGCCATGACCATTCAAATTTCTTTAAAAATATATTTTTTGACCCAAAAAATTAGCAAATCCATTAAAATTGTAAATTTTCATTGGATTTGAGAATTGTCGCGTGGAATTAAAAATTTCGTGAACGATGGGATTCTCAAAAAAAATTATGAATATTCTAAAAATTATTTTTAGAAAACCTAAAAATTGGTATTTTTTAAAATATCAACGGTATTTTGATAAATTTAATTATTATTTTTTGGAAAAATATAGGTTTGAAATGCCATAAGATAGGTTTGGTGGAATTCAAAATTATCTTATTTTGAGGCCCTATAAAATTAGAAAAAATTAAGAAAAAATCATGATAACTTTTTTTCTCGAGAATTTAATATTTTCAAGGGTTATTTAATATTGACGTACATTTTCTCGTACTGACATTAGATAGATGTGGGTTATTCACATATTATTAATATGATTATACCTCGTATTAGTAGTTATTTATGTTTGGATTAATTTTAAATAATATTTTCATAATTTTTTAACCATTATTTAGCCATTCTTTTTGGACACGTTCCTTAATTTCTTTTAATGGCTATAATTTGCGTTCAAAGTGTGTTTCACCTTTGACACTTTTTCATGATAATTTATTTTTTACTTGTTTAAGTGTGGTCTGTGCTTAATTTTTTAAGCCTAAGACAAATTCTATCATGGGTTAGTTAATCGGTTTGTTTTGGTGGATCTTATTGGATGTTTTTCAAGTTTTATATGGACTCATTAGGTTCTGCCTAGATCACTTGTGTCTAGGAGTTTTTTAATGAGTGTTACACACATGTGTTTCACTTGCTTACTTTGGAGTTTTGCTTGAACGGCACCACGTTCATATACTCCGAATTGATGAGTTGGCCACCAATTTTAATGCTTCTTTTGGCATGATTAATAGATGGCATGCATTAATTAATATGATCAACTATGGTTTTCATGGATTTGAGGAGCTTCTATGCTTTTATCTATGGTTTTATAAGGATCTTTTGATCTTTTGGATAATATCATGTGCTTTAAAGGTAGCATTTACCTTCGTTTTTTGCACGTAATTTTGGATTATGTTCCTTGTACTCTTGTACATATTCTAACTCGGATACCTAGTTGCTTATGTATCTAGGTGAGTTATTTTTCTACCCTAACTTTATTGTGTTTTGGATATTTATCATTAGAAAGACGCCAATAATTCAAAATTCTTTTTTAATGATGTACTTGGAAAGAGTTATTCCTTGATGTGGTCTCAGAAATATAGAGACAGGTTTTAGTATGTGAAAGTCTGGGATAAGGCCATTTTATTTCTTTTATTCAGGATTTTATTCATTTTTCCTGACGGCATACTAGGGAGTTTCAAATTGATAAGGTATGTATGGGTGGTATCATGGTGATATGGGACGCTAGAGTGATCCCTCTCACGTATATTATCTTATGGGATAATTTGGGCTCAAGATTGTTGCTTTACTTACATCACTTAGCATATTGACCTCAACATTCAAAGACAATCTCATTTTCTAACTTCACTAGAAGTTATAGTGTGTGGGCATTCTCTAGATAAACTTCTTTTATCTATAGCCTGCATGTTTTGATGAGTGTAATCTCGTTGGTATTTTCATTTGTTGAAATCTCTTTCTTTAGAGTTCAACAAGTTTATCTTGTTGTGTTTGGATTAAGAAAATTTGAATTTTTCCTTTGTTGGCATTTCTTTCTCTAGTTCCATACTTCAGGTGATTTATACAGTCAACTTAATGGTTTACGGATGGACATATGTGACTCATCGAGACGATGACTCTCTATGTTGATATGGGTAACTCGGGACACCAATAATTCCATGTGTAGATGTGGGTACATCGGGGTGCCGATGAATCCCTGGTTACTATACTGTTATAATGCCATGTTTTCCTACTTTATTCTGAATGGTTTACAACAACGAGGAAATTACTTTGAGTATGAATTCCTATGAGCATCCGCAGTAGTCTGATGGGCAAACAGAGCGTATGAATCAGATTGTAGAGGATATGCTTCGTGCATAGTCTTTGGAAAAGCATCAAATTGAGAAAAATATCTTTCAATGATGGAATTTGCCTATAACAGTTTTAAATATACGGCTATTGGTTTTAGTCCGTTTATGCTTATGTATGGGTATCAACCCAGGGCACCTATTGATGTCAGTCTTAAGGACATCGAGCTTGATGCATCGAGGGATTTCTTGCGTGATATGCAGGAAATGCTGACCGAAGCTCGGGATTCTATCAGGAGTTCTCAGGATAGGGCACGGTTCTATGCTGAGATAGAGGATGCTCAATTTGGTCTTTTGAACCAGGAGCGTTGGTTTATTTAAAAGTTCTTAAAGATTTTCAGACATTGTCAAAAGGAAAATGCTTGAATTTATCTCCTAGATATTGTGGTCAATTTTGAGTTATACATCGGATTGGCACCGTTGCGTATTAACTAAAAACTACCTTCACATGTTAGAGTTCATCTAGCCTTTCATATCAATAGATTGAAAGGAAAACTAGGAGGTGAGGAGGATAACACAATTACTCCTCAAAACTCGTTGAAGTCAAATAATTATCCTATGTCTCACATGAACCTGATAAGGTACTTGAATTCAGGGAAAGGAAACTTTGTAGTTGACTAATCCTTGAGGTTAAAATTAGGTGGGAAAGATAGGAAAATAGAGAATTCGACTTGGGAGTCGGTTGATATTGTTCAGTATAGTTCTCCTTCTTTTCATTATTGCAAGAGTGCAATGTTTTGAGAGAGGGGAAGTATGTTATATGCACATTATGTGTGCATATACTAGGAGGCTAACCTACATTAAGCTTGTGAGAGCATGGGAGCATGGGAACAAGCTCTAGTGGAGCATGGGTTAGGATTAACCTTAAGGGTTAAGGTTAGGGTCAGGCATCCAAGGGTCACACATGGAAAATGGAGAGTCAAGAGTCACTTTTGAGGGCCCTCCTATATAATAGGGGCATGGGGCATACTCAAGGGAGGCTTGGAGGCTTAGGCTATGGTCTCTTGTATAGAGGATCATATCTACTTACCTACCATTTCACACTATAGCTACATGCTATTGGATTGGAGTTATACCTCTTGATGGTATGGGACATCAAGGTAAAGGTATGATGTATTTCATTATATTTCATGTGTGCATCCCTTGGGCTCCGGGGTGATCGGGTGGATGAGTTTATGCCTGATTTATGCATGTTTATGCATAACAATTATCTAGAGAGATCTTAAGGCTTTAACAATATGGCCCGCTGGCCTTTTCTCCTTTTTAATCGTTTTTTTTAAATTTTTTACTTTTGTTCTTTTAACTTTTAACTTTTTACATTAACAATTTACGATTTTTGGTTTGTGATTTTAAGGTTTTCAATTTTACCACAACTACTTAAAAAGGGGTGGTCAAGATTTTTGGAGTTTTCCAAGATTCCCTTTCTAACATGAGTCCTAAAGTCTGCATGCATTAAATGCGGCCAGCCAAAAGACTAACAACTAGTGGCCCAAATTATAGGTGAATTAGTTAGATTAATCTATGTAATTAGCATTAATGCAAAAACATTAAAAACTTACAAAACACAAAAATTAATTTGGTTTACAAATCCTACCCCAAATCATTGTTTCTAACCTAATTTTTTCATGTAAGAAGTCCAAATTGGAATAAACCCTATGTCTCGAAGCTAATTTCAAGATCTATTTCATCTTTTTCATTAACGTTAGAGCCTAATTTTTTATTTTTTGTGTGATTAAAAAACAACAGAAAATAGAAAGTGGATAAAATTTAACAAAAAGCTTGAATTGCACAAATGAAAGGATACATAGTTTTAGGGCAACATGAAAAACTAAACACATAATTCCTAAGATAACAAAAGAATACAATGAAAACAAGAATATACAACAAAATCAAATTTGTTTTGAGATTTTCTATCTACTCTTTTCTTGCAAAACAAAAAATTTGATCAATTTAACTATTCACTAGCTCTCAAAATGCATTGTTGCTATGTAGTGGGGCTATTTCCTAACAAAGGCACCACTTATGGGAAGTCCTGGCACCATAGAAAGAACATAAGAAATAATCCAATGTCATCGGGCTTTGCCCAACCACACTCGGGAGCACAAACAACTCAATTGAGAAACCAATCTGCCAAAGCCTAGCACATACACATAAATGCACAATCGGAGTGTGCCACTCACCTCGTGAAAGCTCGTTGCCTGAAATTCTCATAGGAGATTATATTTTCGCACAACTGCACTTGAATGCTCCAGTTTGTCGCCACCATCGTTGCTGCACTCCAATGGAAGCTTAACCCTCCTCACTACTCAATCTTACACACTCTCCCTCTCACACATGCAAGCAAGCACACATAAGAGTTCAAACAAGCAAAAGGCAAGCACGTAATAGTATAAGAGAGTAGAGAAGAAGATAACTCTATTACCTTATACATAAAAGAATGAGTGGTAAGAGTTACATTTTAGGTTTTGTAGGTGACCTCTAGGGTTCACACTCTTAGGCTGCCCCAAAAAAGTTAAAAGTCTGGTCGTCGGGCTCATTTAGCCACTCTAACTAGTGTAAACACCTATTCTAAAGCTAGCACTCTCAACCTATTCTAAAGCTAGCACTCTCATTTAGCCACTCTAACTAGTGTAAACACCTATTCTAAAGCTAGCACTCTCAACCTAGGATCCCGTTGTGCACCTTTAATAGCCACATGGCGATTACACACGTAAAATAACATGCTATAAGTACATTCCAATGCAATAGACAAGCACCTATTCTAAAGCTATCACTCTCAACCTAAAATCATGTGGTGCACCTTTATTAGATAAGTGGCGATAACACACACAAAATAATACACTAAGTACATTCTAATGAGATCCGGTGTTTCCAACGGCTTCAGCCAAAATTATTAAAGATAGCAAGGTGGCCATATGACATAGAGGTCTCCAGCAAGGGTTAACATGGAGGCTGTTTGTATGCTTCAAGAATACGATTAATCTAAAGCACACATTCTCTCTTGAAGTGCTTTTCTAAATTATGATCGGATGATATGATTTATGCAAGGGGTTATGGACTGCTTATATACGAGTAAATTGATGTTGGTAGGTGCATATACGTTGATGGCATCCAGTTTTTACTTGTGATTTTTAGCATTAAATGCTATAGTTGCTAACTAACTGATATTTTATGCTAGCCAACTTGTATAAATGCTGTCGACATGCTATTTAGGGGGTACCCTCCTGTATGGTGTGTGAACACCATACCCAAGGCATCCCCCAATGTAGGGAGCCTTATGGGTTGGCCCATGCCCTTAGATGATGCTTACATGTTTCTACATGCTCTTTCATGTATCTACCTGGACTAACCCCTACATGCACTATCCACGGTGACTTAAATGCTTATGTTCTCCAAAAGGGTTTAGGGACTTTCTTGGTGTTTGGCTTTGACTTCTGACAAATTTGACTTGAATGCTCATGTTCTCCAAATGGGTTCAAGGACTTTCCTGGAGTTTGGTTTTGACTTCTAACAAACCTAGCAAAACCATACATACTAATGACATCTTGATTCATGCAATCCAAAAAATAAATTTTGATCATGAAAAACTATATCTTTCGAGGATGAAGCCGCAAATTATGGGCATCAATCAGCTAGAAGGCTATCTCCACATGCTTCCCATGTTCATCTTTAGTCTTGCTAAAGACCAAGATATCATCCAAGAAGAAATGATGAATATCCCAAGTAAGGCTAGAAGATCCGAGACATCATCCTGCTGAAGATAGCCAGGTCATTCATTAACCCAAATGGCATCACAAGAAACTTGAACAAACCGAACTTAGTCCACAGTTGTTTTCTAAATATCATCCGGACGTATGTGAACGTGATGGTATCTGGATTTTAGATCTGGCTTGCTAAACCACTTCATCCCTATAAGCTAATCCAACAAGTCATCGATGTGGGGAACCGGGAACTTTTTTTTGATAGGAGCTTGTTGAGCGCCCAGTAGTCCACACACAGACACATACTCTCGTCCGCGTTCTCTTGACTAAGAGGATTGGAGCTCCAAATGGCAAGGAGCTGAAATGGACAAAGCCTTTGGCTAGCATTTCCTCCATCATCTCAGGATGACTCATTCGGTATAGGACACGAGACAGGGGCTCTACACTAGGAATGAGATCAATGTGGTGGTCCTCCAGCCATATTGGAGGTAATTCCTCAGGAAAGTTGGCATTGAATAAGTGTCTATGCTCATCCAGAATGCATTGTTTATCTACCACCAAATAATATGTCATTTGGTTGAATAGGCCGGCATATACTATACATGTATGACCACCCTTATGTACCACCTGTTTTCATTCAAAGGCTGATATAATTGCAATAGAGCATTTGTGAGACGGTAAGGACTCCCCAATCACCTCTAAGGAGTGGTCAGAAGCATCATGAAAAGTCAACCTAAACTCCTTGTGGTAAACCGTGCCCACATGATCACATTATATGGGTGGCCTAGAATTATATCTACCTGATCCATCTACCTTGAACATGACATTTAGAAAACCCCCCAAAAGCCAAAGGGGCATCCTCCAAGGTCTCCATAACCTGAATCTGGTTCGATTTCTTCCGCTTGCCTCTCATGTCGGTGACTAGGACTATGACACTAATTTCCACCATTGTAGGTAACTTCAACTGCTTAACTACACGATCTCTAATGATGTCCTCCAAGGCTCCTCCATCAAAGAGTATGGACACCGGATGTCCATGAAGCATCCCCCGACACATCACCGTATCATGCTAGTTGAGGAACACTAAGATCATGTCAAATGAAGAGCAATTGTGGTATTGGTGGGACGAGAGGAGGAGTAGGGTAGATGGTGTTGGTGTCGTAGATACAGCTGCAGTAGCAGAGAAGACGAACTAGCCATCTACTTGGATTCTCCCTACCCTTACCATTCTACTTCCTTATGTTCTTTGAACAATCCTTTCTAATATACTCAGTGGATTCACAATAAAAGCATCTTCAAGGGTGAGGCAAGTCACCCCCACTTGCTTTGTCCTTATTATCCTTGGCCTTAGACTAGCTAACCTTGTCTTTGCCTTTGTGCTGCCTCTATTGTTGAGTCCCAAACTTGGAATTCTCCCGCATCTCAAGGGTTGTAACAAGGTTGGAGGCTGTTTTGGATATCCATATAAATTTTATTGCTCGTGTGCCTCATAGCTATCATGTACAAGACTCTCCAAGCCTTGTGGAAGCATCATTGATTGTTGCGTTAGTACAGTTCCAAGAGGAATTAGTTAGGGTGGTAATACTAGAGGAGGAATTAGTTAGGGTGGTAATACTAGAGGTGGGTATGGCATTGGTGGTGATTGTATATACCTCTTAGTAAGGGGTTTTGATAAACATGCACTAGACTATGTCTTGGTAGAGGAGTGTTTGGTATGGGTATTAGGACTAGTGGTTGCTTTGGCAATGTGAGCATGGGTTACGATGTTGAAGTCCACACTATCAAGTTTCCTTGATACTAACAATGAGTTGTATTATTGTGGTTCTTGTGAGACTGACAATGAGCACAATACTCTTGTTATCTAGGCCTTAATAATAGACATTTTGTACTTGTATGCTTTCGGTAACAAGTTACATACAAAGCCATCTCTTCCTGGAAATAAGTATGGATTTCCATCTTGAGGAACTGGCTAGGATGGCCTTGAGGTTTAGCCGTAAGGTTTTCCTTCAATCTAGTCCTATCACTATAGGTCTATTTTGTTGAGTAGATTTTCTACCAGCTTTTCATGCTCATGTCCTTGACTAGGACTCTTCCTAGTATTTCTTGGACTCCTTTAACTGCAGAGAGGCTTTGTATGATTCGCCCCCTATCTCTCTTGATTCACATGGGTGACTTCTACCTCCTTGTCTTGTAGTTTGTCTACAAGGTCTATTTCTTTGTGGTAGTAACTCTTCAAAGATATAGTGTCTAGGCTTCAAAAGATGGACATGAAGCCTCTTGCTCTTAAGAACCATCATAAATAGATCGATGAGTGATAAATCATTTAGTCTTTTGTGGGGATACATCTCATATGGAGATACTTAGTTCTAGCAATGCAACCTCGCATTATCTCTCCTTCCTCTTAGTTAAATTTGTAGGTTTATTCTATAGAGATCCAATGATTGAAAATCTACCATGAAAGTGTGTCTCAAGACCTCATAGTTTGTCTTCTCTCAAGTGCATTTAGTGCCCTAAACCATAGGCCTACTTTGCCTACAAGAGGTAAAGTCCAAATAAGCAGATCTTGGTGGAATCGTCGATCCTTCCCATGGCTTTACAAACTTTATTAAACTTCTCTAGATGTTGACTAGTATCTTCAATTTCATCAAAATTGGTCACCATTCTTGAGATGTGGATTGGCTTTGTTTTGCCCAACTCAAACTCTCTAGGTTCTATGTTTGTGGCAAACCCCCTTCCTATTTTAAACAACATATTACACATGTCATTTGCATATTCATGTATCGTTAAAAAATGAGAGAAATGTTGTGAAAATCCTCTATCTGAAGATTCAAAATTTCTTGCCCTACAGAGTTGGATTATGGGGTTTCCAATGGTACTTATACCATGCTGGCTTTGAGATTGTAGGCTTACGAGAGCTGACAACACATTATGTAATTAGTCTTGTGGATCCTTTAGGTTTGAGATAGTCCCTATTATCATGGCTCTTTTAAGTCCACCAATTTTTTTCTTTTATGAAATTCATACTTGGACACATATTCCAAGTAGTATGTGGAGCCATGTGCCTCATCAGTCAAGGATGGTGAGCTAAAATTGATCAATAAATGTACTTAATGCTCTAACAATTACAAAAGACAAGAATTTTTCTTGAAAATTGGTGCTGATACAAACCATATGACAAGAAAATTCTACAAGATAATACGATTTAAGGCAAGTTTAATTGGTTGATATAGTATTAGATTCACCTACTACCCTTTGAGTCATGTCACGTCTTGGTTATGACTTGTCTCTCACATCTATTATAGCTCATGCCCACATTTATTATATATAGTTCATGCTCACATCTATTACAACTAACACTTATATCTCACATCTCTTATAACTTATACTCACATTCTTTTGTGTGTGATTATGGACTCATGTTTCCTACCCACCAAGAGGTGGTTTGCCTTGGTTTTAGAGTTTTTTTTAAATATTTTAGGGCGTGATAAAGGATGATTAAGGTTGCTTATCTCCTAGATTAAGATGTTCATGTGAGTAATTAAGTATTTTTTTATTTTTTTTTTGTTGATTTTGTATGCTCTAAGCTATCAATTTTAGCCTTGAGATAATCTACTCCTTAAATACATTGAAAACTACAACTTATGGACTTCAAAATCATGTAAATCACCAAGAAATGTGAGTTTTTTCCTTCCAATATATGCAACTAACATGCCCTAACACAAACTTTAAAAAAAGTTTATTTTTTTGAGTATGAACTCCTAATCAACATGAGCAATTTTGGGTAATCATAATTAGCTTGAAATGGATGGATAAACGGAGCTAAGTCCTAAATGCTTCCTTGTCAGTATGGCACCAAATATGTTCATGTCAAGAGATTGCCTTAGCCTTTCCGAATCAAGTGTCATTTATTGGTAGTTTTCTATAG
Source organism: Cibotium barometz (assembly GCF_041138505.1). Classification (NCBI taxonomy): domain Eukaryota; kingdom Viridiplantae; phylum Streptophyta; class Polypodiopsida; order Cyatheales; family Cibotiaceae; genus Cibotium; species Cibotium barometz. The sequence goes on along the minus strand of NC_141067.1, from coordinate 43,207,291 downwards.
AGCCCAAGAGCCCCAAATGTAACTTCTTGTGTGAGGGCACTAGCTTATCATCCATTGCATCCTCACTCCGTTTGTCAAACTAGAATGCTCCTTTTCTAAGGGCATAAAGGTGGCGTGAAGATAAAGCTTCCTTTGCCTAGATGGAGGAAAAAAGAGACTCCCTTCCCTACGGTTCTCTCTCACAAAAGCTGAATCAGAAAGAAGCTAATGAGAGGGAGAAGCCTACAATTAACCCTATCTCGCAAACATCCATTAAGCAATCAAGATTCAATAGAACACAAGCAAAAGGGTAAGGAGAAGGAGCACTCACAAGGATTCTATTTTACTCGAATGTGCTCAATGTAAAAAATGACATGCAAATTAATAGCTTTCACAATAGGCATAAAAAAACTTAAAAATCGTATGGGATTACTAGTTCTAGTCAAAGCAAGTATGTACATGAAGTTAGTGACTTCTATGTTTGGCATAAAGCTCATGGGAAGGCTGCTTCATAAGGTCCAACAATGTTTTACAAGAATTGTTGGGCATCCGTTTTGCATGTAAGATGACAAAGCGCCTTGGTTGGGCGGGTGAAACCATATAAACATGCAAAGTGGTTAACATGAGGTTATTGATTATGAGAGGACCATTAGGTATAGGTTCATGACTCTTTAGAGAGCATGAAAAAAATCCTATGCCCTTTGGATTTCAAACACTCTTTGCATTATTAAGTATGAGTTACTTTATTCCATGGAATAGAGGCATAGTTTATTCCATGGAATAAATGGCATAATACTATTATAATGCTTAATCGCCCTTTTGGGTTCAGATGATGAAAAAAATGTAATAATGTCACTTATAGTCCTTCTCTTAGGAATCGAATCCTATTATGATGAGACAAATTGCCTTTGATTTTTATTGTCATCTTTTAATTACTAAGCCTCTCTCTCCTTAGAGAGAGAGAGAGAGAGAGAGAGAGAGAGAGAGAGAGAGAACCGTAAAAGGTTCAAACCACTTTATCACACCCGATCGCCCTAATCGATCACGCAAAGATGAGGATTTCTCTTGATGCACAATGATCCACAACTTTCTCTCATCAAACTTAGATGGCATAATTGGATGACACATGAGCCAGAGTTGTAGAGGACACTATCAATTTCCCCAAGGAGGAAGGAATATTATAGATCTAGATATCCAATGTAGAGCCTTGCTTTGCAAGTTAGTGACCAGAGGCTTTTTTTTAAAGCATTCAGCCTTGGTGTAAAGAGCTAGGGCACCCATGTGTGTGAATAGGGAAAATGAGGAAATGTTTTGGGGGGGGGGGAGGTAAGTTTATCCCATAAGTCAAAAGGGAATATGGCATTTTGTAAAAAATGGTGAAGTGATGGGGGTGTGAGTTATCTCATAAGTCAAAGAGAATATAACGTTTCGTAAAAAAAGAATTCACCACTTTTGAAGGCACTCAATATGTTTCAGCTTGTTTCCTCCATTTTCATATTCTAGTTTATGGGCACTTAGATCTACTACAGGTAGGGAAGATTCCTTAGTGGTGGGTGACTTGTAGCCACTAAGGGTGCCATGTATATTGTTCAAGTCTGGTTCACTTTTATGTCTCTAGCCAGTCTCTAGACGTAGTACTCCCTGTGTTGGTAGAGATTGGATGATTTATTTTCATAGACACAATAGTGCATGCTTTATTTTTGTCTATAGTAGGGAGCACCCTCTTTCCTTTCTCAAGAAAGAGGCCTCCAAGTTCAGAGGAAGGGGCATACAAATAACCTATCATATGTAATAATCTTATTAGAGATGGCATTGGTCATCCGCCAAGCTGGGAGAGAAATGGTGTCCCGATGAGTGGAAGTGGATTCATCAACCAACCCTTTGAAGAGTTTACCTTTCTTTTTTAGTTACGTTGTATAGAATGCCAAATTGTTGCTACTTGAATAAATTCATATGATTCCTACTCTCAGGCCACACTAGTAAGCCTTGGCATTACTGCATTGATTGAAAAGAGATTTTGACATCAACCTTTAGCACTCTTATAGAGGAACTAAATATCCCATTTCTCTTCACTGTTCTTACATGCCAAAATTTCTATAAATCAATGTGGAGAGTTATCCATCTTACCCTAGATATTTGATTATAAAGTTGATCAAAGAATTTGAAGCTCTATAGCTTAGCTTATACGCAAATTGAGGAGAGGCACTATCTACATTACTTACATATGATTGCCTGAACTACAGAGTCTTTTATAAAGGAGAGACCATGACACTGCCATAATGATCAAGAGAACCAAAAATTCACACTACACCCCCCCTTGGGGAGGCTTGGCACAACACAACTTTGGAGTTTTTTTCACCCGCATCATATAATTCTCAAACCGTAGCTTGAATTGACAACCTATAAAAAGAATCTAATTTCATACTCCATTTTACCAAAAAATAAAAATATTTTTAAAACTTTTACAATTCCAAAAATAATACAAGAGAAATATGATCGCTAGGCCAAATACCAAGCTTATGAATAATAATCTTGTATTTTTTATACTCCCCTATACCAAAAAGTTTTTGAAAAATTATGTTCTTAATAATAATCTTTACTGAAAGTGCGCAAATTATTTTTAATACAAAAGTATTATTTAGAGTGTAACAATGCTCTATTTATTCAGTCCCGATCATTTTTTTATCAAAACATCCCTAAGTCTTCGATTGAATGAAGAAAAAAAATCAACCTCTATGCCATATGAAGCATGGCCTTCTTGCTCTCTGGAGCCAAGTGAAGTGCAACGATTTTCCAAGCTCTATTTCTTAGGGAAAGGATGGAGATTGCGATAGTGTTTTAAAGAAAAATGTATTTTAGAGCTTCAAAAACTTCACCAAACTCGACGCTTAGGGATTTTCACTCAGAGAATGGTAGCACCTTCTTATCTTACAGATAAAAAGTATCTAGCTAGAAAATATAAATGTAGCTATATAGATTATTGTTCATCTATATGTAGTAAGACAAGAAAATATACAGATGATTGTGAATGACAGTGATTGCACTCACACATGCAACTTTTGGTTTTTTACTCAATGCGTCGGCCACTTTGTTTTCTCTTCTTGGTCTATAAATGATCTCAAAATCATATTCTTGCAAAAGCTCAACCGATCTTTGCTTTACATTCAAGTCCACTAGGATAAACAAATGCCTTAAAGTAGATTAATCAGTTTGCAACTGAAACTTATCTCCAAGAAGATAATACGCCTCCAAACATGCGATGCATACACAATAACCAATAATTCCAAATTATATACTGAATAATTCCTCGTGAGGTTTCAACTTACATGACTCGTATGCGACACTATCTCACAATCTCTGAGATCACTATCCTGTGTAATTATGAGGATGCCAAGTGCTTTGGATGCTCAACCATAGCTACTCTTTATAATAGAGGTTATCTAAAAATAGCTAACCAACATTACAGTATGAGACTAGAGCATTGAAATCCAACAGTTGTTGGTTGTCTTCATGTTGTCATGGTGCTTTTTGAATGTGATTCTCCATGCTACCGAATTAGGAACCTTACATATGATTTTTTGATGGGCAAGCAAGGCTTCGCATGAACAGTCATCAAATTCCTCGACAACCATGGCACGTGAGGAGGATGCATGGCCAAAGGTTTCCATGCATTCAAGTGTTGTCAACAATAGTTGAAACACCTCATCTTCGAAGGTCAAAAATATTAGTGCAAAGACTAACCTTATTAAGAGCATCTTTAACCGAATACTCTAATTACACATTTGAAGGATACTCGAGGGCAGATTTTGTAAAATCAAGGAATGCCTTTGGCTATGCATTAATGGGCTGTAGAAGTGATTACTTGTTCTAATATTGGTGATTACTTGTTCTAATACATGTAAGGTAGAGATCATTTGTTATCATATTAGAAAAGCTCTCATGCACCACCGTAATTAAGACAATCTCTCCACTGCAAACCCAAGTAGTTCATTCTTTTTTTTTCCCCAACTGGCCTTAGGTCCAAGATCCTCCTGTAGATATTGTTTTTCACTGCCCGTAGGTGATGTTGCTGAGGAAGTTTCAAGCACCTTGTAGAGTTTTGAAGCCATGACCTCCTAGTCTTAGGCAAACACTTTCACCACTTGGGCTATCATCTCATTGGCCCAGCTAGTTGGGTCCTTTGTGCATATTGGTAGGAAAAAGAGGAAGCAAAGAGAAGATAGAAAGGGGTGGGGGGTGTTCTTGCTCAGAATTGCATTGCTGAAATTCTATTTTAAATGTGAAATTAAGATTATTGACACAAGGCCTCAAGAATCTCGAGGCTCTACAAAGACTGCAGCTGTCCTTGCTGGAATGCCAAAGCCTCCTTTTGTCCTTTCGTAGCTAGACTGTTTAACCACTTCATCTGAAGATGAAGCCTGCAATGCATAAACATCATCAAAGAGTAAATACTTTAGTGGGTGACACAATTAGCTCTTACACCATGCCATAGATATCCACAACACGATAATAGGGATGCATTAAAATGCATTGCTGAAGGAGGACTAAAAGTTCTTGACATACCTGTAAAGGATGTAGAATGAGTTGTTTTGACGTGTAGAAAGGAACATTGATAGAGATTCCATTGGGGCAAGCATTGAATATCACAACTATAGATTGATATCTGGAGCAGACAAGAAGGTAATTTCAAGTTATCTTCTCTACAAAGATTTGCATACGACTTGAGATGCACCCTTCCCTTTTGCATCATTATGCCATGTGTTTCATGTGTAAGTCCCATATATGATATCATAGATTCATGTCATGTACCATTTAAAGCTCACCCCATAAGGAGTGTGATTGAAGATACAAACTTCCTTGCAAAAAGACAGTGTGGGTGAGAGTTGCATGCTTCCCCTCAAAAATACATAAACTTCCTTAACCTTTAAGGCTACCTTGCATAAATATGTTATTATGTCCAGACAAAAGGAAACATGAGCTCCACACTTCTCTGCCAGGTCCAAACATGAATTGATTTTGGATCCTGTCCCAAAGTTTCTGAAAACGAATGAAAAATCAGCAAGCAGCTTTAAGGACCTTAGATGTTCTTGAAAGTGACGATGCTGCCGTAAGGCCTGTTCGTGCGGCCTGCTGACATCTCAATTGGGCCATTGTACATATGGCCATGCAGGCTGATCTCAGTATACCCTGTTTTCCAGTTGCCAGTGTCAGCAACAAGAAAGAAGGCATACACAGAACTGCCGAAATTGAATCAACCATGTGAGCATATCAATGAGAACTTATAGGCAGAAGCATTTGCAGCAAGAGAGAAGGGACTCTCCATGGCAAGGTGTAAGCATCCAACAGAGGATCACTAGATCTCTTTGGTCAGGGACTTGAAAAAATAGCAGACTGTATACCTTTGTTCCATGTGATCTATCTGATATTAAGTTCGTACACTACTGTAAACAAATAGCTTATATCTTCTGACGTGTAAAAGTCAATGTTCGGGAAAGGTTTGCCTCAGCTCCTCCTGTGGCCGTTTGAAATTTCAAAACCATTGATCAATGTTAACTCAAAAAGGAATTTAGTTGGTTTTGATAATGGTATAGATAGTCTTAAATTGGACAAATTACATGCCTTCCCCTTCCAAGTTTCCAATTGAGTGAAATCTCACGAGGAAATGTATATGTTTACCTCCAAAAGTTTGCCAAATTTCTCATGGTGGCATGGGCCCACACACACATGCATGTACACACTCGTCTTTGCTTTCTAGATTTCTGCTTTTTCTACTTTGATTGTTTAAAGAATTTCCTTGATGGTATAGGTATTGCTTTCAACAGCTTTAGTTGAAAAATGGACAGTAACCAGCAGAAGTTGAAACACTTACAGCTGATCAAGCTGATGGAGGTGGTTCTGCCCTTCAATTCCATCCTCAATACTCATTACAATAACACCAGGAATACCCGTTGGTCCAGTGTTGTGAAATTTCACTCTTTCCTGTGTTTCAAAAAGAACTCAGCATGTACTATTTATTTGATGGCTTCATACAAAAAGGCACAAAACTAAACTTGACTAGTTTTGGGAGAAGAGAAGACTCGTAAAACATTTCATCAGACTAGTGAAACAATCTACATGCTAGTCAAACAAAGAATGCAACAAACTTGAAAAAGTACTGTAAAGATTGCCTTTCAATATACGACGCCAGCCCATTCGAATCTCCCCCTCTTTATCATGTGCACAACTTAAAACCTCTTTTGATTGGTTAGAATTCCCTAAGTTACTCACGTAATTCTCTTTTGGGCGCTACTAACTCAGTTCTTTGTGACTTGCAGCTTATTAAATGCAATATTAATGGTTTCTCTAGTTACCTTCCTATTAATAGATTCTTTTTTTTGAATGAATCTATGCTGTTATCGTTACATGAAGATACTCTACTGAATGTTTGAAGTGCTATTGATAAGAAAGCAATATTTGTCATTCAAGCACACACGCTTCCTCATTCCCCCACTTGTTTGTTGCTTGACTGGATGCACATAGGTGATAGTCTTTACAATGCACATTGTGATTACGTTTAACAGGGTGCTAATGTGTGGACATGAGCTAATAATGGATCAGGGTCTTTTTCCCTCTTTAGGAGGTTTTTTCCCCTGAGCACATACAACTCTTATGAGTGTGTAAGTGACCTTATCATGTCACTTCATTGTACCTCACTCATTCTCATAAATCTACTTTGAGTGTTGTTCTTCCATCTCTCTCTCCTTGCTTGGTGTATCTATGTGTGTGTTGCTACTTTGATCTCTACTCCTAACAATTGGTGTCCAAGCAGGTTCCCTTGGCCCTCAGCCCCTTGTCATCTTCTCCGTGAGTTGCTCTTTTGATCGTCTTAGATTTAGCTATCCTCTTAGATGGAGAAGGTATGCCCTACAATGGCCAGTTAACTACGTTAACAAAGTTTTTACATGTTTCCGAGCATTTCGAGCACGTTTTGGGACTCGTTCACATGTTATACGGTTTCCGCAGTCATCTCGGGGAGTGTCAATTCGAATTGTTTTTGTTCGATTTTGGGTTTTCTACACAGCATAGACAAGGCCGTCGTCATCTTCGACCTCATCTTCAACAGCTTCAACAACATTATCACTGATTTTTGCATTCCTACTAAGTATCATTTCCACACTCTACACTCTGCAATTTTTCACACACTTTGCAAGTTTTCTTGGTCATCAGTGATCTACTGGTAACCTACTAAGTATCATTTCCACACTCTACACTCTGCAATTTTTCACACACTTTACTGCAAGTTTTCTTCGTCATCAGTGATCTACTGGCAACCATATCGGTTGCATTCAATGAGCATTGACAGTACCTGCAGGTAGTTTGGGATATTTGCATCTTGTGTGAGAGATTGGTTATTTGCAAGTTAAATGGCAGGCAATGATGTATTTGGGATGCTTTTCCGCTAAGGATAAGCTTGATGAGACCAACTACCCACTGTAGTCCTATATGATGTGTCATGTATAGGTTACCAAAGGACTTTGGAATGTTGAAATTGGCATTGAGACATGCCCTGTCTCGCCAACACAATAACATAGTACAGATACTTTGGATGGTGATACAAGTTTTGATATAATTGTGCCATCCGTCTCCACACCTCTCACAATGGAACAAGCTAGGTTGGATGGTAGGGATGCACAGACACATGCATTAGTGGCACTTTCAATGGAAAGGAGCATTATTCCTCATATTCGCTCACGAAAAATTGCAAAGCATTCTTGGGATGCGCTTGCTGCACTTTACCAGGTACGTAATGAGGTACAAGTGACCTAGTGGTCAGATTTATTGATGACACGTTGTGTGGTGACTAGGTGATGGTCTCTATGACACCACCAGTAGACACACAAGAAGTAAATGTATAAGAATTAGAACCTGGGAACACTAGGATCCTAGCTCCAAAGGCACCAATCAGCTTAGATTCTATCCTCTAACCTTTCGCTGACACAAATGGACACCTCTACACCCTTCAATCCCACTTAGCTATTACCCCCAACTCTCCTCTCAAGTCAGACCAAGCTGTCATGACCTCTGATCTTTAGCCTAAATATCTCGGCTAACTTCAACTGACAAGTAGCCAACCTAAATCTCTCCCAACAGAAGTGATCGAATTCTAATTGTAGTATCTGATCCCAATATGCGTCCTCCTTGCTCTCTTTTTGTCCTCTTGGTCCAACGAGTCTCAATCTCTCAACCCTAGAACTATGCTGAACATCCCCTTAAGCTCTGCGGATCTTCTGTCGACATTAATCAAAATGGTCTTGACAGATAGTGTTTCGGCCTTCGGAGGCAGAACCAACCGACTCAGAAACCTTATCTAGATCAAAAACTTTCTCTTACTTGTCCGCCGAATCCTCCTAACCCTTAGGCTGCCCTAATTTCATGAAGATATGACTTCAAAGACTCTCTACTGTCCACAACTGACTTACTATTGACTGATCTGACTGCTGATTGCTGACGGCTGACTCAACTGGACCAGACTTTCTCAGCTCTGAGTCCTCTAACACCTCTAAACGCTCTAAACACTCAAACCACACAAAGATACAATTGCATCGACATCCAGCTGATCACAATGAACTCACAGCTGATCTAGAATGACCAATTTTCCCACAATCCCGTCTGACTCCTATCTGGCTTCTGACTGTCAGACTCAACTCAAAATAACTTCCCTTGAATCCAAAAAGATCAAAACAACCCTTTTACCTCATCATCTGACTCCCTAGACACATAGCTGCCTGTAGTTGACACTCTTCTGACCCTATTTGACTATATTCTCTCAACAGAAGATAGCTACTTCAATTATGAGACAGTTTTGACTTCCAGGATGCCAGACATACCTTCACAGTTACTCTATCTCAACAAAGACCATATAAACAACTCAAACCAAGTAAATCGCAATTCATCAATGACGGCACAGATACAAGCTTTGAACACTAGGCTTTCTTCACGAAAACAAAGACAGACTGTCTCAACACCCTTGAGACAATGGGTCCAAACATATTAGAAGAATAAACTCAAAAAACTTGGGGTTTTTCATAGGTAGGCTCTAGCTATTACCCTCCCAATCATTAGCTTCACTCACGAATATGAACTGCAGTGAATTTACAAACCATAGGTCCTTCCGAAACAATCACAAATCTATGCACAACTGAATGACAGCAACTACAATTGAACATGAATTGAACTAAAAACCATGTTTCTAACAGAGTCGCCTCACAGAAATCACCGGAGACACATCTCCTATCTAATTCTCTAGCCCTGGCGCCTTCTCTGCTCTGATTTACCCCAATTTCACCTCAATTGCACTGAACCCCACTTTTGCAACTTTCAAAAACTAGAAGACCCTCTGTCTACAGCTAGTCTCTTCATTGTAGATCCTTCACACACTTCACTCACTCCCTCCCTTCTCTTGTTCCCTTTCTTGTCTACTCGTCTACTTGTCTGCTCGCTTGTAAATTATTCCAATTCCCCCCTTTTGGCCCGTCGCCGCCTTGCCACCTCTGGAACAATTGCGCCGGCTCCCTTGTTCTTCCATGCTCCTATTTTTGTTTTTTTATACTTTCTCTTATCCACTCATGTCGCCATGTTGTTTTATGCCACTTAGGATCCATGCCATCCTCGTTATATACATTAGATGTTCCCACATTTCATGTTTTGTTTTAGGCTCTAGGCTCCTCTCACAACGTGTATAGTTCATGACCGGAGTGATGGAGACATCAGTGTGGTATCTGATACTCTAAGACATGGGCTTTACATGTTGGACATATATGAGAGATTGGCACATAATGCTCGTTCATTTACTGCCACATGTGCTATGAGTGACACGAAGCTTGGCATGCCCGCTTTGGTCACTTATATTTTGGCAGTTTGTTGTGCCTTAAAAGGCAAGAAATGGTCATAACAGATGCCAAAGCTTGAGGCCCTTGTCAAACATGTATGTGAGATGTATTTTGGTTAAGATGCAACGGACATGATTCCCGAAAGATGGATCAATTAGGGCAGAAATTACAGCTTACACATAGTGATGTATGTGGTCCCTTGAGGACACCATCCATCAGAGGATATCTCTACTTTGTGACTTTTATTGATGACTACTCTAGGCACACCTAGGTATATCCGTTGAATGCAAAGTCAGAGGTTTTTACATACTTTAGACACTTTGTCTCTATTGCTGAAAATGAGTATGAATGTAAAGTTGGCACCCTTTGTACAGATCGAGGAGGGGAGTATATGTCGAAGGAGTTTCTTGTATATATAGAGGAAAGAGACAAAAAATATCAATGCACAGTACCTTATACACCTCAACAAAATGGTGTGGCTGAGAGAAAGAACAAATCTCTCATACAGATAGCACATTGCATGGTTAAAGGCCAAGATTTGCCTCATGTTTTTTGGTTAGAGGCAGTTATGTGTGCCATTTATGTGCTAAACAGATGCCCTACCAAGGCTTTGCAGATAATTACCCCTTATGAAGCTTGGAATAGCAAGAAGCTCTTTTTGGCTTATTTGCGTGTTTTCGTTTGTCTTACTTATGCTCTTGTGTCTAAGCATACAGCTCAGAAAGCAAAGGGTATAGACTCTACCATCCGGCCACAAAGCGGATTTTGGTGAGTAGAGATATTGTCTTTGTTGAGAACTTAGTTCAGTCCATGCTTTTATGCAAAAAACAGCAAAATGTATGCTCATGTGACATCTTTGATACACTCCTACCTTTGTACAATGTCGGGCAGCCATATCTGGAGCAAATGAATGCTCAAAAAGGTGCTGCAAATCAGCCCATATCGATTGCAAATTAACGAGAATTTCAGCCCACATATTGGTCTATTGATGAGGAAATTGTAGATGATGCAGTGGATGAGGAAAGGAAAGCCATACAGGTGTCCAAGAGTATGTCAAAATGGCTCATGCAAACATTGTGGAACAAATTAGCTACTCCTCTTCCTAACAGGACACGTACAAGTTCTCATCATGCATCTTATTCTTTTGTGGATCATGCTCTCATTGCCAGTATCTGTAATGAAGAGGAACCTATTTCCTTTGAGGAAGCATAGGAAAATCATCATTGGATGTAGGCCATGCAGGATGAGTATGACTCGATCCTCAAAAATGACACTTAGTATTTAGCAAATTTGCCTTATAGTAAAAAGACTTGGTAAGAAGTGGACTCATAAGCTTAAGTGTAAAGCTGATGGTTACGTCCTAGGACTAACCAGGGTTAAGACGTTCAGGTTGGGTTAACCATAGCCTATGGGCAAGGCATCTTTTTTTTTTCTGGGAAGAAAAAATTTCTCCTATTAGTTATTGAAAAACAGCCACGAAGGACTACATACAACCACGAAAGGCTAGATACAAACTCGCCTCATGTACAGGGCGGGAATCAAAAAAATCAAAGGGTGGAGAAAGATGCACTTCCCCTCCGGCTCACCGCTCTATGAGGAGAAGGCTATCTCATACAGGGGGGGGGAGGGGAGGGGGGGGGGGGATAACCACATAGGTGGTCTGTAATGCCAGGTGGGATCACCACCTCTATCGGTGAGGAAAGGGCCAAGCCGCCAAAGCCTCAAGAAAGCTTCCCGCCGCTTCTGCATGCAGTCAGAGCCACCCTACAATTCCCCCCCACTAACCCTTGATGGTATGGATGATGTCAAGCCAAATGCTACTCAGGCAAATTGTGGGTACCCTTGATGGCTTTGCTGCATCTAGCTCGCCATATATGCCAGGCTGCAATGCTACTTCAAATCTCCCATCTATGGGCAAGGCATCTTAAGTGGAGGTAAGTAGCTATTATGAGACATATGCTATATTTGGCTCCTAGTTTATAGAAGGCCTATATAAGTAGCTTTATGAGTGAGTTTGAGAGGGAGCTCCTCAGACCTCGACATGAGGCCTTGAGACTACTCCGTGCTTACATCCGATGGGTGTGTTCTGATGGTATGGGACGCCAGGGGCTTTGCACATGGAACCATGTCTATGGTGCTACTATCCCCCTATGCTCGGGGGTGAGCTTGAATGGCTCTACCGTTGGACGGTGAGCTAGATGCCTGAGTCTTTGTGTGTTTTTCGTTTGTGCAAATGCTTAATTGCAAGGTCTACAAGCCCAGGGTCTCTACATTGGTATCAAAGCCAAACTTGCTTGGATTAGGCTTGGAAAAATTGAGAGGAGGAGAGGAAATCCATCGCCTAGATCTTTCAGAGCTCAAGTTTTCGTGTTCTTTTGCTTTCCAAGATCTGGGTGGTATGGGACACTTGGACGGAAAGCGGGGAGTAACCGAGCTTGAGGGAGAAGGTCGGTGTGGTTGGATGCGTGGGAGTTTTGCAAAGCTCCGTATCCATGAGAAAAAAAGCAGAGGGAAAAGCATCATGCTTCTTGTTGCTTTTTCGAGTCTATGTGCAAGGAATTTGTTTACCCTAACCCCTTTTGTCAGTGGCTGACGTTATGTGCTTTTGGCTTTTACTTGTGCTGTGAGTTTCTCCTGGTTGGACTGTTAGGGTTATGTAGGAGCTGGTCGCCATGTTCCTATGTGTTGATATACATGGATATGGGGCTGACCTTACCTCTTTGCTAGGAACCCTTTTGGTCGCCAAAAAGAGGGGATGAAGGAGAGAAAATAAAGAAATTGTATGCTGGTTTTGGCATGGCAGGAACTGTGTGTTGTACAGAGCACAGAGAGGAGGATGAAAGCGCACTGTTGTGGCCAGTTCAGGCTGCCCAGGAGATCGCCGGAGTGTGGGGCTTTGATCCCCAAATGCTAGGTGTGCCTGAGTGTGAGGGGTTCACCTCTCTTCATGGCTGAAGGTTTGAACCTGGGAGCACAGCAGAAGGTGCCGGATTTCTCCTTGAATAGCATGGAGTCTTGGCGGCGATTAATGAAGCACACGTGGCTGCTTGTCCTGGACCATAGTTGTCGGGTACGATACCGTATGGTTCGTACGATACAATGCCATACAGGAAAATACGGTAAGATATAAATTTTTTTGCTTATCATACGATAAAATACGGTGTTTTAAAAAAAATACTTATAAACTTAGATATTTCTAAGTCCAGATATGGAGTATTTTAGAAAGGAGAGAAGCATCATAGTACAAAGGAAGCTCAAACAGCCATAGATAAGCAAAAAAAAAGACCATTACCTACCAAAAAAAAAAATTGGAGAAAATTTTTATTTTTGAAAAAGAAAATTTCGGATTTTTTTTTTGAAAAAATCCATACGAATCCGTAAGGTATTCCATATGATAAGCTGTCGTGCGCCGTACGGAAACAACCCTGGCTTGGACATAGGCACTCATGAGAAGATGCTAGCCTTTTTTGCTTAAATAGCATGAAAAGTGTTGGAGCTGCCTCGAAAGGAAACGTGGTACTTTCTTACTTAGCAACAGGATGACATGGAGCTTTTTGAGGAGTGTTTATTGGAGATGCCTTTTTGGAGCCAACTATGCTTTTTTTGGGAGTGTGTGGCCACTCTATGCATGGTAATCTCTGAAGTCGACCAGGGATAATGCTTTTTGACACCCTGAACTGCTTTTTTTTGGGAGTGTGTGGCCTGGTAATCTCTGAAGTCGACCAGGAATAATGCTTTTTGACACCCTGAGCTGCGCTGAGCCTTCGGGCAATCCCAAAGGCAATGTCTCTGAGTCTCCTAGGGGTGGCCGCACTGCGGGCAAGTCGCTGGTCGACCACCAACTGCCAGCCAAGTACTACCTATGTGCCATCAACCAAAGAAAGAGGGTGATCTTTCTTGGCTGAAGGCTGTACCACAGTCTCTTCCAGAAATCTCAAAGGAAACTTGTGAGAGGCCCTGAGACTGCCAATGTGCTGCTGCTGCCAGTGTGCCATCAATCTCCGGCATCTCGATCTTGCAGCTGAGCCGCGCACTATATGCAAAGAGGGGGCATCCAGAGTCTCCTCCCAATCCGCTCGATCATGCCAAGTCCACTCTCCTGGATCCCACTAAGGCCCGTGAGAGCTCGGCGCTCCCATATCCATAGCCGCCATAATCTCTCCTTGGCCACCTTGGCCGGTGCTGGATCTATATGCCATTCCCGTGCCTGAAAACCATTCACCCTCACCCTCTGCAGCAAGGTGCAGCCACTAAAATCCTCCAAGGGAAGCTCAGATCTCTCTAATTTGCCGCCATGGGATCCAAATTTCCAATAGAGAAAGTGAGCACGCCACTATCCTCATCTGCTTTGTGGACCGCCACTAGGATATCATGTCCAGTAAACACGCATAACCACACTGGGGGAGTCCACCACTCCTGAGGGATAGGGGATAGCTGAGTCGATGTCGATGCTGAGCCTATCTCTACCCTAGATACCTGTTAGGCCTCTCTCCTCCACCTCCGGGGGTAACTGCTTGTGGGCGATCCAATCTCCAAGAGACCTAGCTCGTCCCATGCTCAAGGCACCTCAAGAAACGTGCGGTCGGGCCCCTAGCATGTGGCCACTGGGTAAACGGATCAAAGGGTTCCAGACACCCAAAGGCTGTCGAAGCCGCTCCTCTGATGCAATTGGAGCTAACTATCTGAGGGCGGGCCTAAGGTGCTCCCAAGCACGAAGTAAGCTGGCTGCAAATCTGTCCTCAAAAGCCAGGCTAAAACCACGGGCTCGCATCTCTGTGAAGATCCATCTGGTACTCTGCGGCCAAGGGCCCCCAAGACTCGAAGTGCGGGCTGAAATCCAGGCCAAGAGGAAATCCTTCCAGGGTTCACCACCGGGAAGGAGGCCTCTAACAATCAACTTGCCCAACAGGGCGCGACTTTGAATAGTCGGGTCAATGAGGCCTAGCCCCCCTCTGCGAGACGAGGCTAAATAATCACTCCATGCCACCTTGGCCCTGGCTGGCCTCCCATCACTTCTGGCCCATAACAAATTCCGGATCAATCGCTATACCTGGCCAATACATGCCTGAGAAAAGACCCAGCACGAAGTGATGTACCACATGGTGGCAAGAAGTACCTTGTTTGCCACCACCACCTTGCCCGCTAGGGAGAGCCTTACCGAGCTCCAATATATAAGCTTCTTCCGAATACTTAGAAGAAGCGGGGCGAGCTGCTACTCAGGAGAGATAAATGCCAACCTGGCATCTGAGATATCGAACTAGAGTGCCCCTCGAGATTCATTGAAAATCCTCAATTGGTCGCCAAGTCGGGGTGGGTGCTGAGCCTACCCAAAAACCAGACAACTTGTGACAGTTGAACTGTGCTCCTGATGCGTGGCAAAAAACCTTGATCGCCCCCTCAAATCTCTGTAGATTCCCCCCATCTCTTGCAAGGAAATCTCCTTTGTCGTCTGCAAACTCTGAGTCCAGTAGCTCCTCCTGTGTGAGGAGGGGAAGACACAATCCCTGAAGCTTGGTCTCCTGGGTGGAGAGAAAACTATTCATGGCCTCGACGACGAATAGGAAGAGGTAAGGTACCAAAGGACAGCCCTATCTAACTGAGCAGGAGAGGGGAAATCTGTTGCCACAAGCTCCCTCAATGAGAACATGGCTGTGTGAGGCTGAGTAAAGTCCTAAGACTCCACGAATCCACTCCATGGGAAATCCCATCCGGCTCATAGTGCCCTCCAGAAAGCTCCAATCCACCCTATCATAAGCTTTCTCAAATTCTAGGAGTAGCACAATGAGGTCCTACTATCACATCCTTGCCGAAGCTGTCGCCTCCCAAAAGGTAAAGATGTTGTCTAGAATGCTCCGATCCTGAACGAAGCCGGTCTGAGTGCCATGGATCAAGTTTGGGAGAAAAGGTTAAAGTCTCCTGCTGATGGCCGTGGCCAAGATCTTATAGGCTGTCCCTAGAAGAGTGAAGGGTCTCCATTCTGTCACCACACTCCTTGGGAATCAAGTGAATAAAGCCCTCTAAGAGCCTCTCTGGCATGGCACGTGTGATCATAATCTCATTGAAGACAGCTTGAAGGCCACCTTCCATGAGGTCCCAATGGCGAAGAAAGAAGGAGACTGGAAGCTCATCTGCCCCCGGGCATTTTCCCCTGGAAAATGCCGTCAATGCCTCCGCCAACTCCTCAACAGTAAATGGTGTCAATAAGAATGACCAAGAGAAGAGGGACCGACCATCTCAAAGAAATCTCCTATGACTCTATCGCTTGGTTGAGTGCAAAAAGAGGCCCTGGCATGATACCTGTACTCCACCCTCCTCTCCTCTCTGGATCTAATCTCCATGCGAGCGGCGGCAAGCTGACTCTCGATCCACTAGCTATCCGGGGACCTCTCTTGAAGCCGCTATAAAGAGGAAAGAATCCTCCTCAAACTCCTCTCCTGCTCTCGGAAACCATCTAATCGGCTCTGGATTACCTCTTGCAAGAAACAATTGATCTCCCCTAAGCCCTCATCCAATGTGCACGCAGCAAAGCTTGAAAGAAAATCCAATCCCGCCCATATCTGCTCTATCTTGCTGCAAATCTCGAGGTCCTGAATGAGGCTGTCTGGAATCCTCGAGCTCACATGCCTGTCATGCCTCCAGGAGTCCTCTGAGGACAAAATAACCGGGGCGTTGTCAGAAAATGAAGTGCTTGCCAAAATACCAATCATACTCCCTCGGCTGCAAGCCCACTCATCAACATAAAATCTATCAAGTCTAGAGAGATTGGGGCCGGTGCTCCTATTCGATCTCAAGAAGCAAAGGCTCCCAGGGCTACGCCCGAACTCTGGAAGATGCCAAGGGTCGTGTCCCCTCACTTTGCAGTCATCTCCTCCTAGGCTGAGTACTCTACTCTAGAAACTGTGGCCGTGCCACCTCCAAGTCTATCCTCTATTGCCTATATCATGTTAAAGTCACCGCCCAAGCACCAAAAGTCAGCCTGAGGGAGGGCCTACCGCTGAGCTCCAAAAGAGGACTCTACTTGCAACAGCGTTCGGAGTGTAAATGTTGAGGAAGCCAACGCTATCCTCTCCAATAGTAATGGTAATCCACTGTGCACGCCCCGGGACAATGACTCCTGAACCTATCACTCCGGCATCAGCTGCTCACTAACAGATATACACACCCCTCCCTGCGTCCCTAAGGGGCCAAAGGATGGGGACCAGAAAGTGTGACTCCTACCTGGAAGAATCTTCCACATCTGCGGGTGCCCCCCTCTGAGAGATGATGCTCCCGGAGGAAAAGAATGTCTATGGGTTCCCCCACTATGGCCCTCTAAAGCTCGCCACGTAGGACGCCTCGTCTATGAAAGCACTGAGGCCTCCCTAAACCCCGAATGTTCCATGAAACAATCCACATATCAATCTCGGTGTGATGCGGCACTAGCAGAACTGCCCTCCACTCGAAGAGTCCTGGGTGAGGGTTTAGACGGGGAATAATCACAATCCATGCGGAAGCGAAGGCGTGCCAAGTGGGCACTACTCATATCCTCCATGTGATGCCACTTTGTATGAGCGCGCACACATGCATGCTCCGGACTCCATCAATCACAGTAGAGGTATCTGTAAGAGGGGAGAAGAGGTACCGTAGCAAAAGTATGCATGAACACAAAAAGCAACACCTCCAGACTAGAGACTACCATCTCCCCGTCCTGGCCTCAATGGGCTGAACCTCCAAGATCCCTCCTAGCCAGAGGCCCAAAACGGGTGAGAATGTCGGTGATGCGGAGATCGTGAAGATGGTGGGAGAGCTCAACTGCCTGACCCTGGATGGCAGCTGCCACCAACTCAGGATCCCACTCTGTCCCCGGGGCTGCATTGAAGCAGAAAGAGAAGATCATCGCGCCATTATTTGGCATAGAGGGCCTGGAGTGGTGAAATCCCACACAAACCCAAACAGGGGCTACTGTCTCCTCAAACATTTTGGTCCCTTCCGTCGGCAAACACAGGAAGAAACTGTAATCCACAGACAGTCCCACAATCCTGGGGCCCCTCCTTGGGGACTCTAGCGGAAGAGTGGGAGGCGGCAATGGTCATCTCTACCGGCTCGGAAAATTGGTGAATCAAGCAACGGATTGATCCCACCGGTTGCCTTCGCTCCGGGTCAAGGTTTGGGGGGGGGGGGGGGGGGGTGCTCTGGAGAGGCAAAAGGGGGGAGAGGGAGGGCTCGGATGATAAAGGCAGGGTGGAGGAGCGCTACCGCAGGTACAGTCGATGTCGAGATTGGGGGAGGAGGTGGGGGAGGCAACGAGAGAGGGCAGAGGGCCGTAGAGGCCGAGGAGGGGTGCTGCTGTGAAGGACCCATCGGAGAGGAAAGTTGAGGGGCGTGACCCGCTGGGGGAACAGAGAGGTCAGCCGGCCTCTCAGAACACTGGGGATTGGGGGGGGGGATCTCATCAAGGGATCGGCCGCCACACTAGTGGGGCCGGAGGGGCCCGCTCTGGGACTGGATGGGCGCATCACCAACGGGAAAATGTTGAGATAAATGCTCACAACGGTTCTCTAACAGAACCGAATCCTTCTGCCAACTTGGCGCCCTCGGCGGGTGCGCTCGACTTTGGTGGTCGTCTAGTGGCCCGACCGCCAACCGTCCGTTGGGTCACCCGAAGTCACGGCCTGGTGCTCTGCTGCCTGAGGGCCTGCCTCTCTCTCTACCCCTTGGTGAGGGTCATCACGAGAACCAAGGGGCACCATTTGTCTGCAAATGAAGCATTGGCTTGGAAGGCCAAAATACTCCACGCACTACTGTATGGGGTCACCTCGGAGGCTAGGAATAGATATACAATGAGGTATAGACTCCGGTGAGGCTACACAGATGCGGA
The DNA here is from genome assembly GCF_041138505.1 of Cibotium barometz. NCBI lineage: Eukaryota > Viridiplantae > Streptophyta > Polypodiopsida > Cyatheales > Cibotiaceae > Cibotium > Cibotium barometz. Next base: position 43,188,586 of record NC_141067.1, on the reverse strand, counting down.
GGGATGGAATCCCTGCCCTTGCGAGGGCCGAGGCATCAATGGCCATCACTCTCCCAATGGCACCACCAATCACCGGGAGAAGAGGAAGGTACTCCTTCCTAAGTCCTGGGAAGAAAAACTGTCACTAGGAAGCCCAAAACACCAGCCAATGGGTCGGATGTTGGATTGAAGCCTTGCTGCCACCATGCAAAGAAGGCCTGCACCGTACGTAGTGCAAGAGGACTCCGTGTGACGCCGATGGCAAGTCAAACTCCACATGGTAGTATGTGCGCCCAAGAGGGTGAATATCGGTGATCTTTGCAGGCAGGCTTGAAAAAGATCCCTGAGCTGTCCGCGCGCAGGGCGGCTACCAACAATTTTGCAAACCAGGGTGGAGGCCTCAAGTGAGGCAACAGTCCTGGCAAGAACTTGTAGATCCGCTTCGGCGGCTTCGGTCGGGGTAGCACCAACCTGCATGGGAGGGGAGAGAGGAGGGGGGCAGGGAAACGAAGAGGAGGATGGAAAGAAAACATGAGGGAGGGGAGGGGGGATCAAACTCGCGAGTGCCCGGGGGACTAGGGCCTTTGACACACTTGTTGATACTATCAATGCATATTAAAACATTTAAACATGGCCACAACCTTAACACATATCCATCATCACTTTGCATAAAACATAAAAGTTGGACATAACATGCACAAATGCTGAAAATGGAGCTTGCAAATGTGACACCGCATAGAGGCCGGAATGGGTCGAAACCCCCCCCCCCCCCCTTGAGTATTTTATTACCCAAGGAGAATAATATCATGTACAAGCTTTGAGGGCCTTACTCTCCGCACGGGAGATGCCAGATTATCCATATACAAATGCCATAACACAGCCCCACACGAGGCTATCAAGCCGGAACACAAGCTGTAGAAATGCCGAACCAACAATATAATCCATGTACCTCCGTGTGGGTACTGATTCTTCCCCAAAAACCACGGGTCTTCATGCAATAGAGTTGGTGCAGCAAGTACAACTCTCCACTCATCCAGTACAACAAGTACAATGGCTGGTACAATCGACACAGTGGCTGATACAGCAAGTACAATGGCTGGTACAGCTAGCACAATAGATACAATGGCTGGTACAAGTAGGTACATCAAGTACAAGGACTGGTACAGTCAATACATTGCCTGGTACAGCAGGTACAAGGGCTGGTACAACAAGTCCAATGGCTAGAAATCATAATAAATGATTAAATACCCTTGCCTTCAGTATTTCTTCGTGATGGAAGCCTCCAAAACAGTCCCCAACAGCCGGTATTCTTCATGGGCAGCCTTCAAGAGAGAGAGAAAGAGAGTAGCCATCATTAGGGTAGCCTGTAACGGTGGTAGAGGCTAGTGTGCAGCAAGAGAGCCTCCATAAATGAAGAGAGAAGGCTCCAATTCATAAATGAAGAGAGAAGGCTCCAATTCATAAATGAAGAGAGAAGGCTCCAATTCATAGATTTGGGCCTCCCATGAGCTAAAATGGCAAAAGAAGGCTACAATGACAAGTGAAGAGCCACACAATAGCTGGAGTGACAAGTGTGAGGCCACTTGTCTCACTTTGATCCACTTTCTAACAAGTGCCAGGCCACTTGTCTCACTTTGGTCCACTTTCTTGCCACATGTCCCAATCTAAGAGATGGGTCCCTTCCATAAACTTTATCTCTAAAAATATCCCAACTGGTAGACATTCTGTCATAGGCACTTTGCCAACTCTTGGTATCTGCTCAATTCGAGATGTAATGACACGAACAGAATTTCCATCGGAGTCGGGCCAAAAATAGTAACTCTCCTAAATTTTAGGAGTGTGGTTCTTTGTATTCCAGGATAATCCCTCATTCCCAAAGCTTCTACTTTCCAAATATTTAGACATCGTGGAGTCCACCAAACCCTTTTCATATTGGGAAATGTCCAAGCTGGTGACATGGGGGGTAGAGCGGAGGCTCTGAGAAAAGAGAAAGAAAAAGACTTTGAGAGAAAAGAAAAGGAAAAAAAAAAAAAAGAAGAAAGAAAGAAAAAAAAAAGGGAAAGGAGGGGGGGGGGGGAAAACGGGGGGTTGCGCAAAGAGGGGGCCAGGCAGAGTAGCGAACAGCAGCACAGGGAGCCACAACGAAGAGGAGGGGGGAGGCAACAGATCGAAGAGGGGGGGGGGGGCGGGCAACGAAGCAATGATTTGGGGGGGGGGGTGTGGGGGGGGTGCAGGCAGCGAAACAATGAAAGGGGGAGTGGAGAGAGAGAAGCAATGAATGGAGGCGGGCAGTGAAGCAAGGGGGGGATGCGGCGGTATTGCAACTTTGGGGGGGAGGAGGCACACAACGGGAGGAGGAAGGGCGCACGCGATGCAGGCGAGAGGGGAGGGAGAGGGGGGGGGCCTTGCGGGAGCTTGTGCACCATTACATTCTTTCAATTGTATAGCTGCCTCACCCGCAATTCTGGCTTTTTGGTGGAAACTCCAATGGATGGCCAGCAATTCCGTCAGCCACACATGAAATCCTTTGTTGAGGATATGTGCTGAAGTGTAGCCAATGCATGCTTAATAAGACTAAAAGGCTTAGAGTTGGAGGGTTGATGCATCCTTTGAAAATTCCTCACAACAAGTTGCTAAGTGTCCCGATAGATTTTGTAGTTGGATTACCCCAAACGAGTAGGGGCCATGATTCTATCTAGGCCATTGTTGACCGATTACCGTCCTGCACTTTTCCAAGCACATTGTGAGGTGTGTAATGTGTTCTTCTTTCTTCCCGAACACGCTAAAGTCATCCACAAACACCCTCATGAAGGTGGTCAAATATTCATAGAATATTTCCTGAACCATCCTCTGGAATGTAGTAGGAGCATTTTTCAGCCCGAATGTCATCACATTAGAGGCAAATGCCCTACATTCTGTCACAAAAACAGTCTTTTCTTTATCTTCCTAGGTCATTCACACTTGATTGTACCCACTAAATCCATCCTTTAAAGGGGTATCCACGAGTTGAGGTTTTCCCAATTGGTTCCATGCATTGAAGGAAATTAGATTATGACTAGCCCCCATATCAAGCAATGCATTGTAGAAAACTTTACCATAGAGACTAGGCAATTGAATGGATGGTCGTAGAGGTGCTATGTGCTTCTCTGTGTCTCATTCAACTTCTCCCATAAAGGCTTGTGCAAATCCAAGGATAGCTTCTCATCATTGCTGCTATGGGATTTACCTTTCGTTAGCTTCTTATTGAGCTTGAGCTTTCTTTTATTCCGCTTTTTACTTGGCTCCCTTTTTATCATGTGCAACCCGCAAGGCTCCCTCGGTAAGAGGACCATAATAGTTTTTGAATTTACTACCATTAAGGAAGCATGTGGTTTTAACCCCGTCAAGGGTTTCAACATGCATGGTACCTTGAGGTATTATTTTGCAGACTCAAAATGGTCCTTTTCCAGTGTCTTTTCTTCGTTGTGCAAACTCCATACATAAGTACAAGGTCTTTCTCATTGATTTCCTTATCCTTGAGATTATTATCAAACCACTTTTTTTGTCGATATTTTCTATTAACATATTATGTATAGCAATTTGTCTTTCTTCCTCCAGTTGAGATGGCTAGATTTATCTCTTCCAAGTCATCGATGAAGAGTCACGGGTTGGCTCAACTCTTCGTAGAGAAATTGTATAAGCTCTATGGATTGCCCGAGGAGATTGTCAATGACGAGGATCCAAAATTCACTACACAATTCTAGCAATCAGTGTTTTTCAAAACTGGAAACACGCTTAAGCGTATCATCTTGAGTCGCATGGTCAGATGTAGAGGATGAACTAATTTGGGGTCTCCCACTTGAGCAGGTTTATGCACAATCCCAGAAGTAAGCATTGGCAGGTTTCCCCCCTGCCCCCTCCCCCCGAGCGTATGTACGCACTCTTACAAGTGTGTGCAAGTGACCTTATCATGTCACCTGTACTTCACTCATTCTCATCAATCAACTTTGAGTGTTGTGCTTCCATCTCTCTCTCCTTGCTAGCTCCATCATGTGTGTGTTGCTACTTTGATCTCTACTCCAACAGGTATTAGCAATAAAAAGTCCTATTAAGTACTCTTCTGTGGAACACCACCTTTAAAAGAAGCATTCACAGAAAAATTATAAATCTCTACTGACCTACAAATACAAAACATGGAATAACATATATCAAATAAAAAGTATTCACAAAAAAAATATTGATTTCTAGTAGTATACCTGCACTTCATGTGTGGTAGGTAAGCGAAAGAGTGGTGAGGAAAACCGAATTTTCAAAAAAGCTTCAAATTTCTCCCTTGCCAAAAGAATGTCTGATTTGCAAGCTCTTAAAGAATCATTTGACAAAAGATCACGCATGCTGTAGCACGAGATAAAGTGGTGATCAGTCAATCAAACAGGAAAACAACCCAAAGAAACACAAATAATAGGTGCCCATGTCTTCAAACTAAACAACAGTAAAAATTTGGAGGTTGTGTGCATATACCAATGTGAAAAAACTGCATTTTACAAGCATTTATACCTGTGGTTTGATTGTGCCCAATTTAACTGCTTTGGGACAGTCCCAAAGGCAGTGCCGTTGTGTTTCCGTGGGGTGGCTGCATCGCACGCTGCTGTGCCAGTGCCTACAGCTAGACTGCTGGGCTATTCGTCAGTCTAGAGAAAGAGTGTGACCTTCCTAGGCTGATAGTTGTTCTGCAAACATTTCCAAAAATCTCCAAGGAAGCAGGAAGTTATGCCCTCAGATGCCCAGCACTCTGTTGTTGCTCAGGCCGCCAGGGGTCCTCAAGGTGAAGGAAGACAGTTGCATGGTCAAGATAACGTGGTGCTTGCAATGATGCCTATCATACCCTCTCCCTTGCTGCATGCTTACTTATCTGCATAAAATCTGTCAATGCACAGGAGAGGTTCTCTGTGTGCATCCTCCTATGTAACCTAGAAAAACGGAGGCTCCTGTGGGGCCGTCCAAACTCTGGTAGGTGCGATGAATCTTGTCCTCTCATGGTGAGAATCAACTTCTCCGAGGCGGAGTAGTCAGCCCTCGAGATAGTGTGCAACCCTCCTTGTCTGTCCGTAGGGTCCTCTAGCATGTTGAAGTCCCCTCCCATGCAATAAAAATCGGCCAGAAGGATCTCCTATCATTCCTGTATCCAGAAATCTGTCTGCTCCGATGCCCTATCGGCGGGGGCAAAAATAATGAGGCCCACCCGGTCCTCCCCAATCCTGACGATCACCCACTGAGCTCTCCCCTGAACCATGGTGCCCGAGTCAATAACTGAAGGGAGTAACTGCTCACTAGGTGAGATGCAAACACCCCCTGGTTCCCCTCTGGACCAGAAGCAGGCGACCAAAAAGTGTGGCTCTTGCCCGGCAAGAGCTTCTAGCATCTCTGGGTACGCCGTGCCCACAAATGGTGCTCCTGCAACGTTAGAATATCCATTGAGCCCCTGACATAGGCTCTCTAAATGTCATAGAAATCTCCCACCTTACATAGCTTTATAGAATAATTACATGTGGGAAATTCTAACATTCTGAATGGAATGTTGAATTTCAACTTAGGAATTCACGTGCATCAACTTCGGCACAAGCCTCTCATCGCACTTAGGAACAAGCCTCTCCTGCACAAGCTTAGGCACAGGCCTCTAGCTAACTTAAGGTAAACTCGAAGAATTTACATGTGACACATGGTCTCTTGTTTGGTGGCTTGCTGGCAAGGGGACTTAATCAGCATCTTGCTTGATTATTGTTTCATTGCAAAGTTGTACTTGGAAATCTGGTGATCAAGTGATCACCCTCAAGCTTGTACTACAAATACTCCTTTTGGTAATAAAATACCTATGGGGGGTTGAGGGCCGCATGCAGTGGCCGCTTGGGGGGGGGGGGGGGGGCGGGGGGATTGGTGATCGGCCCATCTTGACCCCTGTGTGGTGTGGTCTTGGTGTTCTGTGCCATTCCTTTTGTGGTTTAAGGGTTTTATAAATTAAGTTACTAGTAAAGTGCATGGAGACCTGATACAATGACATCCTATAGGAACCATTTCTCTCCCTTGTGATATATGTGGGGGCTATGTCGTTTCCTTGTGACATGGAGAAACACGAGACTATAGCACCACCCACATCGAGATATTCAGAGAATTGCAGCAACATGGAGTCCGATAAGGCATCAATTTACATCCATAGTACAGAGGATAACACGGAGCCTCAGACAAAATCTACCAAGATAGACATGGATCTCAGATTTTCTATGTGGAGATCAAACATTCTGTAGGATATTTGTAATGTTAAGAGAAAAGTATAATGAGCTGTCTCACCTTCTCAAAAAGCTGCAGTTATGCCATAACAGCCCCGTATTGGTTGAGATCTCCCTACGTTTTGGTTTGGGATATTCCTTTGAATGACTTTATGATTTTATATTTCTTATTAGAAGTCTCTTTTCTGGGAAAAAAAAAAGATGGAGTTCTGGTACAATCCCTGGTTAAGAGTTAAATTGCAGAGTCTGTCGTTTCATAGGTGAGTTGGAAAGTATTCTAACTCTCGAGCAGGGGTACCAAATTCCAATCCCACTCGCCTCAGCCGATGGTGGACACCTAGTCCTCCTTTCTTTGGCCTTGTGCTCGAGCGGGTTGAGCTGCAGCATTGTCAACTGATTACCAGGATCTCTACCTGGAAAAAAAAGGGGCAACAGGGATACCAGAGGATGCTTCGCCTATACACATCGTTGCACTCTGCACCACGTACTATCACTTGGGGGGGGCAGTAGCCTGGGTGACTGATGCTCCTTCAAACAAGGAGGCAGCAGGTGGGCAGGCCCTCTGGCTCTCTCACTGTACGATTGATACAGTTCCCACCCCGACAGGTTGCCAAAGTCCTGCTCTCCGGGCATCAGTCCGAAATGTGAGATCATCAATAGCATAGCTGCATGGCATATGTAGCGGCCCTGGTGCAGAAGCAAGGCCATCGCGGGTACTCTCACCCCTCCAGCTGAGTCCATCCACTCCATTTGGAATAACATCATTCATACCCTCTACAGTAAGTGGACGAAGCTTCAAGGCGGGTTGGATCACATGTGTAGACGGCGAGAGGACTTCTTGCGCACATGGTACACGGGTCCCATTCTCATTGATCAGGCCAGCAAGATTTCTTGGCATTATATGCCACTGGTTCATCGATGGTTCAGGGTTAGATAGGTGAGCTAGTGTGGTTGATGGAGACCATGCTAGTGATAGAGAGAAAAAGAGACAATACTCGGGAGGGAGATGTGTTGCACAACTCAACGAGATTGATTGATGTGATGGATAGCTTCACCAAGTACAATGCTTTTATAGCCTCCTTTTTTTTTTCCGAGAAAAGATCCTTTCATTAGTTATATAAAAACGCCCGTAGGGCTACAAAAGATCCTCTCTACTCATAAGCAAACAGAGCAGAGAACAAAGCAAGGCAGCTAGGGAGACTCTCCCTAGGTGCTGAAAAATACAAGACTCAGTACAAAGAACTGAGAGGCTATATCATACAATAGGAGGGGGGAAAAGCCAAACAGGTGGCCTGTAGTGCCAACGGGGGGACCCCACGTGTAAGGTATAGAAGGAGCCGCTACCGCAAGATCGCCTCATCCGAGTCACCCCGGATGCGGTCGTACTGTCCTCGCAGGGTGTGGATGAGCTCCTGCCAGATAGCCCGAACACTCTCTGCTGGTGGCTCCAATCTCCCCTCAAAGGCCTTGAAACACCGGGCCCTCCGGGTGAACCATATGGTGAGGCTGCTGAAGAGCTCCCATCGTAGATCCCTCTCCTGTGTCAGGCCGGCGGACGAGAAGTCCGGTGAAGGAACAAGGCGAGGCTGGCCCCTAATGAATCTGATGGCCTGGCTATCCTGCTCCGTCTCATAGCCCATAGCAAGCCCTGACGAAGTCGACCAAGCAGCGGCACCCCACGTATACATCCCCTCTGGAGTGAGGGGGGCCAGAATGCGCAGCATCCGGAGCCAAATCTGCTGTGCCTGAGGGCAGTCCCATAGGCAATGTCTCTATGTCTCCATAGGGTGGCGGCATCGGACACGGGCCGTCGAAAGACCGCTGTAGACAAGCCAGGTGTAAACTGCAGAACCCCTGTGGTGGGCGACCAGCCACTAGAAAGTCGAGATCCTGCGTGCCTGTCGACTAGCCCAGAGCCTGGTCCAAAAGTCCTCCAGGAACTCCGGTGAGAGTCCCTGAAGCTGCCAGTGCCCCGATGCAGCTGGAGAGACCACCTCCTCGCCGTCAAAATATGTCGCCCCAACCGAACAATATACTGGAAAAAGGTGATCTCTGTGGCCTCAAGGGATGCATAAGGATCATGCCACTCGTACTCGCCAGGGTCCCACTGGAGCCGGGCCAAGGGGCGCGCTGCATATGCCCATATACGCCAATCAGAGTCCACATCTACAGGGTCTGGGTCAATATGCCACTTCCAAGAAGCAGCGGCCACCACCCGTATCCTCTGAAAGATGCACTCTGCAACCAAAGGCGACTCCACCTCCACTCTCTCAAGTCTGCCCTCATCCTGGATCTCATAGTAGAGGCATCTGCCATCTTCAGTGCAAGCTCTGACAGCAATCAGGATCTCCAACTGAGTAAAGGCTCCCATCCACCGTGGGGCCACGGGCTCGAGAGGCGTGAACCACTCCTCTGTGAGTGCCTCCTGAATGTCATCCCTCATAATCAACCCCCCTCTGAAGTGACCCAGTCTCTCCACCTGGATCTCCTCTGGGAGACTGCAGAAGGCCTGCCAGTCTCCAAAACTGCGTGCTGGGCCTACCGCCAGTGGTCCCCAGGCTAGACGAGGCCGAGAACCCAGCATATGACCGTGCTCTGTGCGAACCGCTGGGCTCCAGATGAGCGGCTCTCTGGCCCGCTCCTCATCACAAGAAGGTCTCTGAGAGAGCCCCGGTCTCAGCAGCTCCCAAGCTCTCAAGATGCTCAAGGCAAATCTGTCCTCCCATCCTCTACTAAGGCCTGTCCTCCTCATCTCTGTGAAGATCCATCGTATCTCTGGTGCCCAAGTGCCCCCTGCTGGGGGAGCTCGAGCCTGCAGCCGCTGCAAAAGAAGCTCTTTCCAAGGCTCAGCGCCTGGAAGCAGCCCCCGAAAAATAAGCTTCCCCAATAAGGCTCTACTCTGATCAACTGGATCTATAATTCTCAAGCCTCCCTGGGCCAACCGAAGTGTAATAACTGCCCAAGCAACCTTTGCCCTGGCTGGCTAGCTGACCATCCCGCCCAGACCAAAGAAAGTTCCTGATCAGCCTCTGTACCTCGCTGATACAAGAGCTCGAGAAGATCCAGCAAGACGTAATGTACCACATGGTCGCTAAAAGCACCTGATTTGCCAACACCACCCTCCCAGCCAAGGATAGCCGAGCTGTACTCCAATACAAAAGCTTCTTCCGAATGCTCAGAAGAAGCGGAACAATCTGCTGCTCAGGTGACAAATCTAGTCCAATCTGGCATCCCAAATATCGCACTGCTGTGCCAGGAGGAATCCATCTAAAACCCGGGTCTGGGCTCCATGCCGGAGTGGGAGCGCTACTTATCCAAAAGGCTACTCTTGCGCCAATTGATCAATGCTCCCGAAGCAGCACTAAAAACCTGGAGCGACTGCTCTGCTCGCTGAAGATTGACCTCCTGGCCATGCAAAAATAAACCCGTGTCATCAGCAAACTCAGCATCGAGCAGGTCCTCCCCCTGACTGGGAGCTGGAGTCCTCTCAAACCAACCTCCTCTACCGTCAGATACATGCTCATAGCCTCCGCAAAGAAAAGAAAAAGAAACGGGACGAGAGGACACCCCTGGCGGACTGATCTAGTCAACTCAAAACTCGGCCCCCTTCCTCCTGCAATCAGCACCTGGCTACGAGCTGTGGAATATAGAGCCGCCACCCCTCGAATCCAACCTGGCTCAAAGCCCAAGCGAAGCATAGTGCCCTCTAAGAAACCCCAATCGACTCTATCGTATGCCTTCTCAAAATCGAGAAGATGAAAATAACACTTTTATAATAAAAATTTTCATTATGCATCTTTCTATGCAAAGGATTTAAATTCAATGAAAACAACACTTTTATAATAAAAAAAAATTCATTATGCATCTTTCTATGCTTACAAATTAAATTCAATGAAAATAACACTTTAATAATAAAAACAAATTCCAATATGCATCTTTCTATGCATAGAAATTAAATTCAATGAAAATAACACTTTTATAATAAAAAAAAAATCAATATGCATCTTTCTATGCTTAGAAATTAAATTCAATAAAAATAACACTTTTATAATTTAAAAAAATTCAATATGCATCTTTCTATGCATAGAAATTAAATTCAATGAAAATAGCACTTTTATAATTAAACAAAATCCAATATGCATCTTTCTATGCTTAGAAATTAAATTCAATGAAAATAACACTTTTATAATTAAAAAAATTTCAATACGCATTTTTCTATGCATAGAAATTAAATTCAATGAAAATAATACTTTTATAATAAAAAAAATTCCATTATGCATCTTTCTATGCATAGAAATTAAATTCAATGAAAACAACACTTTTATAATAAAAAAGAATTTCCAATGTCCTCACGAAGAAATCTAGCTCGGGTCGTCGTCTCCTAGAAGGTGAAAATGTTGTCAAGGATACTACGCTCCTTGACGAATCCTGTCTGGGTAGTATCAATCAACCCCCCCAGGAAGGGCTGGATCCTCAAACTCAAGGCCTTTGCCAAGACCTTGTAGACAGTATTGAGGATCGTAATAGGCCTCCAATGCCGGATATCATCTGATACTCCCTTCCCCTTGGGAATAAGAAAGATCAAGCCCTCTGTAAAGCTCTGTGGCATCACCCCAGTGTCCAAAACATACTGAAAGCCCCTGCGGAGGCCTGGACCCAAAAGGTCCCAATAGCGCATAAAAAAGGCAGGCGTCAATCCGTCCTCCCCTGGGCAACTATGGCGCGGAAGGACCCTCAAGGCCTCAGCAAGCTCAACCTCTGAGAGAGGCTCACCCAGAACTGGACGCATACGATCTGTGACCCTCCTCTGCACATGGGCCCACACAGTCTGTCTGCAAGCATCCCGAGCCTCAGTGGGCTGGCTCCGCTGAGAGCAGGTCTCTATAGAACCCAGTGGCTATGGCTCTGATCTCCTCTGGCTCAGTAGCTACCGAGCCGTCCGGCCTCCCAAGCTGGCGAACTTCTGCTCAAGCATGGCAGGGCCCAGTAATCTCAAAAAACTCCCCAGTCACTCTATCACCAAGCTGCGTCCACTGAGAGGCCTGGCGACGATAGTAAAACTCATGTCTCTGCTCCTCTGCCTCTCTAACCTCCTGGCGTGCCTGGCTCAGCTGGGACGCCACCCACTCACATGTAGGCTGCTGCTCCTGAAGGCGCTGAAGCGAAGCAAGGCTACGTCTCAGCCGACGCTCCCTCTCGCGGACCTCTCCCAGCCGTGTCAAGGCTACAGCGTGCAAAAAAGAGCTGAGCTCGATGAGTCCCTGGACACACTGGCCTGCTGCATCCTGGTCAGAGCTCTGACTATCATGCCATATCCTCTCAATGTCCTCAGCGAGACTAGGATCTGTAAGTACCCTCTCTGGGATCCTCAACTGCAAGCTGGTCTCCCGTGTCCTCAAGAGTCAAAATAACTGGCACATGGTCTGAAAAAGAGGTGCCAGCGAGAATGCCAACGGGGACCCCTCGCTCCCCTAACCTGTCGCCCACATAAAAGCGATCAATCCGTGATAGATTAGTCCCTCCCTGCCACCGATCCGACCGAGAGAAACTAAGAATGTCCTGAGAGCGGAAGAAGGCCTCATGCTGCCATGCATCAGTGATCCTCAGTGTCATGCAAAATCGCTCCCAAGCTGCAAGCTCCGTACCGTGCACTGTAACATGACTGCCTCTCACCCTATCGGCCAGGTCCTTAAGCATGTTGAGACACACCAATGTGCGGCCTCTGGCAATACATCCGTAACCTGGGTCCAGAACTCTGCTCTGGCACTAGCATGGTTGGGCGCATAGACATTGAGCACGCCAAAGAGCTCATCATGCGTCCTCAAAATGACATATTGTGCTCTACGAGACACAATGATCCCGCGATCCACAATGGCGTGCCGCCATACATCCGCAATGACCATACATACTCCTCCCTGCCCACCCAAAGGGCCAAATCCTGCAGACCAAAAGGTGTCCCATCTACCAGGCATCACCGAACCATATCTCCGGATCCTGCTCTCACCCAAATGGTGCTCCTTCATCCAACAGAATATCAATACTGCCCCCAACCAGGCATCTCTGAAGCTCCTGCCTCAAGCAACCACGATAACATATATAATGTGCGCCGCCAAGGCCCTATACATTCCATGAGATGATCCTCATGGATGACCTGCTGAGGTGGATGCTGTCTCAGCCGTACGGCGGGCCTTCGCAAGCGGCTTGGATGCAGAATAGTCCCCATCCGAGCGGCTACGAATCTGTCCACCCGGTGTACTGCAAGAATCTCGGATCAGGCGCCAGTGGTGGCTGTGTCCCATGGCGACTGCCTCCTGCTCAGGCAGAGCACCCTCGTGTATACATACATATCCAGGGTCGCGTGCTAAGTCTGCCACAATGCGAACGACCAAATGTTGAATCCCTGAGGCATCCACACTCCCGGGATCAATGAAAAAATGAGCCAACTCCCATAGTCGGCCTATCACATCTGTCACCCTCCAGATCGCTCACATGGTGAGAAAACTCAACTGCCTGAGTCCTCAAAGTGCTAAGGGCGAGCTCCAGGGTCCACTCCCGGTCGCAAGGGCCACAGAGAGGGAATGAGAAGGCCACCGCTGAATCAAGTGCCTCCTCCCCGCGGGCCGGAGGTATCACTACATGAACTCGGATGGGTGTTGGCTCATGGGAGCCCTCTGCTCCAAAAAGCCGTGTGAAGGCGTAATCAAAAGCTTCCGAGCGCTGTCTAGTGTCGAGATGACTCAGCCGACTGCGGATAGAGGATATCCGTGAAGCCCGAATCGGCATGGTAAGTCTCCTCTGCGGTGCTCGAGCAAGGTCAGTGCTCAGAGCCCTCCGGACTGCAGGTGAACGCCAGGTGACTACCAGGGCCTCCCGAGGAGCTGAGGCGAGCGGGGGGGGGGGGGGGGGGGGGGGAGGGTGGTGAAGGAGCCGCTACCGAAACCGGAATGGGGACGGGAGGAGGCGAAGTAGGAAGCGAGGCGGGAGGGGGGACGGGGGAGGGGGAGGGGGGGTGGGGACGAAGGAGGGGGTGCTGGCATCTCCTGGTCCTCAGTCGGCGCTGGGGTCTCCTCCTGGAGGGGAGCAAAGCTGTTCCTCACGGGAGCCCAGTGATGCTGAGTCTGTGGCTGCTGCTGCATCGGTCTCTGGGCGTGCTGCTGGGGCTGTCTCCCTCGGCGGCGCCCCTGTCCAGGCTGCCACTCCGAGGTCTCTGTGGGCTGAGCAGGTGTCCCAGAGGCTGCCTGCCGAGCCGCATCTGTGGGCGGGCCATCAGGGGCCTGCTGGCTGCATGACATTCGGAAGGGAGGAGATGTCAGGAACCAAGACTCTGACCGAAGGTAGCCCAGCTGCTCTAGCCACCACTGAGGCTGCAGTGGGACCAATCTCGAGCACCGAGCCCACCAGTGCTCCTAGCCTCGAAAGGAGCGGAAGGTACTCGCGGCGGAGTCCAGGGAAGCAAACAGTAACATGGAAAAGGCGCTCTCCCTGCTCGCCCGCTGCGGGGTCAAAGCCATGCTCCCAAGGTCTGAAGAATGCCGAGTGCCCCTGATGCCAAGGGGACTCATGGAAGGACCTGGGCCACACTCTGGGAAGTCTCGAACTCGAATCTGGTAGTGTCCACGGCCCAGAAGCTGAACGTCCAGGATCTTGCCCCACGTCTGCAAGAAGGCGGGCCTGAAGAAGATCCCGGATCTCCCTCTGCTGGGGCGAGTGCCGACTATACGGCAGATGGTGGAATATGCCTGGATGCGTTCCACCTCTGCGGGAGGCTCGCTTCCTCTTCTGGTAAAAGAGAGAGCCTCATGGGGGTATCCTCAGGGGCAATTGAGGGGGCTGCAGAAGAGTCCCTCTAAGGTGGGGCGGAGGAGCCTCCATCAGAATCTGAAGCTGTGGCGAAGGCGGAGCGAATGCGATACCTGCAAGAACCGAGCTGCACACGAAGGGCGGAAAGGGCAGGCGGAAGGATAAAAAAAAAGAAAAACCCCCAGGGGGCGGAAAAAACCACCAAGAAGGGAAGGGGCGGGGGTTGGGATAATGCGGCAAAGAATAAAAACACCCTGGGGGGGGGGGGGGGGGGGGGGTGGGTGGGTGCGGGGGCAGCACGAAGGGAGAGGCGGGGGGGGGGAGAGAGGGCTGGCGGAGGGGGGGACAGGGCGCTGACGAGGGGAGGGGGGCGCGATGGCGAGCTGAAGGGGGGCGGGCGCTTCAGCGCGAGAGAGGGCGAGAAGGCGAGATGAAGGGGGGGACGCGATGGCGAGATGAAGGGGGGGCGCATAAGCGATTTGGGGGGGGGGGGGGGGGGGGAGGGCGGGAGGGAGGGAAGGCGAGGGGCGAGCAGGCAGCGCGAGCGCGAGCAGGGGTGAAGGCGGGAGCTTCAGCGAGCCAAGACGCTTTTCCCCGCTTTTATAGCCTCCTCGGCGTGACATCATAGATTATGTCAAACAGGTATATAATATCGAGATATTATTCCACTCTAAGAGTGGGTTCACACTCTTACTCACTTACTCACATAAGTGAGTGTCCACACACAAAAGAACAATAGCTTTTTAAGGGGCTGTTCACACACAGACACACGAGGATAACATACACTGAGACTCCAAAATACCCAACATCCCCCTACCCTATGCTATTGGAGTGGAGACAAAGGTAGCAATAGACACCCAGATGAATCAAGCAGAAATAGAGAGAAGCACAACACTCAAATTAGATTGATGAGAATGAGTGAAGGATAAGTGAAGTGACATGATAAGGTCACTTATACTTGTTCATAAGAGTGTGTATACACACTCGGGGGGAAAAACACCGGAAGAGGGAAAAAGTGCCCCGTCCACTATTATCTTACATCCACACATCACTATTAACGTCCACGGGAGGCCGAACCCGACCTATGGGACAGATCAGGTACATCCATTTACATTCCACTCTGGGTATCGATGCCAAAGATAGAGAGAGAATGGAGAGAGAAGGGGAATAGGCTCTTGCACAATACACCACACTGAGTAGGGGACAGGCCTTGACCCACTTCAGGAATTTATTCAGGAACAATCCACAGGCACGCGGGCCATGATCAATACAATCAATGAATACAAAACAAATAGATATGCGATGTAGGATATCCAAGTCTATATCTATGTCCGATGTCGATGTCTATGTCTAGGCACGAGATCTTTGATGCCGAGCACACCACGAGGATGACCCACAAGTATCTCTTACCAGGCTAGTACCACATCCAATATCCAATGAATCCAAGTCCAAGTCCAAGTATCACTCACTCATCGCATGAGTAATCTCCACAACTCCTACAGCCTTGTCAATGAAGAAAACCATGGAAAAGCTCTTTCAGGCAAGAAACCTGTTTTAATGGTTTTCGGGCGATAAAAACCTCCAAAAAGTAGTTATTAGGGTTTCTGGAATTTTCAGTCCGTACAGCTCCGCACATGCCCGTACAGTTCCATATGGCTGCACTGATCCATACAGTCATACGCACACATGATGACGTGGCATCGCAGTGATGGAGGCGCTCTGAAATCAGCGGGCAACGATGAAAAACTCCATGATTTGGTTCATGATCAAGTAGATGATGATGGAGAAGATGATCTCCACGTTTAACGAAGATGGCAACGCGATGAAGAGGTTCTTCTTCCACTTGATGCTCAAGAGAGGCTCATGCTTCTTTTATACTTGGGAAAGCCTTGCTTTTTGCCAAAAAATGACGCTTTTGGTTTGCTTTTGCCTTTTACTTTGCTTTTGGTCTTTTTAATAGTAAAATATTACTCAACTTTAGTCAAAAGTTCTGTTTTGCTTTTCTAGCTTCAGGGCCTTGTTTTTTGACCCTGGAGCTACTTTTTGCAAAAGCGGCAATTTTGCTTTTTCGTTCGGCTGAGTCTCCTCTTGCCAGTGGTTCTCCTAGCTCGCAATCAAGCCAATTTGACTTTTTTCTTCTTCCTACTTTTTGATCAAGACTGGTGCTTTTTCTTGAACAAACCTTATGGTCCCTGTCCCCCATGCCTTCTTCCACCTGTCTATTGTTTGGGCAAGGGTTCCATCATGTGAAATAGAGCCAGGAGGACCAAAATAGTTACATTCCTCCCTCTTATATCGCAATTGTCCTCAGCTGCAGACTGCAAGTGTTCCAAGCACATCCATTTGTTCCATGTATATCCATGTGTTCCAAGTACATCAAATACTTCCATATGTTTCAAATATATTCATACGTTCCCAATACGGCTATATGTTTCAAGGTACTAGTCCCATTTGGTGAGCTTATGCATCTGGTTTTTCTCCATATCCATGGTGTCATCTCCTCATCTGGCAACATCTCAATGCCTTTTCTTTGACCAATAGCTTTATTCGTGATAGTACTTCTTTAGGACCTGTCACATGTGTTAGATATAATAAATGCATACTTACCTTCTACAAAAACTAGACAGAAAGCTAGTCAACAAACAAGTATGCATCATTCGCGTCTACTGGATACTCCATGTACTAGCCAAGTAGTATGGAGCCAATGGACTATCACATGGCGTAAATCCAAGCATTGTCCACCTATCAAAAACAGCACACAAAGTCACACTTTCAAACATACATTAGTATGCCAGTGCGCAAGTAATGATCCTCCTGTTCATGGATTATCCTGTCTGGTTTCATCGAAATCCGTGCTACACTATCTGGCTCCCGAGGGACACCACTCAAACTATCGCTCAAGTCCATCTGGTCACTAGGACCGCCCGAGAATTCATCAATAGTCATCTCGGCCATTTAGTCGCATTGACCGCCCAACTATGAAATCCAATACAATCATTTTAGGCCATTTGGTCGCAATGACCGCCTGACTGCGAAATTCCCAATAGTCATCTCGGCCACCTCGAAGCAATGACCGCCCGAATGCGAAATCCAATCGGCCATCTCGTCACAATGACCGCCCGACTGCGAAATCCAATACAGTCATCCGGGCCATCTCGTCGCAATGACCGCCTAGCTGCGAAATCCAATACAGTCATCCGGGCCATCTCATCGCAATGACCGCCTACCTGCGAAATCCAATACAGTCATCTGGGCGATCTAGTCACTAGGGTTTAATGAAGATGCCAACGTGATGAAGAGGTTCTTCTTCCACTTGATGCGTGCTTCGTTTATACTTAGGGAAGCCTTGCTTTTTGCCAAAAGGTGACGCTTTTGCTTTGCTTTTGCCTTTTACTTTGCTTTTGGTCTTATTAATAGTAAAATATTACTGACTTTAGTCAAAGTTCTTGTTTTGCTTTTCTAGCTTCAAGGCCTTGCTTTTTGGCCCCTAGAGCTGCTTCTTGCAAAAACAGCTTTTTGCTTTTTCATTCGGCTCAGTCTCCTATTGCCAATGGTGCTCCTGGCTCACGGTCAACCCAGTTTGAGTTTTTGCTTTTTCTTGCTTTTTGATCAAGACTAGTGCTTTTTCTTGAACAAACCTTATGGTCCCTGTCCCCATGCCTTCTTCCACATGTCTAGTGTTCGGGCAACAGTTCCATCATGTGAAATAGAGCTAGGAGGGCCAAATAATTATTAACACCACCCCCCCCTCCCGCAGCCCCCCTTGTAGTGGTAATGTGAACATGTACAAGGATCATGTAGCTGATTAATCACCAAACGACAATAAGCCCAAAGCTTTGCGAAAAGCTTTGAACTTCGAGAGAGAGAGCCTTCGTGAATATATCTTCCACATTGTCGTGTGTAGAGACATAAGCAAGGCTAATCTCTCTTGCAATGAGCCTCTCCCTCGCATAACGATAATGCATCTAAACGTGCTTTGTGCGAGCATGAAACACTAGGTTCCTCGGCCAATGCACTGTGGTTGTCAGTGAAGATGGGAGGAGAGAATGCTGTCCAACACCAAGATCTGCCAAAAGGCATCTGAGCCATACACACTCCATAGTCTCTGTAAAAGCTACCTGGTACTCAACTTCACAACTCAAAGTGGCTACCATTGACTCCTTGATGAGCCATGATATACATGAATCACCAATCACTAGTGGACACTTGCACATAGAATAGCTGTCACCAGGAGGTGAAACTTTTTGCAGTTGTTTTCCTTATTTACATTTCTTTATAAATATATATATTTTTCTTTTCTTTCTCTTTGGTTGCTGTTGCTTTCCCCCGGGATCTCTTGGAAGGGCTTGGGCCATTGCAATGTCAGAATGGGTCAGCCAGTGGGACTTTGGACCAATGGTTGGCTAAGCCTGAGACCTGCACTGAAAGATGAATGACAGTGTCCAGGACATGGGCACTGAAAGATGAATGACAGTGTCCAGGACATGGCCACTGAATGAGGGTATAGGCCGGTACACTAGTAAGTGGCCGCCACCGAAATGTGAATGTATCTTGAATTCTAAGCAAATTCTGAAGTGACCATAGTGGTCAAAGATGGTCAGGAGACCAGAAGGAATGCAGATGACATCATCCCTAAAATCTAGGGAACTGCTATTTTTGGCAGTGTCGGAATTGAAAAGTGTTCGCGTCAGTTTGTGCGGAATGTCAAGGGGACCAAAAGCTGACAAAGGACTGTTGTGAAAATGTGAACCAGTCAGGAGATTTTTAGCCTGGAAGATTGCATGTGGAAAAGGCTTAAAAATGTGCCAAGTGTCAAATTTTGGTGCATTTTCCTCATAGAGAAGAGGGAAGCGTGGGAATTTGGGAAGAGGAGGCTCATTTGCAGCCATCGTGTGGTTTTGTTGCAGGAAAACCAGCATTCGTGGTGCATTCCCTTGCCCTACAACTCACGAATTGAGGGTTGAGCTTGCTCCCCACAGCCTCTTTCTCTCTTTCTCTCTCTTGCAGACTATGGAAATGCTTTCATCAGATAAAATCAGGTACAATTGTGTGAATTTCATGCTTATATGCAAAGGCTAGTTGCCTCCTTGAACAGGAACAGGTGTAGTTGGTTCCTACACCAAAGCAGGCACAGAAGAGGGTAATAACCTCTTCAAAACAATGCTGTTTCAGCACTGTTTAGGTGCTGTTTTTGGGCTGTTATGTTGCCCGGTTGATGCCAAAATGCAGTAGGACTTTGCTAAAGTCCTCCAGGACAGTTCAAGGGTTATTTTGGGCTGAAAACAGAGCTGAAAACAGGCCTGTGCAGAAAATTACAGCAAGCTGAATTGTGATGTTTTGGACTCCATTGGGTAGCTTGATGCCTATGGAAGTGTGCCTGTCAGTTGGGACTCATTCTGAGATGTTATGGAACAGTTTTAGTGCAGTTATGCTGGCAAATTTCTCCTAGAATTTGTAAAACTCAGCCGATGCAAGTAGAGTGCTTTGTTGCACTTGTGCTTTGTAATTTCCAACCTTTTAACAATAAAGAAATACCGTAAGGGGCGCCGGACTTCGGGGCCAATGTGTTGTTGAGCGAGGGAGCGAGGATTCTGTGAATGTGTGTCTCAGTAAGTCCAGGTTATTGTGAATGAACTACCGCTTTGTGTGTCCATAGACCGGTTTCAATAGCCCAAGGGATCGAGTGCCTTGTAAGTATTGCAATACTCACCTGGCAAGCTACCAATGCTTACTTCCAGGACTCTGCATATACTTGCTCAATTGGGAGATCCCAAACTAAATGTTTGGCCTCCTATTTCATAGATAGATTAGGCACCCAATAGCCTACTGCTAAAGTGATGCATCAAACGGTTCACTTGGATCTTGGAGACTAAGCCTAGAACCTCTCTACTCGTGTAGCAACATGCTTATGGTCTTTCAAGACCAAACCGTGTAAGCAGTCTCTCTACATACTTTGACTCCAACATCACAACACCATCATCACGCTCCATGAACTGTATGCCCAAATAACAATGCAATGAGCCCATATCAATCATCTCAAATAACACATGTAATTCAACCTTGAGGGCTACAATCTTCTCCTCGTTAGAGCCTGGGAGCAGCGTGTCATTAACATATAAAACCATGACCAATAAACAATCTTTACTCCTCTTTACATAGAGAGTACTCTCAGTTCGACCTTTGCAAGATCCATCTCCAAAAGTCAAGTATGCATTTATCTTCTCATACCACGCTCTGGGAGCCTACTTAAGGCCATATAAAGCTTTTCTTAACCTACATACTTTAGACTCATGTCCCTTCTGAACAAAACCATGAAGCTAAGATACATAAACCTCCTCATGCAAATCACCACTCAAGAAGGCAGCTTTGATTCCCCACGATGTGCTGTCAATTCAATAATACATCGGATTGTAGTCATATGAGACGTGGAGACAAAAGTTTTATCATAATATATACCCTTCTCCCAAGCATAACCCTTTGCAATACGTCTTGCCTCAATGCTACCATGATAAATTGAAGCGTTTCATAAAAATGCACAAGTGTATAAACCCACTTCATCTCAATGATCTTTTTACGTTAGGGCAAATTTGCCAAATACCAAGTGTCATTTGGAGGATTGAGTTGTACTCATCTTGCATGGCCTGCATCTAATGATCATTTTTCTGTACTTCCTCATAAGTGCTTCCTCAAAGGAAACAAGTTCATCTTCTTTGAATATACTGGCATTGAAAGCATGATCCACAAAAGAATAAGAGATGCATGATGAGAATCTACGCGTATCTAGCTGGGCAAAGGAGTAGCTCATTTGCACTAGCCTTTGCAATACGTCTTGCCTCAACGCTACCATGATAAATTGAAGGGTTTCATAAAAATGTGCAAGTGTATAAACCCACTTCATCTCAATGATCTTTTTACGCTAGGGCAAATTTGCCAAATACCAAGTGTCATTTGGAGGATTGAGTTGTACTCATCCTCATCATTTTTTTGTACTTCCTCACAAGTGCTTCCTCAAAGGAAACAAGTTCATCTTCTTTGCATATACTGGCATTGAAAGCATGATCCACAAAAGAATAAGATGCATGATGAGAATCTACGCGTATCTTGTTGAGCAAAGAAGTAGCTCATTTGCACTAGCCGTTTTGGTACAATCTTGGACGCCTGTATAGCTATCCTTTCCTCATGCACTGCATAATCCACAATTGCCTCATCAATAGGTTGATCTGTGGACTGAAATTCGAGCCAATTTGTAGCACCTTGTTGAGTATTCATTTGCTCCACATAGGACTATATGGCATTGTACAAAGGTAGGATTGTATCAAAGATGTCTTGTGAGCATACACTTTTCTGTTTTTTGCATAAAAGCATGAACTAAACTAAGTTTTCAACAAAGACAATATCTCTACTCACCAAAATCCACTTTGTGGCTAGATGGTCTATACCCTTTGCTTTCTAAGCTGTATCCCAAAAAAATGCATTTTTCCACCTTATCATCCAGCTTATTGCGTTGTTGCTTAGGCACAAGAGCATAAGCAAGACAACCAAAAACACGTGAATGAGCCATAGAGCAATTCCTGCCATTCCAAGCTTCATAAGGGGTAATTGCTTGCAAGGCCTTGGTGGGACATCTACTTAGCACATAAGTGGCACACATAGCTGCCTTCAACCAAAAGTTACGAGGCAAATCCTCGTCTTTAACCATGGAATGTGCCATCTCTACGAGAACTCTGTTCTTCCTCTCAACTACACCATTTTGCTGAGGTGTGTAAGGCATCCCACATTGATGTTTTATGCCTCTTTCATCCATATATGCATGAAATATGAAGGGTGCCAACTTTACCTGTAGAGATATTTTCAACCATAGAAACAACGTGTCTAAAGCATGTAAAAACCTCTGACTTTTCCTATCATGTAGAAGAGGGCATCTACCTCCAATCGCCGGTGTGGCAAACTCTGGTTTCACAATCTCATGTGGCACTGATCTGGCCACCAGGGGTGCCCACATTGCATTGTTCCAGCCGGACCATTTCAGGGGCATCACACCGTCACATTAACAGCGTAACACTCTGCCACAGTGGATCAACCCTAGATGAACCATTCCGGAGCATTCGGTGGACTATCCAGAAGCAGAGGCGCACCAACGGACAGATGAGAGATGCACGCACCGGCATTGAAGGTACCACACTAACACTCCAACGGGCATTTGCCGGAGATAGGAGATTCCACCCGACTCCACCGACTCTACCACATCTTATAGGAATCATTTAAATGGTCCTTTGACTCAATCCTTGGGGATATGCTTCATGCTTTAGCTTGATACGACATCCTATCCTTAATCTTGGTGTTGCAGTCACTTGTCAATTTCAGCCTGTGGAGTCCTACACACTATGACCACTGCTGGGTGCGCACGGTACAGTGGAAGGGCATGTAACACTGTCTTGCAGTAGCACAAGTGTTGTCCAATATTCTTGTCACTTTTGCCACTCTTGTCATTTATGTTATGCTCCATTCTAATCTGTCTTCTCATGCATGCCCTGCGCTGTGAGCATTGAGGACTCTCGACATACTGTCAAGAGGAGAACCACCACTTTAGTGTGCCAGGCAAACCAACCTTGCTCTACAAGTACACTAAAACTTGGCGCGCCCGGTGGAACTCTCGAAACTTGGAGTCCTATTAGCTCACCTCTTATCTCTGTGTCCTCAATACACGCTCCCGTGGTAGTCCGATCAGCCCATCCAAGAGTCCTGTGTCAATAGGCTGCTATAATTGGGGCAAGTCAATGTCAAGCTTCCCACCCACCATTGAAGACATGGATGTACATCCAACGGCAACACCACTGGATGACCCGGTAGCTCAGCTGAAGCAAGAGCTGGAGACACTCAGAGTGAACCTAAAATCTTAGAGTGAGGAAAGTACTCTACTCCAACAAAGAAAGGAGATTGAGGAACTGAAGACACTACAGGAAGCCAAGAAAGGGCTGTGGTGTGTCATATGCCAGTCATTGGAACACACCGTAAAAGAATGCCTAAAGAGGAGATACTGCTCCTTCTGCGAAAAGGGAGGACATGAAGATAAAGACTGTTAAATTTGAAGGGGTTCAGTCAACTTCATCAGCAACAAGCTCCTCACCCCGCCTCGGCAGCCCTCAACCCCGCCCATTATGCCACCGCCTATCTTACCGTTCCACTAGCCTTCCACATTGCTACACCTCCCCTTTGCCAACCTACTCCTCAAGTGACCTACCTTCCACCGCTCATTCCCAATCCTCCTGCACCAGCCACTATGGCAGCAGCCCCCATGAATCATCCTACTCGCCCTTCCTCACCCTGTCCTATGCTACAAATGTGGGGAATATGGCCATTACCAAAGCCGATGCCCCCTTCTTGAACTGGTGCACACCGCCCTGTAGGCACTATCCAGACTGTAAGGATCACTATACTCAGAATTGCCCCAAGCAATGGGCATCCACTTCATCTGACTTCAGGTTCCAACCCGTCCCGGCCACCCACTTGGTTTCAAATTTCAATAGGACATCCACCGCCCACTTGCTCTGGTGCACGCTGTAACTATTTGGTCCTCCTAGCTCTTTTCACATGATGGAACTCATGCCCGGACACTTAGACTGGTTCATGGACACATGCAAACAGGGATCCTTAGGTTGGCACAAGAAAAAGCACCATTCTAAGCAATAAGAGGTTTTATCGAAATCCTTCCCTGGTTCGGGAAGTGAGCTCGCGCTACTGATTCATGCCCCCACCTCTGTCCCTTCTACTGCAGCCTGCCCCTTCCGCCTCTACCCCAATCGCCTGTTCTCTGCCCTGCCTCTGTCCATTCTCCTCCGCCTACCCCTTCCGCCTCTGTCCCAGCTTCTCCCACTCTATCTTTGCTGCTCCCGCCTGCCCCATTGCTGCCCCCGCCTGCCCTTCTGCTCTTGCCTCTACCCCAGCTGCTCCCGCCTTGCCACCCCCCATCTGCTCCTGCCTCTGCTGCTCCCGAATTCTGCTTCCGCCTTGCTGCACCTGCCTTGTCCTCCCCCGCTCCTCTCTTTCTTTCAGCAGAAAATTTATTTGGATTCAAGTCGGCCGTCTACACATTGTCGATTGGCTTTATGGCTTCTTCTACCGCAACCAATCTTTCGTCACCCCCACTAGCAGGGAGAATCATCAATTTTTTTCAAGACAAGCTCACCTCTCTTCAACACGACATTGAGATTGAGGTCCACAGCACCCTCGTTGCGAGAGTTTATGGTTCCCATCCCTCTCGTTCGCAGGCCCGTGAATGGCTTCTAGTAGCTCTCCCTTCGGAGCTAATTGTGCACTTCCAGGATACTCGTTTGCTTGGTCGAGGCGTCTTTCAGGTGGACTTTCATTCTCCAAAAGCTACTTCTCAGGTTTTGGCTAGCAGCCTCTTCTCTCTTGGCCCTAGGAAGATTTTCTTCTTTCAGTACCAGGTGGGCTTTGATCCAGTGGTGGAGAATCAGCGCCTTACCCCGGTCTCATTGCGGTTCCCTGCTCTTCCTCGGTCATATTGGAAGCTTTTAGCTTCCATAGGGGCATCCTTTGGCCAAGTTCTAGAGGTACCAGCCCTTCCGGGCTCTCGCGCTTCAGCTTCCGCGGTTGTTACCGCCACTCTTGATGGTGTATCCTAGGTCCTTGTGCTTGTTCTTGATCCATCGATTACTAATGACCATATAATGCTTCAGAGACCTGACGGATCTCATTTCTGCCAAAGGATGGAGATTGCACGCAGACCTGACCAGTGTGAGATTTGTTGTCAACAAGGCCACACTGCTAGAGAATGTCCCAGATCAAGGGGCCGTGCTAGGAGGCGGCGTGGTCCTACCCATCAGATGTCTTCTGCAGTTGCCCAGACTCCAGTTGCTCCTTTGCCACAACAGACCACACAACATTGGGTTGTTTTTTCGTTTTGGGAGGCCGTGGGATGGGCTAAAGCGAGCAATCAGCCCTTAGCCATTCTGCTCTTGGATTTTGAGAAGGCCTATGATAGAGTGGATTGGGACTTCCTTGAGGGTACTCTTAGCCATATGGGCTTCTCTCAGAGATGGATCAAGGGAGTTTCATGCATGTATCGTGATGCCCATAGTAGTGTGCTCGCTTGTGGTGATAGATGAGAGCAGTTTCAGATTTCTCGTTCAGTACGATAGGGTTGCCCTTTAGCCCCATTATTATATATCCTAGTTGCAGAGGCCATGAGCATCTTTCTCTACTCCACTGCTAGTATTTCTGGATTGAGGTTGCCTCTTCGTAGTCAAGAGGAGCTAGTTGACTCTGAGTTAGCTAATGACATAGCCATGTTCTTGGAGGCCTCACATTTATGCTTATGTTCCTTCCGAGTAAGCACTAGAGGAGTTTTGTTTGGCAGCAGGGCCACTAATTAATTGGCACAAATCTATTGCTTTTTGAATAAGTGATTCACCGAGAGTTGCTTGGGGTGCAGAGCTTGGTTTTACTTGGATTAGTAGAGGATGCACTGCTAGATATTTGGGATGCCAGGTTGGGATTGATATTTCTCTTGCACAGTAGTTTGCTCCGGTACTTATGAGTATCCGGAAGAAGATTCTTCATTGGAGCTCCAAGAGATTAGATTTAGCTTCCAGAGCTTTCGTGGCTAATCAAGTATTGCTTGCCTCGGCTTGGTTTATTGCCTCTTGTTGGTGCTTCTCTCATGTGTGCATTGGTCAATTGCAAAGATTTATCCGCAATTTTCTCTGGTCGGGTTTGCATGGCACCTCAGACACTCGTGCCAAGGTAGCTTGGCTCACAGTTATTCAGCCCAGATGAGAGGGGGGACTTGAATATTATCGATCTGGATGTTCAGTGCGAATCAGATTTCTGGATGTACACTCCAAGTCGGGAGAGACTGGCTGCCCAGCACACGGTTTCTGTTCATAGAGGCTGATATCAAGGCACCATTTTCCTCTCTTATTGTAGCCATTGTCAGAGCATGGAGAAGCATGAGACCTTTTTTGTGACAAAGGCTTCCTAGGTCTTTGGATAAGGCTGACCGACAACCTATTATGTGGAACAAGCTCATCAGGGATGAGGCCAGTCGGCCACTTGGTGCATCTCGTTACATGCAGTGGTCAAGATGGGAAAGATGTGCATACACAGTTCTTGCTTGGAAGACCTTTCAGAGTCTTCTAGAGGATCATAGAGCTGCATCCAATCAGCATCTTAGGGGCTCTCGCACTCGTATTGATCAGATTGATGCAGCTATTCCGCATGAGTGGCTCTCTGGGATCTTTCATAGAGATTATCATCCGAATTGGCTGGGAGTCTTTTTGAGGATAGGCATACCTCTGCAGGTCATTGGGCCAGGAGGCTACAGATTGCATCATTTACTCTATCATGCCTGGAGGGAGATTGAGGAGATGTAGCATGGAGGAGATCATCCCAAAAACTAGGCTTAGTCCAGTGAGGATTGTTGGTCATTCGGGGAAGCATTGGTTCATTGTCCCTTCTCCTCAAATAGTGACTCATGGCTTTTGGTATTCATGGTTATATGGTGGCAGTCCTATCAGATATCTTCAGTGGGATCCAAGAGAGTTGGAGTGGATTGATGCCTTCGATCCTTTGAAAAGCCTTCCCTTTTTCAATTTCACCGTCCGGAATGCTAGGCTTCTCCTCACTGGACAAATGCATAGGATCCCTACTCTCATGCCTCGTTGGGAGAGCTATGATATGTCTCCAGTGATACAGCGCAGATATTGGCATAGGCTTTGGCATTCATACAGAAGGAGCCGGATCTCTCACTTCTTTTGGTTATTCTTACATGGTGGTCTCCCCACCAATCAGTGGAGATCGGTTTTTGGTGTAGTACCTACCTGCCCTATAGGCGTGCGACAGATTCTCAGACTGTACAACATTGTTTATGGGTATGCAGTACTACACAACAGATTTGGGGTTCTATAGCCCAATTTATGGGAAAACTGAGTGGCCGCACCATCAGCTGCTTGGCTCTCCCAGTCCGGTCCACACAGTGGTACAGACACAACTATTTTCATTCCTAGAGGTATTGCCCAGCATGGTTAATTGCACGATGTCCCTCACTCTGATTATACACCCTCTAGACATAGGATTGACACCAGTTGGGAGATTGTTGCCAGTATTATAGCATGGCAGGTCTGGAGAGCTAGATGCACGGAAGCTATTGAGGGTGTCCAAATTTTTGGGTCTCGGTGCATTAGTACTATATGGGGTGATATCATCCATACTCTTATGGCTACTTGGGATCGTAGAGTGAGTTCTTTTTGTCAAAGATTTCACTACTTGGGCCATATAATGTCCAAGGAAGAGATCAAGATGGACCCGGAAAAAGTCAAGGCTATTGCGGAATGGTCAGAGTTGACTAGTGTGCATGCAATTCGAAGTTTCCTTGGCTTATGATCATAGTACAAGAAGTTCATCAAGTGGTTTGCCATGGTAGCAAGTCCACTACATGATTTAACAAAGAAAGGCATGGGATTTCGGTGGGCCAAAGCTAAAAAAGAATCCTTTGAAGCATTAAAGTTTTATGCTAGCAAAGAACCAGTATTGATTATTCCAGATTTATCGAAGTCATTTATGGTAGAGTATGATGCCTCGGGGGATTGCATTGGAGCAGTCTTGAACCAAGAGGGCCATGCCATGGCCTATGAGAGTCAAAGACTTCAAGGAGCCGAAAAGACCGCACCCGCACCCACATATGAGAAAGAATTGAAGGCTATCATTCATGCTTTAAAGATTTGGAAACACTATCTTATGGGTGTTAAAACGGACCATCAAAGTCTTAGGTACTTTATGTCTCAACCTAAGATATAAGAAAAGCATATGAGATGGGCTAGTTACTTGGCCCAATTTCATTTTCAGATTATGCATATCCATGGTAAAGATAACAAAGTAGCAGATACTCTATCTCGAAGACCCATGACCCATGCAGTTTCTATGGGATATCATTTGGACTTCACTATGATGAAAGATCTTTATGCTACAGATGAAGATTTCAAGGACATTTGGGACAGGTTATAGAATGTAGACTTGGTGACCTCTTATGTCATCAAGAAAGGGTTCCTTATGATGCAAACCCGTTTGTGTGACTAAAGCTTTGAGGCCAAAAGTAATGGAAGAATGACATGCCCCACCTTATATGTGACATAGAGGAATCAAGGCTTTGGAGAGTTATTTCTATTGGCCTACCATGAGAAGGGACATCTATAAATATGTTCAAGAATGTTTCATTTGTCACAAGGTCAAGTTTGATCGACAAAAACTCGCAGGATTATTGCAACCTTTCCCAATACCCAATATTCCATGAGAAAGTATTGCTATAGACTTCATCTTTGGGTTGCCAAAGTCAACATTTGGGAATGATGGAATATGGACTATTATTGATAGATTCAACAAGCAAGCCCACTTCACTCCATTCCAGTGAAGAAGGCCATCCGCACAGATCATATAGTGAGATTGTTTATTCAACAGATTTTCAAGCATCATGGATTACCCAAATCCATTGTAGGGGATAGAGATCCTCGCACTACCAGTTTCTTTTGGAGCGAACTTTTTGACAACATGGGAACAAAGCTGAATTTCTCTTCGGCTTATCACCTCCAAAACAGATGGACAAAGTGAGATTGCAAACTTCACTATTTTGGATATGCTAAAGTGTTATGCTCTCGAAGCAAAGGATCAATGGGAGAAGTGCTCGCCATTGGTTGAATTTGCCTACAACAACACTATTCACTCTTCAACAGGCAAAGCTCCTTTTGAGATTATTTATGGCAAACCATTGTTGTTGCCTATTCTAAAGACCAAAGAAAAGATCTTCCATGCGGATGAGTTTCTTTGAGATTTGGATTTGTACAGGTTCAAAAGACTATTGAGACATCTCAAGCCAAGCAAAAGAAAGCTGCAGATAAGCACAAAAGGAAGGTCGTTTTTGAAGAAGTAGATTGGGTCTTATAGCGATTTGAAAAAGCAAGACTTAGAAAGTCTAAAGCTAAGGAGCACAAGGAACCCAAGCAAGCCCCTAGATGTTATGGACCTTTTCTGAAAAGATGCAAGGGAGAAGAGAGCTTGAGCTCTTGCTAGCACACACACACACTTATAAAACCCTAATAGAGAACACACAAGGTGAGAGGCTGAAAATCTTCTTCTTCTTCACTCAACACTCAACACACCATATACAAAGATAAGAGTACTCACATATGAAAGGGTACTCAACCAAATACATACTAGGATTCTCTATAGTGTGAACCCAACTAAATGAGCTGACGCTATAACTATGCCAGTCTCTAGAATGGCTGTCACACAGCCTGTCATCCCACTGGCCGCATATCACCCATGATCTCACCAACCATGCCAGTCGTGTAAGTGTGGGGCCTATCCCCCAGGCGGGTCATCAGTGTCCACCGCCTCACTAGATGAGCTCGATATCTCAACACTCCCCCTCGAGCTCAACTCCATCTCATGTACACCAAGCAAAGCCCTGAATCTACGGAGCTTCTCTGTACCCAATGCTTTGGTGAGGATGTCAGCTACCTGATCCTATGTGCTGACATAAATAAGGTCAACATCTCCTGCCACGACCTTCTCTCTGACAAAATGGTAGTGGACCTCTATATGCTTCGTGCGAGCATGAAAAACTAGGTTCCTGGCCAACTGTATACTGCTAATGTTGTCACAGAAAACGACAACTTGTCTATCCACTGATAGACCCAAATCTGCAAGTAGCGTTCTCAACCAAGCTACCTCACATGCTGCCATAGCAGCACCTCTGTACTCGGCCTCTGTACTCGATAGAGCAACCGTAGGCTGCTTCTTGCTGCTCCAAGTCACAGCAGCACTCCCCAAAGAAAACATGAAGCCACTAGTAGATCTTTTATCTGAGATACTACCAGCCCAATCAGCATCTGTGTACCCATGTACACATATCTCTGTCCCAGTTTCATAAAATAGTCCACAATGCAAAGTACACCTCACATATCTCAGTATGCGTCTCAATGCATCCAAATGCGGCTTCCGAGGAATCTGCATAAACTGACTCACCAACCCAACAACATAGCTCAAATCTGACCTGGTGATCGTCATGTAGATCAAGCTTCCTACTATGCGCCTATACATAGTAGGATCCTCCAAAATCTCTCCTGAATCTGCACTTAACTTGTCATTCTGATCCAATGGCACTGAGATAGGCTTACAGCCTGTCATACCATACTTGGACAACACGTCCAAGCAATACTGTCTCAGTAATCCAATACCATGTGGTGACCTAATCACCTCAATGCCCAAGAAATATCTGAGCTCCCCCATGTCCTTCATCTCAAACTTTTGTCTAAGCAAGAACCCCTCTATCACTGTGTCTCACATACAGCGAGAAATCTGCATTGGCTACATGAAAGCCAATAGTGACAAGATATTCAGAAATCTTGTCAGACCATGCTATTGGTGCTTGTTTTAAGCCATACAAGGTTTTCTTCAACCTGCAAACATGCTCGGGGTGACTCACATCTTCATAACCAGGTGGCTGCAACATATACACCTCTTCCTACAAATCCCCATGCAAGAATGCATTCTTTACATCCATCTGATGTAAAGACCATTTCTTTGATGCAGCTACTGCTATCACAACTCTCACTATTGCCATCTTGGCAACTGGGCTGAAAGTTTTCTCATAATCAATGCCATATGTCTGCGCATATCCTTTGGCTACCAATCTAGCCTTGTACCTGCTTATGCTTCCATCACTGTTATGTTTTACTTTGTACACCCACTTGCATCCAATGGCTTTCTTGCCTTCAGGCAGTTGCACTAAATCCCAAGTCTCATTTCCATATAGTGCATCCATCTCCTCATCCATAGCTTTCTCCCAACACACATTTCCAATAGCCTCATCAATGCATGTGGGCTCTACAACCTGCACAACCTTTGCCATGTATGCATAGTGATGTGCCACATAACCATCATAGGTAAACCTCTGCACAGGATTCTTCACTCTCCCAGATCTTCGCAGCTTTGCATTTATGGCTTCCATAGCCTTCTTTACACCAGGTGTTCTCATGTAGCTGGTATCCCAAGCTCCTCATCAAGACTCATCTTTGAGCCACTAGACTCTCCATCAACATGAGAATGTCCTGCAGAAATGTCAGGCATACTAAGGGGTTCAACCACTTTTTCTTTGCCTTTATGTGATGTACTAATCACATTTGCAGGATTGGTATTATGACGCAGCCTGCCACTCCATGGTCTATCAACTGAACCACTAGATGAAGACTCTCCTGGTCCACTCAAAGACTGTGATTGCTGACTTGCATTCTGTGCAACCACATTTCCACTCACATCAACCCCAATAGCTTCTTTTTCAGCAGCATACCAATTGCTCATCTCATCAAAAACAACATCCCTACTTACCCTCAACTCACGTGTAGCAGGGTTATAACACCTGTATCCCTTTTGCTCGAGGGAATATCCAATAAACACACATTTTTCAGCTTTTGGATCCAGCTTAGTTCTCAGCTCATCTGGCACATGCACATATGCAATGCATCCAAAGACTTTCAAATGAGACAAATCAGGTTTTCTGCCAGTAAACCTCTTCTCTGGAGTTACATCATGTATGGCTGCAATTGGAGTTACATCATGTATGGCTGCAATTGGAGTCCTGTTCATGATGTAAACTGCTGTAGAAACAGCCTCAGCCCAATAGCTATGCGACATATTCTTCTCTTCCATCAATGCTCGCGCAATCTCAGCAATGTGCCTGTTTTTCCGCTCAGCAACTCCATTTTGCTGCGGAGTGTATCTGCATGTTAACTGTCTCCGAATACCATTTTTCTTCAAAAATTTAGAGAACTTATTGGAGAAGTACTCTCCCCCTCCATCTGACCTTAGGCGCTTTACATATTTCCCTGTTTGCTTTTCAACCATAACTCTGAAATTCTGGAAGTGAGTAAACACCTCACCCTTCTCCTTCATGAAGTATACCCACACTTTCCTTGTGTGGTCATCAATAAATGTCACATAACAACTGCAGCCTCCCATAGACATGATCTTCGTAGGACCCCATATATCTGAATGCACAACATCTAGTACATTTCTGCTCACATTTCTCTGTTACGCGGAAATACATGCTTTGTTTGCTTTCCAAATTGGCATGCTTCACATATTCTCTGCATACCTTCAACTTTAAACTTTGGCAGCCTTGTCACAATTCCTTTAGTTTGCATAGACTTCATTCTCTGCACACACATGTCCAATTCTTTTATGCCAAATGTCTGTGTCTGCAACAATTCCTGAACCATTTGCAAACATCGCAGCACTCACTTCAGGCATGTTTACATTCAACGTAAACATTCTGCCCACTCTGTTGTCTTTTGTAACCAACCTGCACTTGTCTTTAAAGTCTTCAACATAACAACCATCAGGTTAAACCGAACCTGCAAACCCTGCTCAATCATCTGGCCAACTGAAACCAGTTTCTTTGTTATGTTCGGAACTTTGCCATCCTGCATAGACAATGGCACATCTCCAACATGGGCAATTGGATGAGCAGTGTCATTCCCTGTTTCCACAAAACCTGGTCTTTCAAGGTTCTTCATCTCCTTGAACCACGTCCCATAACTTGTCATGTGGTTCGAAGCACCTGAATCAACGTACCATATATCATCTTTATGTGCTGCTTCAACATTTTCAGACATGGCATTAACGACATGCTGCATAACAAACAACCTTTCATTATCCTCATTGTTTCTGCTCGAGGATGCATAGTTGTTTTGCTGTAATTTTCCATTTTGCATGTCAATCTGCTTCTTATAGCAATCTGCCTGCACATGTCCAGGCTTACCACAATAAAAGCATCCACGTGTATCATTATATTGCCTTTGCCAATTTCCACGACCTCTTTGACTCCCCCTGCCCTGAATTGACCTCTTCCACTTGTGTGGTGGTGTTGTTGTTGTTGTGAATTCTGGGACTGTTGTTGTTGCTGCTGCTGGCCATAATTCTGATTACCCCCCTGCCCTGAATTGACCTCTTCCACTCCCCCTGCCCTGAATTGACCTCTTCCACTTGTGTGGTGGTGTTGTTGTTGTTGTGAATTCTGGGACTGTTGTTGTTGCTGCTGCTGGCCATAATTCTGATTACCTGTTCGGCCACCTCCTTGACCGCATCCACGGCCTCCTCTACCTCGTCCTCTTCCTGAGCTTGTGTAGAAGGCCTGTTGCTCTAAACAGTTTTTGTTTTGTGAAGACTGTTGGTCTTCACCCAAGCTCTTCTCTTCTATAATCAACATAGACACCAAATCTGTAAAATTGGGAATGTTTTCCCGAGTCTGAATAGACATCTTGAACGCCTTGTATTATGGCCCGAGACCACATAGACGACAGACTTCCACCTTATCATCATCATCTACTGAAACACCAATAGATGCAAGGGATTTCACAATACCCTTTATCTTCAATGCATAGTCATTCACAGACATACTCTTTCTCTCCACAGTATGAAGTTCATTCTTCAACTGTATCTTGCGTGCCTTGGTATTTGTTTCATAGAGTTTTACCAAGGTGTCCCACGCCTCCTTGGGGGACTTGGCATCCTTTATGTGCCCAGCACTCTGTTTTGTCCTGCACAAACTGCTGTATTTTTTGCAGCGGTACTGTAGTACACTCAAATGTCACAACCAGTGACCTCATTGTGCATACATACACCCAATGGCAACTGTTGACCTCCTTGCAGCACACACAGTGTCTGCATAGCCCATCTGTCTTCCTACAGTTCTTAAAACAGAGATCTGCAGAGAATCGATGACTTACTCGCAGTGCTTGAAATCGCCTGGTTTTTTAAAAACGGAGGTCCTGACGTGCCTGAATCGCGTTTTCGGACCAAAACTTTGGACCGATAGGACAATATAGTTGCCCTATAGCTTTACTCCCGCGAAGAAAGCTCCTCAATCAGAGATCGTTTGTCGGTGCCTCCCGTAGAGCTCCCGACAAGGGTGTAGTCGCCAACACAAATAGGAAAGAGTAGTTGAAGCTCTTACCCTTGTACCGCTTCCTGTGCTTCTCTTGCTTGCAGCTCAACCCTTAGCATGAACCAGGCTCTGATACCATGAAAAGATGCAAGAGAAGAGAGCTTGAGCTCTTGCAAGCACACACACACTCACAAAACCCTAATAGAGAACACACAAGGTGAGAGGCTGAAAATCTTCTTCTTCTTCACTCAACACTCAACACACCATATACAAAGATAAGAGTACTCACATATGAAAGGGTACTCAACCAAACATATACTAGGGTTCTCTATAGTGTGAACCCAACTAAATGAGCTGGCGCTATAACTATGCCAGTCTCTAGAATGGCTGTCACACAGCCTGTCATCCCACTGGCCGCATATCACCCATGATCTCACCAACCATGCCAGTGGTGTAAGTGTGGGGCCTATCCCCCAGGCGGGTCATCAGTGTCCACCGCCTCACTAGATGAGCTCGATATCTCAACATTTTCAAGTTACCAAGAAGATCAACGATGTATGTTATCGATTGGACCTTCCAGATCATTGGAGGATACATAATGCCTTCCATGTCAGTTTATTGAAGACATATACAGGACTTCTCCCAGAGGAGCCTGTAATGGAGAATCCACCAGAAGTGAAAGAACAAGAAGAAATCTTACAGTCGGAACAGATTGTATTCCATTCCATTAGAAAAAGAGGAAAGACAGTGGTCAGGAAATTCCTCTTGAAGTTTAAGAACTATTCGCCTATGGATGCAAAATGGATGCCGGAAGCGTACTTCAAGGACTACCCCAATATTCTTCGAGCTTATGAGGAAGCAGTTGGTCCAAAAGTATTTGAAGTACAGGCTTGAAACATCTTGTGATCAAGACAGATTTAAGAGAGAGGGATTATACCTCTAGCCCTCTTCATTGTATATATTTATACTAAAATGGAATTGATCATTATCTGGCTTATGTAAT
This sequence comes from Cibotium barometz, assembly GCF_041138505.1. Taxonomy (NCBI): domain Eukaryota; kingdom Viridiplantae; phylum Streptophyta; class Polypodiopsida; order Cyatheales; family Cibotiaceae; genus Cibotium; species Cibotium barometz. The sequence goes on along the minus strand of NC_141067.1, from coordinate 43,153,581 downwards.
GGTCTAGATTCAATATGCTCTAGTTTGGGTGGCAATAATACCGGAAAGCCCAAGGAGCTAGATTTGTATATGGGAGCCAACGATGCCAGAAGATCCATTGGACGGCAATGATGCCACATATTTTGGACTTTGCAGTTCAGCGGTCATTACAACCAGATGGCCCAGATGACTGTATTGGATTTCGCAATCGGGCAGTCATTGCGACTAGATGGCCCATATGACTGCATTGGATTTCGTAGTTGGACGGTCATTGCGACCAGATGGCCAAGATGAGTATATTGGATCTCATAGTCAGGCGATCAATGCGAACAGATGGCCCAGTTGACTATGGAAGACTTCTCGAGCGGTCCTAGTGACCAAATGGCCTTGAGGATAGTCTAAGCGGTTTCCCTCGAGAGCCATATGGTTGAGCACAGTTTCGATGAAACCAGACAAGACAATCCATGAACAAGAGGATCATTACTTCTGCATTGCATACTGATGTATGTTTGAAATTCTTTGACTTTGTATGTTGTTTTTGATGTGTGGACAATGCTTGGATTTATGGCATGTGATAGTCCACTTGACCAGTACCTGGAATACCCAGTAGGCACGAATGATGCATACCTGTTTGTTGACTAGCTTGTGTCTAGTTTTTGCAGAAGGTGAATATGCATTTATTATATATAACACATGTGACAGGCTATGAAGGACATGTACCATCAAGAACAAGGACATTGGTCAAAGAAAGGCATAAAGATATTGCCAGAGGCGTAGAAGGCACCACATATATGAGGAAAGACCAGATGCATAAGAGCACCAGATGGGGCTAGTACCACGATCATATGGAATATTTGTACCTCACAGTTGAGGACAACTGTGATATAAGAGGGAGGGAATGTTACTATTTGGTCCTCCTAGCTCTTTTCACATGATGGAACTCATGCCCAAACACTTGGACTGCTTGATGGACACATGAGAACAAGGGTCCTTAGGTTGGCACAGGAAAAAACACAATTCTTGATCAAAAAGTCAAACTATGTTGACCAAAAGCTGAGGGCACCATTGGAAAGAGGACATTGAATTGGATCAAAAAGCTAAAAGCCGCTTTTTCAAAAAGCAGCTCCAGGGCCTTGCTCAAAATATTAAAGGGAAAAGACAAAAGCAAAGCTAAAAGCAAAGTTTGAACCGCTTTTGGTAAAAAGCAAGATAATCCTTCAACTATAAAAGAAGCATAGATCTCTCTTCCAAAACCCAAGACCAAGAGTGTGAAGGCTTCTGGAGAACTCATTGTCGACTTCATCATCATCATAACGAGGCTGCTCCCTGCCGCCCCTGAGCGTTAAAGTCTACCAACCCTGAGCGCCGATTTCTGCCGCCCCTGAGCATCGATCTATGCTGTCTCTGAGCGCTGCTCCTTGCTGCCGCTCAGCACTGCCCCTTGCTGCTGCTGAGCGCTGAACTTTGCCGCCTCTAAGCGCTGCTCCCTGCCGCTTCTGAAGCGCTGTTTTCTGTCACCTTTGAGCACCGCCCAGAACTGACTGTACCACTCAGCACCTGCTGCGCTGCCCTGTTGCCGCCAGCACCATCACCATCAGCAAAAGCCATCGCCTCTAGTGCCAAAAACCGCCTACAGCGCTCTGCCCAGCTGCCTCATATCCTCAGATTCGCCACCAGGATTACAGCCACTGCCGGCCAACTGCCTCCAGTAGTATTACCATTTGGGGCTTCATTATCACTAACTCAGAATTCGTGTCTTTGAAGTGCCTTTCAGATTGGGTGCAGAGTTTTTCTATTGTGGGATTTTGTAAGCAACAAGAATTTGATTCATACTTTGGTACTAGCTTCATGGCGAGCTCAGCATCAGATATCTTGTGCCTCAACATCGAGTTCGACCCGACCTCAACATCGGCACTCTTGTTTGATATTATATTGATTTGTTGTATTGGTCCTGGCTTGGAAAAGCCCGTGGATTGTTCCTGAAATAAATTCCCGAAAAGGGGGCGGGGCATGTTCCCCGCTCAGCGTGGTGTATTGTGCGAAACCCCTATACCCATCTTTCTCTCCCCCTTCTCTCTCTTTATCTATATCTCTTGTACACATCTGTCACTGCACACTCCGTTGGGCTTTACACACACAGCCCTTCGTCCCCCATCCTTGGTGTGTCCGTCGCACCCACACAAGCCATTCATGAGGATCCACCATCAGCCATAGTGGTCACCCGATCACAAAATAAGGCCATGCTTGAAGAGCCAAGTATGAGATAGTTTCCTCCCTCAGAGAGTGGCCAACCATGGAGGGAAACACCCCTCCCCAGTTTGTTTTTTACCTCCTATGATGGTTCTCAGCATGTACATCTAGCCCTCGGGCTGCTATTTTTTAACTTATAGAAGGATCTCTTTCTTGTGCACGCGTGTGGTGCACGGGCCAGGGGGTAAAAGAGAAATTATTGTTCACCTGGTAGTTGTGTTTCAACTCAAACCAAATTTCCTTAAATTTATGTGACCTGAAAAGTTTTTTGTGCATATATCATGTCACATATTTTCCACCAAACATAATAAGACCAAGTATAAACACAATGATACGCGTTCCCGAACCTTTCAAACTGACACCCCCTGAATATGCAAAATGTTTGGGCTTCAAAGTAATAATTGATAAAAGCGCAAAAACGGTATGTTAAAATTGTAATTTCCTCTTGATGCTATCTGTGTCCAGCAATTCGAGATCAAGAATGACATCGAGTTTCAATGCAGCACGATTAATCCCAAGGACATATATTGTTCTTCTGCTGTTGGTTCAAACAATTCCATAAGCTTACCTTTACCTGTTTCTACCCTTTCCTTTCCCCACATCTTAAAATGATTCACTCTACCAGGAACATGACAGATTGTAGAAGTCGATGGTATCTTACATTTCCCATTTACTTCCATTTTTCTCTCTTGGTGGTAATCCAACACCCCAGTTGTTAGATTCATACGTGAAATCCAATCTGGCACAAAAACATATTCATGGCACCATATCAGCCTATATATAGTGTTCCTTTCGAAAGAAAAAAGGGAAAAAGAACTACCTGTTGAACCAATCTCCTGAATTGTATGAGTCTCGATCAAGCGACTTGGAACGTAGTATATCATCCCCAGCATGAAAAAATGGGATTCCCTATTTCATCAAAATTTAAATGTTTTTGAATGTGAGAAGAAAGAATGGATTGAAATATCCTTACTCTAATTTTCATAAATAGACTTTCACCCTCCTTTTGTAAGGAAATTTCCTACTATGAATATGCAGCAGTATCAAAATGCAAATCTACAAAATCCATACAGCTTCTGATCCACACCAAGTCAGCTTCTTCCTTTTACCCTCTAACAAAAGGGAGGCTTGGGCATCTGTGATCTTGAGAAAAATGCAAAGAAAGGTTGTCACCATGTAACCTAACTTTCAAGGCTACAAGATGACTTTACGGGTCTCTTCCAACATACTGCAAGAACACCGACCACACAGAGGTGAGGACTGCGTATGTTTATCCACAGCCTGTAGGCAAGTTGGTAGTTGATTGAACCCTTGAGCTTGTCATCTCGGGCTTGCTGCAGCAGCAGGACACCTCCTCATGTGATGGTTGTACTCCAGGCACGGGACTTTATGTTTCCCCCCTCAAAATAGGGGTTGAAGCTCAGAAAGTGGCAGCAATTCCGACTGATTATCAGGATCTCATACTAGGGGGGTAAAAAGGATTGCCTATGTTTCTTTTCAATGAACCTACTTTCATGCTTTACGTCCAAACTCTGGAACTTCGCATCAGTCCATGGGAAGAAGTTCACTATCCTAGCAACTGAGCTTCCACCCCTCAAGTGGAAAGGTCTAGACAGATAATCGAGTGAAAGGCAGCTAGGGGCATTGCCTCAACATGAAATGGTCAGGATGGGACAGAATAACTCCACGGTACTAGGGGGGATTGCAATGTACTTTCCCTAGAGAAAAGAATAACTTACTACACGAGAAGTTTGACAACTAATAGATCTAGCCCAGTCTACAGTAGCCTGCTACTTGCTCAAAGCTCAGGTGGAGGGACTCCGTGCAGAATTAACTGAAGCAAGGAAACCAGCAAAGGTCTGGGCTGACACCATCCAAGGACTAAAGGATGAAATATTGGACAACACAATGGCGTTGGAAGTTGCCCAAGTAGAAGCCCAAGCCCTGAAAAACCAAGAAGAAGAGGAAGTTATGTGCCTTCCACTAGACGCTAAAGCAGCAGTAATAAAAATAGCAAAGGCCAGACTTAGCAAGGTGTGCGATTAGGCACTGCAAGACCTAATGGAGATTCATGAACAAATATCGTGCAAGCCGCAACAACAGGTCATTCATGACCTAGATAAAGATGATGATGCTGACAGGGAGTCACAACAGCAACAATCCCAGAACAAGTACCTCAGGAAAAGGAAAGTAGGAAGAAAAAGCAGACAAACATCCACAAGGCTTGATGGAATCATCCTCTCTATGGAGTTTCAATTCAGATGCTTTGACTTTTAGAAAACAATTTTTTTTCGCATTCCACGCATGCTCGCATACACACACCACTTCTAGAAAAATGACATACTTTCTATAACTATGCACAAGGGTCTGTCTCTTCCATTTTTTGCACAATGCTACATGGAGCTGGAGACGATTCAACAGTGCTTTGGAGTTACAGAGAGCTGTGGGAAGAGAAATGTACTTCTCATGGATCATGTGCAAAGAGGAAAACCTTACATCAATTGGGGACCAGTGACTTGAAAGGTAAATCTCAAAACCTCACATGTTATGTAAAAGTCAGAATGGCTTTCAGGCTCAACAGTGGTTTGATTTCACAATCATTATAGCCTAAGACTGTTACGACCCTTACAAGTACATGCAAGAAAAGTGTGGGGCATGCTGGTAGTGCGTGGGACCAAATGGTGGCATCATACGATTGCACTGTTGGGTAGGAGGGAAGCTAGCCTGCACACACACACACACACACACACAACCTCAAGCACATAGAAATGTGAGAGTGCTAGAAAAGATGTACTCAATAATGATTTGAAATGAAAGTACAAGTGAGTACTAAAAGGCCTAGGGCTAAGTGCCCAACACACATACGTGTGTTCACACGGGAAAAAACCTGTGTCCAATCACAGGGAAAAAGTGCCCGTGAGTAAGCTGGGTTCATGCTGCCCTGCACTATGCTCCACAGTAAGAGTGAACTGCAATGCCGATGGAAAAAGCAAGCACTATATGACGGGGAAAAGGAGAATCCCCAATGTCATAGCGCTAATGCTAGAGCACAGTAGTACATAAATGCATCACCAGAAATGCATGGCAAAGATCATGTGGACATCAACTGCATCAGATCAAGAGGCATCGCATAATACCCCCCTGAAGGCAAGTACCAAATGCCAAGCTGAACTGCATGTAATCCACATCAATGCTCTGTAACTGCACCAAAGATAAGCATAAGAAGAGGTAGCAGATATACACGTGTAAAGGCAACAGGATCCAGAAGTCATGCCTGTGAGACATGCAACGTAAGCTGCAAGAGGGAAACTCATCAATGGAGAATCCGATGAGGAAAAATCAGCAATGGTAGGACTGATATAAGTAAAAATTCAGCAATGGGAAAAGCTGAAAATGGGGAGAGAAAGTGGGGGCTCGAGGCGGGCATCGGCCAATGCTATGAGAAGATAGGTAAACTCTCAGCGATGCCATGATTAGTGGCATGTATGGCAAGTGTAAAGATGCATAATCCCACAATGAATAATATACGTGTGACATGTCAAAACCATGAGAGCAAGTCAACACTGGCCAAGTGTGTAAAAGGCACTCCCAGTAAACATCACATGTGAGAAAGTGACAATGTCAACACTGTAGAAACAATCCTGCTGCAAGGGAAAACAACATAAAAGGCATCTCCAGTAGACGTCACATGAGAGAAAGCGTCTAGCATAGACCAGCATAAGGGTCAACAAGCATAAGTGACCATGAGGCATCACCAACTGCATGTGGGCAAGTAGAATCCCCCCTGAAATGCATCTGCCAGACAATGCATACCATGGAGTACAGACTATAAAGCATAGTCATCAAAAGCAATGGCATCAGAAGACATCTCTGCAGGCAATGAAGATGTAAGTGTCAAGGCTGACACGTGTAGCCAAATTGGCCTGATTTGCACTTGTGGAAGAAGATGCTAGCTTCTTATTTTTCACTCTCAATACGCTTCCTGCATTCCTCTATGGTGTGCCCTGCTTTCCTGCAATAGTTACAGCGCTTTTTCTTTTCAGGCTTATCCTTTGTCTTAGGAGGATCCGATGGGCTAGGTTTAGGCCCATATCTATTCCCACGAAAGGGAGCAGCCATTGCTAGCTCAGCAGACATGATGTTGTTCCTCTTGGAACGAGATTGCTCTTCACTGAGCAAGAGAGTCACAAGGTTGTCAAAAGTGACCACATTAGGTGCATTGCCAGCCAACAACCGCAAAGTGGTGCCAAATTACTAATAAGAGTCAGGCAAGTTACGCAAAACTGTCTCAACAAGATAGCTATCTGTCAAGACCTCATCAATGTTAATGAGCTGCTCTCGTACGTCCTTCACATGAATAAGGTACTAATCGATAGAGTCACCTTCAAGCATGCGGTCGGTCTCAAGCTTGCCCCGAAGGTAAGCTACACGAGCCTCATTGCGACCTGAATACAATGCCACCAAGGTATCCCAAGAACCCTTAGCAGTGGTGCATTCGTTCCACCAAGGTATCCCAAGAACCCTTAGCAGTGGTGCAAGAACGAATGTGCGGGATGATATGCCTCCGGCACGAGAGAGCAATCAATGCATGGGCCTGAGCATCCCAAGTACGCTGCTGCTGAGTACGAGGAAGACGAGGAGGTGGACCTACATGAGGGTGAGCGGGAATCACTTCACCTTCCGCTGGAGCAAGTGCAAGAGGACGCTCCTTAGTGCCATCCACATACACCCATACATTTTTGGCATCCAAAACATGACGCATCATATAAGCCAACATAGGGTAGTTGTCCCCATTGAGCTTGTCCTCTTGAGATAGCATTCCAAAGAGGTCATTATTACTGTTGGCCATGTTAGCACAACAAATCTGTCACAAGTCACCAAGAATAGGCAATGCTCAGCAAAACCGTAAGAATGCGGGAGATAAATAGCAAGATAACCAATGGACTGAAAGGGAACTCCTTCACCACGAGAAATACATATGCATGTCCCAAATCTGCAAGTGTACTGCACGATGATGCAAATCCGTCAAAGTGTCCACAATGGCATACATATACTGCAGCAAACCACAAATGTATACATGTACCCTAAAAAACACAATCAGCTGTCACCTGTAAGAGCTGCAAGTGCGCAAATCCTATAAATCAAAGGTAAATTGGTCGAATGCTCCAAAAATGGGCTCAATGTAGAAAAGCGCTAATTTTTTGACATGCAATTAGACCAAATCTGTGAACCAGATCCGTGCGATTGTCACTTGTACCAAATGCTATAATGCCCAAAAATTGGGGGAAATGCCCCAATGCCAACCAAATGTGCATGTAATACCCAAAAAATTGGGAGAAATGTCCCAATGCCAACCAAATGTGCTTGTAATACCCAAAATTGCCTACAAACAGTGCCAATTTCTGTAAAATCCCCAAAATTTCTAGTGCAATTATGCACCAAATCTTTCTGAAATCAATGCCAATGTTGCAATTGCAGGCTCAATGGTGAAAAGCCCCAAATTTCAACAGGCAATGTGTGCAATTTCAGGTCAAACCTTGCAGATCTGGAATTTGAAGTTGCTTTGGGCCGAGCGGAGCAAGTACAGTTGGACCAAAATAGGTACAGTCATACGGTACAGGGCGCAGTACAGGCAGTAAGTAGCAGAGCAAATCTGGACAGTACGGTGATGAGGCGGCGCAGATCTGAGGCTGGGCACGCAGATCTGGGCGACGGCGTCGGTACAGTACGGCGGCGATGGTGTCGACAGCAAGTACGGGCGTAAATCGCAGCGAGGACACCTTAGCGACGTCAGATCTAGATAGGCGACACCACATCTGGGGCAGCGCGGGCAGGGGCGATGGCGCACACGCAGCGTGCAGCTGAGGGCAGGACGGCGACGGGGCAGCACGGCGTACGGACAAAGGTACAGTCAGAGCAAGGGCGGCGGTACGACACAGGCGGTGCCATACGGCGGCGGATCTGAGAGGCGACAGCGGCGGCGGGCAATTGAGGGTGGCGGTAGAGTGGCTGAGGGCAAAAACCTAACCCTAAAAAGCAAAAAACTTACTGCTGCAAACCCTAATGCAATAGGCTCAAGCTCAAGCTCTGAAGGGCAAGAAGGGGCAAACCCTAATGCTAACCCTAACCCTAACCCTAACCCTATCCCTAACTAGGCTCTGGTACCAATTTCGGGTAGGAGGGAAGCTAGCCTGCACACACACACACACACACACACAACCTCAAGACAGAGAAACATGAGAGTGCTGGAAAAGATGTACTCAATAATGATTTGAAATGAAAGTACAAGTCAGTACTAAAAGGCCTAGGGCTAAGTGCCCAACACACATAAGTGTGTTCGCACAGGGAAAAAACCTCTGTCCAGTCACAAGGAAAAAGTGCCCGTGAGTAAGCTAGGTTCACACCTGAACTAGCCGGGAGTGGACATGACCAACATGCACATCACCACTTATGAGATTAAGTGTGAACAGGTAACAATGCTCATGGGTGACGGTTGTAGGACAAAAGACCTAGTGATGTGTGGCACAGGGGCACGGACGGGGACACAGGAGGCACGTGAGCATGGTGTGTCTCTGGGAAGGTACATGTGCCTTGTAGGGTTAGGGTTTTGCCGGATCAGAGCTTTACAAAGAGCATCCATCATAATTCACACATCACTATTAAGTGCATTGCAAAAACTTGAAAAAGTCTTATCCACACACTCGGATTCATATGAGATGCAGAGACGCATGCAGTTCCATGACTTTATCATGTCAAAGCCATCATGGAACAGAGTGGCAATATCAGTTTGGAGGGAGCAAACAAAGTTGCCCTGGCTGGCTGATTCTCCCAGGAGACTTATTCCTATGGCGAATGGCAAAGGAGAAAAGCTCTTAGGATCAAGGGTGTGATGCTCCTGCGTGTGCTTGCTTACTCCTTGAGAGCAAACAAAGAAAGTACTTGAGAAGTCAATTGCTGCAATATGCCGTGTATCAAATGGTGCAAATAATGCCAAAACTGATGCCTCAGAATGTATGTATGGGTGTCAATCATCACCTATCACATCTACATCAGGCTGTGAAGGAAACAGAAAAGCCTACACCAAAGCCAGGTGAATTTTAAAAGGCAGGCTTACTATTACAAAGGTTGAGATCTAAACAACGCTACTGTCCACATTAAGTGAGCGATCGGCATGTGAACATGATGTTCTCCAAACTTCACCTGCCAAGGAACATGTTCACAGCTGCTGTGGGAAGAATCTTCCTCATCTTCCATGTAATCATCAGGGCCATTATTTGGCAATGCTCTACCCTCTTCGTACTACTAGTTAACATTTATCCCACTGCAGGAGGGTAAATGTTCATTGCGTGTCTGATCATCTCAAAAAATAATTAGGGTATACATGTTTGCTAAAAGCAAGAAACTATCAAACAAGACTACTCCTGAAGATTGCTACAATGCTAGTGGTCAAAGCGTTGATTCTGCATGTATCGTCTAAACAACCTGCCCTTACCTGTGAGAATGCCACAATGCTAGAGGCTAAAGAGTTGATTCTACATCTCTCTTGCAAAGAAACACCTCGTGCAGTCTGCAAAGACAAGAAAAGGGTTTGTGTGTTAAAGACTACATATCAGACCCAAATTTCAGAAAAAGGACTAACAAAAGAAATTCATTGAAAATAAAGTAAACATGATAAAAACATACACTAACAATGTTCAAATAATATTATCTCCGATACCTTGAGCGAAAACAAATATGCATTACCCACACACAAATTTGAGCCTCTACATAAAACAAAGCTGATCTGTCTATCTGCATGTTGCCCATGAGACTTCTTGCAGTCAGCTCATGGTTATTCTTTCTTTCTTAGCCAGCAGCATCAATACTTGCTAATTGGTGCATTACGATCTTCAACCAGTGGAGATCAGTTGTTGGTGTTAGCCCAACATGCCCAAGATGTGCAAGAGCTTCAAAGACAATCTACCATTGCTTATGGGAGTGCAGGGAAGCACGGAGGATTTCAAATACGAAAGCACATCTCCTTGGAAGGATGAGGAGCAATGCTTACATTTCTTTTGGTGCTATTATTTGGTTGATACAGTCCGAACCAGAGCTCAGGTATGAGGGGCACAACAGGCATCTCGTTATTATGATCAGTCATGGAGTTGCTCAGCGCTGCCGTCTTTAGGACCCATCAGAGTCAAGATACGTCCGACCTGCACAAAGGTTGGACAGTGCATGGGAGATTATCGCCACAATTGCAGCCTGGCACGTTTGGAAGGCTAGATGCACTGAGGACATTGAGAACACATTGGTTTATGAGTCACAGTGCATTTGCAGGATTTGCAGTGATATCATCCACACCCTCATGGCCACTTGGGCCAGAATTCAGGGATCTTCGTGGCCAATTTATGAGAGTGAGATCATGGTATCTTATTCACTGCCACTCACTCACATGGGACCTTGTTGGCAGCACAAGGCGCTTGATTGGTTGATATTTCCCCCTTGCTACAAAAGCCATTCAATGTTGAATGCGATGCACGTGGTAGTAGCATAGGAGCCGTCCTAAAATCAAGGAGGACATTCCATTACATATCAGAGCAGAAAGTTGCATAATACTCAGCTTTCCCTCGTCATCCATGAGAAAGAGCTATTGCTTGTAATTCATGCTCTTACAATACGGAAACACCACTTATCGGGAGCTAAATTTACAGTCAAGACCGATCACCAAAGTTTGCGGTATTTTCAGAGAAGCATATGAGAATGGCCAATTTCCTCTCTATGTTTCATTTTCAAAATATTGCACACCCCTAGCAAGAAGAAGATACTCTATCAAGAAAACCATATGTCATTGCAATTTTAGTTGCTTCACATCAGGACTTATCTGGGATGGAGGGGTCGATCATGCCTATGCCCCGCACCCCCCCCCCCCTATCGCGGCTGAATGATCACTCTCGAGGCCACCTTGGCCCTAGCAAGCCTCTCGTTGCTGCCAGCCCACCGAAAATTGCAGATCAACCAGCTGAAATTGACCAATGCAAGCCTAGGAGAAGGCCCGACAGGAGGTGATATACCACATGGTGGCGCAAGGCCAGTTGATCGTTGATCTGCACTCCAGATGCATGGCAAAAGATCTCTTTTGCTTCGGCAAATCTCTAGAGATTCCCGTCATCTATGGACAAGTATGCTGCCATGTCATCGACGAACTCGGAATCAAGCAGCTCCTCCTGAACACAGATGGGAAGATGCAATCCCTGGAGCTCTTGAGTGAAGAGAAAACTACTCATGGTCTTGGCTACAAAAAGAAAGATAAGGTGCCAATGGACAGCCCTGCCAGTTAGAGCGAGAAAGCAAAAATTTGTCGCCTTTGGCTCTCTGAGTGAGAACCTGGCTATGTGAGGCTGAGTAAAGTTCAAAAACACTTTGGAACCACTCCTCCCGAAATCCCATCTTGCACACCGTCCCCTCCTAAAAGCCCCAGTCCAATATGTCATAAGCTTTCTCAATATCAAGGAGGAACAATGAGATCGTGGTGCCGGCCATACAAGAGGAAAGCGTTGAAGAATCCCTGCAGGGGTCATGCGCACGCTCCCAAGATCCCCCCCGTTCGTTGGCGCGGCTGCGCCATCCCCCCCCCCTCCCCCCCTCCTCTCTCCCTTTCACTTCTATGCCCACCTCCCTCTCTCTGCGCTGTCTCGCCCCTTTTCGCTCTTTGGCCCACCTCCCCCACTCTGCTGTCCGCCTCCCTTCCCTCTCTTCCCTGCACAGTGCCCCCCCCCCCCCCCCCCCCAAATGCTTCCACGCTTCTGGGATTTTCAGCTTTATTCCGGCAAGCTTCGGTTCATTCATGTCTTCGCCCTCAGGAGGACTCCACGGCAGCCGCTCTGTCATCCCTGACCGAAGCCGCCGTTGCTTGCATTTACTTCTCCAAAGCGCATCTACAGGTTCTTGCCACGACTATTGCCTCACTTGTTGGTAGCTACCCTGCGCGCGGACAGCTCAGGGATCGTTTTGCGGCCAACCTCATTGGCGAACCTTCAAAGATCACTGATATTCACCCTCTGGGGTGCAGATACTGCCAGGTGGTGTTTGACTCGCCATCGGTGTCAAACGAGTCATGCAATTAAGTCCCCTTGCACTGCGTATGGCACAGGCCTTCATTGCACGGTGGCAGCACACCTTTGATCCTGTGTCGACCCATTGGCTGGCGTTTCGGGCTTCCCAGTGACAATTTGCTTCCCAAGCCTTAGGAAGGAGTACCTTCCTCTTCTCCCGATGATTGGTGGTGCCATCGGAAGAGTGATGGAGTCCCCCCCCCACCGCTACCTCGGCCCTCACGAGCGCAGCTGGGATTCCATCCCTCCGCATCTGTGGCCTCGCCGGAGTGTGTACCGCATTGCATATCTATTCCTAGTCTCCGAGGTGACCCCATACAACAATGCATGGAGTATTTTCTCAATGCTTCATTTGAAGACAGATGGATCATTTAGCTAGAGCTTGCCCTTGGCGGCAGTCCAGGAGACCGCCTCTGGTGGTTCCTCCCCTCGGCTCTTATGTTGACCCTCACCAGGGGGTAGAGAGAGGGGCAAGCCCTCAAGCAACAGAGCACCGTGCCCCGGACTTCGGGTCACCTAGCGGACGGTGAGTGGCGGACGGTTAGTAGGCACCCGAGCCGCCAGACGACCACCAGAGCCGAGCGCCACCACCGAGCGTTCCAGGCTGGCAGATCTTAGGAGAAATCGGTTCTGTCAGAGAACTATTATAAGCATTTATATTAGCACTTTCCCGTTGGTGACACGCCTTCTCCCTTCTCCAGTCCTGGAGAGGGCCCCTCCGGCCCCACCAGTATTGCGGCCAATCCCTCATCGAGATCCCCCCCCCCCCCCCCCCCCCCCGCGACCCTCAGATTTTTGAGAGGCCAACAGGCCTCTCTTAACCCCCGGCAGGCCCCTCCCCTCAGCTTTCCTCTCCAATGGATCCCTCATAGCAGCACCCCTCCCCCGCCCCCTCTCGTCGCCACCTTCCCCACCTCCTCCCCTAGTCTCGACACCGACTTTACTCGCCACAGCGCACTCCGCCCCGTCTTTATCATCCGAGCCCCCCCCCCCCCCCCCCCCCCCCCCCCCCCTCTTCCCTACCTCTACAGAGCACTCTCGTCACCCCGCAAGAGCCCCTGACCCACAGTGGAGGCAGGCGATAGGATCATTCCATGGCTTGATTCACCGATTCTCCAAGCCGATAGAGATGACCATCACTGCCTCCCCAGTGAGGGCTCTCCCGGCAAAGTCCCCAAGTTAGGCCCCCAAGATCCTAGGACAATCTGTGGACTACAGTTTCTTTTGGTGTCTGCCCACGGAAGGGACCAACATGATCGAGGAGACAGTAGCCCTTGTTCAGATATGTGTGGTTTTTCACCACTCCAGGCTCTCTATGCCACATAATGGTGCAATGATCTTCTCTTTCCCCTTCACGGCAGCCCCAGGGAAAGAGTGGGATCCTGAGATAGTGGCAACTACCATCCAGGGTCAGGCAGTTGAGCTCTCCCACCATCTCCACTATCTCTGCATCACCGACATTCTCACCCATTTTTGGCCTCTCGCTAGGATGGAGATTGGGGGTTCAGCCCATCAAGGAAAGGACGGGGAGATGGTAGTCTCCAGTCTGGAGGTGCTGCTCTTTGTGTTCATGCATACCTCTGCTGCGATACCTCTTCCCCTCTCTTACAGCTACCTCTACTGTGATCGATGGAGTCCGGAGCATGCATATGCGCATGCTCGTACAGAGTGGCGTCACATGGAGGACAGGATTAGTGCCCACCTGGCCCCCGCACGTATTGTGATTGTTCCCCATCTAGACCCTCGTACAGAGTGGCGTCACATGGAGGACAGGATTAGTGCCCACCTGGCACACCTTCGCCCCCGCACGTATTGTGATTGTTCCCCATCTAGACCCTCGCCCAAGACTCTTCGAGTGGAGGGCAGTTCCGCTAGTGCTGCATCACAACGAGATTGATATGCGGATTGTTTCATGGAACATTCAGGGTTCACAGAGGCCTCAGTGCTTTCATAGACGAGGCATCCTACGAGGCGAGCTTCAGAGGGCCATAGTGGGGGGACCCATAGACATTCTTTTCCTCCAGGAGCATCATCTCTTAGAGGGGCGCACCCGTAGATGCGGGAATACTCTTCCAGGCAGGAGTCATACTTTTTGGTCCACATCCTTCAGCCCCTCAGGAACGCAAGGAGGTGTGTGTATTTCTGTCAGTGAGCAGCTGCTGCCGAGAGTGACTAGCTCAGGAGTCATTGTCCCTGGGCAAGCACATTGGATTACCATTACCATTGGAGAGGATAAGGTTGGCTTCCTCAACATCTATGCTCCGAACGTTGCTACAGGTAGAGCCTCTTCTGGAGCTCAGTACAGCAGACCCTTCCTCAAGCTGACTTTTGGTGCTTGGGCGGTGACCTTAACATGATTGAGGTAGCAAAGGACAGACTTGAAGGTGGCATGGCCATAGTTTCAGGAGCAGAGTACTCAGCCTGGGAGGAGATGATTCTTGCAGTTAGGGGACATGACCCTTGGCATCCTCCAGACTTTGGACGTAGCCCTAGGAGCCTTTGCTTCTCGATATCGGATAGAAGGAGCACCGGCCCCAACCTCTCTAGACTTGACAGGTTTTATGTTGATGTGTGGGCTTGTAGCCGAGGGGGTATGATTCATTTTCTAATCACCCCCCGGTTATTTTGTCCTTAAAGGACCCCTAGAGGCATGACAGGCATGTGAGCTCAAGGATTCCGGACAACCTCATTCAAGAGCTCGAGATATGTAGAAGGATAGAGCAGATATGGACAAGATTGGATTTTCTTTCAGGCTCTGTCGCATGCACATTGGATGAGGGCTTAGGGAAGATCGGCAGTTTCTTGCAGGACGCAGCCCAAAGCCGATTAGAGGGTTTCTGGGAGCAGGAGAGGAGTTTGAGGAGTCTTGCCTCTTGACAGCAGCTTCAGGAGAGGTCCCGGATAGCCAGTGGATCCAGAGTCACCTTGCCGCCGCTCGCACGGAGATAAGATCCATAAGGAAAGGAGGGTGGAGTACAAGTATGACGCCAGGGCCTCAGGCAAGCGACAGAGTCACAGGGGATTTCTTTGAGATAGCTGGACCCCACAGGAGGAGAGATGGTATTCGCAGGTTGCGTGGCCAAGATGGCGGTATTGTTTCAGATCCCCCCCCCCCCCCCCCCCCCCCCCAATGAGAGCCATCGCAACGGATTTTTTTCGATCCCTCCTCACTAGTGCCCCAACATCTTCACAAGTGGTGGACGCACAACACGAGAGGTTCTAACGGCACTTCCTAGGGGTAAATACCCGGAGGTAGACGGGCTTCTACTCTCCTTCTTTCTTCGCCATTGGGACCTCATGGAAGGCGGCCTTCAAGCTGCCTTCAATGAGATTATGATTACAGGTGCCGTTGCAAAGAGGCTCTCATAGGGCTTGATTCACTTGATTCCCAAGGAGGGTGGTGACAGATTGGAGATCCGACAGTGGAGAACCATCACTCTTCTAGGGACAGCCTATACGATCTTGGCCAAGGCTATCACTAGGAGACTTCAACCTTTTCTCCCCAAGTTGATCCACAACACTCAATTTGGCTTGCTTCAGGATCGGAGCATTCTGGACATCTTTACCTTTTGGGAGGCGCCAGCTTCGGCCGGGATGTGATAGTAGGACCTCATTGTGCTACTTCTAGACTTGGAGAAAGCTTATGATAGGGTGGATTGGAGATTTCTGGAGGGCACTATGAGCCGGTTGGGATTCCCCACGGAGTGGATTCGTGGAGTATCACGACTTTACTCAACCTCACACAGCCAGGTTCTCATTGAGGGAGCCTGTCGTGACAGATTCCCCCTCTCCTGCTCGGTTCGACAGGGCTATCCTTTGGCACCTTACCGCTTCTTATTCGTCGCCGAGGCCATGAGTAGTTTTCTCTCCGCCCAGGAGACCGGGCTTCAGGGATTGCGTCTTCCCCTCCGCACACAGGAGGAGCTGCTAGACTCAGAGTTTGTAGATGACACAGCAGCTTTCCTTGTAGGAGATGTGGGGAATCTACAGAGATTTACAAAGGCGATCAAGGTATTCTGCCGCGCATCAAGAGCACAGATCAACTCGCGTAAGTCGTGTGGTATTTGGGTTGGCTCAGCACCTGCCCCAACTTGGCGACCAGTTGAGGATTTCCAGTGGATCCCGAGGGGCACTCCAATTCGATATCTCGGTTGCCAGGTTGGCATTGATATCTCTCCCGAGCAGCAGCTCGCCCCGCTTCTAAGTATTCGGAAAGAAGCTTCTATATTGGAGCTCGGCGAGGCTCTCCTTAGCAGGCAGGCTGCTGGTGGCGAACCAGATACTTCTTGCCACCATGTAGTACATCACTTCGTGCTGGGCCTTTTCTCAGGCATGTATTGGCCACGTACAACGATTGATCTGGATTCTCTTATGGGCCGGAAGTCATGGGAGCCCAACTAGGGCCAAGGTGGCATGGAGAGTGATTATTCAGCCACGTCGCACGCGGGGGCTAGGCCTCATCAACCCGGCTGTCCAGAGCCACGCCCTGCTGGGCAAGTTGATTGTAAGAGCCCTGCTTCCAGGTGGTGAGCCCCGGAAGGATTTCCTATTGGCCCGGATTGCAGCCCACACTACGAGTCTTGGGGGCCCTTTGGCACAGAGTACCAGATGAATCTTCACAGAGATGCGAGCCCGTGGTTTTAGCCTGGCAGTTTACTTCATGCTTGGGAGCACCTTAGCCCTGCCCTCAAACAGATAGCTCCAGTTGCCTCAGAGGAACGACTAAAGGCAACCTTTGGTCTGGAAACACCCCCTCCCCCCGATCCGGTTATCCAGTGGCCACATGCTAGGGGCCCCACCCCATGTTTCTTGGGGTGCCTTGAGCATGAGACCAGCCAGGTCTCTTAGAGATTGTATCGCCCATAGGCAATTACCTCCGGAGGTGGAGGAGAGAGGCCTGACAGGGATCCAGGGTAG
This sequence comes from Cibotium barometz, assembly GCF_041138505.1. NCBI lineage: Eukaryota > Viridiplantae > Streptophyta > Polypodiopsida > Cyatheales > Cibotiaceae > Cibotium > Cibotium barometz. Next base: position 43,136,341 of record NC_141067.1, on the reverse strand, counting down.
AGATAGAATCAGCATCGACATCAACTCAGCTATCCCTCAGGAGTAGCTGACTCCCCCCAACGTACCCCCCCCCTAGTGTGGCTAGACATGTTTACCAGACACGATATCCTAGTGGCGGTCCAACAGAGCAGATGAGGACAGTGGTCTTCTCACTTTCTCTATTGCATCCCATGGCATAATAGAGATATCTAAGTTTCCTTTGGAGAACTTCAGTGGCTGTACCTTGCATAGGGTGAGGGTGATTGATTTTCGGGCACGGGAATGGCATATAGATCCAGCACGCGCCAAGGTGGCCAGGGAGAGATTATGACGGCTATGGATCTGGGAGTGCCGACTTCACGCGCCTTCAGTGGGACCCAGGAGAGTGGACTTGCCATGATCCAACGGATCGGGAGGACTCTGGATGGCCCCCTTCTTTGCATATACTCCACGGCTAGGCCGCAGGATCCAAATGCCTGATATAGATGGCACACCGACCGCAGGATCCAAATGCCTACGATAGATGGCGCACAGACAACAGCAACACATTGGCAATCTCAGGGCCTCCCACAGCCATTCCTCCTCGATTTCTGGAAGAGACTATGGGACAGCTTTGGGCCTAGAAAGATCACCCTCTTTCGTTGGTTGATGGCACATACTTGGTTAGCAGTTGGAGGTCAGCCAACAACTTGCCCACGGTGCGGCCACCCCCACGAGTCTTTAGAGACATTGCCCTTGGGATTGCTTGAAGGCTCAGCAAATTTGGCAGGGGTTCTCCGCATCTTCGCTATGGACAAGTCATCGACCCGGATCATTACATGGGGCACTGTCACTTGGGCCATGGAGGCTGGAGTGGTCAGGGCTTCTGAGGAGGATGGGGGAGGGCTAGGCCTTCAAGTCTCTCACCATCGTATTGCAGCAATACCAGACACAGCCCCACCTACACGCGACTGGCGACCAGGCTCATGCCAGAGATGGGAGATTTGCAGTAGCATAGCAGCCTAGTACATTTGGCATGCTAGATGCAGCAAGGCCATCGAGGGTACTCAACGTCCGCCGGCTAAGACCATCAAGAGCATATGGCTTAATATCATTCACACCCTCCGCAGTCAGTGGGGAAAGTTACAAGGGAGGCTCTGACCGCATGCAGAAGCAGCCGGAAGCTTTCTTGAGGCTTTGAAGGCTTGGCCCTTTCCTCACAGATAGAGGCAGTAACCCCATTTGGCATTACAGACCACCTGTGTGGTTGTTCCCCCCCCTCCCCCTGTATGAGATGGCCTTCTCCTCACAGAACGACCAGCCGGAGGAGAAGCATCTCTTTCCCCTTATGATCATGTGATTCCCGCCCTTAAATGAGTCGAGTCTATATTTAGCCCTTCGTGGTTGTATATAGCCCTCCGTGGGTGTTTTTTCTTTAACTAATAGAAGGATCTTTTTCCCAGAAAAAGATCCTGGCGCTGGCCGCAACCTGTCTGAAGCAATCGGTCTCCCAGAAAGCAAAGATGTTGTCGAGAATGCTCCGATCCCAAACGAAACCCGTCTGTGTGCCATGAATCAAATTGGGGAGGAAGGATTGCAGCCGCCGACTGATGGCCTTCGCCAGAATTTTGTAGGCGGTCCCTAGGAGGGTGATGGGTCTCCATTGCCGAATCTCCAATCTGTCACCACCCTCCTTGGGAATCAAACGGATCAATCCCTCTAATAGCCGCTCTACAATGGCCTCATGATCATAATCTCATGGAAGGCAGCTTTGAAGCCACCTTCCATGAGATCCTTGTGTCGGAGAAATAAGGAGACCGGAAGCTCGTTCTCTCTTCGGCATTTGCCCCTGGGTACTGCTGTCATAGCCTCCGCCAACTCCTCTGCAGTGAAGGGAGTCAACAGGAAATTCCAGAGAGCAGGAAGAACCACCTCTCTCGTATGTCGCCAAACCAGGTCTTGCACATCATCCAGCACCTGCGAAGATAGGGGGCCCGTGAGGAGGAAGCGGAAGAAATTTGTGGCGATGGCTCACATGGGAGGGATCTACAACAATGGATCCATCCTGGCCTCGCAACTTGCAGATACCATCCTTCTGCTTGTCATTGTAGATCCACTTGGTATCTCAAAGAAATCCCCGCCGATGAACCTGTCTCCCGCTGTAATTTCACCAGTCAGTGTGGAATCTTTGGTTGAACACAATGCTAATCAATACACTTAAATACATTGAGATTTAATGGGCAATGAGCAGAATACAAGATGTAATTTGCTAAATTGACAAGAGACGCACAATGAGCCAGAACAGCCGGCCCCTCCCTCAAATAATGTGTACTGATCTTGGGAGAATCAAGTACATAGTGTCATGGGCATTTCTGACCAGATTTCCCTACCAATGCAAACGAATACAATATTGCAAACAATATGTTGTCAGTGAAAATCTTCAACTCACACTACCCTCTCAAGTGCCCATGTTCCCTATCATCTGCTCTCTATTGTTCCACCCACGCATAGAAGAAACAATCTTCAAGAGAGCACAGAGGACAAGAGAACACTACATAGGGTATGTTGAACATGGAGTCCTGCGCCTCCCTCTTGCTACTTGCTTCCATAATTGAGCATTAAAGCTTCCAATTGCAAGTAGAATCAATGTCAGCACAAGTCTTCGTGATGGAAGCATTTGGAATGTTGAAATCTTCAATTTGTCGTGATGCTTCGCGACAAAACTCTTCAAGTGGATGTGGGGAACCTGAGAAAGCTTCCCCAATGGTTCAATTTAAGAAAAAGAGGCTAAAATTACGGTTTTCAGCCAAAAGACAAGAAATTATAGCAAATAAAAGGATTGTTTTGCTGAATTTGAGCCATTGGGAGTGTGTAGCAGAGTGATTATGGCCTCGAAACACTCTTGGAAGCTTGGAAAACACTTAAACAAGCTTGGATATGGTGTAAGGAAGAAGAAAATGCAAAAAATACGAGGTGCCAACTTCTAGAGAGAAGGGAGAAGAGAGATGATGAGTTGTTCACCCTGGGTGTCAGGCAGAGAGGGAAAGACAATTGGGGTCCAAGCCGGAAATGACACATGGCTGGTTGCTCTCTTTGAACAAAGGGGATAAGGTCTAGGCGGTGGACATTGAGCTTTGTCCGCCTCGGGACAACAGTGTGTGCGAACACAGGGTTGGTCATAATTATAAGTGAGTTTTCATCGCCCAAAACTTAATAAAGTGTGTACACACTCACTTATACATTAATAAAGTGTGTACACACTCACCAATACTTACCACCTGTCAAATGCCACAACCATGTCAGCAAACAATTTCATATGCACGGTTCATAGGCAGGCGTCCCCTTACCCAAAACTACACATTGGTCAAGCAAGCATGAAAACAGCATGCAAATTCAATTTGCAAGCAAGCACATAAAGATTGGTCAAGCAAGCATGAAAACACCATGCAAATTCAATTTGCAAGCAAGCACATGAAAACAGCATGCAAATTCATCGCCCAAAACTTAATAAAGTGTGTACACACTCACTTATACATTAATAAAGTGTGTACACACTCACCAATACTTACCACCTGTCAAATGCCACAACCATGTCAGCAAACAATTTCATATGCACGGTTCATAGGCAGCCGTCCCCTTACCCAAAACTACACATTGGTCAAGCAAGCATGAAAACAGCATGCAAATTCAATTTGCAAGCAAGCACATAAAGATGCTATGCAATTGGTCAAGCAAGCATGAAAACAGCATGCAAATTCAATTTGCAGGCAAGCACAAAAAGATGCTATGCAATGCAACATTGATATAGACAATCCCCCTTCATAAGACTATACCAAAATAGATGTATTACAGGCATGTACACAAGGTACCAAATCCAATGGAACAATCCTCCAGGCATTTTCGAACATGTACACATAGGCACAAGTCCCAATGGAAAGCCAAATCCACAAAATCACATGAGTGGCATCAATCCCCTGCATAACAGACATGGACGCTTGTCCAATGTATACACATAATGAGAAAGCACGCGTGGACAGTTGGGTGGCGAAACGGTGACACCCACCTAGGTCCAAAAAGAGGCTCTGGCATGGTATATGTACTCCACCCTCTGCTCCTCAAGGAGCTGAGCTCTATACGGGTGGCAGCCAATTGGGCCTCAATCCACGGGCTACCCGGTGAGCTCTCTTGAAGCAGATGCAAGGAAGCGAGATTCCCACGGATGCTACTCTCCTGCTCTTGGAAGCTAGCCAATCTCCTCTGCGCTACCTCCTGTAATAAACTAGCCAATCTTCTCTCGGAACTGTTGATCTCTCCAAGGTGCCTATGGTGGCTGATCCTGAGTGAAAATCCAACCTCTCCCAAATCTCCTCTATCCTACTGCATATATCGGAGTCCTATATGAGGCTGTCAGGGATCCGGGTGCTCAAATGTATGTCCTATTTCTAGGGGAGGATAACCAATGCAGGATCGAAGAAAGTATTGCCTACCAAAATACCAATCATGCCACCATGTCCACAAGCCCACTCATCTACATAGAGCCAGTCTAATATGGACAAGTTAGAACATGTACTCCTGTCGGATCTCTTGAAGCACAGATTCTCGGGACTACCACCCGACTCCGATAAATACCAAGGATCCTGTCTCCTCAAAGCCAAAATCAACTCCTCCCAAGCCAAGTACTCTATGCCAGAAACTGTAGCCATGCCACCTCCGGGGTCCGGACTGTCGAACCACGTCTCCCGAAAATTATCAGTACATATGGCAGAAAACGCTTTTCCGACTCCAACATGTTAAAGTCCCCACACACACACCAGAAATTTGCCTGTGGGAGAGACTGGCGAACTGTGCTCCAGAAAGTGGCTCTGCAAAGCTGCGGCATTCGACGTATATACATTCACAAAGCCCACTCTGTCCTCTCCAATCTTGATGGTCACCTACTTTGCTCTCCTAGTGACGATGGTGCCTGAGTCGACCACTACAAGCAATAGCTACTCACTAAGGGAAATGCATATTCGGGTTTACCTAAAACGGTTCAAGGCAAACAACACACAATTCTCCTTGTACGGGCATGCAAGGGTTAAGTGTCCAAAAACACTTACAATAAATTGCAAAAAGCACCAACTAAAGTTTACTTGGCTTCTCTTTGCCAAGTTCGTCATGAAGCCAAAAGAAGTATATCCTCACCATATCGATAAGATATCCTGAGATATGTCTCCATATAGCTTGCCTTTAATCTTGATTATATAATCCACAATATCCATATGGAAAGAGTGCTAAACATGGGTACATAAAGCCAACTCCATACTTCCACAATAAATTATGTGAATCCATAAACCCTTAGACTAAGTTGTCTCCTGGTTATACTCTTGACACATGACTGCTTCCATAAGTGAATAGGTTGGCCATGCTTAATAGCAATGATGGTAAGTGTGGTCCCTACTTGAGATCGTTTCTTTTCCGCATTGATGAAAGAAAGCCTGTACTCTGATACCAATGTAATTCACTTGTCCAAGGAACTAAGGACTTTGACACACTTTTAAATACAATCAAATGCTTACTTAACATTTAAACATGAAACATGGCCACAACCTTGACATATTTCCATAATCACTTTGCATAAAACATAGAAACTGGAAACATCCACCGAAAGCTGAAAATAGACACTTGCACATATGACGCTACACTAGGGCCGGAATGGACCGACCCACCCCCTCCCCTAGGATAATTTTATTACCAAGGAGTATTTCAAATATGTACAAGCTTTGAGGGCTCACCCATAACAGGGGTTCTTGCCGGATTATCGATATACAATTGCCAATTGCCAAACTACACAAGCTATCACCAAAAGCCCCAAAATAAACCATGCATGTGCATAAACCTTCCCTTCCCATGAGGGTACTGATTTTCCCCATCACCTCAGATCTTCAAGATGCCATTTGTGATAGAAAAACTCCGCTGAAGCTGATAATACTTTTACATATACAATATATCCAAAACACCCATGAAATGCAAGCTCGGGCAGCCACAAAACTGGTGTAGAAACAGTCCACGCAGCTTTAGACACCATCTCGGGCACCATGAACAAGTCGGGCAACACCATGTGCAGCTACAAACACATCAGGTAGCGCTACAGGCAGCCAAAACAGGTCAGACAACACCAATAGAGCTGGTACATCAGGTACATAATCTGGTACAGCAGGTACAAAATCTGATACAGCATGTACATGGGCTGGTACAGTAGGTACAAAAGCTGGTACAGCTGGTACAGCCCTCAAATCAGCCGGTACAATAGGTACATAGGTTGGTACAGCAATTAGGGCAATCGGTGCAGCCAGTAAAACCCATCATAAAGGGTGCCAATAGTGCGAGAGAAGTGGTTGCAACAGAAAACAGCATTGATCACGGTGTATGAGCAATCAACATGGTAGAGGCTAGTTTGCAACCAGAGAGCCTCTTCTAAATGAAGAGAAAGGACTCCAATTTATAGATTTGGGCCTCCCATGAGCTAGAATGGCAAGTAAAAGCTATAATAACGATTGTAAAGATGAGGTGACAAGTGTGAGGCCACTTGTCTCACTTTGATCCACTGTCTTGCCACATGTCCAATTTAAGAGATGATTCCTCCCATAAACTTCATCTCTAAAAATATCTCAACTCAAAGACTTTCTATCAAAGGTGCTTCAGCAGGTCCCCCCATTTTCCTAGCTTACAGATGTAATGACGTGAACAAAATTTCCATTCGGGGTTGTCCAAAAATAGTAACCCTCAAGGAGTGTGATCCTTTGTATTCCACGATAATCCCCCATTCCCAAAGCTTGTACTTTCCAAATATTTAGACGTCATGGAGTCCACCAGACCCCTTTCATACTGCGACATGTCCAAGTTGGTGATAGTGCAAGCGGTAATGTCCACATAGCTTACCATCCAAGCATCAATCCCTACGCGAAGAGTACAAGATTTAAAAAAAAGGATCACATGACAATGGAGTGGATAATGCATGCAGTAGGAGCTTCCGCCACTAGGAGGTTGAGCATTCGGCATTGAGGTAAGTCCCCTAACAGCCCTTGCATCAACAAGATTAAACATAAAGAGCTTCAAGGAATAAGGCGTTGGGATATGAATCAAAAAATAGATAGCCTGAAGCTTATTGAAATATGTGACCTTGTGGTCTAACCTCTAACCACAGGAAAACCCATTTCTAGAACAACAAATGGGGAGTAAATATGGACCAGATTCAAGTGCAGTTACACCGTTATCACATAGCAGACAGATCATTCACCCAACTCGATCATGAGAGATACAAAAACTAAAAAACAAAAGATCACCACCAAAGGCCACTTTATGCAAGGCTCTCTCACATGCAGCTAGAATAACTTCATATGGATCCATAAAAGAGAAATTCGAAACCATGACAGCTGAAAGTGCATCCATTTTATTAAAATATGACAGGTATATTTACCTTCAGCATAATGATATCAAACAAAGTCTCATTGTCATGAGCTGAAACATAATTTATCTGCAAAAACAAGTCACAAAAGTTCATATCCACTTCATCTGCTAGCTGCAACACAAGTAGAGCATGCAAGAAACTACTAATCTAGAAAAAACACCATTAATAAAAGCAAAAGCAGATGTCAAGATATGAGATAAACTCCTTTCTTTGAAATCTTTGAATAAAAATCAAAGTGAAAATACTAAGGTACACAAAGTCCTGGATGTAAATCCAAAATCATTCCAGAATTATTGATGCCAAATTAAAGATGAAAACAGGGATTCATCCTGAGAACTTATTGCAAGATGAAACTAAAGATGAAAACAGGATTCAATCCAGGGAACTTATTGCAAGATGAAAATTGAAATAAACATTAGACAGTATGAGCCTCGGTAGAGGATGATGGAGCGGCTGCCATGGAGTCCCCCTGGAGGTTCAAAGACCAGAAGTTGCCGAAACTTCTGAATGGAGACTGCCCGAAAGTTGAAAGCACCTATCCAGGGAGACGGAGAAGAGGATAGGTGGGGATTTGGGGAAGAGAGCGCCGCGGGGGGGGGGAAGGAGCAAGATGAAAAGGCTAGCGGGAGGGGCACCCGCAAGGATAAGGAAGAGGCACAGGGGAAGGTGAGGGGCAGACAGGCAGATGGCGGAGGGGGCGCACCACAGGGGGGGATGGAGGCCAGGGCAGCTAAAGGAGAGGGAGGTCTCAGATGGTTGCCACAGGGGAAGGCGGTGGTGGTGAGGAGGGAGGCGGCAAAGGACAGGAAGGCAGCAGGCAGCAGGGAAGGGGCGGCGAAGGAAGGGAAGGCTGGGAAGGAAGCACAGGAGGGGAAGGTGGGTGGCACTGGGAAGGGCCGGTGAAGGTGGGGGGGACTGCGCACAGAGGACGGGAGGGCCCTGAAGCAATGCTGACGGCAGGATAGGGCTGTGCACAGGGGTCGCCAGGGGGGGGGGGGGGGGGGGAGGGGGGGTTACGAACCGGGGGAGCTCCAAGCTCTTGATCGAGGTTCCCCAAGGCCGTTAGGGTCAGGATAGACATTACACCACCTACCTGGCACTTTTCCCCTATGCTCATGAGAGTATAAAGAAAAATCTCCTTCATTGGAACTCCAAGAAGCTCGATCTGGTGTCTAGAGCCCTGATGCAGGTGTTGCTTGTTACAGCTTGGTATGTCAATTGTTGTTGGTGCTATGACCATGGATGCATTAGACAATTGTGAAGAAAGAAAGAAAGTTATATTAACGTCTACGGAAGACCCCAAGGGCCTATGAGAGAGATCTACAACTTCTTATGGTCAAGGCTTGATGGCACATCAAATACCAAGGCCAGAATTGCTTGGGAAGCTATTATCCTTCCGGAGCATGAAGGGGGAATCATTGATCCACAGATCCAAGGAAAATCTCTGCTTTGCAAGCTAGTGGTTAGAGCGTTCCTTCCTGGTACTCAACCCTAGAAGGACTTCTCCATGTGTCATATTCTTAGATGTGTCCCTCAGAGTGGTGGTGACTAGAGGCATAGCACATGTTTTATTTTCTCTGAGGCAAATTACCGCCCCCCATCCTCACCACTAGTTTCTTCCATCATCCGGTCTTTGGGATAGTATGAGGATATTTTTATGTTATAGGCTCCCAGCACACCAGATGAGCCTGACAGGCAGCCAATTAGTGGGACAACCTTATTAAAGAGGATCTTGGCAAACCCCCGGGTGTAGCAGGATATATGCAGTGGCCAGGCTGGGAGAAATGTGCTGCCACAATACTTGACTGGAAGATCTTTAAAAGTCTTCTAGAGGATCAGAGAGACATCTACCCAGCATCTCACAGGGAGTCATCAAAGAATCAAAGAATTACACAGATTGATGCAGCTATACCTAAACATTGGATCATTGGTACATTCTTAGATGAACATCACCACTTGTGGTTGGGGGTTTTTTAAGGGACAAGTGTGCACCTTCAGGTGATGGGATTCCCGAAGCCAAAGGAGGAAGGGATTGTTGCCTTCTACTCCATTCAGTCTAGATGGATGGAGAGATGTGATGTAGAGGTGATCACATCTCGCTTTGTGATTCATCAAATGAGAGTTGTGGGCCACTGTGGGAAGCGTTGATATACTGACCCTTCCCCAGTGATGGTTACTCATGCTTCGTGGTGCCTATGGCTATATGGTGGATGCCCTATTAGATATCCACATCAGGACCTTGGTGAGTGGGAATGGACTGATGCCACTAACCTCATGAGGAGCATATCTTTCTTCAGTTACACCGTACATAGTGCCAGGTTGCTCATGCTTGGATAGACCAGAGAGTACCTACTCTTAGGCCTCACTGGGAGGCGTATGACATTACACCCCCCATTCAAAGGAGAGACTAGCAGAGACTCTAGCACTCGTACAGGAGGAACCAGGTATCACAAAGGATCTGGGTATCTATAGCCCAGCTCTTGGATAGATTGAGGAGTGATCATACCTATATTACTCGGGGTGTTATTGCGTGGTTGACTAAGTCTGGCCCCCCACAGTATCTAAGGCAGCATAGTGCCCCCAATTGGATGAGATCACCCTACCTTTTTGTTAGAAGTCTCCTTCCAAGAAAAAATAAAGAAAACAAAGAGGTCGTCAAACTGAAGAAAAAAGCAGTGTGGACAGGGTTCAAGTTCACCAATAAAGCAATAATCATCTTCAAATCACAGGTATGCAGCAGTCAAAACCCTAAATCATCTAGTAAGAGATTAACAACAAATCATTTTAATCAACAGTAGCCCTAATATCAATAAAGAGCTCTCCAACCAAAGAATGGCCTTTTCTTGCACAACTCTTTCCTCAAGAACGTCCATTGGCTACCTCCACAATTTGTGGCTTCTACACTGCTAGAGCATTCTCCTTCTTGCCCAGCATTTTCCATGTGGACCAATAAATTCTCCAAGGCTTGTACCCATTTCTGGCCTTCCACCTTAACAGTTACAATCAATGCCTTAGGGCGTCAGTGGGACGCCGGGCGGTGCGTTGGGGGCATTTGCTGCTCACGAGGACATGGGGAGCTCCAACCAAATTCTAAACCACGAGACATGATACAATTTATCAGCGTGTCATAAAACTTAAAGAGAATGGTACTGTTTCCTTATTCAAGGGCTACATTTAACCTTCTCCTACCGGTTTAGCACCATTAAGCCATTCTTAAGCAAAAACAATATGTCCATTGAAAGTTGTAGAATAGAAACTTGAAAAAGCATTAGTCCTTTCAAAAACTTTGACTTACTGTCTCTTCTGGACTCGCAGCATATGCAACTGGTCTTCCATCATGAGTAAGGACCTCCTTACCTTTCACCTACCCAAAAGGAACAACGTATGCCCACTTATAGAGCACATATCAAAAGCTTAACCCCTTGTCCGTGACTAATTTGGAATTAATACATCAAATGAAAGCATATTCCTTATGTATGCCTGAATATATGTAGTTTACACTTGTATTTCTATTCGTGCAGTGGACAATGCAAATTTCTATTGATCTGACCAAAGTCTTAATAGCATACCTCTTTCCCAACATAATTAATGAAGGAGAAATCCTTTAAGTTTCCAGCAAGGCCAACCTAATAAAACACTTATCAAATAAGAGTCTTCACAACATCAGAAATAGTGATCGCCACTAGCAGATTACAGCATGCATACCAGAGAATACAGAAGCTATTCACTACAGGCTATACCGAATACATCTAGCAAGGTATATCATATATACTAGTCCAGTATAAATATTTGCAAATCCTCCCATAAACGAGAGAAAAAAGAGAAGGAAGAGTTGGGGGTAGGTGTGTAAGGTCTTACGAAATACATACACGAATCCAATCAGTGGTAGCAGCCAAAGCGATTCTCATAGCTTCCTCATCGCCTTGATGAAGGTCATTTGGCTACAACCCAAAAAACAACAACGCTTAGTCAGAGAGAACCTTACGAGACTTGCAAAGAAACTGAATTGGTTTAGAACAGGTAGCTGTCAGCATGCAAAAATTGTTGACTTCAACATCTATAAAGGATTGCAATACTGCACCAGCAATTTCTAAAAACACACAACAAGTTCTATAAAAGATTCGATCAAGAGTAATCATTCCACAAAATCTAGAGGATCGTTCCTTGAAAAAGGAATTCAAATGAATTTTCTAGGCTATCCTTAATAGCCTCAAAGAAAGAAGCATAGAATCTGTGTGAAAAATTAGTACTCTCCTTGGCCACAGCAGCCCATCCTTGGTCATTCCACCTCAAGGAAAGAGGGGGCAGAGACGTTTCTGATTGAGGTTCTAAAATTATTAAATACCTCCTGAAATAAGCAATGGTACAAGGCATTATAGAAATTGAATCAAGCTCAAATCCCTGGACAAATCATGATCTGGAGCTCGCTGCCCCTTGCACAGCAGCCCCTCCCCTCCCATTGAGCCCTGTGCACACTCCCCTTGTTGTGTGCTAGCTCTCCACCACCATTTCACATCCACGCCCCCTGCTTCCCTGTGTCCTACGCTTTGTGCAGCCTCCCCTCAACCCCAGGGTTTTTCCTGGTGGCGCTACTTCTGCCCACTTGCCACCCCTGTTGCCCCCATTACCTCCCACCAGCGCCGACTTCCTCTCTGCCACCCTGCTTCGTTTTTCCGCTTCTTCTCGCTCTGTTCCCTGGCCTCACACCATGCTTCGACCCTGGTTAGCCTCTACCCGCTCCAATCCCTCCTCCCTGCCCTGTATCTTCCCATCTCTTCCCCCCACCCCCCCACTCCCGCGGTCACCTCATCACCCTCCCCATTTTGTCTCATCGCCCTTTTTCCCACTCGCTTCCTACTGCTCCTTGGTGCGCTCACACTTTTGGCAGCATCCCTTTCTCTTCGTGATGCAGATTCATAAAACATTTCTCGTTGGGCGGTGTCGGAAATAAACTTTAGTGATGGATGGTGTGAGTTTGAGGAGTGCATGGGCCTTGTATGTGTGTGCACGTGTGATAAATGAAAGCTTATTTGTATGGTGTAATTGATCAAAGGTTATGTGTTTATTGGTTATTTGATGAGTGACATTGTAAAAGGCAAAAGATGTAGATTCCTAGCCACATTGGCTAGTTAAAAGAATCATCAGTGAGTAAGAGAATTCACATTTGATTCAGAGATTCTAGAAGGTAATTTATGGAGGTTTGATAGAGAGTTTGATGGTCCTTGAGAGCTATAAATTCATGTAGTCCCAAACTAATTTCAAGAGTAAATTCGCAATGAGATTAGACTCTTGTTTTATGCTAATTATTGCGTCCAAACAAGTGTGATTAGTCATGGCGCTAATCATTTGTTATGAACCACCCTAGCTTTTCAAATTTTTAGTTGGTATAAAAGCCCCTAGGGCTGGTCTTAGTGAGTGATTATGGTTTTCTTAAGTGTTGTCATCTCTGGCAAAAAAAATAGCTCAAATTAGAAGTCGTCATTCCCTCCATTTCTTTTACAAGGTTAGGAGCCTACTTATTCAACTAGGTTAATTGAGAGATTAGAGCAGGAAAGAGAGAGAAACCAAGAAAGAAAGAAAGATATATTAAGGTCTTCAAAAGACCCATAGGGCCTATGAAACCAAAAAGGTAGAACAATGTATCTATGATGAATACTCAACCATGGAAAAGAAAAATTGTGTGAAACTAGGTACATAAGCAAAAGTATCCATGTGATGCTACATGGTGAAAATGTGTGGTCATACGGTGATACCATCCTCAACACTCAAAACAGCAATAGCATCTCCCCTCTATAGTGGGAGCCGTTCAAGACTAGAGCTTACCTTGGCTATGCCAAAACATGTGTCGTCGTGGGTACTTTGCCATAGAGCCACAAAGCGACTTCTGGTGTGGATGCTCTTGCCCGTCTTTCGCATCCTCTCCCCGTTGTCACACCGGATATTTTCCATGGCTATGGGACTGAAGACAAAGCTTCAATCACCTTAATGGTGGTGAGGAGAAGGTGGCCTATACCATGGATCCATCCCACAAGTGCTGGAAAGACATGGGAAGCTTATGCAAGAGAGATCCTACAATCAAACCTATCTAAACAAGTATGCATCAAGCTATGCAAAGGTTCAATAGAACTCATGCAAGAGAGTAGGGAGAAGAGGGAAGAGAGCTCACAAGAATTCTATTACAAGGGAATGAATGTGTATTGCCTCAGTGTTCACACTTGGCCGGCCATAACTTAAAAATGGTCCATGGCCACTATTTCTACCTTTAAGCACGTATGTACACCAAGTCTGTCACTTCCCTATTTGGCATTCAGCACAGGGTAAGGCAGCTTCATAAAATCCAATGCTGTGTGGCTTCCATTACTTGTGAGAAAGACCTTACGGTAGGATGGGTGATGAAACCATTTAACCGGCATAGTGGTTAACATAACTCCCTTCCTTATGGTGATCGCATGCTTGCGTCACCAAGCTCAGGTGGTGAAGATGTTGACAGTTCCAAAGAGGTGTGAATAATTGAAGAGGTAGTTGATGAAGTTGTCTTGCGAAGTTTAGTGGTAAGCAAGAGACCAATCCACAAGCTTTGAGGCCTGTTGGAGATAGAGTTTGGTTGGCCCTTGAGGTAGGAAGCTTGTCGAGGCTATATGCTACATGTAGTGTAGTGTTGGCGTAGGAATGCTTGATGTGAGGCCTCATCTCCGGCCTTGGGAGTGGTTTGGGCCCGTACATAGAAGGAAAAAGGGCACATGGCTTTGCTTGACGATTTATGTGCTAAGACCACCTTCATTCACTTGATTAGCTATGACTGATGGTGGTCGAAAATTCTTGGGTGTGGCAAGGTATGGTTTCCACATCTCATGGTGGTACTAGAGATTGGGCTTCTTGGTTGCTTGTTGCATCTTCAATGGTAAGGTTTTTGTTGCAATGGTGAAGATAGTTGAAGGAAAGGCAAATGAAGGCACAAGGAGCTGTCTCCTCTCAAAATCTTTGGAGGTGCTTGCATCATTGAAGGGGAACCAAGCGATTGGTAATACCATGGAATAGGCTTTCGCCCACCACGGCTCCCCCATCCACAAATGTACCTGGATGACCACGCTTGGTGCAAGCATTAGCTATTGTCAGTGCCTATTGATGCAAGATGTGCATGTGAAGTATGAAACCCTTATTGCTCTGCAGGCTGAAGGTTTCCCCGTGGGTGTTCTCCTTCATGTGATAGCTCCAACTGTCTGCTTTCTTCAACTCTTATTGCTGCTTCTCTCTACATTTTTTCACTTTGGTTGAGAGAAGATTCAATGGCTTATGGGTTGCTGGCAAGAATGGGTTGTTCAAAAGAATGGAAATTGGCCCATCGAGAACCACCACTTACGTGCACCAATTCACGGAATCTAGGCAATGGGTCTTACCCATGGACTAGGCTTTCCTCCACCATGGTCTCCCCATCTAGAAATGTACCTAGAAGGATGTCATGGCAAGGGTATGATGCATGCACACTTTGTTGTGCTTTGGCATGTAGTCATCGACCGTGTCTGAGAAGAACCATAAGCAGCCCCTTGAAGACTATTTCATTAACTCGCTTTTGACCCCTTTGGCATACTTGTGTTCCTTGTGCACGGAGATTGTCCTTAGGTTTAGGCATGTGCTCATATGTTTTTTGTGAAGTACACGGCTCAAAATGGGCAAAAAGAAGGACTCTATGAAGAGAGAGGACTTCAAACAACGTGAAGAGAAGCAAGCATCAAAAGATTTTTATTGAACCCATTTTAGAGAGCTTGAGAGTAGGGTGTGACTTAATAGCAGAAACACAAAGGTGTAATGACAAGAGGAAGAAAAAAACATTGTTCTTGATCACACGTTCTGAGTTGGGCAGCATTGACGTAAAGAGGTGTAAGAATGGATCTACAAGCTGTGTAGGTGTCGATGTGAAGAAGATGTAGGCGTACCCACATTCTGATGCGCCTTGAAGCTTCACTTGCCACGGATCTTTAGTTTGATGGGCTTGGGAAGCTTCTACTTACTTGGGGTCTTTTTACATGCATTCACTACCTATTTTTCTTTTTTCTTCTCCTTTTCCTTTCCTTCCCTTCCCTTCCCTTCTCGGTCGAGAGGTGTGACACTCTCCCATTATCACAGGACCTCACGCCGGCTCAGTTTTACCACCTTGAGCACCATATCACAACGGCCCCCATGAGGGATGTATTAGGGTGATAAGAGAGCTCTCTGCTCATGTACCTAGATCAGATTTTATAGTTCTAGCTTTTTGTTATCTTTCTTTATTACTATTTTGTACCCAGGATGATGTACCTCATGGATATGATGTAACCTTTTTGTCTCATAGGTCATTTTGGCCTTTTGAAGACGTTAATACAACTTTCTTTCTTTCTCTCTCTTAGAGTTCATGAGGCTCGTAGAGTGGGCAAGTGGACTATCTACATAGCTGGTAGGGTCATTTCACTGAGCGCCGTCCCAAATAGGGACGCAGGGTCAATGAGACCAAACACCTGAGGTTAGCAAAATGGAACTGCAATGGCACCTTGTGGTCAAATCGAGGAGGTTTGAGCAAGATTCTCACAGGCAAGGATGTCATTTTCTATAGTGAGACTCATCAGATCCTTGAGAGGGGCTTACCACACATAGCCGGGCATGAGTGGGAATCAACCTTCCGAGGCGAGACACACACATCAAGAGGAGTACTTGGCTCAGAAAGGGAAGCTGTCCTTTTTAAATCCCATCTCCAACAAATTCTCAACATCGTCCGGAAGGACAAGGATGCACGGTATCTTTGGGTGCGGTGGCTACGGCGTAGCGATGACAACATCATCCACATTGCTGTGTGTTATTTTATTTTTTATTTTTTTCAAAAAGCAGACTTCTATTAAGTATGAAAATTTAAAACCGGATGTCCCGATGGCCCTCCTCCAACGCCCTCACTTAATAGGTACTAGCACCATGGAATACCTCATGGGATCTCCGGCTTTGGCACACCTTCTCCCCGACTTCTCCATCCCGCCACCCCCTATGACGATAACCATGCCTACCTCTCTTTCACTCTTACCTACACACCACCCTTCTCTCTGCCACCACCCCCCATCCCACATTACACCCAGGTCCATTTTGATCACGAGCTTGACCTTGTTTACTCCAACCACATCTACCACCAACTCCAGGATGTGGAACGTACTATCTCCCTACCCACCCTCACTTCACTGTCAAAATATCCAACGGAGATGAAGACAAGATCTGAAAACACTAGAGCAAGTGCACATTAGAAAAACGCAAAGAAGAGAGAGAGAGAGAGAGAGAATGAAATGAAATGAAATGATATATTAGCGTCTCTAAGAGGCCATAGTGGCCTATGAGACCAAAACTGAGAGTACATCTCAAGTTGGTGTCTCATCAAAGAGAAAAACTAAATGAGACTAAAAAGTACAATCAAATAATTGTCCTACAGTTATAAGACTAGAACTGTAAGACTCCGAGATGATACTGAGTAGCAAATACTGGAAAATACTGAAAAATGTATATCAAGTAGATCCATGTATGCTGATCAGTTGAAGTGTTGCCCTCTCCTTAGATCAAGTATCTCCGCCATGGGGCTGTCTAGAATGGAGAGGTCGGCCCTAGTGTAAATATACAGATAGGAGATGACTGCTAACACCCCCTCTCAGCTCCTGGATGTGGAACCAACCCCAGTGAGCTGGAGTGCCGCCAGAGCATAGCCTGAGATAGAGACTTCGTGATGAAGAGGTCCACCGCACTGTCCTCCGTCGAACAGAACTCTAGCAAGATGTCATCAGCAACAATCTTCTCACAAACAAAATGCCTCTTGATAATCGTGGATTCCACCAGTGGAGACCCAATCCCGCCAAATAACCTCTGCAACCTCACCACCTCGTAAGCAGCACCACAAGCAGCCCGGTACTCTGCCTCTGTCAACGACAAGGCAATAGTTGGCTGCCTCCTCCTGCTCCATGAAACCGCTCCTGAGCCGAGGGAAAAACTGTAGCCTGATGTCAAGGTCCTCGTGTCTCGCTCTCCTCCCCAATCTGAGTCACTCCATCCTTGGAGTCTGACTCCATCTATCAATCCCCCTCCTGTGTAAAAGAGTCCAAGATCCTTCGCATGCTGCAGAAACCACAAGATACACAATCCTGTCTCCCAAAGAGTCCTCTACAAACATGAGCTCAACAGCCTCATCAGGAAGCTCCCATCCAATCTGATACTCAGCAACCAAATCAATGAACCATTCTCCTTCCGAGTCAAGGAGGCATTATACTGCTTACAAGGATCAACAACTATTACGGTGGGATGCCAAGTCCTGGAAACCTGAAGACCACCCAACGCCTTCGAAACCTGTAAACCACCCCCTCTGAATCCAGAACCACAAAGCCTGGAGAATGTGCAACATCCACCTTCTCCTGCAAGTAATCAACTACCACCTGCATGGCCTTCCAATAGGTCCTCGTGGAAAGAGCTTCCTCAACTACAGGAGTTTCTTTGTCCCGAATGCTACGAGACATCAGAGCATAGGTTACCTATAAAGTTTTCTCTGACTGACGAACACAAGAACTACCAACATCTGTACTGGAAAGTTCCTGCCGACTGTTGCCATCATCTGGCAAGCCATCCACCATCTGGTCCGGGAAATCCTACACCTGCAACGTATCCACACTTAAGTGGCCATTACGAGACTACCACTCTTCACAAAACCGAGGACCTGAGAGAGAGAGAGTGCTGAAAGTTTGTAAACTCCATCCTCCACTCCGCCTTCCCAAACTACCTGGCCTGTTGCTTTGTCCCGGAGAGCAACAAAATGCTCATCAAACTCCACCCGTATGCCAGCCTTGCAAACCAGATGCACTGACAATAGATGAAAACCAAGTGATGAAACATACAACAGTTGGGAGAAATGCTTCCCCCCTCTGCCATCTGGAACTATCTGCAACCTGCCCTCACTATGAACTGGGATAGTGGATGTATCCCCAATTAGAATGTGACCAGAATACCTGCAAAGACCTTGTAAAGCCGTGCGGGAAGGAGTCATGTGCTTGGAAGCACCACTGTCTAGAATCCACTCCCAAGTATCCATAGCGGAGAGTTCTCCAACCTCCTCCCTGCACGAAGAAGATGAAATACCGGTGTCCATAACCTCCAGGTGCACAAAAGCTAGAGTCTTCACGGTTACTGCTGAGGATTCTGCACCCTTCTCGGTGCTCCGCTTAGGACACTACCTCCAATAGTGGCCTTTCTCACCACAATCATTACAGGTCCTCTCTGCCTTCAGTTTCTCTCGGTTTGAGTCGGGCTTCTTCTCAGAAGACTTCTCCGATGAAGCCTTCCCTTTGCCCTTGTTATTACGGCCTTTTGACCGTTGGCCAGTTAAGGCCTCAGAACCTCCGCCCTGTGGAGGGTTCGTGAATCTTTCTTCTTGGTCCAAGACCATGGGCACAAGCTCCTCCCATGTAATGGTGCTGAGCCTGCCCCACTGGTAATCAACGAAGAGTAAAAGGCTAAGTATTGAGAGGGCAAATGTGACAGCAACGTTATGGCCATATCCTCCGATGATATCTCTTTCCCAGCCTGGAGAACTTCCTACTGAAGAGCCTGCAACTTGTTGATGTGCTCCCGCATCGTCAATGACTTTACAAGTTCATCACCTGAATCTGAACTTCCAAGGAGATCCTCTTCATGGGCGATACCCTGTCGTAGAGAGAAGCCAAATGCTGCCAAATACCTCTGGCCAGCGTCATATGATTGATTACCTATGGTGTGCAATTGAGGAAAATGAAAGAACGGACTCTTGCATTGACACAATCCCATAACAGTGCATGTGCCTCACATTCCTTCCGAATAGAGGGTAATCCCCTTCCTCTAACTCCGACCGTGGAACCCCAACAACAATGAAATCAGCAAGGTCGTAAGACTCCAAAACAGATTCCATCATTACCTTCCATATGCCGTAGTTGTTCAAGTCCAACTGACGGTCCACTAGGAACGTGGGGAGTGTCGGGATCTTCACATGCTTCTCAGCCATCTCAAGTAACTCTGCCATTGTGGAGATGTAACTGAAAAGGGAGAGTGGGTGGGAAAAAATGAAGAACTAAACCTGCAAGTGGCTGTCCAGCAACAAGGCCTGCCTTTCGCTTGCTTCTCCTCTTCCCGTACAGCCCAAAACAGTCCTCCAATCAACAACACAAACAGCCCCCCTCTTGCTCACACAATTCCCAAGATCTTCCAAGAGCCTAGAGCTCTGATACCATGTCAGAAAATGCAGCGGAGATGACAAGATCTGAAAACACTAGAGCAAGTGCACGACAGAAAAACGCAAAGAAGAGAGAGAGAAAATGAAATGATATATTAACGTCTCTAAGAGGCCATAGTGGCCTATGAGACCAAAACTAAGAATACATCTGAAGTTGGTGTCTCATCAAAGAGAACAACTAAATGAGACTAAAAAGTACAATAAAATGATTGTCCTACAGTTATAAGAACAGAAACTATAAGACTCCGAGATGATACTGAGTAGAAAATACTAGAAAATACTGAAAAATGTATATCAGGTAGATCCATGTATGCTGATCAGTTGAAGTGTTGCCCTCTCCTTAGATCAAGTATCTCCGCCATGGGGCTGTCTAGAATGGAGAGGTCGTAGAAGCAAGGTAGGCGCCTCCGATGCCGAGCAATAATGGCTCTGATCTGGCGATGGTGAGGATGTCGTGGTCGGGATCCTAGTGGGCGTGGCCGACGAGCACGACGTAAGATAACTGCTCTATCAGTGGTGACTCCCTGGGAGCATGGTCGGTGCCCTGATGGCCCAATGGAGGAGGTATCAAGAGGTGTGTATAACTCTGCTATATACACATGAAAATCCCGGATACAAAGTGAGATGTGTGGAGGGGCAAGGGGCCATTTTATATGGCCCCAGATGACCAGTCGGCCTGCTGAAAACCAGCCGACTGCCATCAGATCAGCCCACGACCTACTCTCCTCCAGTTGGCCAGCACAAACACCTGTCGGCCAGCAGTAGTCAGTCGGCCAGCTACGGGGGACAGCCTGGGAGCAGCAGAGTCTAGTCAGCCAGCATCTGGATCAGCCTGACTAGCACAAGACAACCTCCCACACCCAAAAAAATAGGGAAAAAAATAGGGAAAAATATGGAGAGTGGGTAAAAATGAGAAAACACCTAAATCGGGCGGGCACACCCACAACAGAGGCCCTAGTGTAAATATACAGATAGGAGATGACTGCTAACAATCACAACTCACCACCATACTCCACCCATCTGCCACCACTTCTTTCATCTGCACGCGGCGGTCTATTGCCAAGCCATTCCATGCCGAAAAACTCTGTTGGTATGATGATGAATGCGGAGTCACATGCTCCTGTCTTAAGCATGAAGTTCGGATTGGGCAAATCATGAAGCACCAAGTGCAAGGAATTTCTCTACGCTTCATCCAACGCAAGATATAGGAGTTCTACGCTCGGAAAGAGAATGAGTTATATCAACTTTTCTTAGAGCCAAATTGCAAAGAGGCTTGGAGGAAACTCCAAGAACATCGCCCCCGTTCCATGTTCAAGCTCCATGTTCATGTCCAAGTTCCATGTTCATGTCCAAGTTCCAAGTTCTATGTCCAAGCTATTTATCCAAGTTCCAATCCAGATCCAAGTAACTCCAAGTTCTGTTGTCCATACTAAAACAGGGACAACCCACAAGAAAGCTCGCACTGAGATGAGTGCACCAGGGCAAGGCTGTGAAGTAATATGGCAGCTCAACTAGTACAAAGCTGTGAAAACGTAGTTCAGCAAGAGATGCACAGCAACCCATCAACAGCCAGTACGGGTGGCGATGGTTCAGGTCGTGTAGAAGGCGCAAGAGGCGCTGTGAGATACAGGAGGTGTTTGACAGCTGTATGGTACGGCCAGGTGGCACAAAGGCTACACATCCAAGTGGCAATGGTTCAGATGGCAGCGCACAGAAGGCTCATGTGTATCCTGTGGCGGCCAGGCACAGAATGAGAGATTGTTGTTGCATAGCCATAACAATCTTGCTCACCATGCTGAGCATTTTTCGAGATTACTGCATTCCAAGAGACAAGGGAGCTCCTCGAGCATTCATCATACAAGTGCCCATCATTTAGTCTACATCTCCACAACAGCATTACAAATACATTTTCATTCCCAACAATTCCTTGTCCACTGTAAATTCATTTCACCAAGAAGGGAGGCTCTCAATCACTCGATGATATCTCCACCAGAACAACACAAATAAATTATCATTCCCAACACTTCTTTATCCACCAGTTTTATCATGCATTTATTTCCCCAAGGGACCTCAAATCTCAAGCACTTGCACTTGGACCTCAAATCTCAAGCACTTGCACATGAGACTCAGCAAGACCTCTCTATTAACCTTGGTAAAACCAAGGTAATGGTCTTCAATACTTCCCGCCCCTTCACATCAAAATTGAGCTTTACATGCAAAGGGGATTCTGTGGAGATTGTCTCATCCTATGTCTACCTTGGTGTCACTTTCAATGGCCCACGTTTCACCATGCTTCTCGCAGCACATGCCACAGTGACACGAGGATATGCAGCCTTGAGCTTACTTAAGCAGCACTGCTTCCAGGCACATTTCCAGGAGCCTAGGACGAAGGGTTGGCTTTTTGGTACCCTTATCACACCAACCTTGATGTACGGACCAGCCTTTTTGGGGGCTAGATTTTTATCAGATGAGGATTGGCAGTGAGTTGAGAGGCCCCACGTCATGATCTTCTCCCGTATGATCCGCAGCAAACCATCAGTCCCACACCAAATTATCCAAGCAGAGTTTGTTGTAGCCCCAATGGTAGTAGCTGCACTCTTCAAACAATCACATACCTCAAATCGCATCAATCACATGGATCCCCACGAGTACTTCAGGCTTGCCCTGGAGTCCTCGAGACAGCTAGCACTTGAGGGCCACTTTGGAGTTAGGGCATTGGATTGGCTACCAACGGCCAGTGCTCTCCTCCTGCTAAGCCTGGGAGGGAGGCAAGGCAACTCGAGTCGATTGGTCAGGAACCTCCACCACGGGCTCAAGTCTTGCAGCTCTTGCCCTTGTCGAGTGCTCCTCCTCAAGCCTTGGGCAAGGTCGGGGAGCAGGCTCCTCTATGGGCCTGGCGCCGAGGGAAGGACCGAGCAAGGTGGCCCGTCTGCCTCCGAATGAAACACTCAGCGGCGGGGAGACCTGCAAATTCTACCTACTAAAGAATGAGTACGTCAATGTTATGAGCAAAAAATTACGAGCAAGATTCTTTCGAGCGAGAAAAATAAGACCAACACCCAACTATAGTTCTCTTTGAAACTACATGTGGTGACAAACGAGAGAGAGAGAGAGAGAGAGAGATTGTAAGATAGATAGACATCCCTTTGTACCGTTGTTATTACCTTAAAAAAGTATTGAAAAATAATTCATTTAAGAAACGTCCCTCATAATCACTCTCAATATAATAATATTATACATAAATAATTACTTATTAAACATATCATATGACAATATCTTTCAAGTGTTTTTATAGTATTAATAACAAGATATTTATGGACATGTTTCTACAGAAGTTTAAATTATCGTAAATAAGTATTAACTTGGGCTCATATATCACTCTCATAAAATACATGTAATATTTAATGCTATATATGCAAGGTTTTCCAAAATATAACCCCATAGATGTGCTCAAATGGGGTTTTTCGATCAATTTGAGTGGCTGAATGACTATATTTGGACATTGGATGTGAAAGTTATGTCACTTTTAAAAGTGCTGTCCAAGGTAGTTTCGCCAGCGAAACTACCTTGAAAGACCTTGTTCAAAGGGGTTTCGCTGGAGAAACTACCTTGATGGCTTGCTTCAATGAGTTTTCTTTGGAGAAACCCTTTCATGAAGATAGGTTGAGAGAGGTTTTTCAATGTCACCCCCTATTAAGTAAAAAGTTGTAAGAAGGATCATAAGGGAATTTTCATAGAGAAGTCTACTCTACATGTGGGTTTCTTCAAAAGCCATCCCATTATGTTCTCACCATTCCCAAAGATTCACATAAATAGTCGTGTATAAAATAGGCATTCCTATAATACTTTTCATATTTCTAAGTGAAACTATGCTTTCTTCTGATCCATTTTTGTCATATTTTTGCATAGTTGGAAGCTTTGTTTTTCCTTCGCTCGGACGCTCGGAAGATTTCGCTCAGAAAATGCTCGTCCCCCTAAAGAATCGGGTCACCTTAAGAGGCAGGGAAGCACTATGACATGCAATAAATCCTCCAGAGAAGCAACGCAAACTCTAATGGACAGGATGCCCATTGTCCTAGCCACCACTGAAGCGTTTGCCTATAGTGACTCCAAAAACTGCCCTAACAACCGACAATTCGATCGAATCAAAGGGTGATACTCCTTTTGAAGGCCGGGGAAGTAAACCGTCTCACAGGGAAGCCGGTTACACTTGCCAATAGGCAGATGCAGGGTCGAAGCCATAGTGCCATCTTGCGAAATAAGCTTAAGCATTGTGTATCGCAAGGGACTCTGTTGCATCACACGATCAGCCACCACAACAGGTGAATCAAACTCTACCTGAGAGCAACCAAACCCAAGAAAATGAATGCCGATGATTTTTCCAGGCTCACCGATGAGGACTGCCTGGAGACAATCCCGGTTATGCCCATGCACAAGACGGCTCCCTACGACCTTGCAAACCAAAGAAGAGGCCACAAGGGAGGAAATTGTCGAAGCTAGTAGCCGTAGGTCCACCTTTGACAAAAGGCGAGAGACACGGCGGCCTCGATCGGGAATGATATAGCAGTTTACTACAAAGTAAACTGGGAAAATTCCGTCTTAGTTTACTTTGTAGCTTACTAAGCGATCATAGTTTACTTTGTAGTTTACTAAGCGGACATAGTTTACTTCATAGTTTTTTTATCATGAGATGAGGGTGAATTTGGGTTTGGGTTTTTTATCATGAGATGAGGGTGAATTTGGGTTTGGGACTTAAAAATTTTTGGAGCAAGATGTTATGTGCAAAAGAGCATTAGAACTCAAGACCTTGGGTCACCATTGGAAACATCTTACCACTACACTATACCTTCAAGCAATGGAACCGTGTGGTTTCAAGCCATTCTCCAGTGCTATTTTCCAGTGCTGCGTAGTTTACTCGGCCGCGTTTACTTTGAAGATGGATGGTCAAGATTTGTGCGTGCAATCTTCAGTGCACAATGGCCATGGATCTCAGCAAACGAGGGAGAACCCCTGGTCTATAGAGGCGAGGGGGGAAGGGGGGTAGGGATGACAACAAGATAGTATGCAAGAGGCTCTGCTTGGCAAGGGGAGAGGGCAAAAAACCAAACAAGAAAAGGAAGCTGAGGAGATGAAAATGAGGGGACAGGGAAGCACACGCTAGGAGGCAGCACAAGACAGTGGAAGGGGCAAGGCGAAGCAGAAGCGAGGCTGAGGATGAGGAGGGAGGCAAAGAGGAATGAGGGCCTGAAATAGACGTAGGAAGGCAAAGGCGAAGGGAATCTGAAGAAGAGGGGAGAACTGCTGGCACTAGCAAGAGAATGAAAGGGAGAAGGGCACAACAGCTCAAGAAGCAGGTGCGCAATACCCGGGGAAGGGGGGGGGGGGGGGCGCTCCAAAGAGAGCTTCACCTTAGTGTCACTCAACAGTATGATAATCAGCTAGAATTGATGTAGAACTACTTCTTGTTGGAGTGGTGAGAAAAAGAGATAGACAATGGTGCACATGGAGGTCGAATTGGAGACTTTAGCTGTTCATGGTTGTCCTACCATTGGGATCCAAAAGAGTGGGAATGGTTTAAGAGTCAAAGGCCCCTAAAGCTCAATTACTACATAGGCACAATAGGTCATTAAATAGAGCACTTGTGATGAAATAGCATATGTAATTCCACCGGTCTGGAATGCTTGGTTGAACACAATGCTAATCAATACACTTAAATACATCAAGATTTACTAGACAACAAGCACAATACAAAATGTAATTTGCTAAATTGACAAGAGATGCACAATGAGCTGCAACGGCCGACCCCTCCCTCAATAGAGTATATTAATCTTGGGAGAATCAAGTACATAGTGTCATGGGCATTTCTGACCAGATTTCCATACCAGAGCATATGAATACAGTAATGCGAACAATATGGTTGTCGGTGTAGATATGCAACTCACACTACTCTCTCAAGTACCCATGTTCCTAACCGTCTGCTCTCACCAACACATGGTAGCAACAATCTGCAAGAGAGCAGGTAGGACAAGAAAACACACACAGTATGTGAATATGGAATCCTACTCTTCACATGCCACATAACCATGTCAGCAGACAATTTCACATGCACAATTCACGGGCGGGCGTCTCCTTACTCTGAACTACACATTGGCCAAGCAAGCATGAAAACAGCATGCAAATTCAATTGCAGGCAAGCACATAAAGATGTTATCCAATGCAGCATTGGTACGGACAATCCCCATTCATGAGACTAGTCACTGTATCAAAATAGATGTGTTCCAGGAGAGTACACGAGGCACCAGACCCAATGGAACACCAATCTTCTAGGCATTTCTAAGCATGTACACAGGCACAAGTCCCAACAGAAAGCCAAGTCCACAGTATCACATGAGTGGCATCAATCCCCCCGCATATGCAATTGCCATGGACGCCAATCCAATGTACATACATAATGAGAAAGCACGGGTAGACCAGTTGGGTGGCCAAACGGTGATAGCATATCACTAGAGCCATGCATGCCTTTGTTTAGAGTGGATTGTGGAGTTTGCATCGAAACTAGGAGGTGAATCATTTCTTTTCACTGATAGCCCACGGTGAACTGCCTCTAAATACATGGAGATCAATAAAGGGCACAGCCCTCAACATATTGCAGAGACGTCAAAGACTATATAGCACTATGTTTCAGAATGCAAAGAAGCTTGGCAATGATGGTAGAAGACTGCACATCTTATTCTTACATCAAGACAGCTAAATTTTATCACCTTGGGAGTGATGTGGTAGGTGTGTAGCTCCTTGCTAGATTATGCTCTGTATGGTAGGTGTGTAGCTCCTTGCTTCAGGAACCCATATATTCTATGTAGATTATTATGTTTAATGGAATTCACATGGGTGATTTGGAGGACTAGCTGCAGAGGGGCAAGTGGGACCACAAACGAATTCCGTACACTGTAACCATCTGCCATTTGGACCTACACCACCCATACTCGTGCAACTATTGCAAGAAGAATTCAGGATAACTGCAAGGCACAGCATTCTTGGGTATCCTAGGTAACAGGCCTTTTAATTTGCTTTCGCTTCCAAGGATTTGTTGTTGGTGTTTTTTCTTTCCTGGCTGAATTTACCAGTACCTAAAATATGCTGGAGACTGCACTTCATTTCCTGGAATGAGAAAACACAAACCAAATATCTCAAAGATAAGAGGAGCTCGGGCTACCATTATGAGAAAATACTATTGTTGCCATTAATGCCCTAGAGCCCCAAAACTTTTGTTCCGGACAAGAAAACATCCAATCAGTTATAAACGTCAAGCTTTGAGATACAAAAGCATTGACAGATTAAATGACCAATTTAACACTAAATGAAAATGCATCAGGGCCAGTTATCTTTGTGACGAAGGATGCTCTTGAACTGCTTGGAAACTTCGATTGAGGCAGGAAAATAAGATACTGCCACTATTCAGGGCCAAATATATGTACCTTCAAATATAAGCCTGTCGAAAAACCTTGCTGACGAGGATCAGCAAAAGGTGAGCCGCCAATGGTACTGTCACGTATCCGGTCATTGAAACTGAAAGTTTTTTTAAAAATATATTCAAGGTCACCTCAAAATGATTATGATGAGAAAACTCTAATTTGTAAACAAGGCACGTCAATGCATTATTGTTGTCCAGCTTGCCATTTTAAAATTATTATAAAGATCCAGTTATTTGTTTGTTCCTCTACTCCAATTGAAAGAGTTTCCCAATACCAACTTAAACCATATTCTATCCATTGCCAAACTTTGCAAAAGCAAGGACCGCCCTCTCCCCTACCTGCAAGCTCCTCCGCAGGACCCCGTCAGATGTTGTCCTGTTCTTCCTCCGTTTTGCCTCCCAACCTCCTTTCTTGCCACTCTTTTGTTAGCTTGACAGCACCCTTCGGGGGATCAACACTTTTCTTCGATCGACTGCCCAGGACCGCCTTGAGGCCTTGCGCAAGCAGGAGAGGAGCCTGTCTCACAGCTTAGCCTCACTTCAACACCTCCAAGAAAAAGAAAAAGCCAGGCAGCACATAGATGTGCGCACGTATGGAGCCTGCATGTACCGATCTATGAGCCATAGAGGCACAAAGAGTGGAGTACCACTACCACGCCCAAGCATCCCTTTGGACTCAAGCAGTGGATGATCTCGTCAGGTCCGCACTATCACACGACTGACGTGAACCATCTTTGAAGGGTGGTGGCATTAGATCCCCTTGGGTCCGTGCCATCGCCACCAACTTACATTCCCAGCTGCTCTAGACTGACCCACATGAGGTTATGTGGACAGGTGCTCTTCCGGACAGACCTGGAGTGGACCTCATTCACTTGATTCCCAAGGAGGGGGAGACTAACTTGAGGTAGGACAGTGGTGTCCCATCACGCTCCTTGCCATGGCCTACAAAATCCTCGCAAAGGCGATAAGTCTTTGCCTTCAACCTCACCTTCCCAACCTCATCCATAATTCTCAGGCAAGCTTCATTTGGGATAGGATTATCTTAGATAAAATCTTCACCGCCTAAGCACAAATGTGGCAGAAGGATATGGCAGTTCTCCTTCTCGCATGCAAACGGCAGAGCTTCCATGCTCATGGGACCATAATAGCCAAAGCACTCATTAACTTAGCTTCACTTCTTTGACGTCCCTTCTTTTTATTAAGCATGATGGGTTGCTGCAATCCTAGATAACTACAAGCTCCTATGAGAAATAAGCCTTCCTGTTACTTAGATGTATGTTCCTCTACAGCCATCATGTGCAATCTACTCCATAGGATGTACATGAAATACTACCATCATCACTCGCATCGAATTGACAATATTCAAGAACCTCTAGGTGCGGATTGGAATGTTCCACGTGTGTTTAGTCTGTGTGTGTGAGAAAGAAACTGTACATCTGTGTCACTAAAAATCAAGTTCAATGTCTTTTTGGCCTTCTCTTCTTAAAGAAACCTGTGGTCTTTCACCTATTTTGTTTGAAGTGAGGTTCCCTTTTTATGGAAGGTGTATGAATCGTTCCTAATTTAGTGAGAACAAATAAATAGTTGTGATGATGCACCAATGAACCTTTCAGCTCTCAACAATGTATTTAAAAAAATGATTGAAAGAGGATAAGAGAATTATCAAGTACAAAAACTTACCATGACTATTTCAACTAGAAAAACTTACTAAGACTATTTCAAGCAGTATCTATTTGGCCAGCCTCATGAAGAGGATAATATCAAGAAAAAATCTATCAAAACTATCACAAGCAATAGTTATTAGACATCATGACTTATTTCAATGTATCTACCTGCCAATTCCTGCACCACTTAGGTTGCATTGTGAGGCATTTTCACCTCGACCATTACCTGCTACTTCTCCAAAATCCCAGCCTTCCCCATAACTGTACAAAAAAAAGGCATTCATCAGGTTGGCACCCCTGTAACAAACACAAGATATTTCTTGATGCTTTTGAGTAATTTGCACAACTTCGTGAAATATAGAGAAAATCTTGGTTATACGACTTCTATACGAAACAGGGTAATCCTTTTGACCATCACAAAAATTTCATAATATCTATTTTGTGAATTTGACAATACAGCCCAAATTGCAAGGACAAGTTTATGAACAGAACAATACAAAACCACGGCCAAAGGCAAGTCAATAATCAGAGCAACGAACAGCTTGATTCCAGCTTACAGATAAATCTTTGATCCATCCATGCCGTCATGATCCACAGTCAGGCTTTGAAGCGTCTTCTTTGCACGAAGCTGCACATAGTAACAAAAACAAACCGTGACACAATAGGAAAACTCACAAGCAAAAACGTACATGATGCATAAGTAGGTTCCCTTCAGGTCTCAATACCTTCAGCTCTCAAGGTGAAGACTTAAATGCCACTAGCAACCAAAAAATGCCTCAGTTTTGTCCTTTATTTCAACCAATTCGGGCCATGCTACAAATCACCTCGAATGCAAACTCTACTGCCTGTTCTGATCAACAAAAGGTTCTTACCATTGTACTTTTCATCAGATGCCCCATAAGATCAAACCGGAACCCATCTACCTGTAAAGTTTAAACATCTAATATGATGATGGATTAGCTTACATTAATTAAGATAGCCTTGAAAAATAAAATGTTCTCTCTCAAATCAGTATTAATCTACCCTTAGCGTCGTGCGTGAATCTGGAGCACTCCACCCCCCCCCCCCATCTAGTCCCCTCGCCATCCGCACCCCCCCCCCGCCAGGTCTCTTGCCGCCCCCTGCCTTCGCCATTCTCCTCCTCGCCTCGCCCTCCTCTTCCATAACCTCCCCGCTTACCTTCGGCTTCTTCACCCCTTCCGTCTTCTCCTGGCAGCGTTCTCAGGTCTTATGCATTTTCTATTCGGCAAGTCTAGGCCTATTCTGGTCTTCACCCTCAGGAGGACTTCAGCCGCCGTTACTTCCTTATCTTTCAGCTCCTCGCTCGACTGTTGCATCATTAGAGGCCTCCACTATAGGATGCGAAATTGTCAGTAGCCGCTCTGCGCCCAGACAACTCAAAGATCTTCTGCAAGCTAGCCTCCTTGGCAGGCCTATAAAGATCATAGACATTCATCCTCTGGGGCATGGCTACTACCACGTAGAGTTCAACTCGCCAGCGGCGGCGTCAAATCGAGTCATGCAGCTCAGCCCTGTTGCATTGCATACGGCCCAAGCCTTCTTTGCGCGGTGGCACCACGGCTTCGACCCCGCGTCCAACCCACTGGCTAGCGTATCTCTAGTGACAGTCTGCTTTCCAGGCCTCAGGAAGGATACCTTTCTCTTCTCCCCATGATCGGTGGAGCCATTGGGAGAGTGATGGAAAGGCGCCCCCCCCCCCCCCCCCAACTGCCGCCCGTGCGATTCCATCCCTTCAAATCTGTAATGCCTCGTCGGAGACAACGCCTCGTGTCATATCCATTCCATGCCTTCGGGGAGACCCCATCATTCAGCGAGTGGAGTATTCAGGCCTTCCTGGCTAGTGTTTCATTTGCAGCAAGATGGGCCACCTCGCCAGAGCTTGCCCTCAACGCCAGTCCCGGAGACCGCCTCCAGTGGTTCCCACCTCCGATCACCATTCAGATCTTCACTAGGGGGTAGAGAAAGAGTTAGGCTCTTAGGCAGCCAAGCACCAGGACCCGACCGTGGATGACTTTGTTGCTAGTGAGTGGCAGACCGTTGGCCACAGCGCCAAGGCCGTCAGCCAACTCCTAGAGCTAAGCGTCGCTGCTACGGGCGCCAGGCTAGCAGAGTACAAGAGGATTCAGCTCTGTCACATAACCGTTTTGAGCATTTATCATAGCACCCACCCATCGATGATGGGCCCCCTCCAGTCACTGTGAGGGTCCCTCTGGCCCCCCCTGGTTTGGTGGCCGATTCCCCGCCGAGACGACTCCTCCGGTTCTCCCTTTCCAGTGAGGCCAACTCGCCCCACTGAACCCCGGACAAGCCCCTCCCAACACCCTCCCTCTCCGATGGATCGCTCCCATCCGCTCCCATCTCCCTCTTCTCCGCCTTCTCACCCCCCTCCGCCTCCCCCCCCCTCTCTCTCTCTCTCTCCTCCTCATCCTCCATCCTCGCCTCCGACTCTTCCTACAAAGCAGGCCCCTCTACCCGCCCTCTTCCTTTGAACCCGCTCTCCCCCCTCCCTCCTCCTCTCCAGAATACTCCTACCGCCCTCCTGCAGCGCCCGACCCAAAGCGGAGGCAGCTCACAAGCCCCGTCCACCGCTTGATTAATCGATTCTCATAGCTGATAGAGATGATCCTCGCCGCTTCCCCGGTGAGGGCTCTCCCGCCAGAGTCCCCAAGCAGGGCCCCCAGGATCTTGGGACTGCCTTTAGATTATAGTTTCTTCTAATGTCTTCCAGTGGAAGGAATTGCTATTTTTGAGGAGACAGTGGCTCCCATTCAGATCTATGTGAGGAGACAGTGACTTCCATTCAGATCTATGTGGTGTTTCATCATTCCAAGCCTTCTATGCCAGAAAGTGGCGCGATAATCTTCTCCTTCCCCTTGCGCGCAGCCCTGGGGACGGAGTAGGATTCAGAGTCGGTGGTTGCCGCCATCCAGGGCAAGCAGTAGAGCTCTGACACCATCTTCATGATCTTCACATCACCGACGTTCTCACCCACCTCTGGCCCCTAGCTAGGATGGAGTTGGGAGGCTCAAGCCATAGGCATCGGGACGGGGAGGTGGTGTCCTCCAGCCTAGAGGTGCTGCTTTGTGTTCCTTTATATCTCAGTTGCAGTAGCCCTTCCCCCCTCTTACAGATACCTCCATTGTGATCAGTGGAGTTCAGAGTATGCCTACCCTCGCGCTGGGCTAGAGTGGTGACACATGGAGGATAGGATCCGCACCCACTTGGTGCGCCTTCACCCCAAGAATGATTGCGATTATTCCCATCCAAACCCACGCCCAAGTCTCTTCGAGTGGAGGGAAATTTCAATAGTTCACCTCCCACAAAGATTGATAATATCATGGAACATTCAGGGTTTAGCGAGGCCTCATTGCTTTCAAAGGCAAGGCGTCCTCAGAGGAGAGCTTCATAGAGCTATAGTTGGGGAACCCATCGGCGTTCTTTTTCTCCAGGAGCATCATCTTTCGGAGGGGCATACCCGCCGCTCTGCGGGAAGATTTTACCAGGTAGGAGCCACACTTTCTTGTCCCCTTCTTTTAGCCCCTCGGGGATGCACGGAGGAGTTTAAA
The DNA here is from genome assembly GCF_041138505.1 of Cibotium barometz. Lineage (NCBI taxonomy): Eukaryota > Viridiplantae > Streptophyta > Polypodiopsida > Cyatheales > Cibotiaceae > Cibotium > Cibotium barometz. The sequence goes on along the minus strand of NC_141067.1, from coordinate 43,103,958 downwards.
TTTCTATTAATGAGCAACTCTCGCCGACGGTGACAAGCTCAGATGTCATATATATATATATATATATGTATATCTCGACTTTAAAGGTTCTATGTGGATGAGTGGGCTTGCGGTCGCGGGGGCATGATCGGCATCTTAGCGGGCACAACTTTTTCTAATCACGCTTCAGCTATTCTGTCCTTAGAGGACCCCTGGAGGTAGGACACGCATGCGAGCACTAGGATTCCGGACAGCCTTATACAAGACCCCAAGACCTACAGTAGGGTAGAGCAAATGTGGGCGGGATTCAAATTTATCTCAGGCTCTGCAACGAGCACCTTAGATGTAGACCTTGGTGAGATCAGCAGATTTTTGTAGGAGGCAGCACAAATCAGATTGGAGGGATTTCGTCAGTAGGAGAGGAGCAAGAGGAGAGGTCTTGCCTCTCTCCAACGGCTTCAAGACAGTTCCCCCGACAGTTTGTGGATTGAGACTCAGCTTGTTGCCGCCCGTACGGAGATCAGATCCATCAAGAAGAGGGTGGAGTACAAGTACCATGCCGGAGCTTCCTTTTGGACCCAGACCAGAGATAGAGCCACAAGGGACTTCTTTGAGATTGCAAGCCCCCATAGGCGGAGAGATGGTATCCACAAGCTAAGAGGTCAGGATGGAGGTATTGTTTCCCCCCCCCCTCCCCCAATGTGAGAGCCATCACCACAGATTTTTTTTGATCCCTCCTCACGGGCGCCCGATTATCCCCACAGGTGATGGACACAGGCAAGAGGGGCTAGCGGCAAACGAGAGAGGTGGTTCCTCTCTTACTGTCTCCCTTCACAGCACAAGAGCTGGCAGAGGCATTGACGGCTCTCCCTAGAGGAAAATGCCCGAGAGCAGACGGGCTACAAGTTTCCTTCTTTCTTCGCCACTGGGATCTCATGGAAGGCAGCCTTCGAGCAGCCTTCAATTAGATTATGATCAGAGGAGCCATGCCAGAGAGGCTTTTAGAGGGTTTGATACACTTGATTCCTAAGGAGGGTGATGACAAATAGGAGATCCTGCAGTGGAGACCCATCACCCTTCTTGGGACGGCCTACAAGATCTTGGTCAAGGCAATCGGCCAAAGACTTCAGCCTTTCCTCCCTGAATTGATCCATGACACTCAGACAGGTATTGTTCACGATCAGAGCATTCTAGACATCTTTACTTTTTGGAGGCGACAACTTCGGCAAGGTTGCGGCAGCAAGACCTCATAGTGCTCCTGAGAAAGCTTATGATAGGGTTGATTGGAGCTTCAATCTTGAGGGCACGATGCATCAGATGGGATTCCCAATGGAGTGGATCCATGGTGTCTCAGGCCTTCACTCAGCCTCTAACAGTCAGGTTCTTATTCAGGGTGCCGAAGGCAACAGATTCCCCCTTTCTCGCTCGGTTGGCAAGGCTGTCCACTAGCACCTTACCTTTTCCTATTCGTCGCCGAGGCCATGAGCAACTTCCTCTCCGCTTAGGAGACGGGACTCCAGGGATTGCGTCTCCCCCTCCATACTTAGGAGCTGCTGGACTCAAAGTTTGCAAATAACACAGCAACATACCTAGCCGGAGATGTGGGGAATCTCCAGAGATTCGCTGAGGTGATTGAGATCCTTTGTCGTGCATCGGGAGTGCAAATCAACTTACACAAGTCGTGTGGTTTCTAGGTAGGCTGTGCACCCGCCCCGACTTGGCGCCCAGTTGAGGCTTTCCAGTGGATCCCGAGGGGCACTCTAGTCCACTATGTGGGATGCCAAGTGGGCATCGATATCTCTCTGGGGCAGTAGCTCGCCCCTCTTCTTCTAAGCATTCGGAAGAAGCTATGTACTAGAGCTCTACGAGGTTCTCCTTAGCTGGTCGAGTGGTGGTGGTGAACCAAGTCCTACTTGCCACCATGTGGTACATTAGTTCTTGTTGGGCCTTCTCCCGAGCATGCATTGGTCAGGTACAGTTGTTGATCCAAAACTTCATGTGGGCCGGAAGTGATGGGAGGCCCGCCCGGGCCAAGGTGGCCTGGAAAGTGATCATTTCGCCATGATGCAGAGGGGCCTTGGCATCATTGACCCCGCCATTCAGAGCCGTGCCCTGCTGGGCAAGCTAATTGTTAGAGGACTCCTTCCCGATGGTGAGCCTTGGAAGGACTTCCTCTTGGCCCAGAATTCAGCCCGTATCCTGAACTTGGGGGAGCCCTAGCCGTACAGCACTAGGTGGATCTTCACCGAGATAAGGGCCTACAGATTTAGCCCAGCTTTTGAGGACAAACTTGCAGCCAGCCTACTCCGAGCTTGGGATCACTTCAGGCTGGCCCTTAGACAGTTAGCTCTGGTAGCCTCAGAGGAGCGTCTTCGGCAACCCCTGACCTGGAACCCCCTAATCCGTTTACCCAATGGCCATATGTTGGGGGCCCAACCTTATGTATCATGGGGAGCATTGAGCATAGTACCCGCTAGGTCCCCTGGAGATTGGCTTGCAGACATGTAGTTGTCCCCAGAGGCTCAAGAGAGAGGCCTGGCAGGGATCATGGGTAGAGACAGACTCAACCTCGACATCAACTCTGCCATTCCCTAGGAGTGGCTATCACCTATCCCACACCCGACCCCCCCACAGTGGCTTGGCATGTTTACTAGGCATGATATTCTCTTGGCAGTCCATGGCGCGGGTGAGGGTTGTGGGTTGCTTACTTTTTCTATTGGTCCCCATGGCAAATTAGAGAGATCGGAGTCCCCTTTATTGGCTGCACCTTAGAGAGGATGAGAGATCGGATTTCGTGCACATGACTACCCACGGGGCCAGGGAGAGTCTCTGGCGGTTATAGATTTGGGAGAGCCCCTCACGCACCTCCAGTGGGAACTGGGGGGGTGGATTGGGGCGATCCTGCTGACCAGGAGGAGACTCTGGATATCCCCTTTTTTGCATACACAGCACATTTAGGCCCCAGGATTCAAATACCCGAGGTTGATGGCACCCCGATAGCGGCAGTACATTGGCAATCACGTACGGCCTCTCTCAGATTTTTGGAAGAGGCTCTGGGAAAATTTTCCACCTTGAAAGATCACCCTCTTTCTTTGGTTGACGGCACACCAGGAGCTTGGCGGTTGACACGTGGTTGGCCATTGGTGGTCGACTAGCCGCTTGCCCAAGATGCGGCCATCCTTATGAGTCTTAGCGACATTGTCTATGTGATTGCCCGAAGGCTCAACAGGTTTGGCAACGGATTCTCCGCATCTTCATGATGGACAGGACCTCAACCCGTATCATTACATGGAGCACTGTCGCTTGGGCCACAGAGACTGAGGTTGTCAGGACTTATGAGGAGGAAGGTGGGGGGCTAGCCCTTCAGGTCTCTCACCTCCACATTTCGGCAATACCAGTCCCAACCCAATCTGACAGGGCTCATGTCAAAGATGGGAGATTTGCAATAGCATTGCAACCTGGCACATATGGAGATCTAGATGCAGCGAAGCCATGGAGATTACCCGCACTCCGCCTGCAAAGTCCATCAGGAGGAATTGACTCAACATCATCCATACCCTCCGCAGTCAGTAGGGGAAGTTGCAGGGTGACTCTAACCACATACAAAAGCGATAAGAAGCTTTCTTGAGGCTCTTGCGGCTTGGCCCTTTGCTCACCGATAGAGGTGGTGATCCCACTTGGCATTACAGACCTAAACACACCCCCCACCCCTCTTATGAGATAGCCTTCTCCTCATACAGCGGGCAGCAGGAGGAGAAGTGCATCTTTCTCCACCTCTTGATTATTTGATCCCCGCCCTGTACATGGAGGCGAGTTTGTATCTAGCCCTTCGTGGTTGTATTTAGCCCTTCGTGGCTGTTTTTTATTAACTAATAGAAGGATCTTTTTCCCCCCAAAAAAAAAAAAAATTAGTATTAATAAAAGCATAAAGAGCTTCTAATAGAAGCAGCAGAAGACACAAAGTCAAAAACCTTATAGTCTACAGCCCAGTGTCGGAGATCATCCACAATAAGGCGATCGACCATATAGTGCTCACTTGCAGTGTTGTTCATGCACGTGCTGTTCTCAATCTCCCCATTTGTGTTTTGCCGGAGGTAATAGCCTGGCACAACCTGTGCAGATGTTCAACTTCCTTTGTTTATATAAGTGTTATGAAATCTAAGTTTCCTGTCTATCATGGTTCTCAAAACATCACCCACAGAGTAAAACAACACTTCTGCCTGCCATTTCAAACTGGCCTACCTTATCCAAAACAGAATATCTATCATGTGGGCCATTTCCATGTAAATGATTGTAGACAACATCCAAGATTACTCGTAGTCCAAGCCGGTTGAGCGCCTGGTGATAAAATGAAAAAGCTAAGTAATTGAAGGTACCCATTTAAAAGTGGAGCATCATCTCAATGTAGGAGCTTTTCAAAACCATCACCTGAATCATTTGTCGGAACTCCAGACAACGTTTTGAGCTATTTGGATCGGTTGCATAACTTCCATCTGGAACACCCCAATTCACTGGGTCATACCTGCATAATCCTTTCTTAAGTTTTCACATCAGTATGTAAAGCGTTTTTACTTCAAGAGGAGAATTGCAAGAGAGTCATATAAATGGATAATGTTATGTTCTTACCCCCAATTATATCCATCTTCATCCTGAATTGCAACAACTGCAGCCTGTTGCTCCTCTGAATCAGGTGGCAAAGTAGCCAGTTTTTTGCTATCTAAACTTACAAAAAAGGTTAACAAAAATCAAATGTCTATAAAGGTCTCGCAATCTTTTTTGGGGGGTAGTGAAGGACCCCAAAGTGAGGACAACGCACACTCCTTACCTATAGACTTCCAGTTCGCCTTTATCTCATCCACACTTGCAAAATCAAAACTTGGTAGCACATGTAAATGTGTCAATCCTGCATCTGCTAGCTGTTTCAAGTGTTTCACTCCTCTGGAAGTCTGTCCAAGTTGTGATATGCATTTATTAAAAGTATTAGAAAATCAAGTCACAAAATAAAAGTCCTATATAAGCACAATAGTTTCAAAGAAAAATAAGTGTCACCTGAGAAGTAAAGGCAAGATAGGTTCCTCGAAAGGGAGGGTCAATACTTTCATCAGCAATACTGCACCCCACAAAAGTCCCCCCCCACCCACCCAAAAAAAAAAAAATATTAATTAATTAATTCTTTAATTATTTATTTTGTTGTTGTTGTTGTTGTTGAATCTTTTGGACTCAATGGGGAACCTGACAGAAACACCACCTCTTTCCCACAGTGAAATAGATCACGAGAGTGCATAGTGGAAGATTTGTGACCAAACATTCCTTGAGAAAAGAATATGCAAAATACACAAGGGTGAAAGAAAAAGCATTCTATAGAAAGTGCACACCCACCGAAGAACTTGCAGGGCAGAAAAAATCATGGAAGACTAAATTGAAGATAGATATGTGGCCAAGGCTGCATGTTCACTCTCAATGACATCATCAACTGGACTACGGCAAATTAGTGGAGGACCGGCCAAAAAAGGTCTTACCACTCAATCTACAGATTGGCCTTAATATGCAGTATGCCACAATTCCACCATCTCCTATGCCAAGACTTTTGATTGAAACCAAGCCCGTCCAGGTTGAACCATCTTTAGTACATGTCTATTGTCCACCCACCTTCAGCCCCATCCCCCTTCATCACTCCAAGCGGGCAACCATTGTTAAAATTCAAATTGATCATCCATCAAGAAACCAAAGATCTAATTCTGCATACAAGACGGTATATGCCATATACCAGCTTGCAGCTACCAACATACAGGTACTGCAAGTTTACCCAGCAAGCTATGAAGGCATGTGAAATCTACAAGTAATCCTACCATACAGCTACCAATCATATAGTTACTGCATGTTTACCCACCAAGCTATGGAAGAACATGAAATTTACTAGTCCAACCATACAGCTATCAATCGTACAGTTACTGCAAGTTTACCCACCAAGCTATGGAGGAATGTGAAATCTCCAAGTAATGTCATGAGACACAGCATAGTATAGAGTGCCTACCATACTGCCCACCCACCTTCAGCCCTGTCCCCCTTCATTAACGAAGTCCAAAAAAAATACTTTAAGTGGGCAACCATTGTAAGAATCCCAACTGACAATCCATTAAGTAACCAAATATCTGCAGCATGCATACAACCATACAGCTACCATCATACAGCTACTGCATGTTTACCCCAGCAAGCTACAGAGGCATGTGAAATCTACAAGTAATCCAACCATACAGCTACTGCAAGTTTACCCACCAAGCTATGAAGGAATGTGAAATCTACGAGTAATCTAACCATACAGCTACTGCAAGTTTACCCACCAAGCTATGAAGGAATGTGAAATCTACGAGTAATCTAACCATACAGCTACGAACTGTACAGTTACTGCAAGTTTACCCACCAAGTTATGGAGGAAAGCAAAATCTCCAAGTAACCTCATAAGACGCACCATGATGTGCTACAACAATTAGAGTGCCTAGACCTACTACATCGTGCCATCATTGGCCATTACCATGTCCTCAAAGTTGCCTCATCTTACCAAACCCTAGCCCGTGGCGTTTTTTGACAGGCTTCTGCAACTCCAATTTCATTTCATTACATCCTTTTTCCTGTCTATTCTCTATGCTACACGCACATGACTAACCAATCCAACAAATGAACCACCAATTCCATCTCATGCCAGCCTATCCTAAGCCCTTGGATTGAATACATGACAAGGGTGGAAAATGCATGTAGCACCACATGCTACTTCCAAATTTATGCTCTTACACGTTCTTTTGTCTCACTTCAACATAAACATGTAGCCTATATTCCCCCTGAATTTTCCCCTAGACACTTTCATATCCAATGCCATGTCTGGTGTTAAAAATACTACCATTATTACCAATATCTTGTTGCTGGCCCTTATTACTATTAGAAGTGGGTCTGCTACAGTTACCCACTGCCTCTTGTTGCAATAGCCACTGGGCTTGAAGGGGCCATGCTAGGAGGCGGTGAGGTCTTACCCATCAGATGCCTTTTGCAGTTGCCCAGACTCCAGTTGCCCCTATGCCATAGCAGACCACACGGCATTGGGTTGTGGTTAGAGATGGCAAGCGCCCTCGGAACCCCATACTTGCCCCTTCACCCGCACCCTACTGGAGATCTTGCCTCACAGGATGTTAATCCTTCTTTGGAGGATGAGGCTCTGCAGGCACATGATTTGGATCCCTCACAGGAGGATGTTGCATTTCAGTTATAGGATGATTGCACCCTCGAGGATGAGGTTGCGCAATCGCACTATCATGGTACCTCTCCAGATTTGAGGACCACGTAGGGATGAATTGCAGCAAATCTCGACTTTGTGCTGAGAGAGATCAATTCACTCCTATAGAGAGCAGCCTAGGATAGACTCGTCACGCTTCGAGAGGAGGAGAGGAGCATCCACAAGAGCCTAGCCTCTCTCTAGAGACTGCAAGAGCAGGCCATAGTCACAGGGGGCGCCCGTCCCAGGCCTTGGCGACGGGGGAACGCCGTCCCGGCCTCCCTTTCACACTGGGACGCGTCCCTCTGCAAGGGGGGGGGGGGGGACGTCCCATGTCCCGTCCCTCACTAGGGGACGGCCGTCCCCTATCAAGGGACACCTTAAACATGTGGGACGGCTGGTTGGGGATGGGAAGGGAAAAAGACGAACGGGCGTCGGGATCGCCTCATTGTATGTTTTTTTTTGCAAAAAAGAAGGCTCAGTCGTGCGAGCGCCGAGCAATCTCTGCTCTCCTCCGTCTCTGATGTGACCTATCCCCTGTGCACTTGCTCTCCTCCTTCTCTGCTCTTCCATCTCTGCTCTCCTCCGTCCAGGTCTGTGCTGTTGTGCGCTTTCCACGATCCTCCGTCTCTGCTATCACCTCTGCACACTTGCTCTCAGCCTCTCCTCCATCTCGGCTCCTCCATCTCTGCTCCAGCAGCCCGTGTTGGGGGCAAGGGTTCAAATCGGTCTTGGTGGGAAGAGGTGAATGCCCAGAGACCAGGAAGCGGGGGAGGTTCACGTCAATGGCGCTGCAAGTTATGCCCATACACACGAACAAGTGGGGCAAACAAGGTGAGAGCTCACCGTCTCCATGAGTCTGGGCATGAGGTGCAGTTTTGCCCAAATGTAAGTCAAGAGAAGAGGATGGAGCTCTTAGAGCGGGCTGCAGCACAAGCGTCTCTCTTTACAGTAAGGAGGGCAGCACGTTCTGTGGCAGTTGACCCCGCAACATTTGTCAAGCCACCTGTATCAGAGGCATGTAGTATAGCCTCTAGAGATTTTGCATCAACATCAGCTAGCCATACATCGTCCACACCACATGCGTCCTTTAGCATGCCATCCACAGTTCCTGCACATCGACAGAGCACCTTTGATCAGAAATGGGATCCCAAGAGAGGAGGATGTTGATACGGCAGTGGCTCGCTTCTTTTTTCATGATCATATTGCCTTCAATGCTGCCAGATCTGATTACTTCAAGGTTATGGTGAGGAAGATTGGCGAGTATGGTCCATCTTACACTCCCCCATCCTCAGAGACCTTGCGTACCACTCTTCTTGAGAAAGAGAGGCGTGTTGTAGAGCAAGCTGCAAAGAACACAAAGCATATGTGGAAAAAGAATGGAGTGTCTCTCATCGCTAATGGATTGAGCGAGACATGAAAGAGATCTATCCATGGGGTAGTGACCTATTCTCGACGAGAGATGTATTTCATTTCATCGCATGATGCATCAGGGACTGGGAAGAGTGCTGATGTGCTTGCATCAGAGTGGACAGAGGCAATAGAGTTTGTTGGTAGTGACCTTGTTATGGGATTTGTTGTGGATGGCGAGGCCGCCAACAGGGCAGCAGGTGTGCCATTGTTGAAGGGATGTATCCACATGTAACAGTGTCATTTTGCATGGCACATTGCCTCAATAATTTGCTAAAGGATATAGGGAAGTTGCCTTGGATTGTGCCCATCATTGAGAGGGCAAGTCACATGGTCACTTTTGTGTTGAATCATCAATTCTTACTACAAGAGTTTCATAAGAAATCAAGCACAAAACTCTTCAAGTACTCGGAGACACGGTTTGCGTATAACTTTCTGATGTTCGGCCGATTGAGTACATGTAGTGCCGCATTGAGGCAAGTTTTCATTAGTGATGAGTTCACTACATCTCCGTTAGCCTCTACTACTGGAGGGTGAAAATGCAAAGATGATGCTGAAGATGTTGAGTTTTGGGAGCATGTGCATCACATTGATGCAATGGTGCAGCCCATAATGCATTTGTTGAGGCTTGTGGATGCCATGAAGCCGTACATTGGGAAAGTGCATGAGGCCATGGACAGGATGATTGAGAAATTGAAAGAGCTCATTAAAGAGCAAGAGCAATTTGATCATGATGACAAGGATGAGGACACTCTCAAGAGCAAGTATGAGATGGTTCAGGATCTTTGTGTCAAAAGATGGAATGCATATTTGCATGCAGCAGCATACATTTTGGACCCCGAGTTTCAAGGCAAGGGTCAAGAAAATGACCAAGAGGTGAATAGTGGTTAGCGGATTATCTTAAAGAGATTGGTGCCAGAGCCTAGTGCAAGGCACAAAATAAGAGACTCACTTGCAGAGTATAGATCTTTTCGTGGCATGTATGGTTGCCCCGATGCACAGGAGGATCGGACTCGGGTTGAGGCAGCTTTGTGGTGGGAGGATTTTGGATCAGATGGACCAGAGTTACAGCAATTGGCTATTCGCATTCTCAGCCAGGCTGTGAGCTCCTCTTGTTTGGAGCAACTCTGGAGCTCCTATAGTCACATTGCATCAAAGAAGACAAACTGCCTTGGCGTAGAAAAAGCCCGTGATTGGTTTTTGTAAGTGCCAACTTGTGTATGTTGGGCAAGGGGGTGATTGCAAAAGCAGATCCTTTTGTGGAGTGGAAGCAGCAACAAGAGAAGCAGAATGAGTAGGTTGAGGTCATAGAGACTGATGCTCATGACAATGAGGCTAGTGTTTCCTTCAGTATGGATTCTGATCGATTAGCGCAACGCTGTAGGCTTCAACCTTGGATATTACATGTGCAGCTCAGCCTTTAGGGCCCTCTACCCAAGCTATATTTATGTAGACATGGTTTATTTTCTAGTATCTGCATTCTAGAGACAGTAGACTATGGCACTATGCGTCAGCCATGAGTCTCGACAGTTGTATTGTGTTTTGTGTACACAGTTAGCAGTACACTATTTTTGTAATATGAATCATGAATTGTGTCATTTTGTGTGCTTTCTTTCAAAGTACTCAAATGTAATATAAATACTTAACATTTGATGGATATATTGATGCATTTTTTGTGTACCGTCCCACCCCCCATCCCCGTTCCCTGCCTCCAGGCGTTCCCCATCCCCAAACCCTTCCTCGTCCCCGTTCCCGTCCCCCGACCCATGTGACTATGGAGCAGACACCAGACAGCTGGTGGCTCAAGGCATAGCTAAGCTAGAGAAAGCTACCACAGAGATACCCTCGATTGAGGAGAGGAGATCCCCCGCAAGTGCGGATCATTGCCACAGACTTCTCCAGAGGGCTTCTCTCAGCCGGTCCCCTTATCCCCCCAGATCGAGGCAGCAAGAGAGAGTGTGGGGTAACACACTCACGAGGTGGTCTCCCCTGATCTTCAGAGCTTCTTGAGTTTGCCCATGCCGAGTGAGGATTTGAGTGATACCCTTCATGCCTTGCCTCGCAAAGTACCCCGGAGCGGACACCCTGCTGGTTTCCCTCTTCCTTCATCACTGGGACCTCATGGAGGTTTGTTTCCGGGCCACCTTCAACAAGATCATGATCACTGGCTACATGCCGGAAGGGCTATCAGAGGGACTCATTCACCTAATTCCCAAGAAGACTGTTTTTGGAGGTACGTTAGTGATGGAGTGGACTCATTCACCTAATTCCCAAGAAGTGTGATGCACCCAGGCCCCTTCCTCTTTGATCGCGGTAGCGAGATCAATTGGCATTACAAGCTACGTGTATTGCGCACCCCCCCCCCCTATAGCCATAAGCACCAAGACCCATGGTGTCATGTGCATCATAGATGCCATGGACATTCTCAGAGCTAAAACCAGAAGAGGCGGCCAGATAAAGAGGATTAGAACCAGGATGATGGAGCACAGAGTACCTTTGACAGTGTAGACTTGGAGCAATGCATGGAAGAAGCTGTCGGCTGTGCCAGAGAGCAGGGCGGCTGAAAACGCATCAGAAGATGGTAGAAGCACCAGTCGGCTGCAGGCGCTAGTGTGTGTGTGGACTGGAGTCCAGTCGGGCAGCAGCATGCGCATCATGAGCCAGGAGTAGATCCAGTCGGCTGCGCTAAAAAGAGCATTAAAAGAATCCAGAACTGGCCGACCAGCAGTCGGCCAGCTCCTACATTGTCCAAGGGACCTATAAATAGGCCCAAGTGCTCATCATTGAACTCATTCTCTCCCTCTAGGGGTTTGAGTCAGTAGGAGTCCCATAGGGGACAGATTTTGGTGTGTTACCACCTTTTATGTAAGGCAGCCCATGGCTGCAGATTTAGGTACCTTTTTGTACCATAGAATATACTGAATTTTCCAGCACCTCTCTCTCTCTCTACTCTCTCTCTATACCTGCGTTTTTGCATCAGAAGGTTTCCAAGAGTGTTTAGGGCTGAAAGAAGACTCCCAGAGCTTCCGCGTGTTACATTGGTATCAGAGCATCAGGCTCAGCAAAGCTAAACACTGAATCAGTCCCATATGATGGTGTACAGGTCCAAGGTACAGGAAAGTACACGGATTCGAAGCCCAAGACGAGGAACACATATCGGGAAGAATTCCCAGGAGGTTTGTTGGTGGTGTTTCACAGTGCCAGATGGGGATGGCAGTACCGTGAGCCAGATAGGTTCTCAGGCAACGGTCCCAAGGGAGGTTGATCCTCCAAGGGTGATGTGAGAGTGCCAGACTCATTTCTCAGGAATGAAGACCAAGACGGTGTTCAGAGTCAAGGCAGGAATGGATTGTGGACTAGAGGAAACCAGATGCATAGATCTTCATCAGAGACAGAGTGGTTTGAAGAACAAGCCGGGTTTTCAGAGAAAAAGGTTTGCCACGGATGGATTATGACAGAGGGACTTCGGGACAGGATTGGGATGATGACAGTCATCCAAGAGTAGGTTGGAATCCCGTCATCAAGTTTAGCAGAGGGGGATGTCACGTGCATCATAGATGCCATGGACATTCTCAGGGCTAAAACCAGAAGAGGTAGCCAGATAAAGAGGATTAGAACCAGGATGATGGAGCACAGAGTACCTTTGACAGTGTAGACTTGGAGCAATGCATGGAAGAAGCTGTCAGCTGTGCCAGAGAGCAGGGTGGCTGAAAACACATCAGAAGATGGTAAAAGCACCAGTCGGCTGTAGGCGCTAGTGTGTGTGTGGACTGGAGTCCAGTCGGGCAGCAGCATGCGCATCATGAGCCAGGAGTAGATCCAGTCGGCTGGGCTAAAAAGAGCATTAAAAGAATCCAGAACTGGCCGACCAACAGTCGGCCAGCTCCTACATTGTCCAAGGGACCTATAAATAGGCCCAAGTGGTCATCATTGAACTCATTCTCTCCCTCTAGGGGTTTGAGTCAGTAGGAGTCCCATAGGGGACAGATTTTGGTGTGTTACCACCTTTTATGTAAGGCAGCCCATGGCTACAGATTTAGGTACCTTTTTATACCATAGAATATACTGAATTTTCCAGCACCTCTCTCTCTCTCTACTCTCTCTCTATACCTGCGTTTTTGCATCAGAAGGTTGAGGGCTGAAAGAAGACTCCCAGAGCTTCCGCGTGTTACATTGGTATCATGGCATCAAGCTCAGCAAAGCTAAACACTGAATCAGTCCCATATGATGGTGTACAGGTCCAAGGTACAGGAAAGTACACGCATTCGAAGCCCAAGACGAGGAACACATATCAGGAAAAATTCCCGACGAGGAACACATATCGGGAAGAATTCCGAGGAGGTTTGTTGTTGGTGGTGTTCCACAGTGCCAGATGGGGATGGCAGTACCGTGAGCCAGATAGGTTCTCCGGCAACGGTCCCAAGGGAGGTTGATCCTCCAAGGGTGATGTGAGAGTGCCAGACTCATTTCTCAGAAATGAAGACCAAGACCGTGTTCAGAGTCAAGGCAGGAATGGATTGTGGACTAGAGGAAACCAGATGCATAGATCTTCATCAGAGACAGAGTGGTTTGAAGAACAAGCCGGGTTTTCAGAGAAAAAGGTTTGCCATGGATGGATTATGACAGAGGGACTTCGGGACAGGATTGGGATGATGACAGTCATCCAAGAGCAGGTTGGAATCCCGTCATCAAGTTTAGCAGAGGGGGATGTCATGTGCATCATAGATGCCATGGACATTCTCAGGGCTAAAACCAGAAGAGGCAGCCAAATAAAGAGGATTAGAACCAAGATGATGGAGCACAGAGTACCTTTGACAGTGTAGACTTGGAGCAATGCATGGAAGAAGCTGTCGGCTGTGCCAGAGAGCAGGGCGGCTGAAAACGCATCAGAAGATGGTAAAAGCACCAGTCGGCTGCAGGCGCTAGTGTGTGTGTGTGGACTGGGAAGGATTCTGTCGGTGAGTATCTCCTATGTTGGAAGATGTCAATCGGTGTGACAGTGTGGTGCCTGTGTGTGTGTGCTCCCTGCTGCCGCTGCGACTGTCCTCTAGGGCTTGTAGCTTTGTTTCGCCCTCGCCTCAAGCCTGCAGCAGCCCTCCCCGCTATCTCCTAGGGGTCCCCTTTGTGTGTGTAGGTTCTTCTTCTTCCCGCCTACCACCCTGCTTTCTCCTCTCTTCATCGCTGCGCCTCCTACTACACTTCTATTCCGCGAGCTGCAGCCTGTGTACAGCTGTGTGTGTGTGTGTGTGTCAGTGGTGTGTGTTACATACGTGTGTGGCGTCGCTGCTCGACTCTGATCGCCTGCTGCGACTTACCTGTTTCGGATCTTTACTCGCCTGTTGACCATCGCCTAAACCTGCTGCCGTTGAATGTTCTTGCTGCCGGCTGGCCTCCCCCGCCTTGCCTCTAACAGAAGGTTAATTAGTCGCCTGTGTGCATAATGGAATCGCCTGAGCTGGCCATTTACAAGCGTCGGAAAGCAATGAACACCTCGAATTTGGATGCCATGTCTTTGATTAAGGAATGCCTGCATGAGGATTTCGAAGAAGCAAGATGTGCTTGGGAAGGACCTCCTCCAGTCACAGAAGTGCGTATTCCGGTGCAGGAGCTCATGGATCCGGTTGCACAGTATGCATTGAATGCAGTGATTCTCTTTTTCCCGGGCAAGATGCCTAGTGCACAGGATGTGGGACAATGGGTTGATTTCTTGCTTAAGCGTCAAGCAGTCCGGGGTGTTTATTTTGGAGCAAGAGGATTCTATGAGGTATTGTTAGCAGACATGGAAGCTAGAGATGCTTTGTTGGAAATGTCTCCCCTCTTCTTCAATACGCAAATGACTCATGTTCTTCCCTGGGCTCTTACTAAAGATTATCAGAGCCTTATTCGACATAAGTGCCCGGTTTGGGTTGAAGTGGTGGATTTTCCTCGTACTTGGCGTCATTTTCTTCCTTTGTTGGCTGCTCAATTGGGCAAAGTGATTTGCCCCCCCAAGTTGGATGCCAATACAAATCGTTTTTGTATTCTATGGGACACTGATCTTCCTGCTCCTATGGGCATTACCGTTGATTCTGGGGACACAGTGGTCGGAAAGCGACCATTCAAGCTTAAATGGGGGAAATTTGCCAATTCCTGTTTTCGCTGTGGCAAATTTGGTCATATGCAATCTGAATGTTCTGAACCAAATCTACAACCCCCTCCTTCGGCTGTCCCTACCCCTCAGACTCCTCCTCCAGTGAAATCTTCCCCTGAGGCACAATCTAAAGGTGCTTCTGCATCCACATCAACAACTGGACTCAATAAAGGTAAAGGGAAGCAGTCTCAAATGCCAAGTGTTCCTGCTTCCCCGAATATCAAAGACAAGGGCAAAGAGAAGCTTCCTGCTACTCAGGCGTGGATAGTACCCAAGAAAACTGTCAAAGCACGTACTTTACCATCTTCTCGCAATTATGTGCCCCCCTTGAAGAATGTTGCTCAGCAAAAACTGCCTTGTAATGATAACTCTTCCCTAGCTCAGGCCTGGGATAAAGTTGTTCGATCCTATAAGGAAGTAGTTACAGGGGGCACCGCTTCAACGTCGGAAGGCCATCGCTTGTTTCCTCCACATTCGAGTTTTGATTTGGCAGCTGATGTTTCTGCGACAGATGCGGATGTGCCCATGGGCACGAGTTCTTAAGCTTTCTGTTGGTTTTCTCGCCCACTGTATATACCATTTAAGATGCATAGTTCTATACAGTGCTTTTCATATAATGTGCGCGGATTATGCAATCAGGATAAATGGAGGCTAATCTGGCACTATGTACATACTTGCAAAGCAGATATTGTTGTTCTTCAAGAGCATAATCAGCATAATTTTGCCGGGCAAACTTCCTATTTTGCAGGATATTGGATAGCTTATGCAGGATCCGCTGGATACTCTGGAGTGCTGATGCTTGTTCGTCATGAATTATTTCCCATGTTGGTATTCAATGATCCAGCTGGCAGATGGATGGTCGTTCAATGTATTATCAACGGGGAAGTTTTTGAGTTTGGTGGGGTGTATGCATACACAGCCTCTACTGACAGGGCTCGTTTGTGGCATGCCATCTCCTCTTATTGTTGGCGTTCTAATGCATTCCTTTGTGGCGATTTTAATAATGCTCCAAATCATGTGGATAATACTACTGGACATTCTCACATGCTTCATGTGGAACGACAAGCTTGGGATCTCTTTCAGCACACATGTAATGCCTTGGATTTGTGGCCTCTGTTGCAAGCCAATGATCCAGGATTCACATTTCAGCATAACGCTCGATCAATGTATCGTGCTCGTCTGGACCGATGGTATCTCTTTCACATGCAACAGTATGATGATTTTGTATGTGATATGTGGATTGATTACTCCTTGTGTCTCTCGGATCATGCTCCGATATGCTTGAAAATACAATTCGGCTCTTGTTCTGCCAATGATTCATTAACTAGAAAGAGACTCCTCCATGTCAATAATGCTTATCTTAAGCATGAGGTTTTCCGCAATCTGATTGTGGATATTATTTCGCCATTGATCTCTCAAATGCATGTTGATATGGACACAGCATGGTTTCGTTTTGTTATGCGGATTCAATGTGTGATCCAGGATTATGGCAGACACTATTTATCGCATTTCAGAGAGCAAGTTCAACAGGCCAAAGGCACTTGTCAAAGTTTGATGCATCTGGCTAACACTTCATCCCTTACTGAAACCCAGATGACAGAGTTGCTTTCTGCTCGTGCTTTGTTGCATCGTAATGATGAGAGAAAATTGACAAAGTGGCAGACTAGAGCTCGCCAAAAAGCTATAGCGGATAAAGGATGCACTTCTAAACAATTCTTTCGTCATTTACATCTTTCTAGGCAGTCTCAAACTATTAAGAGGATTAAACTCCCGACTGGTGATTGGACTACCTCTCGTGTGGAGCTTGCACGGGCCATGGAATCTCATTATGGCAAGATTTTTGAGGCCTCTTCTCTCACGCAGGAAGGTCGAGAGGCTCGTCGGTTGTTTTTATCTCGAGTTGCACCGATTTTATCGGCGCAGCAGGCTCAACTTTTGGAAGCCGCCTTCACAGAGACAGAATTGTATGCCAGTTTGTGTGATTTGGGTCGTTGGAAATCTCCCGGTTGGGATGGCCTTACTGTAGAATTTTTCTTGTCGTTTTGGCAATACGTGGATCAGCCACTATTGTTAATGATAAACAGGGCATGGGAGCAACAGGTTTTGCCTTCATCTTGGAAAGAAGGCTTGCTCAAGTTGATTCCAAAGCAAGCACTTTGTGAAGAGTTCTCGCAATGGAGGCCGATTACACTCATGCCTGTGGTTTATAAATTGCTTGCTAAAATGCTTGTCAATAGACTTAAAGGGTTTCTGCATGATGGTTTGCATCCATCTCAGTATGGCTTCATTCCACGAAGGCAAATTACTGATAATTTAGCAAATGTCATCATTGGCATGGAGTATGCGAAATACACTCGACAAGATGTATTGGTCATGCAGGTTGACATTGAAAAGGCATTTGACACTGTTCTTTGGGATTACATTGCAGATACCATGCTTCGGCTGGGATTTGGGCCTAAGCTATCCTCTGTGGTTTATTTCTTGTATGCTGACAGTACCTCTGCCGGTTTGTTGGATGGTTTTCTCACAGATCCTTGGCATTTGGGACGTTCAGTAAGGCAAGGTTGTCCTCTCAGTGCTTTGCTTTATGCGATTGCTACTCATCCCCTGCTTATGTATTTGGAATCTTTGACTTCGTCTGGAAGATTGCAGGGCTTGAAATTACCCTCTGGGAAACATTTTATTGCGCAAGCTTATGCAGATGATTCTCTCTTTATGCCTCGCAATCACCAAGATGATGTGGAACAAATTATGCACACTCTTCATTTGTTTGGATTGGCAGCAGGCCTCAAAGTGAATTTTCGTAAATCCAAACTATTGGCTCTGACTGAGTGTGATTGGCATAAGCTGCTTTGGCCAGGCGAACTTGTTCCTCCGAACATTATAGTTCGTCATTTGGGTTATCCGCTGGGTTGGACTGTATCGGCTACACGGAAATTGGATTGGGTAGCCGAGCGCTTGCACTCCAAGTTGCATTATTGGAAGTTGTCCACTTGGCCGCTTCATGTGCGTTTGAGAATTGTGCAATGCATTCTTGTAGCTTATGTGCAGTTTTATCTACCTTTGCTATATTGGTCTCAATCCCGCTTGAAGTCCCTTATGTCAAGTATATTGGCGCATTTCTGGCGCACTTCATCTCGTGGAAAGGGCCTCAGATTGTTATCCATGGACAAGTTATGCTCTCCTAAGCGTCTTGGAGGCCTGAATATTTTGGATTTGAGACGTCATGTTTTGGCTAGGAAAGCTATGCTTTTGCCGGTTTTGTTGGATCAGCAGCAACCCTGGACTCTCATGGTGTCCCATTTGTGTCGGCATATTGTCACGCCATTCTATGGTCATTGGCAACCCACATACTGGGATCTTATATGTGGAAAACTTGAAGGACACATTCCGGGATGTCCTTTCACTTCTTCTCTCATTATTGATTGGAAGGAAGTTACTTCACATATGATATGGCATGGTTCCCGATCTTTGATGGGCAATTCCCTGCGGCTAGAGAGTTTGCATTGGAGTCGTGTATTTTCTTCCACTTTGGTTGACCGTTCACCTCGTCAGGCATATTTTCTATCTCAAAAAGGAATTTGTCAGATACATCAGGTGGTGGATGACACAGGTCAGGTTCTTTCTTTCTCTGTTGCGGCGGATCGTTTTCAATTGGGATCCCATTATTCTCATCTTTGGACAGAAATTCAGCGGATGATTGCTGATATTTCTCCTTTACCTCGCCTGAATGTGGATTCCCGTCTATCTGATTGGAATCTTGGAACCACTGCTATGGAATGTATTTCAGCTGGGACAGTTTATGCCCTCTTGCAATCGGATGCATGGATAGTCAGACATGGTAATCAGCTATGGTCTCTCTCCAAATCTTCAATGTGGTGGAAACGTACATTGTTTCGCATTTGGAAAAGTCATCTGCCTCTTAAAGAACGCCTGTTCTTGTGGCGCTGTTTGGTTGGTGCTCTTCCTGTTGGTAGCTTGTTACATGCACGTCATATTGCGCCTTCGCGTTGTGTCCGATGTAAAGCTACTGAGGAGACTGTCCCACATTTACTATGGGGTTGTGTATGCTCCAGATCGTTCATTCGCCAGGTCTCGACTGCTCTTCGCCTTCGTTTCCCTTCGGGCATTTTTCACAGATGCTTTTGGCTTTTTGGGGTGTTACAAGCATCGCAGTCTCAGTTTGCAGTATTTTTCAGCTGGGTCCGATTCTGGGTCTTTTGGACCATATGGCATGTTCGGAACAACCTCATGTTCCAAGCCAATGACATTGTTCCCTTCCATTACTTCAAGTTCTCGCTTGGTAACGCGCTTCATTTTGCTTATGATGCTGGGGACATCACTCTTGACGCTTATAGGATTTACTTTGATTGCTTCTAGGTGGTGGAGCCTATAGTTACTTTTCTTTTTTTGGGTTTTCCTCGCTTACAGGTTTCCCACTTGTAAATGAAAAGTGTGATCTTTTTGGTGGGTTTTCCTCGTTTTGAGGTTTCCCACTTGTAATTAATGACATTGAGCTTTACAAAAAAAAAGTGTGTGTGGACTGGAGTCCAGTCGGGCAGCAGCATGCGCATCATGAGCCAAGAGTAGATCCAGTCGGCTGCGCTAAAAAGAGCATTACAAGAATTCAGAACTGGCCGACCAGCAGTCAGCCAGCTCCTACATTGTCCAAGGGACCTATAAATAGGCCCAACTGCTCATCATTGAACTCATTCTCTCCCTCTAGGGGTTTGAGTCAGTAGGAGTCCCATAGGGGACAGATTTTGGTGTGTTACCACCTTTTATGTAAGGCAGCCCATGGCTGCAGATTTAGGTACCTTTTTGTACCATAGAATATACTGAAATTTCCAGCACCTCTCTCTCTCTACTCTCTCTCTATACCTGCGTTTTTGCATCAGAAGGTTTCCAAGAGTGTTTAGGGCTGAAAGAAGACTCCCAGAGCTTCCGCGTGTTACATTGGTATCAGAGCATCAGGCTCAGCAAAGCTGAACACTGAATCAATCCCATACGATGGTGTACAGGTCCAAGGTACATGAAAGTACACGGATTCGAAGCCCAAGACGAGGAACACAGATCGGGAAGAATTCCCAAGAGGTTTGTTGGTGGTGTTCCACAGTGCCAGATGGGGATGGCAGTACCGTGAGCCAGATAGGTTCTCAGGCAACGGTCCCAAGGGAGGTTGATCCTCCAAGGGTGATGTGAGAGTGCCAGACTCATTTCTCAGGCATGAAGACCAAGACGGCGTTCAGAGTCAGGGCAGGAATGGATTGTGGACTAGAGGAAACCAGATGCATAGATCTTCATCAGAGACAAAGTGGTTTGAAGAACAGGCCGGGTTTTCAGAGAAAAAGGTTTGCCAGGGATGGATGATGACAGAGGGACTTCGGGACAGGATTGGGATCATAACAGTCATCCAAGAGCAGGTTGGAATCCCGTCATCAAGTTTAGCAGAGGGGGATGTCATGTGCATCATAGATGCCATGGACATTCTCAAGGCTAAAACCAGAAGAGGCAGCCAGATAAAGAGGATTAGAACCAAGATGATGGAGCACAGAGTACCTTTGACAGTGTAGACTTGGAGCAATGCATGGAAGAAGCTGTCGGCTGTGCCAGAGAGCAGGGCAGCTGAAAACGCATCAGAAGATGGTAAAAGCACCAGTCGGCTGCAGGCGCTAGTGTGTGTGTGGACTGGAGTCCAGTCGGGCAGCAGCATGCACATCATGATCCAGGAGTAGATCCAGTCGGCTGCGCTAAAAAGAGCATGAAAAGAATTCAGAACTGGCCCACCAGCAGTCGGCCAGCTCCTACATTGTCCAAGGGACCTATAAATAGGCCCAAGTGCTCATCATTGAACTCACTCTCCCTCTAGGGGTTTGAGTCAGTAGGAGTCCCATAGGGGACAGATTTTGGTGTGTTACCACCTTTTATGTAAGGCAGCCCATGGCTGCAGATTTAGGTACCTTTTTGTACCATAGAATATACTGAATTTTCCAGCACCTCTCTCTCTCTCTCTACTCTCTCTCTATACCTGCGTTTTTGCATCAGAAGGTTTCCAAGAGTGTTTAGGGCTGAAAGAAGACTCCCAGAGCTTCCGCGTGTTACACATGGGTCACAATATCAAGGGGAGGGTCAATATGTCAATGTTTCCCTCAGCGACTACCTACTCTCACTAAATGAAGGGCACTGCCTGGAATAATCTCCTGTGTGTCACATCTCATCAATCTCCATCTTGGTTGGATAGAA
The DNA here is from genome assembly GCF_041138505.1 of Cibotium barometz. Classification (NCBI taxonomy): domain Eukaryota; kingdom Viridiplantae; phylum Streptophyta; class Polypodiopsida; order Cyatheales; family Cibotiaceae; genus Cibotium; species Cibotium barometz. The sequence continues at coordinate 43,082,932 of NC_141067.1, read as the reverse complement.
TAAAAAACATGATCTCCTTCCTCATCCATTCTAGCAAGGCTAACACCTGTAATAGCACTCGTCCTTGAGAAAACACCAAACCACCGAGGATGATGCTCATCGCGAAATGTGCTAGTAATCCACTCATGAGGTATAGCTGCATCAATCTAATTGATTTGTCTAATACTCCCTCTGACGTGTTAGGTGTATGCAAGTCTCTGATCCATAGGAAGACTTTAAAAGTCCTCCAAGCAATAACTATCGATACACATCTCTCCCAGCGTAGCCACTGCATATATCCAACGAACCCAAAGGTCCTCTAGTGTCATTTCACATAACAGGCTGTCTACCAGCATCATCCTCATCCTCTGATCTAGGAAGCCTCTACCCAAAGGTCGCCAACTTCATCTCTAGTCTCATTCCACATAACGGGCTGTCTATCAGCCTCATCCTTTGATCTAGGAAGCCTCTACCTCCAGACTCTGATAATAGCCGCTAGAAGGTAGAAAGGAAAATGCCCTATACTCGACCTTAGTAAGATGAACGTGAAATGAGCATCCAATCTCCACCACCACAAGGCAAACACTAATGTGAAACAAAAAGAAATTCTTCCAAGGCTTAGTGCCTGAAAGGAAGCCTCTGACCGCCTACCTTGCAAACCAATAACTACAATATATATCTGGATCTACAATATTCCACCCCCCTTCCTGTCGGGGACATATAAAGTCTCCCACGCAACACTAGCTGTAGTAGTGTCAATGTACCATCCAAACCTGACCAAATAAAGGTGCGGACCAATCTCCACAGCTAGCCAATGCATTCACGAGAGAAACACCAACATGAGCCAATTGACCAAGCTAAGGCAAGCAATATTTGGTTAACCACCAAGCCTCTGGAGGCTAGATCCAATCATCTAGAACTCCAGTGAAGAAGTTCTTCCTTATGCTCATAAGTACTGCTGCAAACTTCTGTGCAGGCAATATATCAACCCCAACTTGACACCTCAAATCCAAGTAAACCCACGCTCTGCACCCCATATGTGTGAGACCTCAAGGAACATAGCAATATCATCACAGTCCAAAAGCTCATCCTCACTGCACAAAGGCAGACTCAAACTAGAAACTCCAACAGTGCAACGAAGAAAGATGCTGATAGCCTCGGCAACAATGAGATATAACAAGGGGCTAAGGGGCATCCCTGTCCTATAGAACGAGAGATATGGAAGCGATCACCTCTACCACCATATGTGGGCACACTAATTGAGCGTCCCGATGCAAGATGAACACATCTGATCCAGTCCTGAAAAAATCCCATGTATCTAAGGGCTCCTTAAGGGCGGCAGGAAGCAGGCAGGAAGGCGGAGGAGGGAGGCAGCAGGAAGCAGGCAGGAAGGCGGAGGAGGGAGGCAAGGAGGTGGGATGGTGGAGGTGGAAGCAAGAGGCAGATGAAGAGGGGGTAAGAGGGAGGCGAAGAGAGGGCTGCAAGGAGAAAGGAAGTGGGAGAGGGTGCACAGGGGCATGCTCCTCAGCTGTACGGAGAGCTCCTTTATTCTAGACTCTTCTCACGTTCCACCCAGAAGCCTTAGGCACATGTGCAAATAGAAATAAACACCATTGTAAGGTTGCTAAACCTTAGTAGAGGAGTTATGACCTTTCAATCACCCTTACTCACCATATTCATCTTCTTTTGGGTATTCGTGGATATTTAAGAAGGTTGGCAGTAAGCAATGTAAGGAATCACCATCATGGTTATTACAAGAAGAGTCTCTTTTTCCCATTCTTGTGTTCTTTCTAGCTCTTGTTTATGTATTTAATTTCTAATCCATAAACTGTACTTAACCTTAATCCTCTCATGACTGACATCCTTACTCAGCTGAGGGTTGCAAAAGCTGCTTCTACTAGGCTCACGTATGCAGAATGTCATAAGCCAACCTAAGAATCATTTTCAAGTAAAAGATATAGTACTGCTAAGAAGACACTCCAATTCAGCTTCTGATAAGAGTACTGAGCTTCACATGAGTGAATCCTTGTCTTGGGATTCTAAGACCTGTAATCCTTATTCTCAATAAAGACCTAGATTCCCATCCAGACCACATGTGGGACGGCTATAAACTTTGAAAAGACTTGAGTAAGTGCAGTATTTACAGTGAATGCAACTACCTTTTTATCATCTATACTAACCACAGTACTGTCCACCATCAAGCATCTTGAGAAGTAACAAAAAGTCTACACAAAAATCCGAGACATAAGTGGAACGATCAGTAAGGGCTATAAAGGAAAACAAGCACAAATATCAAGTATTTAATTCAAAGCAAGACTACAAGATCACCGACAGCACACGTGAGCTAGACTTATTCTGATGAAGACAGATTGAACTACTTACTTCAAGTGCCAAGCTGACCACTTTTGGTGGAATACCTTAAAAAGCCTTCTCAGAAGGTAGCTTGCACCACCCCCTTTTCCCTTGACGAAGTAAATGAGCTGCAGATTATGACAGTCTATTACCTCCAGGGTTTGACCTGACCTTTGACCACTTGCTTACACCTTTGTTCACATCACCATACCACACGAGCTAGACTTATTTAATTCAAAGCAAGACTACAACATCACTGGCAGCACACGTGAACTAGACTTACTCTGATGGAGACAGATTGAACTACCTACTTCAAGACCACTTTTGGTTAACACCTAAAAAAGCCTTCTCAGAAGGTAGCTTGCACCACCCCCTTTTCCCTTGACGAGCAAATGAGCTGCAGACTATGACAGTCTATTACCTCCTCGGGTTGACCTGACCTTTGACACTTGCTTACACCATGCAACATGAGCCGGTGATTTGGCATGGGGACTAGACAATTTGAGTTGGGATGCTTATTGTACAGCATCCTAGATGCACCCGATTATGCGACATTTTGATTGAACATGATGGCATGGCATGCTAGCTAAACATAATGACATGGCCTGCTCGCTGGACAATAACACGTTGAACATCATCTCAAATCTTCCTATGAGCTCAGTCAAATCATAATGTTTACACGACAAGATTGCAATTACGACTCTTTTGACAACCAGCAAATGACAATGGTTACACACACCACTTGGAGCATCAAGCATTATCTCTAACACCCTACATTAACGCCTGATACCCAAAAGAACACTAAACACGGTGCATAGCATCGCATATCACCATAGGGACCACTGATTTTTGGTACTGGACTGTTCACTGCCTGGGAAGGCCTATATGGAGTAGCAAAGTGCAGTAAACAAAGCTGCTAATGGATATGCAAAGACACTTGGAGTTTGCACTTTTTCTTTTCTCCCCGGAGGTATTGAAGATGGTCAAGACACATATAAAAGCTCTATTCAACGCTGCCATAGAGAACTGGAGTTGGAGGAGCTATCTGTGAGCTGGAAAACTGCCACCACAAAATGCAGCCATTGATTGAGCTGCTGTGTGCATCTACTGCCACCAAAGAAGCTTATAACCTTCACATTTTCTAAGTTGAGCTGTTCTTGCTGTGCTGGCTGCCAGCAAGGCTGTAAAGGGTAGGTGTAGAAGATCCTATGCAAAGTGGTTGATGCAGTGGAAAGGACGCCATAGAAGAAGCACCAGAGCTCCAGAATCCTGAGGTTGAGATGTAAAAAGGTGCCTAAATGTATACCTAGAGAGTCTTCAAACTGTATGGGCTGTAAAATAACTAGAGATTTAAGTTCATAAACAAGAATCAAGCTGTAAGCTTGAGATTGCTCTAATAAAGTACCTCATTATTTGATTTACAAGAGAACAAATACAAAACCTGAGTGTTGGATTGAATGCTAGAGAACAAGATTACTTCACAGGACACGTGAGCTGAATGAGCTAACCTAGCAGTGCTGGAAACGAGAGCCAAAGAATAAATCAAGGGCTGAAATCTTAGCCTTGGCCTTATTTGAGGCAGCCTCTTGCACACCACACTTTGCCCTTTTGAATGGTTGAGGGCCTACCATATATCACAATCAATTGACTGTGGATGGTAATGCGGACTTAATCTTTGACAACTTGCCTCAGACATGTGCACTGTTTCCATCATTTCTTACAACACAGAGTGCCATATGGGCTGCTGATTTGACATGATGGCATGGCATGCTGGTTAGACATGATGCATGGCATGCTGACTAGCTCCAATTCATGTGAAAAATAAAAATTCCCCAAACAGAAACCCCAAGTTTTGGCAAAGAAAAAAAAGGAGGTAGCAAAGCTTGTGAATGAGTGTTCAGGAGATATGATTATGAAACTCATAAATCACAGCATGAAGCTGAATCTAAAAATCAAAACAAAATCAACTTAAGTAGATATTTAATGCTTTTTTGCATGCTGAACAGCTGCGTTCAATAAGAAAAAGTTTCGTATTTCTCAACTTTCAAAAAGGTGCTCGACTTTCACATTTCTCACACGTAAATGGAAAATGTAGTCACAAAATGTCACAGAAATTACTATTCCAAAACCTTGGCAAAATCTTCATACATGTATGGGCTGAAGAGCACACAACCAGATGTTCTACTTGGGTTGCAATTACGGTAACAAAACATAGCTCTGATCAGCCACCTATTCAGAAACTCACCTGAAGTCCCTAATATGCAGCTCATAGATTGCAATATCTGTAAAACTTTTTAGTTCTGGCTTCTCAAGGGCCAGCTTTGTCCACTCTCTTGGTTGTGTTGCTGGATCACTCAAATCCACCATCAAGGACCGCTCACCATTTGCAGAAAGTCTTCAAAACAAGCGGTATAAACACCTAATTAAGCTGCTGCTGACTCAGTTGCATTGCACATTCACACACTCCTATTACATGCTCAATAGAAAATTGGAAATCTTGGAGCACTCATACCCTCGTGAATAAGGATCATTTGCTAAAGATATCTCTACTTTTTGAGTTAATGGGTGGAACACTCTGATTTCAAAGAGATAAAATCGTCCACTCCAGTCCTTCGGACCATGAACAATCCAAGTGCCGTTTTCTTCACATAGTTCCACGATCTCTTTGAAATCACCACTTGAAGAAGAGGAATAAAGCAGTAGCTTGACCCTCTGTTCATACAATCAGTGAGGAATGTGAAAAATTCAAGATAGTGCAAATCAACCAAATGAAATGGTACATACGTATATTCATGCTTGCATGCATCCATCCATATAAGATACATCCGAACATGTGCACACACACATACATACATGCATACATAGATTCTTATTCCCAAGTAAAGGAAAACACTATCACATATTTACTTACAAGCATTTCATACAACAATAAAATTACCTGAGCTGTAGGAGCCCATAAGGAAAGAGTAACACCTTCCTTAGTGAACACCGGACCCAATGGGCCATCATAAGCGAACAAATCATCCAGAACACCAGGAAGTTGGATCCCGGATGCATCCAAAGGGACACCATCAGCTGCAGAGGAAATAAATGTGTTTCAGAAATGATGCCTTTCATCATGCAGCACATAAAGACACCACTATGAGGAGAACAGTTCTTACAAGTTTGCATTGCAACAGCAAGCTGGCATTTCACCAGCTCCCTAATGTTAGAGCTAGGGGGTACTTTCAAAGCTATGTAACCTTGGATATGTGGAAATTTTTGCAAAACCTACAACATGCCAATATTATTAATCAGTACACTATATCATGCTTGACAATATTTCTTTAGGATATACATGGGAAACGAGAAACCTTATCCTTTTTCTACCACCTCTAGGGGAAGTCCTTTCGAGTCCCTTTCAAGCTTGATTACAGTGTCGGCTCCTGAAACAAGAACTGCCTTTAAGAATCACGAAAGTTTCTTCAATTTAAGACAAAATTATGAAAAACTTCCTTGATTTCTAGCACCAAAAAAATTAATCTAGAAAAATTTCCACTCAAAGTTCCATTTGACTTTTGCTTAGATAGAGGAATTTACCTTCAACACCATTGCCTGAGAGAAGCAAATTTGCAGCCTTGCTCGCATGCATATAAAATTCAGCATCGCCAACATCTGAAGGCCAAGCTACCAGACCTTCCTTTACCCAATATGCTCGTGCCAGCCTTAGACTGCCCTAAATTCAGCCATAAGATAAAGGAACCAGGAAAGTTTTACTGCTTCGCTAAATGGAACAGTATTATTGTTTGTCTGAAATAAGTTACATTGTCATTCTGAACACTATCAAAAGAGTGGGTCTTCTTTTGGTTGGAACTTGTAACAACAAGCTACAAGAAGCTCCCTATTAGGCCAGCTCTGACTAATTCAAGCCAAACCAAAAATTCTCTCGAGTCTCTTTGGAACCTTGGCTTTGTTACAGTGTTTTTCGCCAAGAAAAGATCCATCTATCTGCTAGCCAACGGATTACAACACTCGAAGCAAACAGGGGTTCCCTCCATAGGTTGCTACTCTTGGAGGGAGGCCACATCGAGGAAGAAGGGGGAGGAGGGGGGGGGGAGGAGAGCCACACTAGGGGCAATGTAGTGCCAAGTGATGCTGACCTCCCCTCGGGTTAGAAAGGGAATTGGGCTCCAACTTCGGAAGAAGGTTGCACGGTGCTGTTGTATTGTTGGGTGTTGGACCACACTCACACACACAAACCTGCACATTAGGGTTAGGTGCAGGATAGAGAAGCTCACACAGAAATGAGAGAGAAAGAAAGAAAGAAAGAAAGATTTTATTAACGTCTTCCAAAAGACCGAACTCGGCCTATGAGACAAATCGGAGTACCTGTATGGGGTATCCTCTGTCATCCCAACAAAATGAAAGTCAACCCTTGCATGTGTGCCACATCCATATAATATAGAAGTACAAAATATTATATGTTAGAGTGTCCTTTCACACTTGATGTCCAAGGGAAAAAACCACATGGGAAAAAGTGCCCTTGGTTAAGCCCTGTTCACACATAGCACTACCATAAGTGAGCATATGCCTACAAATCCCCCCTGTAGTGGAAGTGTGAACCTGTACAAGGTAGCAGATCACTCTCTGTATGAGAGTAAGCCCAAAGCTTTGCGGGAAGCTTCAAACTTTTCTCGAGGTAAAGCCTTTGTGAATAGATCTGCAACATTATCCTGTGTAGGGCAGTAAGATAAACTGATCTCCCCTGCATGTAGCCTCTCTCTGACATAGTGATAATGAATCTCAATGTGCTTGGTACGTGCATGAAATACTGGATTTCGTGCCACGGCCATAGCACTCTGGCTATCAGTGAGAATGGTGGTGGGTGTCTGCTGACACTCACGAAGATCAGCCAATAGTCTCCTCAACCATACACAATCTACTGTAGCTGTGAAGACTGCCCTGTACTCAGCCTCACAAGTAGATGTAGCAACAGTGGGTTGCTTTTTACTCAACCAAGATATGCATGAACTGCCACGAAAAAAACAATTCCCACTTGTGGATTGCCTGGTATCATAATCACCAGCCCAATCTGAATCACTGTATGCATAAAGCTGCAAGCTGCCCCTCCTGGGATAGAACAAACCAATATCCAGGGTACCCTTAAGATAACGAAAAATGCGTTTGACTGTTTGCCAATGCTTTGTGCCTGGGCTGTGCATGAATTTGCTCAACAAAGACACCCCAAAAGATATGTCTGGCCTCGTGTTACACAAGTAAATGAGGCATCCCACTGCCTGGCTATAAATGCCGGCCTCAAAAGGTTCTCCAATATCATGCATAGTAAGCCGTACACCTGGTTCTACCGAAGTAGAAATGGGCTTACATTCATCCATGTGAAACCTTTTTAGCAAACTTTTTATGTACTTAGTTTGCTGCATAACAATGCCATCATCTGTATGCATAAAATGGATGCCGAGATAGTAGTGTAAAGGCCCCAAATCTGACATATCAAATTCAGCTTTCAAATCAGCTTTGAAATCTGAAATTTGTGCTTTGCTAGTACCTGTAATGAGCATGTCATCTACATACAAGATGACTATGAGAATATCGGCATCGGTTTTCTTCACATACAATGTGCTTTCAGCTGGACTATTCTCATAACCTTGGCTGGTTAAATGAGCATGTATCTTATCATACCAAGCTCTTGGAGCTTGCTTTAACCCATACAATGCTTTGTGTAACCTGCATACTTTATGTTCCTCACCAGGAACTACAAAACCAATGGGCTGATTTACATATACTTCCTCCTGTAAATCCCCATTTAAGAATGCAGTTTTGATGTCCAATTGATGCACTATCCATCCTTTATGTGCAGCCAATGCAATCACTGATCTTATTGTGGTCATTCTCGAAGTAGGAGCAAAAGTCTCTTCATAATCTATTCCCTTTTTCTGGGAGTAGCCTTTAGCCACAAGTCTTGCTTTGTACCTGTCAATAGTACCATCAGACTTTCTTTTGACTTTGTACACCCACTTTGTTCCAATGACATGCTTGCTTTTAGGCAATTCCACAAGATCCCATGTATTGTTCTTCATGATAGAAGAAATTTCAGCTTGCATAGCTTGCAACCAATGCTCATTCTCATGTGCTTCTTCATAAGAAGGCTCTTCTGAATCAAAGAGACCACCCATTGCTAATGCATACTCCCCACGATGTATATTCAAAGCATGGCTGGAACTAGCCCTTGTTCTACTTGTGAGTGGAGCTGCAAGTTTGCTTTCTTGCAAAGTTTTCAGCAACAACCATCTTGGCACTGACTTGGCTGTGTCTATGACTGTTTGCTCTTCCCTGACAAGATCTTCCACTTCTTCCATGGAAGGGGGCTGAATGGCTGGCTGTTCCACATGTTCTACATGAGGATTTTCTTGTGTTGGGACTGGCTGATCTGAATCCCCCCTAATTGCAATGAGTAAAAGTCCATCAAACATGTCCTGTATGCCTGTATCATTGCTTTTATACAAGCTGTCCATGGGCTGTTCTGAATTTTCAGCAAATACCACATCTCTACTGACAAAAATCCTTCGTGTAGTTGGATTATAAAGACGGTATCCTTTGCTCTCATTATTGTAGCCCACAAAAATGCATTTAATTGCTTTGTCATCTAGCTTTGTTCGGAGTTGTTCTGGCCATGTGCATATGCCAAACATATAATCCACAGTTGGTTTTCTGCTATACCAATCCTCAAATGGTGTTATGGTTTTCAAAGCTTTTGTTAGACATCTGTTCAACACATGAGTTGCACACATTATAGCTTCCATCCAAAATTTGTGAGGCAACTTTTGTGCTTTCACCATGCATCTTGCCATCTCCATGAGAGATCTATTTTCCTTTCAGCTACACCATTCTGCTGCGGTGTATAAGGCACAGTACATTGGTGTTTGATGCCCTTTTGAAGCATACAATCCTTGAATGCATTTGACATGTATTCTCCAACTCTATCTGAGCAGAGTGTTTGGACTTTACATTCACACATATTTTCAGCCATTGCTACAAAGTGTCGAAAGCATGTAAACACATCTGCTTTCGCTTTCAAGGGGTGAGCCCAAGCAAACCTGGAGTAGTCATCAATGAATGTGACGAAGTAAAGATGCCCCCCTATGGATGGTGTCCCCATTGGACCATATACATCACTATGTATGAGCTGTAATTTACTTTCAGCTCTAACAGCTCCATCTTTGGGGAATGGTTTTCGTTGCATCTTTCCCAAAATACACCCCTCACATACATGTCTTGGTGGAGACTCAAGAGGCGGCATATTATTAACCATATGATGCCCAAAACAAGCATCAAACTCTGAAAATTTACATGCCCAAAACAAGCATGCCATAGCTCTGCATCATGCATAGCAAGAGTGTGGGCAGCCACTGTATTTGCATCATAAGTACGCTTGTCATAGCTGTCCAGCTTATACAAGCCTTTGTATCGTGTTCCAGAAGTGACTATTTCATAACCCTTTGATGGGTCTTTTACCAAACACTTCCCGTCTTCAAATTCAACCTTTAAACCTTGGTCGTTTATGGCTGAGACGGAGAGCAGATTTTTCTTTATCCCTGGAACATACAATACATTTTTCATACATATATTGGCACCATTGGCTGCAATAAGTATCACATTGCCAATTCCCTTTACTGGATATGTGGTATGATCTGCACATGATACAATGTGGCCATTTGAAGCATAAACCAAGTGCTGAAATACATCTTTGCGGCCATTTGAAGCATAAACCAAGTGCTGAAATACATCTTTGCATGAAGTGATGTGGCTCGAAGCACCACTATCAAAATACCATGATGCATTCTGTCTGTCAGATGCAATGCAAGACATATCAGTGTCTAAAGCACTTGGTATGTCACTAGTGCATGTGACCAAAAAAGTGTACTCTTCCTGGATTACATTAGCTGATTGTTGTGTTTTGTCATCAGAAGAGTCTGCTACTGCATTGCCTGTTTCTTTCCTTTTCTCTTTTGCAATCCGCTTCCTACATTCACTAATGTAGTGTCCCCTACAAGCTCGGAAAGAGATATCATCTAAAGACATGGCCATCACTTTGCTGTCCCACTTGCCTGCTTAGTATTCTGCTTTCTATTCCTCGTTGATTACGAGTGGCAGGCTCAGCACCATTACCTGGGAGGAGCTTGTGCCAATGGTCTTGGACCAGGAGGAACGTTTCACGAACCCTCCTCATAGCGGCGGTTCGGAGGCCTTAACTGGCCAACGGTCAAAAGGCCGGAATAACAACACGGACAAAGGGAAGGCTTCACCGGAGAAGTCTTTTGAGAAGAAGCCTGACTTAAAACGAGAGAAGCTGAAGGCCTAAAGATTCTGCAATGATTGTAGCGAGAAAGGCCACTACTGGAGGAAGTGTCCTAAGCGGATAGGGAAGAGTGCTGATTCCTCAGCCTCAGCTGCAAAGACTCCGGCATTTGTGCACTTAGAGATGGTGGACTCCGACGCTTCATCATCTTCGAGCGAGGAGGCAGTTGGCTTCACCGCGAAGGATACCTGGGAATGGATTCTTGACAGTGGTGCTTCCAAGCACATGACTCCATCCCATGACTTCTTTCTGGATGTGAAACGGCAGTCAGGTCGCATCTTTATTGGCGACAACTCCACTATTCCAATACACAGTGAGGGCCGGATGGAGATTATTCCCGACAGCAAGGGGGGCAAGCATGCTTCCCGTGTTCTTTATGTCCCTGCTCTGGGTTTTCATCTTCTGTCAGTGCATGAAGTATGCAAGACTGGCTTTCGGATGGAATTTGAGGAGCATTCAGTTGCTCTACGGGACCGTGAGACTAGCCAGGTTGTTTGGGAAGGCAGTGTGGATAATGGTATCTACAAGCTCTTTGCACTCTCCTCGTTGACAGGTTCTCAGGTCGGAGATTTGTGGCACTTTCGTTTTGGCCACTTAAATGTGGATGCATTGAGGCGAGCTTTCCGAGACCAGATGGTGGTTGGCTTGCCAGATGTTGGCAGTAGGCAAGGGCGTTGTAGTTCTTGCATACATGGTAAGCACCACAGGGAATCCTTTCCGAAGCAGGCTTCCAGGCGGGCTTCGAAACCATTGGAGTTGATTCACACTGATTTGTGTGGACCTCAGCAGACACCATCTTTGGGAGGATCTCTCTACTTTATGCTGCTTGTTGATGATTGTACCAGATTCACGTGGGTCTACTTTCTTTCCCAGAAGGACCAAGCTTTTGCACGGTTCAAGGATTGGCACGTGATGGTGGAGAAAGAGTCTGGATTTCAGGTCAAGACTCTCAAGGCTGATAAAGGAGGTGAATTCTCCTCGACTGTATTTCTCAGATTTTGTGCAGATCATGGCATCAAAAGGGAACTGGCCAATACTGGATCGCCTTCAGAGAATGGAGTTGTCGAACGCAAGAACAGGACTGTGGTGGAGATGGCGAGGACCATGCTGGAGCATCGTGATCTTCCTCGTCCACTTTGGGGAGAGGCTGTGGCAACGGCTATCCATACCCTCAACCGATCTCCGACGACTTCAGTACCCCATATGACTCCATTTGAGGCATACTTTGGCAGGAAACCTGATGTCTCGCACTTCCGTGTCTTTGGAAGTGACGCGTATGTACATATTCCGAAGAAGCAGATGGGGAAGCTTGACTCCAAGTCCCGCAAGCTTGTATTTGTGGGGTATAACTCTCTTTCCAAGGGATACAGGTTGTATGATCCAGACAGGAACAAGATTGTTGTCAGCCGGGATGTGGTCTTTGACGAGCATGTTCCAGTATCCACTGTCGAGGAGCTGCCACTTCTTGGAGATCCAGAGGAGTCTGATGATGATTCCCAGACCATCATTCCAGTTGATCAACCTCAATCACTACAGGAGGTTGAGCCCGCAGCTGGAGTAGAGCCCCCGCGACCACAGGAGGCTCCACGATCTGTTCGAGTACCTAGGTGGTTGTTAGACACCCTTCAAGAATGAGGGGTCATGGAGCTACCCTCCGAGTGGACCACAGAGGACGGCCCTCGAAGATCACATAGAGTCCGAGATAAAAGCAATCCAGCGGAGCTTCTTCAGGTGAACTATGCTTTGATGTCTCGTATTATGCGGGACAAAGAGCCCACTTCCGTAAAGGAAGCCCTTTTATAGGATACTTGGAGGAAAGCCATGCAGGTGGAACTTGATGCCATCGAGAAGAACAACACTTGGGAGTTGGTACCGAGGCCGTCGAAGCGGTCAGTCATTGGTGTCAAATGGGTCTTTAAGACCAAATATGCGTCTGATGGGTCGGTGGACAAACACAAAGCCAGACTTGTGGCTAAAGGTTATGCTCAACGGCCAGGCATTGACTACGAGGATACCTTTGCACCGACAGCACAGATGTCCACAATTCGGACCCTTCTTGCCCTTGCTTCTTCTCAGAGGTGGTCCGTGTATCAAATGGATGTAAAATCTGCGTTCCTTAATGGTGACCTGCATGAGGAGGTGTATATTGAGCAGCCTCCACGCTTTATTGTTCCAGGATCTGAAGGGATGGTTTACAGGTTACGTAAGGCCTTGTATGGTCTTAAGCAGGCTCCCAGGGCTTGGAATCAGAAGATTGATTCCTTCTTTGTTCGGACTAGATTTCAGAGATCGGTTGCAGATCCAAACCTGTATCTCTTTCGGGAACGCGGTATGGTCACGCTTATCATTCTTTATGTGGATGATCTCATTCTCACTGGAGGTCATGTGGAACACATTAAAGTGACGAAGGCTGCCTTGTCAAAGGAGTTTGAGATGACCGACTTAGGCTTACTCCAATTTTTTTTGGGATTGGAGATCTGGCAGCCCCAGAGGAGGTTTTTCGTCTCTCAGCAGCGGTATGTTCATGAGTTGCTTGAGGCCTTTGGGATGGAGAACTGCAAGCCTATTACTTCGCCAATGGACCCGAACACAAAGTTAACCGTTACTGATCCTTGTGAGCCAATTGATGCCTCGCAGTACCGGAAGTTGGTTGGTTCATTGAGCTGGTTGCTGAACACCAGATTGGACTTGAGCTTCTCCGTGGGGCTGTTGAGCTCTTTTATGCAGACGCCATTGAAGTCTCATTGGGACGCAGGATTGTGGATCTTGCGGTATCTGTAGAGTACAAAGGATCTAGGACTCTTTTACACAGGAGGGGATGGAGTCAGGCTCCAAGGTTGGAGTGACCAGATTGGGGAGGAGATCCAGACACGAGGAGATCTACTTCAGGATACAGTTTTGCCCTCGGCTCAGGAGCAGTTTCTTGGAGCAACAAGAGGCAGCCAACTATTGCCCTTTCTTCGACAGAGGCAGAGTACCGGGCTGCTTGTGGTGCTGCTTGTGAGGTTGTGTGGCTGCGGAGGCTGCTAGGCGAGATTGGGTTTCCACAGAAGGAGCCCACAGTCATCCAATGCGATAACCAGAGTTGTATAGCTATTGCTCGGAACCCGGTCTTCCATGCCCGGACCAAGCACATAGAGATACAGTATCACTTTGTGCGTGAGAAGATCTTGGCTGGTGACATCTTGCTACTTTATTGTTCGACGGAGGACAACGCGGCGGACCTCTTCACGAAGTCTTTACCTCAGGCTACGCTCAAGCGGCACTCCAGCTCCCTTGGGTTGATTTCACAGCCAGGAGCTGAGAGGGGGTGTTAGAAGTCATCTCCTGTCTATATTTATACACCAAGGCCTCTATTGTGGGTGTGCCCGCCCAGTATAAGGTGTTTTATCATTTTTCCTCACTCCCCGTATTTTTCCCTATTTTTCCCATTTTTTCCATGGTGTGGATGGATGCCAGATGGTTGGCCTGGCCGACTTGCTCCTACTGTCGTGGAGGCCATTTACTGCTGGCCGACTGCTGTATGCAGTCGTGGAGAGCTTTTACAGCAGGCCGACTGCATGCATGGGGCATATAAATAGGCCCCATGCCCCCCACCATTGTATCATTCAGTCATTTGCGGGATCTTGTGTATAGAGAAGAGTTTACACACCTAGCTCTCTGTGTTTCTTGTGCTGTCTATTTTCTGCATTCTACTTGCTCTTGTCTACCCAAGTTTGGTTATCTTCGCTGCATATTCTGATAGGGGGGAGGCGGTCAGGGCCTATAGTGCCAAGTGACCATGCCATCCCCTCCAACAAGAAAGGGATTTAGAAGGCTGCCCAGTGCTTCTGCATGCTGAACGCTGCAATACTAGCAACAACCACATGGGTAGCAAGCAGCTCACCTCTGGGCTTGCCTGAGGTCAAGATTGCCCCACGTTAGCCCTACCACAGCAATAGGCCTTGGCGTCCCACACCACCAAGATACATCCCATGCCGAGCTACTTTTGACCCTGAGGACCACAACTTTGGCAAACTTCTTTTCCCATCATCTCCCTAATAACTATCCTAGGTACTCTTCATAGACCAGCCATGGCTTATTATTAGCACTCAGTCCTTACTTAAGTTTTGCCCGTTTTCAGCCATAAGTATGTTTTAAGCCCAATACTAGCCCTAGCCTCCCATCCGAGGTCCTATTATTATGTACTTGAGGCTAACCTGAGAGTTAGATTGGTTAATATGTGGGTTAGGGGGCCCAAAAGATTAGTAAAGCAAGCTCATTATAATGGCTAAGGCTAAGATAGAGCCGGGTTCATGAACATAGAGGGGAGGAGAGAAGTTGGGGGTTTATAGTCACATGAAACGTTTCGAGGTTTTGTTTCAAGGTTTCAAAGGTTTTGTTTCGAGGTTTCAAAGGTTTTTTCCCGAAAGGTTTCGTCCCTCACTAAAAAAACCACAAGTTTTAAAAATTATATATATATATACAACCACTAGAAAGTTCTAAAAGATAAACACACAATTTAAGAGAAGCTTGAAAGGTAATGAATTTGAGATTAGATTTATGGGATTAAAGGGGAAAAGGAGAGGAAGTGGAAGAACGAAGGTGTCACGATTGTGACTTAGTTCATTATACAGTCTCCTTATGATTACAGATACTGAAGTGACATGATTACAGAGGACCCCTACACTCAGAAGGTCACGACTATTCGCTCTAGAGACATGCCTCTTCATCAAGAGCCACACTCCTTCGACGACTGGTCACACCCCTTCGCTCTAGGGATGTAACTCTTCACCCAATGGTTGCAGCTATTCGTCCAAAGGATGTGTCTCTTCGCCTAGAATCATGACTATTGGTCATGGGATGTGTCTTTTCATTCGTGTCTCTTGAACTCCTATATAAGGAGCCTGTTGTATCACAATTTCAATCAATCAATCAAACATCTGTGTTCAAGTCTACTTTCAGTTTCAGTCTTAAATACACAGATAGTGGATGAAATACTAAGTAATAATAGTAATCCTCATAGTGGTATCAGAGCAAAAAATTTTCCCGGGCCTACGGTTGTGAGCCTCTCACCCTCTCCGCTCTACTCCCCTACCCGGCGTTGTATGGAAGCAGAAGAAAGATGGAACCTACATCTACAAGTATGAGGTAACCTAAACCTTCTTTCTCAATTCACATATAGAAGACAGATGCACAGATGTGTGTGTGGCGTACCCGGTGAGTATGCAGCAATTTCCTGCTGGTAGCCCTTCGTGAGCCTCTTCATCGGGTTGTGCCCTTTCGTGTATGGGTTCGCACCCCTTCACACGAATGATGGCACCAAGAGATGGCACCTCTTCGTATGGCACCCCTTCGCTGCTGAATTTGAAAGCCCCCCCTCTCTTCGCCTTGTTTGCTGCCCGCGTGCCTCTGGATTGCTAAGAGTGGCTGCCGGTTGTGAGCCTCCTTCATACTGCCGGTGGCCCACTGTTCGAAGAGGCGCACCCTTCCAGTCGGCGAAGCGTCAACTTTTCAAAAAAAAAACGAAACGTTAACCAACAAGCCTTATGATTTAAGGCTTAAGCTTTTTTTTAATACACGTGGCTTCCACCAGCCACATGAGCAGTCGGGCGCCAGCACCCAACGGCCGCCAGCGCAAGGACACCCGCCGCCGCCGACCAGCGCAAGGACACCCAGCCGCCGACCAACACATTTTTAAAAAAATAAATAAAAAAAATATAAAGGAGCGAATGGGGCCAGCGCAACGACTTCATCCGCCGGCCAACCTATTCGTTTCACTCGCACGCCGTTCGAGAGAAGGTGCGCTCCTCTCCCACTCTGCCACGCCAAGGACTTCTCTCCACTCTGGCACACACTCCCCTTCTCAACCAGGCGTCCAATGGAACCCAACAGCAATCAGCCCGCGCCTTACATCTCGTACATAGACGAGGTCCCGGAGGCCATATTGCCCGAAAATCCTCGCGAGACACCCACACCGGAGCCCGCCCCATTACCCGAACCTGTTGTAGAACCTGTTCCGGCTCCAGTTCATGTACCAGGTCCCCTGGACTTTTTATTATACGTCAGTCACCGCCACGCCACTCAGTTCCAGGCGTGGGTGATCTGGCATATTTACTTGACGTGTCCAGCACACCATCTTGCTCATTACGAGTTTATTTTGGGACGGTACCCACATCTTGCATATTTCCTGGACGAGTGTCGTGTGGATGCAGTGAACCGGATCATCTCGCTCCAGCCCTTGGTTCGAGTATACAGCGAGCTCATTGTGCCCGATTACACTCCCTTAACCCCTGCAGAGACACCTCCTCTCGACGAGGTGGAAGACTTCGAGCCTTCGGAGTTAGGCTCCGATTTCTTAGCAGAATTGGGAGACGATTCACTGTCACTCTCTCCTCCAGCAGTACCACATATTTCACCGGCTTCTCCGCGCTACTCCCTCTAGCAGATCCAACATGCCATCTATCTCAGAGGAAGTGGGCCAGCAACAAGACGAGCAAATGCAGGCCATTACATTATTACGCGAGCAAATGGAGACACTTCAGCAGACTTTTTCAACAAGTCTCTCTACCATCAGCAGACGGCTCGACCAGTTGCAGCGGCCCCATCCAGCGCGCACACCAGCCCCAGTGATCCACAACCATCTTCTTCAGAGACTTCGGTAGCAGAAAATGAAGATGAACCAGATCCAACTGCTCCAACTGCCGAGGTAAACAATGCAGAACTCCAACTTCTTTATAAAATATTAACTGCTGCACAAAAAAAGAAACTCGATGTCAAACTGCCTGCCCCTTATAATGGTCGCCGCGACAAGCGCGTGCTTGACCAATGGATATTCAAAATGGAGGTATATTTGACCAATAACGATTTGGTCGAAAGCAAGAAGGTTGCTTTAGCCAGTTCCCTACTCAAGGATACAGCACTTCTATGGTGGCAACGACGTGTTGCAGATGGTAAACACACTCCTACTTGGGATAAGTTCCGGCGCGCCCTCCGCAAGGCCTTTGAACCTGCCAGTGCGGACTACCATGCCCGGTCTGCTCTCCGCTGCCTGAAGCAAACAGGATCCTCAGCCGCATATATCACAGAGTTCCAACGTTTAACTCTGGAAATTGAGAGCCTCAGCCCTGCTGACAAGCTACACAGCTTCATCGATGGGCTTGAACCCCACTTACAGGAAGATGTGCAGAAGTTTAACCCTCTCACCATAGATGCTGCTATTGCCTACGTAGAGCGCCTTGGAGATTTACGACGACAACCCAGGACATCCTTCTTTGGCAATCGGTCCTCAAACAGTGCTCGTTTCTCCCAGCCCAATCGCAGAGGAAATTTATCTCAACCTGCGTCTCAATATTCCCAATCCTCTGGTCAGCAATCTACTCGGCAACAGTCCTTTCGGCCTAGATTTTCAGGTCAGGCAGCAGCCTCACAAACAGGATCCTCTTCCAACAACAACAATCGGAATCGAGGACGCAACTGGCAAGATCGCCGACCCAACAATCGCCGCAATTTTCGCCGCAATACCTCAGCAGGCCAGCAAGCCTCTACATCGGCACCTTCAACCTCTCAGGCCAACCCTTCAGGTCTTTGCACAATTTGCAATGGACCACACAGGTGGTATGAGTGCCCAAAGCGTAATTCTCGCCAGAATTCCAACATGGAATGTTTTCCAGAAGGTGAACATGGACATCATCATCCTTCTACGCCAGAAAAAGGCAAGCAGGTGGTTCATGCAGTGCGAGTTTCTAAAGTTGTCAGTGCTTTAATGCTGAATGCCCACAACCATACTTCAGTGCCTGTTAACCTTTCCAATCAAGTTTTGAGCTTATTGGGATTTATTGGCCAGCATCCTATCAATGTTCTTGTTGATAGTGGATGCTCGACTAATTTTGTGGGAACTACTCTCGTCAGCAAGTTACGATTACCTACTCAGCAGAGTGCCGAAGTTTTCCAAGTGGAACTTGCAGATGGTTCTTTCTTGCATTGCAGCAAACGGATTCAGCAGTTGCATTTTCAGATTCAGGACTATCAGGATCAGCTGAATTTCTCTATTATGCCTTTGTCACACTATGACATGATCCTTGGACAGTCTTGGTTATATGAGTATGATCCTTTGATCAGCTTTCGAGATCATTCCATTCGACTTTATCATAATCATCGAGAAATGGAATTACGAGGTCTGTTTAATTCTAAGCCGATTACTGTGGTTTCTGCTATGCAAGTCAAACGCTTAGTGCGTAAACGCGACAACACTTCTGCCTTAGTTATGTTGCGAGAAGCAGAAGATAATACAGTTGACCAATCGAAATCCTCGCCATCAGATATTTCTTATTTACAACAGCCCTTCTTTCAATCTTATAAGGATTTATTTCCTGACGAGCTGCCAACGACTTTGCCTCCTCGACGTTCTGTGGATCATATGATTGATCTAATTCCTGGACAACCACCGCCAGTTCGAGCTCCTTATCAAGTTCCTTATTCCGAATCTCAAGAAATTCAGAGACAATTGGCAGAGTTGTTGGATAAAGGTCATGTACGTCCAAGCAAAAGTCCTTTTGGTGCTCCAGTTTTATTGGTCAAGAAGAAGGATGGATCTATGCGACTTTGCATTGATTATCGTGCCCTTAATAAGCAGACAATCAAGAATAAGTTTCCCTTGCCTCGCATCGATGAGCTCTTTGATCAGTTGCTTGGTGCAAAGGTATTTTCGAAGATTGATCTGAAGTCCGGCTATCATCAAATCAGGATTCGAATTGGAGATGAGTATAAGACAGCTTTCAGAACAAAGTATGGACATTATGAATTTTTGGTCATTCCTTTTGGGTTAACCAATGCCCCAGCTACTTTCATGACTTTGATGAATGACATCTTTGGTCCTTACTTGGATAAGTTTGTCATCGTTTATCTGGATGACATTTTGGTCTTCAGTAAGACTTTAGCAGATCACAAGCAGCATTTGCAGATTGTCTTCGACGTACTCCGTACGAATGTCTTGTACATCAACAAGAAGAAGAGTCAGTTTTTCAAAGATCATGTGGAATATCTTGGACACATCATCTCTGGACATGATATTGCAATTGATCCTAAGAAGATAAAGGTCATTGTTGATTGGCCTTTGCCACTTACAATTTCAGATGTGCGATCTTTCTTGGGATTAGCAAATTTTTACCACACCAAGGTTCACAAGTTCTCAGATATTGCTGCTCCCTTGACGGCCCTTACAAAGTTAGATAAATTGCAATGGTCACTTGAAGCTGAAAAGTCCTTTAATGATCTTAAGCATGCGTTGACAACTACACCTGTTTTGGCTATTGCGGATCCAACTCAGCCGTTTGATGTCATGACCGATGCTTCGGATAGAGCATCTGGAGGCGTTCTTATGCAGAATGATCGTGTTATTGCTTTTGATAGTCATAAATTTTCGGCTATTCAAATGCGATATCCCGTTTATTTTACAAGGAATTTTTGGCAATTGTTCATGCTTATAGAACGTGGAAGCATTATCTTCTTGGTGCAGATTCAGTGGTTAAGACAGATCATCAGTCTTTGACTTACATCTTTACTCAGCCAGTGATGAATCCTCGTCAAGGACGATGGGTTGAATTTTTGGCAAATTTTCACATGGCGATACTCTATGTTCCTGGATTACAGAATGTGGTAGCAGATGCTTTGAGCCCCATGAGCCCCATGCCTCGAGCTACGAACTTTGCTATCTCAAATGTGCAGATGGAGATTCCAGCATGTTTTAAGCATGAGTATTTGACAGATAAAGACTTTGGAGATGTCTTTTGAGCTCTCAAATCTCTTCATCCTACTGTTGCAGAAATGAATATGTTTGCCGCATATACAATTGCAGATGATTTACTTTATTACTTAGATCGCATTTGTGTTCCTCACAATGCATCTTTGCGGAAACTCCTTATTCAAGAGCATCATGAAGTACCCTTTGCAGCTCATCCTGGCATTAACAAGACATATCGTCTGTTATCAGCAACATACTTTTGGCCTCAGATGCAACAGGATGTTATTAAGTTTGTTAAAGCTTGTCACTCTTGTCAAATTATGAAAGCTTCACGACAACTTCCTCAAGGATTGCTTCAGCCTTTGCCAGTTCCTCAGGAAAGATGGGAAAGCATAAGCATGGATTTCATCACTACTTTGCCGCGTTCGCAGAAAGGCAATGCTCAAATTTTAGTAGTGGTTGATCGGTTTTCCAAAATGGCACATTTTATTCCTTGCAAGAAGACAGTTTCTGCTCCAGATCTTGCAGCGTTGTTCGTACAGCATATTTTCAGAATCCATGGATTGCCAAGATCTATTGTTTCTGACAGAGATCCAAAGTTTACTGGACATTTTTGGACTTCCTTATTCAAATCTCTTGGTACAAATCTCTTGTTCAGTTCTGCTTATCATCCTCAGACAGACGGACAGACAGAAAGAGTAAATCAAATTTTGGAAGAAATGCTTAGACATTATATCCAGACAAGATTAGCTTCTTGGGAAGAATATTTGCCTCTTGTGGAGTTTGCTTACAATAATTCTCCGCATTCAGTCACTGGAATGACTCCTTTTCAAGCAGCATATGGTCACACTCCGCTTGTGCCTACAAACTTTGTTCTTCAACACAAGGTGGCATTAGCAGATCAGTTGATTCAAGAAATGCAAGATATTCTTGTGCAAGTTCGAGACAGACTGATTCATGTTCAGCAGAAGTATCAGAAGTATGCGAATAAGCACAGAAGGCATACTGAGTTTCAAGAAGGTGACTTGGTTTTGCTTTATGTTGCACCGCATCGATATAAGACAGTAAAGTCAGTCTTTCCGAAGTTGCGACCGCGTTTCTATGGTCCATTTAAAGTTATAAAGAAGATTTCAGTTGTCAGTTATAAGTTGGATCTTCCACCATCTTGGGGAAAAATCCATCCGACATTTCACATCTCTTGGCTCAAGGAATACATACAAGGAGATTCATCAATTCCGGAGTTATCTTCTTATGTTCCTGAGATTGAAGATGATCACATTATTCTTGTTCTTGAGAAGATTCTTGACGTTCGTCAGAAAGAAACAAGAAAGAAGATTACTACAGAATTTCTTGTTAAGTGGATGGACTTGGATGAGTCAGATTCTACTTGGCAGACAGATGAAGAAATGCAACAATATCCTCAACTCCTCCAAGAATTCTTTGGCAGACGACCGACTCTCATTTAATCACAAGGGTTTTATTTTAAATGGGAGGGAATGTCACGATTGTGACTTAGTTCATTATACAGTCTCCTTATGATTACAGATACTGAAGTGACATGATTACAGAGGACCCCTACACTCAGAAGGTCACGACTATTCGCTCTAGAGACATGCCTCTTCATCAAGAGCCACACTCCTTCGACGACTGGTCACACCCCTTCGCTCTAGGGATGTAACTCTTCACCCAATGGTTGCAGCTATTCGTCCAAAGGATGTGTCTCTTCGCCTAGAGTCATGACTATTGGTCATGGGATGTCTTTTCATTCGTGTCTCTTGAACTCCTATATAAGGAGCCTGTTGTATCACAATTTCAATCAATCAATCAAACATCTGTGTTCAAGTCTACTTTCAGTTTCAGTCTTAAATACACAGATAGTGGATGAAATACTAAGTAATAATAGTAATCCTCACAGAAGGAAGAAGAAGAAGAGGAGGAAGTGGAAGAAAGGAGGAAGGGGAAGAAGAGGGGAAGAAAGGAGAGGAAGAGGAGGGAGAAGAGGAGGAGATGGAAGAAGGTAAGGCCTGTAAGGGGACAGCCAGGGCCCGGGTTGTAGGAGGGGACATTGTGTGCAGCATACGGGCTGAAGGAGATGTGCAAGTTCGCCGCCGGAATGCATATGCAGAAACGGGCACAACAGACAAGAAGAAACCGGGTGGAATGTACAGACTCTGTACACTAGTTGCGACCAGAGCAATGCTCCGCGCATGTAAATACCAAGCCAAAACATCTGCGGAAATTATAAAAAAGCATATGCTTAGTGTCAGAAAGCATCTGTAAACACCCAAGCATACACATCCAGCATGGACACACAAGCTTACACACATACGTAGTCACAAAAAAAACATGTTTTGTCATTTCAAATCCTGCGAAACATTTTTACGAAATGGCGAAACTTCTTCATGAAATCCGTTTCACCCAAATTTTAGGTCAAGTTTTTTTTCCCAAGGCCATACAGCCACTGGTCTTGATGCTGCTTGTGCAGACCAGGCAGCAATACAGCGGCTGTACCAATCTGTACAGTTTTATGTGGCTGTCCGTACACACACCAGGCCGTACAGTTTTATGTGGCTGTCCGTACACACACCAGGCCATGGACGTGTGCAATAGGCCATCCAGTAGGCACTGATGTTGTTGGTCGTACATGCGCACAGGTCCATACAGTAAAGAGGGAGCGTGCATGAGTGAAAAAACAGTTTTTTAAGAAAAAGCATGGCACCTAGGAAAAGCATGTGAAAAGCATAGCTTGGGCCAATTATGAGTGTTATTCACAACCCCGATGAGAAAAAGCATACACTTTGAAAACCAACCCCTAGATTTTGTGCAATGTGATCTTTTTCCTCTATTTGTAGAGGGAAAAACGTGCTTTTGGGAAAAGCATGGTGAGAGATTAATATTAGCACTTGAAAAACCGTTCTTTGGAAAAGCATATGACGAGTGCTACTATTGGGTTTTGTGGGAAGTGAGAACCACTGATGAAGAAGTTTGTCGGGATCAATAATTCAAATGCAAGCAAAGTATGTCACAATCAGTTTTGCCCAGTAGAGAGGATTGAGCATAAAACGGTGCACATGACAAACATTAAGGATAATTATTCGCAGTTGCTATTATTTTCCTGTTCAATCATTGATCTTGTCTATTTTGGAATTACTTATTGTAACCGTCTATTTTGGAATTACTATTGTAACCTTAGTACCACACCCTTTTTGCCTAATGGTCTTCTCTCTTGTACGGTTGGTGTGGTTGGACCATATGGAGGTGATTGCACACATTCCTTTATTATAGTGCACGATTTCTAGGCCTCAAGGATGTATTACTTAAAACATTCTCAAATGAGT
Organism: Cibotium barometz; assembly: GCF_041138505.1. Lineage (NCBI taxonomy): Eukaryota > Viridiplantae > Streptophyta > Polypodiopsida > Cyatheales > Cibotiaceae > Cibotium > Cibotium barometz. The sequence continues at coordinate 43,059,186 of NC_141067.1, read as the reverse complement.
AAATCCAACAGAATATCCTAGCAGTATGTTGAGCTTTCAGTGTGGCTTCATTTTTTATGATATTTTGGGAGACTTGGATGAGTTAGATCCATGGGGAGCATAAGTCTGGGACATTATCAAGGTATAACCAGTCCATAGACATGCATGCTTTCTTGCTTCTACTTCATTGTTGTCCAACACCTGAGCATTTCTATCGCCAACAATTCAACCCAAAGCTGATTTCTACTTTCAAAGCAAATTCACTGCTAAGAGCTTTTCCAAGTTCTTTTAACCTACTTTACATCCGCATGCTTGACCATTAAGATCTTCTATGTCTCGACCTAGCACACACATACTTGTGTATGGATGCCAGTGGAGCATAGCGTCTTGTGGCAAGACACTGGGGATACACTAGGGATTGGGGAGTGAGGTTCTTCATGACAATCTTTGGAATCAACGCCGACTTCAACATATCATATTTGCAAAGTGTTTTCATTGCATGAATGTCATTGGAAATCTGGCATGTGATGCCCATGAAACTTGTATCTTGAGGATTACTTGGTAATACAATCATATTACAAGGGGGTTCGGCCCTTTCCGGCCCTATTGTTGCTAGTGTTATTTAAATTTCAGCATTGCTATCTTGTTTGGTTTTGTGCCATTTCATCTTGTTCAATATTTATAAGTTTGTGTGGCAAGATTGTGCTCAACCCAGATTCTTTTTCACACTGCCTATTACATTATTGTCAAGCATCAGCTTCATCACTTGCAGCTCCATTGTATTAACAATACAGATAGAGCCATTGATTCACTTTAAGGATGGCCAGGTGCGGCCCAGGGCAAGCAATTCAGATTAAGCACCATCAGAGAGACATATAGGTATTGGGTAGGGGTGGTGATCTAAGTGAATTCGGACTGCACTTCACATCATGGCATATCAATCTGCCAGATGCGAAGAAACCATCAAGGAAACCCATACTCCATCTGCATGCTCAGTTTTAGCACACTAATGCATGTACTATAAACATGCATTGGGGCACTTGGGGAGGAATGAAGGATATACTAAAGTGGCTAAGTACCCTTAAGATTTGCAATGCCTGTCTCCAGATATGGCACTGTGAAACGTATTACTACAGAGGCCAGAATGAACTCACATTCTCAACTCGATGTTTCCACCACTCATCAAACCCCACCCCAAACAACTGATATGATCTCCCTCCAAAACAACAAAGCATGAAGCGAGCCCACCCTTGCGTTTTAGATCTTTTTTCATGATATTTTATTTCATTTGCATGCCATATTTTGGCCTACTAATAAATATATGTTTTCATTCTAAAAGAGAAAGTAAATAGGCATTTTATTAATAACATAAATTCTTTGATATTCGTTTCTAGCCAGCCATAACCTTACTGCAAATCACTACTGAAAAAGTTATATACGAATTTAGCTTCTTTTAACCTCAGGGTTTGATTCAAGAAAACATACAAATGATTACAGATAAAAGGACTATCTCAGCCGCACCTTTTGTATGCAGGCAGGGTCTGGTTTCTCCTTGAAAACTTCATCATTCTCTGAGACCACCCACAATTCTTGTACTGCTGAACTTGACACTGAGCCACCACAGTCCTGCCACACATTACAAGCTATTAGCTGGATACCCTTAGAAATGCAATCCCTTCAATCTCAAGGAAGTTCCAAATATATATCCTCTTTACTCATTAACACAAAAAAAAAACAGGAATTCATCATGACAGTGTTAGGCTCTGAATTTCCGAGCGAGCTGGGGGGGCACCCCCGTGTGGCAAACTAGCCCCCATTTCCCCCTTGCACCCATTTCATACCTTGCCACTGCCGCCCCTCTCCCCTGCTAGCATGTCTGAGGCACCCCCCACCCCTCGCAGGTATGCCTCCCCACCCACCCTTTTTCTCCTGTTCCTGTTTCACCCTCGCACGTCACCACTCCCCCTTGTGCCCTCACCATCCATGTGCCCAGCTCCCATTTTACACCCTGCTCCCCCCCCTTCTTCCTGTTCCCGCTTCACTCCTGCTTGTCACCACTCCCCCTGGCCATGCCGCTGTGCCCAGCTCCCATTTTTTCACCCTGCCACACCCCCACCTCGTTCCAGCACCTGTTCTCTTTTTTCTTGAATTTTATCTGGAAATTTTCGCCCTGCCCACCCGATTCCATGGCAGCCACTCCATCTTCCCCAGCCGAGACCACCCTCAACTACCAATTCACAGAAGCGGACCTCCAGGTCTTTTCATTCTCGGTTTCTTCCTTAGACACTACGACCCTGGTTTACAAGTTTGTTGGTGGCAGGCCCATTCGAGACCAGATTTGGGGTCTCCTGCAAGCCACTCTTCTCGACAACTAGGGGCGCATCATCAATATCCAGTTCCTTGGCAATGGTTACACTAGATCAAGTTTCACTTGACCTCCTTTCTCACAAGTCTCTAAGCCCAAAGAATGTTTCGAGCTTCTCCTTGCAATTGGGTGCTCCCTTGGCTACATTAACCCATCACCCCTCCCCACCCCACACACACACACGCACACAAGGAGGCGGGCTGAGGTTGACGCAGTCTGGGCCTCAGCTGAGGTTCGAGGGGATTGATGAGCTTGGCAATTATGTTTAGGCAAGAGCTTGGCAATTATGGTTAGGCAAGGAGTTGCTCGGCAGTGTTGTCTTCAGGATTTGCCACTTTCACACTTTGTCCCTCCGGCACAGAGGTTAGACAATTCTTGGGAGATTATTATTGCTAGCATCTCAGCCTGGAATATCTGGAAGGCTAGATGCACTGAGGCCATTGAGGGTACACCCGTTTTTGTTTCTCAGTGTCTTTGCAAGATTTGGAGTGATATTATTCACACCATCATGGCTACCAGGGCCAAAATCCAGGGATCTTGGGCCACGGAGAGGAAGCGCGCCCAGTTCATGAGAGAGTGGGACATTGGTATCTTTTTCACATCCTCTCATTCGGGACCTATTGGCAACACAGGGCTCCTGATTGGTTGAGATCTCCATCTTACTTGGTGTGAAATCTCCGTTTTGTAAAAAATTTTGTACTTAATAGAAGTCTCCTTTCTGGAAAAAAAAAAAAGCAGTTGAAGCTGGCCGACCAACATATCAGCATCATATATAAGAACATAGCATGTTAGCTCATTTCTCATCTTTCTCTCTTTTGGAGATTGCTCAGAAGTAGTCAGTAGCCCTTTTGGGAAGGCCTATGGTCAAGCATACATGTAACCTTTGCTATGTACATAATACATTATACTAGAAAACTTGTCTATCTCTCTCTCTTCTTTCATGCATTTTGCATTAATGTTCCTACGGGTGCTTAAGGGCTGTGATTAACCGCATGAAGGCTTCCGTTGTGTCACATGGTGGCTCCCCTCTGTAAATATCTAGTTCTGCATGTCATGTGCATCACAGATGCCATGGACATTTCCAGGGCTAGATCCAGAAGAGGCAAGCAAATAAAGACCATGAACCAGTAGAAGATGGACATGGAGCAGGACTTGGAGCAAAGCATGGATCAGAAGGCTGTCGGCTGCATGGAGGCTGACATCAGCAGTACCAAAGGGGCTGTCGGCTGCAGGATGGAGGGTGCTGGCAGCAGGCGCGTCCAGAAGACCAGCAGCCAGCCAGTTTCCCATGTACTCCAAGGGACTATAAATAGTCCCCTTGCTCAAGGTCTTAGTCATTCAACCCACTAGGGGTATGAGTCATTAGGAGTCCTAGTCTAGGGCAGTTTTGGTGTGTTATCACCTTTTCAAGAGGGCAGCCAAGGGCTGCAAAGATATGTACCTTTTTGTACCATAGTATATACTGAATTTCCAGCACTTCTCACTCTCTCTCTCTACTCTCTCTCTACCTGCGTTTTTGCATCAGATGGTGCGTTTTTGCATCAGAAGGTTTCCAAGAGTGTTTAGGGCTGAAAGAAGACTCCCCAGAGCTTCCGCACGTTACATTGGTATCAGAGCATCAGGCTCAGCAAAGCTAAACACTGATTCAGTCCCAGATGATGGTGTACAGGTCCAAGGTACAGGAAAGTACACGGATTCGAAGCCCAAGGCGGGAACACAGATCGGGAAGAACTCCCAGGAGGTTTGTTGGTGGTGTTCCACAGTGCCAGATGGGGATGGCAGTTCCGTGAGCCAGATAGGTTCTAAGGGAACGGTCCCAAGGGAGGTTGATCCTCCAAGGGTGATGTGAGAGTGCCAGACTCAGTTCCAGGAACGAAGACCAAGACGGTGTTCAGAGCCAGGGCAGGAATGGATTGTGGACTAGAGGAAGACCAGATGCATAGATCTTCATCAGAGACAGAGTGGTTTGGAGAACAGATCGGATTTTCAGAGAAAAAGTTTGCCAGGGATGGATGATGACAGAGGGACTTCGGGACAGGATTGGGATGATGACAGTCATCCAAGAGCAGGTTGGATTCCCGTCATCAAGTTTAGCAGAGGAGGATGTCATGTGCATCACAGATGCCATGGACATTTCCAGGGCTAGATCCAGAAGAGGCAAGCAGATAAAGACCATGAACCAGTAGAAGATGGACATGGAGCAGGACTTGGAGCAAAGCATGGATCAGAAGGCTGTCGGCTGCATGGAGGCTGACATCAGCAGTACCAAAGGGGCTGTCGGCTGCAGGATAGAGGGTGCTGGCAGCAGGCGCATCCAAAAGACCAGCAGTCGGCCAGTTTCCCATGTACTCCAAGGGACTATAAATAGTCCCCTTGCTCAAGGTCTTAGTCATTCAACCCACAAGGGGTATGAGTCATTAGGAGTCCTAGTCTAGGGCAGAGTTTTGGTGCAGGACTTGGAGCAAAGCATGGATCAGAAGGCTATCGGCTGCATGGAGGCTGACATCAGCAGTACCAAAGGGGCTGTCGGCTGCAGGATAGAGGGTGCTGGCAGCAGGCGCATCCAGAAGACCAGCAGTCGGCCAGTTTCCCATGTACTCCAAGGGACTATAAATAGTCCCCTTGCTCAAGGTCTTAGTCATTCAACCCACTAGGGGTATGAGTCATTAGGAGTCCTAGTCTAGGGCAGTTTTGGTGTGTTATCACCTTTTCAAGAGGGCAGCCAAGGGCTGCAAAGATATGTACCTTTTTGTACCATAGTATATACTGAATTTCCAGCACTTCTCACTCTCTCTCTCTACTCTCTCTCTACCTGCGTTTTTGCATCAGATGGTGCGTTTTTGCATCAGAAGGTTTCCAAGAGTGTTTAGGGCTGAAAGAAGACTCCCCAGAGCTTCCGCACGTTACACTGCATCACTCTCAACCCACCATTATGATGCTAGAGCAGTTATATTCTCTTTCCCTTGAGTGTGGTCCCAAATAAGAAGTGTGATAGTGCTTTAGTGGCCACCACCAACCCAGATCATGCCATCGTTTTCTTGCACCTACTCGGAGACTGTAACTCACAGCGGCACCCGGGGGACTAGGGCCTTTGACACACTTGTTGATACCACCAATGCATATTAAAACACTTAAACATGACCACAACCTTAACACATATCCATCATCACTTTGCATAAAACATAAAAGCTAGACAAAACATCCACAAATGCTGAAAATGGAGCTTGCACAAGTGACACCACATAGAGGCCGGAATGGGCCAACCCCCCCCTTGGAGTATTTTATTACCCAAGGAGAATAATATCATGTACAAGCTTTGAGGGCCTTACTCTCCCCACGGGAGATGCCAGATTATCCATATACAAATGCCATAACACAGCCCAACACGAGGCTACCAAGCCGGAACACAGGCTGTAGAAATGCCGAGCCAACAATATAATCCATATACCTCCGTGTGGGTACTGATTCTTCCCCAAAAACCACAGGTCTTCATGCAATAGAGCTGGTACAACAAGTTCAGCTCTCCATTCAGCTGGTACAGTAGGTACAATGGCTAGTACAGTGGTTGGTACAACCGGTACAAGGGTACAAGGGCTAGAAATCATAATAAATGATTAAATACCCTTGCCTTCAGTATTTATTCGCGATATGGAACCCTCCAAAAAAGTCCCCAACAGCCGGTATTCTTCATGGGCAGCCTTCAAGAGAGAGAGAAAGAGAGTAGCCATCACTAGGGCAGCCTGTAACAGTGGTAGAGGCTAGTGTGTAGCAAGAGAGCCTCCATTAATGAAGAGAGAGGGCTCCAATGTATAGATTTGGGGCTCCCATGAGTGAATGGAAAGAGAAGGCTATGATGACAAGTGGAGAGCCACACAATAGCTGGAGTGACAAGTGTGAGGCCACTTGTCTCACTTTGATCCACTTTCTTGCCACATGTCCCAATCTAAGAGATGGGTTCTCCCATAATCTTTACCTCTAAAAATATCCCAACTAGTAGACATTCTGTCATAGGCACTTTGCCAACTCTTGGTATCTGCTCAATTCCAGATGTACTGACGCGAACAAAATTTCCATCGGAGTTGAGCCAAAAACAGCAACTCTCCTAAATTTTAGGAGTGTGGTCCTTTGTATTCTAGGATAATCCCCCATTCCCAAAGCTTGTACTTTCCAAATATTTAGACATCCTGGAGTCCACCAAACCCTTTTCATACTGGGAAATGTCCAGGCTGGTGACAGAGAATAATCAATAGCCGAGGGGGAGCCTAATAAATCTTGCAACCTCTTCTCCTAGCCGTGCGGATTGTGTCATGGAATGTTCAAAGCTTAGGCAACACCTTTCATCACAAGCGCAAGAGGATTGTGCAAGAGCTTCAACCCTTGTCGATAGTGATCTCAATGTGCTCATGGTTCAAGAGCACCACCTCATGGCACACCATACTAGCTATTGTGAAAAGCTTCTTCTAGGCCATAGTCATGCAGCATGCTTTCTAGTTGCTGGCAATTCAAACCTTGAAAAACCAGGAAGGGGTTTGCATTTCTGTTAGCAACCAACTTTCACCCCCTATGACCGATTTCGGCATCAATGTCCCTGGCACAGCACAATGGGTACCTTTGTTAGAAATACACCAAAATACCATGGTATTGGGGATACGGACATCCGGTCATTAGGTTTAAGCCAACTTGGTGTGAATACTCTAGGTGTGAACAACCTCTTAGTTAGAGTCAAACGATAGGGTTTGATGCCTATAAAAGGGTTTTGTACTTCTAGTTCATTCATCTCATCTCATTCATTCATAATACAATCACCTTATGTTGTGCCCACCTTGCTTACTCAAGCTCTCTCTTCTTCTTCCTCCTCAACCATGGAGAGATTTCAACCTCCATAGCTCCACGGTTTATCCTGTGATTGCCAACATGATATCAAAGCCATGCTTCTCAGTGATTCATGCTTAATCCTTGCTCATCATCACATATACTAATCATGATTAGTGAGTAATTACCCATTTTATCCTTTTCCACCATTTTTTCCCTTCCTTGCAAAAACACAGCTTTACCCCCTCTCACAAAATCATCTCATTCTCCTTCTCTATTACATATCCTTGTAAACCCTCTTAGAAGCATCAACCTAACCCTATTGCTAAGCTACACTTCAAGGGATTCATCAAAAACACCACGAACCAATCGCTTGTTTTTTTTTCCAAGAAAAAGATCCTTCTATTAGTTAAAGAAAAAACAGCCGCAAAAGGCTAAGTACAACCACGACGGGCTAAATACAACCTCACCTCATATAAGGGCGGGAGACAAATCATCAAAGGGGAAGAGATGCTTCTCCTCCGGCAAGCCGCTCTGTTAGGGTTCACTTTCCTTCATGTCCAATTTGTAGAATTGCATTAACAGATTTATCTTTGAATTTTTTGCTTGTGTACCAAATAATTTATTGAGTTCATCCCATGCATCTTTTGCCCATTGTATCCCTGTGATGTGATGAATGATTTCATCATTTAAACTGAGTGCAATAAGTCCCAATGCTTTTTCATTCCTGCTCTTCCACTCATTTTTCCCTCTCTCTGGGCATTCATCTCTCCCTTCAACTAATCCCCACAGATTTTTCCTCATCAGCAAATACATGGTTTTTGTCTGCCATGTATAAAACTGTTCCCCATTAAATTTGGCTATTTCCTGTGCTGAACTCATGGTGGTGTGAAGGGGGTCTTACCTCTTGATCCAATTTCAAGATTCAAGGGCAGTGTCTACCCTTTTACAACTCAATCTGGTGTTTAATAGATGATTACAACAAATTTATCAGCATAAAATCACCAGAAATTACACTAAATCAAGGGTAACCAATTTGTACGGGATGGTTGGAGTATCAAACCAACTCCGATTTGCAATCTGAAGCTATAGGAATCTGTATCAGTGGTTAATTTGAACCCTCAATTGTACCAAAATATAGTGATTAGCACTGATTAATCACTGATTAGTAAATTAATCCACTGTTTTATGTGCAGAAAATAGAGTATGCGGGGAGTCCAGATCTGGATATTTTTTGCTCAAAACAAAAAACTGTTTTCACTAATACCTTGATTAGTGCTAATCATAACGGGTTTTTAAGACCATTAGTGATTCATATCTCACATTCAAGTGTTGCTAAACCTCTATAAAGCTTCAAATCAGATTTGTCCCTTGATTTGAGTGATCAATTTGTTAATCCGAATTCGGATATAAATCTATATTAGCATTGTTTGGGAAAATGGGATTTCTAAGCTTATATGCTTCATGTACCTCATCTATAATGCTCATAAATCAGTTGTACAAGGGCAAGACACTGGCCATTGATAAGGCTAGGACTCCCTTACGCAGATTCAACGTATTATCATCTGAAAGGGACATGATCATTATTATCATATCAAGCTTTATGAACACAATGAGAATATGATCCATCTTTGCCTATAGGCTACATGGATTTCATTACACAATGAAATCAAGGATGAAGAAGACCAAGGGCTGCATCAACATCAAGATCTACATTGACATAAAGAAGTTCAAGAGAAACATCGACATTACGAGCTACATCAAGAAGATCTTTATCAACATATTGGTCATAGAGGGGAGATTCTCCCTTTATTTCTAAATTCTATTTTATGTTACCACCACGGAGTGCACGTGGTAGAGTGCACTTGAGCCTCCTAGGTGTGTGGTCGGAGTACCAACATGGAGTGCATGTGGTAGAGTGGACTTAAGCCCATATCTCCTCCAAAGTGTATGTTCTGGGTACCGACATGGAGTGCATGTAGTAGAGTGGACATGACACCTTGTTGGTTGGGGACTCGTGTCTACGCCAAGGGTCATGTGATTTGGATTCACTCATGGAAGGGTGGTAACCCTAGTGAGTGGTGACCTAAACTCATGGAAGGGCAATTTCCCTGGTGAGTAAAGCCTTGTGGAGGGGGAAACCCTGGCGAGCATGTTCATTCATGGGAGGGTGGTAACCCTGGTGAGTGAATTCTTTCTCTGAACTCATGGAAGGGTCGTAACCCTAGTGAGTGTCACATGAACTCATGGAAGGGCAGTTGCCCTGGTGAGTAAAGCCTCGTGGAAGGGAAAACCCTGGCGAGCATGTTCATTCATGGAAGGGTGGTAACCCTGGTGAGTGAATTCTTTCTGTGAACTCATGAAGGGTCGTAACCCTGGTGAGAGTCGCATGAACGCATGAAAGGGCAATTGCCCTGCTGAGTAAAGCCTTGTGGAAGGGGAAACCCTCGCAAGCATATTCATTCATGGAAGGGTGGTAACCCTGTTGCGTAAATTCTTTCTGTGAACTCATGGAAGGGTCGTAACCCTGGTGAGTGTCGCATGAACTCATGGAAGGGCAGTTGCCCTGGTGAGTAAAGCCTCGTGGAAGGGGAAACCTTGGCGAGTATGTATGGTTTCATGAAATGGTTGTTGCCCTGGTGAATCATATGGCTTGGGCATGTGCATCTGCTATACTTGAAAGATATCTTAGTAATATCAGGTTTATATAGTTGCGGACAACTGCTTTATAAGACGGAGGGGATGTCACCATTTGGTCCCTTCACCAGTCTTGACCAGTGTTTCACACATTGGGCGGAACCAAGGTGTGAACAGGGATTTTCCACAGAAGAAAGCTACAGCATTTTACTGGCATGGTTTGGCTTGAAAGATGGCCATACAGCATGAGCAGCATGGGATTTTATTCATCAAAGTGACTTATAATATTTATAAGTCGGTGTGTTCACATATCATTAATGATGGGCTGGACATATTATTATTTTTGGGCTTGGACAAGTGGACAAAAGGAGGTGCCTAGATGAAACTTCGGCATCAAGCCAAGAAAAGCATAAAAGTTGATATATTTGGACAAGTTCAGTTATTTTTGGACCAAAACTTGGAGTACAAGCCAAGGAAAGCATAAAAAGGATATTTTGGGCTGGTTCAGCCACTTTTAGCCAAAAAGGGGAAAAGCACTTCAAAAATAGAGCTAGTCAAGTCTATTAAAGCAGGTTTGGGCTGTTTTATCGCCATGCGCATCCCTTTGGAGATTTCCCTCTCTCCTTTGCTGGCCGACTTCAGTTTTCTCTCCTCCCATGCACAGAAGCTGGCCAACCACTATGCTGTGTTGTCTCTGCTGATCTGGCCGACAGTAGTATGAAGTTTTCTCTCTTTTTCTCTCAGTCGGTTGCTGCAGAGGTTGGACTGTCCGTACAGCAGCCCATACAACGGTGCTGCAGCCGTAGAGAGACTGTACAGCACCTTCTCTTCTCTCTATGCTGGCTGTACAGATGGTACAGCAGCGGTACAGCTTCACACGTGTGAAAAAATCAAGGGTTATTTTTGGCTGTTTATGGACTGTGTTCAGGGCTGTTTTGAGAGCTCTTGGGGCTAATTCATGGACTGTTTATGGCTGATTTTTGGGACTGTTTTGAGACAGTTTATCGGATGGCCTTTGTCTTGGCTCGGGATAGATATCCAGGCAAGAGATTTGTGTTGATGCTTTGTGGAAATATCCGGTGTTGATCACACCCGCACCTTGGTATCTTGTAAAAGCTTCTATGTGAATAAAGAAGTTCCTACAGGGGCCGGCCGTTCCAGCTCAGTGCTGTGTTTTTATATTGTTTATGGTTCTTCCGATGCTCTCTATCTGGTATTTAAAGTGTTTGGTCTATTATTGTTGTTCCGGGTCTCCGCTTCCTACTTGTGACATTATCTCATCAATCTCCATCCAGCCAAGATAGTATAGAATAAGTCTCCCTCCTGGTCCTACTAAATAACTTTAATGTATGAATCTCTGTAGTTCCTTGTTGTGCTCAGCATAATAATGGGAATGGCTATCCAATGTAGGGTACATGAGTGGACTTAGCCTTTAGAGCCTTGGTGATTAACCAAGTATTGCTTGCCTCAGCTTAGTATATCTTCTCTTGTTGATGTTTTTCACGAGTGTGCATTGGTCAGCTGCGGAGATTGGTCCGCAACTTTGGTCAGGTTTGGATGACACATTAGATACTGGAGCTAGAGTTGCATGGGAGACTTTTATTCGTCCAAGGAAGGAAGGAGGATTGCATATTATAGACCTGGATATCTAGTGCAGAGCCTTGTTTTCCAAGCTAGTTGTCAGAGGCGTTCTTCCAAGCTTTGAGTCATGGAAGGACTTTTTCCTTTCTTAGATCTCCAGATGTATGCCTCATGGGGGTGGAGACTGGATGTCCACCAGCATATGTTTTATCTTCACAGAGGCAGGTTGTAGAGCACCTTTGTCTCCCCTCATGTCAGCTATTTCCAGAGCTTGGAGTAGGATGAGACCCTTCTTGAGACAGAGCTCCCGATATCAGAGGATGAGGCAGACAAAAAGCCCATTATGTGGTGTAATCTTATTAGAGATGCCTTTGGCCGTTCTTTGGTCTGGTTATATGCAGTGGCCACGCTAGGAGAGATGCACACTGCCAATCATGCATTGGAAGACTCTGCAAAGTCTTCCAAATGGATCAGAAAGATGCCTCCACTTAGCACCTTAGGGGGAATCAGAGACGGATTGAGCAGATTGAGGCAATCCCCCATGAGTGGCTCATTGGCACATTCCATGATGAGTATCACCTCAGATGGCTGGGTGCTTTTTCAAGGACAGATGTACAAGAATAATTTGATTCCTCATAGGAATCCTGCAATATGTTTAGTTTTAGTCATATTACTGACTCAATGCTGAATTATATGCAACATGACCACATATTAGAAGTCATAAAGAAACCTTGATATCTCCTTGATGTACATGCAATTTAGTGTAATTCATATTAGTGCTTCAATGGTGATATACATGCGATAAGACAAGGTACTAAAAGTTAAAAACAGACCTTGTTATCTCCTTGGTGTACAAGAAAATGTGCATTGCCACCATGATGCACATTGATATCCCAATACAAACCAAAATCATCTGTTCCAGCAGGAGGAAGTGGACTCTCCCATGATGTTGAAACCTCAGTGTCTCCCCAGACATGCAGTCCCCACATTTCATAGTTTCCATTTCTCCTGAAAAAGACCAAACACAAAGTTAAATTTGTTTGCAATTCCCTTTCATTCCACATATTAGCAAGGATCATCTCATGACACAGCCAAGCGACGCAACTAAGTAGCCCAATTGTTTACCAATTAGAAGGGTCTATAAGACAACCGTAGTGCATCAAAATCATTGAGGAAAAGGAGGATTAAAGAGGTAAGTCCTGGAATGCAATACCAATGCTTAGCAACTAGAGATGGTGTGAGAGGTGTTGTGAGTGAGAGTGTGAGCATGTGGCACATAATCTCCCTAGCATTTCCCTTGAGCAAAGTCCTTCAAGACATAGAGTATATTCCACCAACCACTTGCACATGGTGCAATAACACCCTACTCACTACACATGGTGTTATAACAATCTATCGTCTAGATTTCTACTTGTCATAGGTGGCAGATTCCGTCATGTTGATGCCTAGGATCCTTGGAGACAACAATGTCATGCATATCCTGTCTCCTCCCTATTACACACACTGGTCCAGTTGTCTCATGCGGGCACGTGTAATACAAAAAACCAGTGGCCCAAATCACAGCATACATTCAACATACATCTCAACATAAGCATGAATCAACACATATATCACATACATCATGTACATATACATCCTGAAACCGCATATGATAATCTTGCACATGACACAGCACTAGGGGTTGAAGCTGAGCCAGCCCCCCGACCCCCCCCCCCCCGAGGTATCTTTATTACCAACAGAGTAATCTCTAGTACAAGATGCGGGTGCCCATAAGTTCCACTCCCCTGATGGCACCAGATTTATCCAAATCTGTGTAAAACAAAGAAATACAAGCTCTCCGTCACCAACCGGACCAAGGTAGTCACCAACTACCCAATAGAGAAAACAAATCCTCAGTCACCAACCAAGGCCAAAGCAGTCACCAACTGCTGTCTAAATAAAGCCAAGTCATCAACTAGGGCCAAAACAATCACCAACTGTTGTCCAATGAAACCAAGCCCTTAGTCACCAACCTAGACTTAACAGTCACCAACACTTCCTTAGTTTCACAGCTGTCCACATGATTGTGCAATTGAGCAGCTCTCCGAACAGGCCAAAACAGCACTTAAACCAATCGTTTTGCATCCCATGAAGCTATGATGAAGCCTGGCACAACCTGTGTCTATTCCATCTCAAGGAAACCCATGAAGTATGGCTGAGATTTGCACCCCTATAGCCTGTATACATCCCATCCCAGCACTAGAGAAAAGAGGAAACGTTGTCGGCCATTGTCAATGAGTCTATCCATATAGAGCAACGATGGATGAGTCGCTATTGCATATGACAAGGCACTCAAAGGGCATCCCTGCCTAACTGATTTGCCCAACTGCAAAGGAGAGGACAATCCTTTTCCCAAAATACATCTTGCCGTGCTATCTTTGTATAGCTAGAAAATGACATTACACATTTCTTCTCCAGATCCAAGTTTGTTCATTACCACTATAATATAATCCCAGTGAGCAGTATCAAAAGTTTTAGTCACATCAACTTGCATTAACAATACATCCTGCTCTACGTATTTTGGAGATTCTATCCCCACATATATATTACAAATATTGTCTCTGATTTGTCTTTTGGGAACAAAACCATATTGTGTGGGATGAAGACCCCTATTCAAGATGTTTTTGATTCTATGGGTGACCATTTTAGTAATCAATTTGTAGACCACCGTCATCAATCTGCAATATTTTGACATATTTATTTTTTTGTAAACAAACCCTCTTACCATGAGGATAGCATAATTCCCTGTAACCATGATTAACTAATCATAAGCAAGAGTGGCTATTTAAATATATCCCAGAACTACAGTAAGAATTCAATAGTCAAGACATCCCCCACCCTAAGGATTTCCGTTTGCGGCTCCATCAATTTCAGCATTACTATATCCATGGTTAGCAAATGCATTTCTATGCAGAGATTTTATTAACTCGTCATCTCCAGATGACAACACCAGAGACATTTTGCATTCGATTGAAGTTGAAAAGGTGTCATGGAAAAATGCAATGTGTCAACTAAATGCAATGGATATGTAGAAAGAAACATGTGCAAACAAGAAAGGCTTTACTTTTCATCATAATGCTTTTATTGAATATCGTGCTAGATTGGATTGCTCATACTCTTTGAATGCTGATCATTGTGACCCTATTACATGTCGTATGTTGGTTGATTATTCATTGGGACTCTCAGATCATGCTCCTCTATGGATGGGTCTCTATTTTGGTACTCCTATGTCTCTATTTAGGTACTCATATTGCTGATGCGCAACCGCCAAAGAGGCTATGTTTGATAAATAATAGCTATCTCAACTACTAAATATCGTGCTAGATTGGATCGTTGGTACTCTTTGAATGTTGATCACTCTGATCCTATTGCATGTCGTATGTGGGTTGATTATTCATTGTTGGGACTCTCGGATCATGCTCCTCTATGGATGGGTTTCTATTTTGGTACTCCTATTGCTGATAAGCAACTACCGATAAAGAAGCTATGTTTGATAAACAATAGCTATCTCAACTCTTTGAATGCTCATCACTCATATCCTATTACATGTCGTATAGGATTGATTATTCATTGGGACTCTCAGATCATACTCCTCTATGGATAGGTCTCTATTTTGGTACTCTTATTGCTGATGAGCACCTGCTAGTAAAGAGGCTATGTTTGATAAACAATAGCTGTCTCAACTGACCCTCTGTTTCAGGAGATGGTGGGTGATATTGTTGCTGCTCTGAATGCAAAGATTTGTAAGGATATTGATGTTGTTTGGTATCATTTTAATGTTCACATGCAAGGAGTTATAATTGATTATGGAAAATGATACTGAGGGGAAGAAAGAGAAAGAATCTATGGGTTGAAAAGGCAATTGCAAGCTCTTGAAGAACTCACCCATATTTGTTTTTTATGTTATCCCCTCAATCAAGAAGAAGAACGAACGCATTATGCTAGGCATGAGCTAGAAAGAAATGATCAAAGAAAGTTGGAAAAGTGGTAGATCCTATCGCGACAAAAACCATAGCCATCATTGGATAAGGGATGTTTCCCACACACACACACACACACACACACAACCCTGAAATGGGACCAAGTGAAAGCCAAATAGTAATAGTGCCGATGTTAGTCCTCCAATACAACAAAGAGCAGGAGTGAAAGCTCAAATAGGAATACTACCGATGGTAGTGAATCCGCAGTGTTTGGAGCTGGCCTTGCGCTTGTGAGGCTGCCATGCAGAATGATGTGAGGCAACCGCCGTTCGCTGCTGCCCGCCTTCTTCTCGCAGGTTCTTGTGTCGAATGCCTCAGAGCTCCTCCAGAAACAGAGGGGATGCAAAACGCAGCGTTGCAAGAAAGGGATGCTTGGGGGGGCAAACCCTGCTTGTTCGAGGCAGAACAGTAGCTGAGGGGGGAGAGAAGGGCCTTGGAGAGAGGGCAGGCCATGCTGTTCTTCTGTCCGAAGGCAAGAGAGAGGGCTGCGCAGAAGCTCGATGAGCTAGGTACTAGAGCAGTGGTGAGGGGCAAGCTTTGCTACACCACCACGTAGGTAGAACTGTTTGGTTCCCATGCCCGTGACGACGGTGTTGGTGGGCATACATCACACGTGTACGTTTGCCATCGTTTCCATACTATACTAAACCGGCCTCTGCACATCTCAAGACCATGGTCCTCCAACCTCACAGGTGTAAAGGACCACCCACCCTCACGTGCACCCACTTGAC
Organism: Cibotium barometz; assembly: GCF_041138505.1. Taxonomy (NCBI): domain Eukaryota; kingdom Viridiplantae; phylum Streptophyta; class Polypodiopsida; order Cyatheales; family Cibotiaceae; genus Cibotium; species Cibotium barometz. Next base: position 43,043,062 of record NC_141067.1, on the reverse strand, counting down.
ATCACATGTGTCCTTAGGATGGCTATACTACCCAAGGAAGGACTAAATGAAATGTGTTATTGCTCATGAGCAAAATGAGGAAGAAAAACCTTGTGATTAACTTTCCACATGTTTGAGTGCAACATGGTCACACCTGCCGAGAGCAAGTAGTACATCTAGAAGAACACAAGCTAGTAAATTGGTATTCGCTAGATGGATTCGAAGGCTTTGATTGCAACGTGGTTGAGCTAGTAGAACTTGCAAAGCAATCATGCCTGCTTCATTACGATCACGGTGTGAAGTCCATGTCATGTAGTGTAGTCCGATCTAACCATTCATTATGAAGACTCATGTGAGTCATTGGCTTTGACAAAACTAATGTTTGAATGTAATCATGCAACTCTCACGGAAAGACCCAAGATCTTAGATGAGATCAAGCTATCCACAAGGATGGAAGCCAATAAGAATTCATGATGCAAGTACGAGTAGAAGATCTTTCGTTCACATGGATAGGAGAATGAGTGGGTGATTTCTCTCAAGTATGTTATATGTACTCGTGATCCAAAACAACTTCACTAATAGAAGCATGCCAAATCATACCCTGCCAAGATAAGGTGTATTAGTTAAACTTAGGCTCACTTGAGGATCTAGTTGAGGGATTCATACCACAAGCTAAATCAAGTATCCCTCCAATTTTAAGAGTGTTTGCATGCTCATCAAGAAAGAGCGAGATGATGTGTTTGCATGGATCAACACATCATTAATCCCATCGAGCTTTCTAAGTGGTTCTCTCATTGTCATCATCCCAAACAACTTCAGTACAAGAAAGCCATGTCACAACGTACCAAGATAAGGTGTATTAGTTAAACTTAGGCTCACTTGAGGATCAATATCCCATAAGGTATGACATAACTGGTTGAGGGATTCATACCACAAGCTAGATCAAATATCCCTCCAATTTCAAGAGCATGATGATGTGTTTGCATTTACAAAGGAGCAAGAGGATCCACACATCATTAATTCCATCAAGCTTTCTAAGTGGTTCTTTCATTGTCATCATCCC